>NC_090442.1:805614129-806252343 GCF_031143425.1 Pleurodeles waltl | reverse complement strand
CCACCCACCCAACAGCCATCCACCTCACGACAGCCTCCAGCCCAAGCACCCAAAGACACCAGACTTCACACTCCTACAACCACATCCTCTTCCTCCACTCCCATACCCACTACACCTACCCGTCCCTCTCTTTCCAAATTGCTTTTCCTTTCTAAACTTGACCTCTTTCCTACAACTTCCCCACCCCGTCCATCTCATAAGACTCCAATCAGCACCTCAGCCACCACAAAACCGGGACCAGTGAAGACTGTTGTCCATGGACTGTGGAGTCCCCCACCCTCAAGGGCATCCAGTTCAGCTAGGAGCCAAGGCACGGCCAGCCCACCACCTGAAAAGCATCCTAAGATTGCCAGTGCCCGGCGCGAGCGACCAAAGACCCCAGGGACAAAAATCCCTACATTGGCTCCGGCAGGAAGTCAGGTGCCACCTGGCACACCGCCAAAGGTGGGAAAGGGCCACAAGCGTGCAGGGAAGGGTGGGAAGGGCAGCACGCCCGACAAGTCCGGCAGCAGGCCAGATGGCCAGGAGGGCCCCACCAGCCCCATCACAGGTGTGCAGGAGGACACACACAGGCCCGGTACTGCAGCCCAGGAGGGCCCGCAAGCCACCAGACAGATGGGCAGGAAGGCCCCGCCAGCCACATGTCAGGTGGCGAGTGACATCCATGCCTGGGCCGGATCCGCTGACCAGGACACTCATCTCAAGCACCGCTCCGCTGGGCACCGCCGTCTCAATCACCGCTGAACTGGGCCCTTCATCTCAAGCACCGCTCCGCTGGGCACCGCCGTCTCAATCACCGCTGAACTGGGCCCCGCCGTCTCAAGCACCGCTGAACAGGGCCCTTCATCTCAAGCACCGCTCCGCTGGGCACCGCCGTCTCAGGAACCGCTGAACTGGACCCTTCATCTCAAGCACCGCTCCGCTGGGCACCGGCGTCTCAAGCACCGCTGAACAGGGCCCTTCATCTCAAGCACCGCTCCGCTCCGCTGGGCACCGCCGTCTCAAGCACCGCTGAACAGGGCTCTTCATCTCAAGCACCGCTGAACTGGGCCCTTCATCTCAAGCACCGCTCCACTGGGCACCACCGTCTCAAGCACCGCTGAACAGGGCCCTTCATCTCAAGCACCGCTCGGCTGGGCACGCCGTCTCAGAAACCGCTGAACTGGGCCCTTCATCTCAAGCACCGCTCCGCTGGGCACCGCCGTCTCAAGCACCGCTGAACAGGGCCCTTCATCTCAAGCACCGCTGAACTGGGCCCTTCATCTCAAGCACCGCTGAACAGGGCCCTTCATCTCAAGCACCGCTCCGCTGGGCACCACCGTCTCAAGCACCGCTCCGCTGGGCACCGCCATCTCAAGCACCGCTGAACTGGGCCCTTCATCTCAAGCACCGCTGGCCCATTGGCGGAAGGGGCAGGCCCGCATCTGTGTCGGGCAGGGCTGCACGAAGCACTCTGGGCACTAGTCCCCCTCCATTACCAGTGGAGACTGTTATCCACTTGAGAGACTGTGGTTTTGCACTCCCCAGGATGGCACAGTGGGCAACCCACCCACTGTAGAGACTTGAGAGACTGTGGCTTTGCACTCCCCAGGATGGCACAGTGGGCACCCCACCCACTGTAGAGACTTGAGAGACTGTGGCTTTGCACTCCCCAGGATGGCACAGTGGGCAACCCACCCACTGTAGAGACTTGAGAGACTGTGGCTTTGCACTCCCCAGGATGGAACAGTGGGCACCCCACCCACTGTAGAGACTTGAGAGACTGTGGCTTTGCACTCCCCAGGATGGCACAGTGGCCATGGAGGCCCCTCGTGGATCTTGCGTCGTGGACTCATCTGGCTGAGGTGCCACCCCTTCCCTTCCCCCTGAGGTGCCTGTAGTTTTCCTATCTGATGCCCCTGCAGTGTTCTCTCCGTTGGAGGCAGGTATCCTGTGTGGGCTTTGCCCATGTCTTTTGGCCCAGTGGCCCACGAACAATGGCTGATGGACATATCGGACTGGACAATTTATGTATATTAAGTTATAGATGTGTGATATATTTTATACTCAGTCTTACAATATAATTCTATATTTATAATCATTTCCTTTTGCCTTTGCATTCTTCCGGGGGGTTTGGGGGTGTAACTGTGATGTGTTGCTATGCATTGATGTGTGTGTTGTTGTGGGTGAGGGTGAGGGTGGGTGTGTCGCATATGTGTGTCCCCGTAATTTTTTGCCTCTCCCCTCCCCTGTGTCGTAGGTGCAGTACTCACCGTTGTCTTCTGCGCCGGTGTTCGTGCTCCTGGTAGAGGAGCAGGAAGACAATGGCTGGTAGGATGTGTAGTTCGGGTTCCATGCTGTCCAGATTCCTCGTGGGGTGTATGGAGGTGAGCGTTTTCCGTTTGAAATGGCTGTTTCCGCCGTGTTTTTATCGGCGGGGCTACCGCCCCGGAAAAGGTGGAGGATTGGTGGGTTGTGATAGGGTGGGCGGTACATTGTCTCCCGCCTGTCTGTTGGCGGTGACCGCCGCGCTGTTTATTTGTCCCGCCGTGGCGGGCGGTGTGTTAAAGTGGCGGTCTCTGTTGGCGGTTTCCGCCAGGGTCGGAATTGCATTTTTTTTACCGCCAGCCTGTTGGTGGTTTGGCCGCCGCTTTAACACCGACCGCCAGGGTTGGAATTACCCCCTTAATTTTGTCCTAGAAGTTACTTTAGTCAGCATCTTTCAAACTCATATGGTCTGTTAAACATATAGGGGCATATTTATAAAAAGTGGTGGTGCACCTTCTTTACGTTAGTTTGGCGCTTTGCAGGATTAGCACCAAAAAAGTTTGACGATAATCCTATAAAGCATGCCAGAGTCCCATTGTAACCAATGGGAGCCGCCTTTTAATGCCTTGCTTTTGTATTTGTTTTTGTGTTGGGGCACAGAACTGTTGGCCATTTCTGACCCTCTTGGGGGCAGATCGGCCTATTTTTTGCAGAATCAACTTAGGCATCAGGAAAATATTTTAACTGCTTGGTGGCGGGTGTTTGTTAACTGGTGAAGTATTTGCATTTGTGATTATAACAGTTTATTTCTCCTTTTTGTTCTAGTTCAAAGCTTTTGCTTCCTTTGCTGTGGCTTCTTGCAGTTTTGGCAGTGGTTGACCTGCGGTTGGGGTAGTTGCATGTTTTAAAACTATTTACTCCAAAGGAGTATTGTTGCCATGCATAAATGACATGTTTGTATGTGGTGTACTAAATGCAGGATTGTGTGTGAAATTGTCCTTAGATTTGTGCACAGTGATATTTGTGTTGTCTTGTGTCTAGTTTGCTTTTTTTCTTTCTTTTTAGTGGGATATCATTGGTGATTGCTGTGTCTGTGCAGACTAGTTACTGGCAAGTCTAGCTTTTTCAAGCAAGTGAGTGGTATAGTTTTTGAATACATGACTCATTGTGATTAAATCACACTTTGTTTATTACTTATTTTAGACAGTGCTGGTTGTTGTTGGTGCATTTGCCAAGTTACAATCCTTAGAAAGGATCATGGCTAGCTGTAGAGTGACCTCTCAGCAGGTTGTTGGCATGCTTTTTGAGCTGTCTTCTGACAATGATTATGAGACTGACTCTGCATCTGAGGCAGAAGAGGAAGTGAGAGATTCTGGTAAAGAGTTTTCTGTCCGAGAGGAATCTTCTGATGAGGAGGCCACTCAGATTGCAGATGAAGGGCCTGTTTTAGAGGAGGACGCTGATGTGCTAATAGTGATTCAGCTTGGGGCTGAAAAGTTTCCAATTGGCAGACCTGACACTTGGGCTACCCCAAACATGGAACAGTCACAGTTGCCTGCCTTTACTGGTCTCACAGGGTGTAGAGTAAATACGGAAAACTTTTTGCCTGTCAATTTCCTTGAGTTGTTTATGGACAATGTATTTTTGGAAGAGAATGTTGAGCAGACTAATTTGTGCGCCGAGCAGTATTTGAGGGACAAGGCTGTCAGACCTAGGCCTCAGTCTAGAACTACCCAGTGGATTCCCACAAATCTGGAAGAGATGAAAAAGTTCTTGGGCTTGACTTTTTTGATGGGGTTGATAAGGAAGCCGTCACTGGCTTCTTATTGGTCTACTAGTCCCGTGATGGCAATGGTTATATTTCCTGCAACCATGACTCGTAATCAGTATTTGCTTCTTCTTCGTATGCTGCATTTTGTTGACAAGTCTTTAGCCTCTTTTTAAGATTAGGCCTGTCCTTGATCATTTTGTAGATTGTTTTTCAGAGGTGTACGTTTCGGCAAAAAAATAAGCGTGGACGAGTCTTTGGTCCTGTTCAAGGGGCGTTTGCTTTTTAAGCAGTATATTCCTAGCAAGAGGGCACGGTATGGAATTAAAATGTATATGCTATCTGAAAGTAGTACATGATATGTGTATAATTTCCAGGTCTATACTAGTAGGGATTCCCGTATTGACCCCCTGGTTGTCTGCCCACTTTTGGAGTTAGGGAGAAAATTGTGTGGGAACTGAACTGGCTGGCTGTTTCAGGAGTTACCACACCCAGAAGAATTACTGGGAACTATTGTGAGCGTAAACTGCCTGTTCTATATTTTCATATGTTCAGTTTCACGGTTGGCATTTCTGTCATGTGTTTTAGTCAGAGCTTTTGTGTTTGTAATTTTGTACTTATTTCTAATTAGTTAATGATTTCTTTGTTGTTTAAAAAAAGTGATGGCGGTGTGCGTGGAGTGGTGCTTGGCTGGCGGTGTGCGTGGAGTGGCACTTGGCTGGCGGTGTGCATGGAGTGCAGCGTGGCTGGCGTTGTGCGTGGAATGGTGATTAGCAAGTGGTGTGCATGGAGTGGCACTTGGTTGGCAGTGTGCATAGAGTGTCACTTGGCTGGCGGTGTGCGTAGAGTGCAGCTTGGCTGGCGGTGTGCATAGAGTGCAGCTTGGCTGGCGGTGTGCGTGGAGTGGCATGTGGCTGGCGGTGTGCTTGGAGTGGTGCTTGGCTGGTGGTGTGCGTGAAGTGGTGCTTTGCTGGCAGTGCACGTGGAGTGGCGCTTGGCTGGCGGTGTGCATGGAGTGACGCTTGGCTGGCGGTGTAAGTAGTGACTTGGTGTTGGCCTCTGCAACACACTGCCAGCCAAACGCCAGTCCACACACTCCCATCAGCTGGTGTGATTGATGTATCAGGCATGTCGGCGTATGAAAGTGATGGGCCCGTGAATGGGGCTTTCTGTTGATGCGAGTGCTGTAATGTGCTGGGCCCACAGCTGTCAGCGTGAATTGTCTTGTGCATGTGATGTATGAAAGGTGTGTGAATGGACTGTAAAGCGGTTGGTGCCTTGACGCGGCTTTGCAGCTCACGAGCTGTGAGTCATTGGTTCAGTTTTTTGGTCTTTCAGTAACTAACAGTGCATTTCATTTTTGCGAAATCTATTGTTAATAAAATTTGATCTACTGAACCATCATTCACACTTGTGCCAAATCCAACCAGTATGTGTGGTAAAAATTTAAAAACCTGCTCCGCCTGTAATCAGGCATCGTAGCACACCCTTGACATTCTAGGTGTCTTGGGTGGGACCCCAGTGATGAAGCATGGCACCAACTTTGTTGGTGGGTGAGGGGTCTTTTTAACATAACCTAAGTGCGTTTCTTTTCACAGTGTTTGGAACATCACAGAAGGATGTGGATACATCAAAATGATCTATTACAAAACGACCTATTTTCCTGGGGAGGGGAGCACCTGCAATTTTGGTCTTACTTGCAGCCTTCATCTAGGGACACCTACCAAACCCAGACATTTTTTTAAACTAGACACCCAGAGGAGTCCAGGGAGGTGTGGCTTGATGGATCCCCCAACATTTTCTTACCCAGACTCCTCAGCAAACCTCAAAATTTGCTTAAAAAGCATATTTTCTTCACATTTATTTGTAGCATCACTGTGCTGGCACAAATTTCCTACCACCCAACACTCCCCTCAGTCTCCCAAGTAAAATGATACCTCACTTGTGTGGGTCACCAAAGCAGAATCAGCCTAAAATTTTATAAAAGAAAACATTGTGCTTATCAACTCCGCTGTGCTATCCCCTCAATCTCTACACGTTTTTTACCTTTTCCTGTTGTAGGCACCTGGGCCACCCACAAAAGTGAGGTATCATTTTTATTGGCAGACAAAGGGGAACATTGGGTGGTAGGAAATTTGTACAGGCACAATGTTCCTACAAAGAAAAGTGTGGAAAATGTGATTTTTTGAGGCTTTATTTGATCTTTGCAGAGGAGTCTGGGTAAGAAAATGTTGGAGGATCCCTACAACTCACACCTCCCTGGACTCCACCGGGTGTCTAGGTTTTAAAAATGTCTGGGATTGGTAGGTTTCCCTAGATGACTGCCACACTGCAGTCCCCCCCCCCATGCAAAAACAGGCAGTTTTGTAATAGATCATTTTGATGTGTCCATGTTGTGTTTTGGGGTGTTTCCTGTCGCAGGTACTAGGCCTACTTACAAAAGTGAGGTACCATTTTTATCAGGAGACTTAGGGGAATGCTAGGTAGAAGGAAGTTTGTGGCTCCCCTGAGATTCCCAAACTTTCCATCAGCCACATGTGAGGAAAAAGTGTTTTTTTGCCAAATTGTGAGGTTTGCAAAGGATTCTGGGGAATAGAGCCTGGTGAGAGCCCCACAAGTCACCCCATCCTGGATTTATCTCAGCATCTAGTTTATAAAAATGTATAGGTTTGCTATGTTTCCCTAGGTGCCAGCTGAGGTAGAAGCCAAAATCCATAGCTAGGCACTTTGCAAAAAACAGATCAGTTTTCTTTATGGAAATGTGATGTGTCCACGTTGTGTTTTGGGGCATTTCCTGTCGTGGCCACTAGGCCTGGCCACACAAGTGAGGTACCATTTTTATCGGGACACTTGGGATAACGCTGGGTAGAAGGAAGTTTGTGACTCCCCTCAGATCCCAAAACTTTCCATCAGCTAAATGTGAGGAAAAAGTGTTTTTTTGCCAAAGTTTGAGGTTTGCAAAGGATTCTGAGTAATAGAACCTGGTGAGAGCCCTACAATTCTCCCCATCCTGGATTTCCCTAGTTGTCCGTTTTTAAAAAATGTATAGGTTTTCTATGTTTCCCTAGGTTCCGGCAGAGTTAGAGGCCAAAATCCACAGCTAGGCAATTTGCAAAAACCAGGTCAGTTTTCTTTAGGAAAATGTGATGTGTCCACATTGTGTTTTGGGGCATTTCCTGTTACGGGCACTAGGCCTAACCACACAAGTGAGGTACAGTTTTTATCGGGAGACTTGGGGGAACGCTAGATAGAAAGGAAGTTTGTGGCTCCCCTCAGTTTCCAAAACTTTCCATCACTGAAATGTGAGGAAAAAGTGTTTTTTTCCAAATGTTGAGGTTTGCAAAGGATTCTGGGTACTAGAACCTGGTGAGAGGCCCACAAGTCACCCTATCCTGGGTTCCCCTAGGTGTCTAGTTTTTAAAAATGCACAGGTTTGGTAGGGTTCCCTAGGTGCCAGCTGAGCTAGAGGCCAAAATCCACAACTAGGCACTTTGCAAAAAACAGATCAGTTTTCTTTATGAAAATGTGATGTGTCCATGTTGTGTTTTGGGGCATTTCCCGTTGCGGGCACCAGGCCTACCCAAACAAGTGAGGTACCATTTTTATCGGGACACTTGTGAGTATGCTGGGTGGAAGGGAATGTGTGTCTCCTCTCAGATTCCAGAACTTTCCATCACCACAATGTGAAGAAAAAGTGATTTGTTGCCAGTTTTTGAGGTTTTCAAAGGATTCTGGGTAATAGAATCTGGTGAGAGCCCCATAACTCACCCCATCCTGGATTTCCCTAGTTGTCTAGTTTTAAAAAATGTATGGGTTTGGTAGGCTTCCCTAGGTGTCGGCTTAGTTAGAGGCCAAAATCCACAACTAGGCACTTTGCAAAAATCAGGTCAGTTTTCTTTAGGAAAATGTGATGTGTCCACGTTGTGTTTTGGGGCATTTCCTGTTGCGGGCACTAGGCCTAACCACCTAAGTGAGGTACCATTGTTATCAGGAGGCTTGGGGAAATGCTAGGTAGAAGGAGGTTTGTGGCTCCCCTCAGATTCAAGAACTTTCCATCACCGAAATGTAAGGAAAAAGTGTTTTTTTTCCCCAAAATTTTGAAGTTTGCAAAGGATTCTGGGTAATAGAACCTGATGAGAGCCCCACAAGTCACCCCATCCTGGATACCCATAGGTGTCTAGTTTTTAAAAATGCACAGGATTGGTAGGTTTCCCTAGGTTCCAGCTGAGCTAGGGGCCAAAATCCACAGCTAGGCACTTTCCCCAAAAATATGTCAGATTTCAATGTAAAAATGTAATGGGTCCATGTTGCGTTTTCTGTCGTGGGCATTAGACCTACCCACGCAAGTGAGGTACCATTTGTATCGGGAGACTTGGGGGGACACGGAATAGCAGAGCAAGTGTTATTGCTCCTTGTCTTTCTCTACATTTCTTCTTTCCAAATGTAAGACAGTGTGTAAAAAAAGATGTCTATTTGAGAAATGACGTTGTAATTCCCATGCTAGTATGGGCAGTCTGGAATTGAGAGATGTGCAAATAACCACTGCTTCTCAATAGCTTATCTTGTGCCCATTTTGGAAACACAAAGGTTTCCTTGCTACCTATTTTTGACTTGGTATATTTTAACAAATAAATTGCTGTGTAACCAGTATACAATCAAAACCCATTCCAAAGAGCAGCTCCTTTTGCGTACCTGATGAACCTACAAGCTCTATATATCCCCACAACCAGAAGAGTCCAACAAATGTAATGGTATATTGCTTTTGAAAAATTGACATTGCAGGAAAAAGTTACAGAGTAAAACATAGAGAAAAATTGCTTTTTTCAGGTCCATTTCAATATTTGTTTATTTCAGCTGGTATTTTCTGTAAGAAAACCTTGAAGGATCTACACAAATTACCCCCTGCTGAATTAAAAAATGTGTCTACTTTTTAGAAATGTTTATCTGTCTGGGATCCAACATTGGTTTCACACCCATTTCTGTCCTAACTGGAAGGAGGCTGAAAGCACAAAAAATAGTAAAAATGGGAAATGTCCCAGTAAAATGTCAAAATTGTGTTGAAAACTGTGGTTTTCTGATTCGAGTATGCCTGTTCCTAAAAGCTGGGAAGATAGTGATTTTAGCACAGCAACTGTTCTGTTGATGCAATTTTCAGGGAAAAAAACACATGCCTTCTTCTGCTGCCCTTTTTTCCCATTTAAAACAAAATGCTGTATTTTGGCTAATTTCTTGGTCTCCTCCAGGGATACCTCTATAATCCCTAGGATTGTGGAGAAAAAGGACGCAAATTTGGCATGGGTAGCTTATGTGAACAAAACGTTATGGGGGGCCTAAGCACGAACTGCCCCATGTAGCCAAAAAAATGCCTGGCACCTGAGGGGGAAAAGGCCTGGCAGCGAAGGGGTTAATATAGTTAAAATATTGTTTGCCTGTGATGTAATTTCTAGATGCATTTGAGATATTATAACATACATCTCTTTTATTGCTTATTTTAGTCAAATTCCAATCTCTCACATTAAGAAGGGAACGTTAATGGTTTTATCGGTTACAATTCACCCATTTTTGGGCAGTTAAATACAACTTCAAGACCTCTTTATTCTATGGCAAGCCTCAGCACCTTTTGCTCGTCTTCCAGAGGTGACAAATTGACTAACTCCCACTTTCTTTCAAGTACTGGGAAAGCTCTATCTGTATCCTCTGGAAGCCCATCGGTATTATGAGCAGGTTTCTGGGCACCGGGTTTACCTTCAGCTAGGGCTCCTGCTGGGTTGCGTTTTTTGTGGTCAACTATGCTTTGTTTGATTCAGGAGACCTTCTATTTTTTATGGCCGTAGGCAGACAAATAGGATGTCAGCCACCTGATAACTGGAGAGACCTTCCAATTCATGGATTCCAGGCAAAAGTCAGAAGTTGGGAGACTCCTTTATTCCAGTATGACTGTCTTCTTCAGGTGTTTTCCCCAGTCTCAGAAAGTTCTGAGGAGGTGGTGTTGCTGGAGCATTTCTTCTTTCACAGGAATCAATGCCTCCCAAAGTAAACAAATCTTTGGGCCCGCCATAAGGGTGTAGAGAACAAATCATTTAAATCAATAAAAACCAATTCAATTACACAGCACAACCAATGTGGCCACACAGGGAAAACTCCAGTCAAAAATAAGGTTAAGGGGTTTCATTACAAGCTTAAACTCAAAGCCGTGTAGACAATTCTCAAGACAAAGTAATAAAGATACTGCATCACCAAGGGTAGGTCAAGGTGTTGGAATAAGTTCAGGTGAACTAATATAAGAAGAGCTAGGCACTCTATAGGTGCAGTACAGAACATTACCTGATATACAGAAAACAAATGTGGCTCAGTTTTAATAAGCATTAATGCAATTCAAATCATCTCAATTGAGATAATTTGGGCAAGGGGAAATCCCCAAAGGTTAATCAATCAGGGATTAACATATGCTGGGCAGAACACTGGCGGGCAAAAAACAAAAAATACAAACAGAATTTGGAAAAGAAATCTTGGGCAACAGTTCACTAACTAAAGATGGCAAAAGTAAATAAAAAGAGCAGGCATCAGCATTTCAGATGCTTGGTCAAGAGACTTCTTCCCCAGGTCTCCAGTTTCTGATAAACATTACAAAGGGAAAGGGAAGAGATGAAAATACCTTTCAGAGTCCAAAGGGCTCAGCAAGCAAAAGGGATAGCAAAGGGTTCTGTGAGGAGAAGTGTAGATTCGGCATCTGCAGGATTCTTCTGACTCAAGTCCAGCTTGGGAAAAAAGTATTGAAGTTCATAGGACAAGATGATTTGTCAGTCCTTCAGTCCACAGGACATTAAAGGGATAAAGTCCAATTGATATTGATCATGCAACTCAGCTTGAAATATCGGTGTGGATTCTCATGGTTTTAATGAGAACGTTGTATATCTGTACTCTTCCATGCAAGATTGCAGGACTTGTATATATTGTCAGCCCACAGTTCCAAATGTTCCTTACTCAAGGACATCTTCCCAGGCTAAATTATGTATACAACAATGGACATTATATCACCAAGTTAGCAATCTCATGAGAATGAAATCTGGAATAAAAGTTCACGTTAGCAAGATGACTAGACATTTTCTGCAGTCAGGGATGCAGGGTCTAACAGGCCTCACTTAGGCTAATGCGAGTGAATTAAACAGCACATTAAACTATGTAAGTAAAACACATTTTACTACACAATAAATTCAGCATTTATGAACATCTTTTAGCATTCATGTTACAGTAACCTTTAAACAAAATAACTCTGTTAACACATTTCTATCAATATGATGCAGAACTCAATTTCTCTACTTTTGCACACAAGTTTAAAACACTTCTCATCAGAAATCAAATGTCATTTTAACATAGACTATTAGTTCAATCTCTAACACATAACATAATGACAGATTAATCCTTCAAACATGTAATTCATTCTCTATATCACATGGGTTTCAACAGTTAGTCTAGAGTGAATGCACACTAATATGGCTTCTCAGTGCATCACTTTACAGTCAAACTAATAGTACTTTTGTTAACAAATTGCATAAATGGTCACATATAGATAATCACTATGACATATGGGATAGTACTAACATCTCTGCTACATCAGTGGGGATGCCCATCTTATTATGTGTACTAGCCAGTGGATGAACCATTTTCCCAACCAAAACCTTATGTCCATTACGTATGAACTAAGATGGGAATAGGACAGGGATCACACAAGTATCCTCATCTTACTCTATCTTTCTTCTGCCTTTAACATGGTTACCCAGTCTATTCTATAAAACCGTGTTGAAGCACTTGGGGTAGGAGGTCAGAATGATGTGACTCTTATCATACCTATCTAGCCGCTCACAGACCATTAAGCATGCCATTTTACAGCTCAGAAATCTGAGATGACTTGAGAGCACCTCAAGATCCTCCATCTCTCCTCACTTTTTTAACATCTATCTTCACACAATTGCCAAGTTTCTAATGGAGAGCGGTATCAGTGCATTTATGTATGTAAGTGACAGCCCGATCTTTCTCTGTTTAGACAATAAACCCTTCAACTATGAAGAATTCCAACAGACCATGTGGCCATTGAAAGTAGACACAGCGAATAAGGAGGTCTTGGTAGTAAATGGATGACATTAATAGTGGTTTGATGTCAACTGGCTTGAGGAAAAGGGCACACCACCAGCCAAATTGTAAATACTCTAGCAGGTAAAGAAGACAAGTTGCTCTTGCTGTTGGCCCAAGTCGCTGCAGTGGTGTATTCCTGCATATACCACATCAACATATTGAGGAAGTTTGCACCTGACTTGACCTTTGAAAGTGACACTTTAGGTCACAATTAATTTATCCATATGCCCTTTACCTGGAGCTTCTCCCAACCTTCCTGAAAAAAAACTTTGGATAATCCAGAATATGGTGGCTAAGCTGGAGACCTCCACTGCTCGCATTTCTCATGCTAAGCCTATCCTTTGTAAGCTCCACTGGCTCAATGGGAGATAATGCCTAAGCTTACATAAATCTCTACCCAAGATCGCCTCAATCCTATATTTCTAAAATAAGTTTGACATCTTCCTCTTCTAATTTAAAAAATATCCTCTTCTAATTTGAACACTGTGTTTTATTAGTGCATTAAAACTTTCCCCCCTTCTTTACACTCTTAAACCTCTTTGTTTCAATTTCACCATCTGCTCAAAACCTGGCATTTACATTTGGAATAACACTGGAGACCAGTGGTAATAGGACACTTTACACATGGTGATAACCATAGCACAACATAAAATTCTCCTACTTTCTTGCCCGAGGATCAGCTCTTATTGCAACAGTTCATTTTTGCTTTACTGTAAGCATTCCCAGAGACCTCAAATCCAAGATGACTGAACTCCTTTTCTTCTAGGAAGGTATCTGACTTTCTCTGAAACCACTCCACTGTTCACTTTTC
The DNA here is from genome assembly GCF_031143425.1 of Pleurodeles waltl. Lineage (NCBI taxonomy): Eukaryota > Metazoa > Chordata > Amphibia > Caudata > Salamandridae > Pleurodeles > Pleurodeles waltl. Next base: position 806,239,384 of record NC_090442.1, on the reverse strand, counting down.
CCTTGTTCAGCTTCAACACTGTTTCATCTTCCTACTAGGGTTGTTGTGCAAGGGTCTAGGAGGGCTCTTGAAATGACTGGGAGTGTTAAGGCTGCCTTTTATCCTGTCTCCTTCATGGAGGCTAATCCCTGCTAATTGGCCTGTTATTGAGAACACTCCACCGTCCTGGGCACAGAGGTAAAACTGTTGCCTTCTGGAGGATAGGATCATTAACCCCAGGAAGGAATATTTGTTGGCCTCTGGAATTGTAATGAATGGCAAAACTGGTTCTCTGCCAATTTTGATTAGGCAGCACAGAGTACATTTTTATAAAGTTACTTTCTACTAAATGTTCAATAATCTGATTTCAGCATAACATCTAATTTTTAATAGTAAATGGAAAATAAATTTGGACCTCAAGACCATGGAAGGAAGGGATTTGTCAGACATTGTCGTGAAGAACAAGCAAAGATCGAAGTGGTTGATATCAACAGCTTGAGTCTTATCACATATCACACCAAAGTATTCCAACATCACAGAATCCAAGATTCAGACAGATTGCTGTACAACAGTTTCTGATCACATTGTCATTATAATCCAGTGCTCAAGTATCTGTTGATATGACACAAACATATGTCAGTGTTTTCCATTGTCTCTCCGATCGGGAGGACAATCTAGCTCAGGAACCCTAAGCATTCCTCATTGTAGGACCTGTTCCAGCTCAAAAATCCTTGAGCCACATCTCGAGTACCATGGGCCCCCTGTGAGCATTGCATTCAATTTGATGCATCAATATTACAAAGCATTAATAGATACTCTATACAATGTCAAGGTGTGGTTTTTATCTCAAGAAGCATCATTAATTGCAGCTCTACTGTGAGGCAACAATTCCCCAGGTCACCTTTTTGTCCTGATGAGACCCTAGTATCCTCTGAAATGATCAAAACGTCATTGACAGCTAACATGACAGATCCTGTTACTTCTTATACCTTAAGGGGATTTGTCCTCTGAATGTATTTGTTTAAAAAAACAAATCTAGGCTGCTTTTCTGTATAATATATTAACACACCAATTACTGTAGAAACAAAAGTAATTCCTTGATTGTTATGTTTTTGTGGTGTTTTTTCACGTGGGTGCACTTTTTTCACTACTGCATCTTTTTCACTGTCATAAGAAAATGTTCTATGATATGACGGTGATTCACAATAATAAAAGTATATGCCTTTGGTGTTATCCAGTACTGATTACACTGTAAATAATTGGGATATTCTTGACAGACTGCTGACTGTCTGGATAGAAGCATTGTTCTCTGATTAATTTAGTAGAAGGATCTCCCGCTTAATTAGAGTTTAGTTTAGTTTAGTTTAGCTTAGGAGTTTGTAAAGTGCATGGCTACCCGAAGGCCTCCCAGCGCTAGAGAGGAAGCAGAACAACAAGGAGGCAACTTATGCTGTGGACAGAAGGGTCTTCAAATTCTTACAAAAGGAAATTTCTTGATTATCCTGGTGGAGCTCCAAGGGAATGAAATTCCAGAGATTTGAGGCTCTAACTGCTAAAGATAGACCTCCCCATCTTGCTTTCTTAATCCGTGGAACATTAATTTGGGATGCTGTTCAGGATCTAAGAGCCCTTTGAGGGATGAAGGGTGTTGCAATCTGTTTAAGAAGGCCTGACTCTTATTATGCGGAGCTCTGTGCAAAGTGCAGAGGACATTGAAGTTGATCCGTTGCTCCACAGGCAGCCAGTATAGAGAAACTAAAGCAGGTTTTGCGGATAGTTGTCTGGGAATCTTCATAAGTAGGCATGCGGCCACGTTCTGCACCACCTGAAGTCTTTTCAGTACATATTGAGGTGAACTCAGATAGAGGATATTTCCATAGTCCAGGTGTGAAATTATGAGAGTTTGAGTGATTAGTCTTTTGGCTTAAAAAGGAAATATCTTAAAGACGTTTCTAAGAAGTCTTAATAAACTAAAACAGATGGCTGCCAGGTTTTTAGATTGATAGTCCGTAGTCAGGAGGGAGTCCAATAGAATGATGGCGGAAGTGCCCCCAAAGCCAATCAACATTAGATGTTTTTGACTGCTGCCAGACGGGCAGTCTTGGTAATATGTTTGGGTCTGAAGCCCATCTCAGTATGATGAAGGATCTTGTGTTCTTCAAGAAAACCTGACAGATGTCAATTGACATGTTTTTCAATTGGTTGAGATGCTATAGGCAAGAGAGAAGTTGGCCTATAGTTACTCAATAGGGCTGTATCTACATGAGGTGTTTTAAGTAAAGGTTTAATGATAACATGTTTCCAATGTGATGGAATAAGGCCTGTTATCAAGACTCGTTAAGGGACTTAGTCAGAGCAGGGGCAATCATGTCTGAACCTAATGCCAAAATGTGAGGCGAAGCAGGGTCTAGTGATTTTATAATGTGTAACAAGTTAGTTATCGATTCCTCCATAAGGGGTGGAAAATCTAATAGAAGATCTCTGGAGTTTAGAACCTGAGCCTGGCTGCAAGGTCATCATTCTGGGTGGTCATATCTGGAAAAGGTAAACAGATGTGTAGAATTTTCTTTTGTAAGAAACCGGCCAAATTATTGCTATGCTACTTGGAGGCTTCAGTGAGATCAGTGTGAGAGGGAACTTGAATGATTTCTTTAAATATTGAAAAGATTTATTTGGGAGAATTGGAGGACTGATATATTTTAGATGCATAATATGATGGCTGTGTGGCTTTAATTTCTGTATGGAAGTGTCTAATTGCTTTCCTATATTTGTTTTTTGCAGACATATCGTAAGTTTTCCTCCACTTTCTTTCAAGACGTTTACACTTCTTTATTACAATTATACATTGTCTATAAGTGAGTTTCACATGAATGGGCGCTACTTCAGTGTTTTGGCACAGGCACTGTGCCTACAATGATGAAACACATCTACAGCTATGTACTGGTCATACAAATAGAATGCTTAGCCAATGTGAATGGAAACTGACTTGGTCGTGACCTAGGACTACATATTTTATGACCACATGATGACACACATGATGCATCATGTCCACCACAGGACACAACACAAGCCCAATGGGAACTACTGAACTTCCGATCTTCCATCCAAACACTGTGCAAGCTGTCTTGGCACAGGTCTCCTACACCAAAACTATGTGACCTACATTACCTGGAGCAATCCATGTCCACTCCGTATGTCAGAACACACCCCTGCCAATGTCACAACTCTGAAATGCCCACATGAAGAAGTCATGATGAAGTTACCTGTACAGAGAACACAACAAGGAGTATATGCTTGAAACCTTATATATGACACAAGTCGCATAGGAAGCATCAGGAAAACAAAGTAAATTAAAATAAATCTGACACAAACAAAGCAACATCATCAAGGGTGTGTCAGAAGCCATCTTAGCAATCAGCCTTTGGCTGATTTTTGCAGAGTATCAGCTCCCTAGCTGTTTTAAAACAACCAAACTCCACACTTTCTCACAACTACAGTTTATTGTACAGACACAAACATGACATCACATGACATACACTCATGAGAAGTAGCTGTGGATGAGATCTGCTCGCAAGTCAGAACCTTCCTCTTCATCACTGTCATCTTCAGTTGACATTCCAGTATTCTCACCTGGTAGCACTGCAGGCTCCTCCTCCTCTGGGTTGTATGGGATATTCCTCTCCAAGTTGATGTTGTGGAGCATGCAGCATGCCACAATGATCTGACTCACTTTCCAGGGTGAGTAGCGTAAGGCTTCACCTGTCCTGTCCAGACAACAAAATCTTGCCTTCAGGAGCCCAAAAGCCCACTCCGCTGGCTGCTGTGTTCATCCATGAGCCCCATTGAAGTGGACTTCGCCATGCGTAGTTGGATTCCCCAGCGGGGTCAATAACCAAGGACGGTTTGGATGTGCTGAGTCACCTGCTAAGGAATGGGACATAAGTGCAACAATGAGTCACCCACTTGATGATTGTGGCACCTGACATTGCCCAGTCACAATCAGGACTGATGTAACTTATCAACCAGCCAGGACCTCTCTTGTTGCAGGTGTGACATCAGCTGGGGTACTGTGCTATTCTGCATTATAAAGGAATCATGGGCTGATCCAGGACAATTGGCACATATGTTTGAGATGTAGAGATCCACTAAACAGACAACTTGAACGTTGATCAAATGGACATTTTTTCTGTTGCAATAGACTTGTTCAGTGGCCCTTGGTGGCACCAAGCCAACATGTGTACCATTAACAGTCGCCACCAAATGTGGGAGGCGGGCAAAACCACAGAAGTCAACCTTCACACTGGCTAAATCCTCATGTCTGGGGAACCTGATATAGCTGTTAATGTCTTTCAACACTGCTGATAGGAAATCCCTCAACATCAGACTAAACTTAAGTTGGGGCATACCACCAGATAGGGCCACTTGTTGGAAAGACCCTGTGGCCAGGAACTGCAATACTGACATGACTTGAGCAATTGGTGGTATGCAGTATGGATTACTGTTAGCTGACATCAGTTTTGGCTCAAACTGATGGCATAAATCCACTATTGTTTGCCTATTCCGATAGTAGAGCTGGATGATGTGGTGTTCCTCCATGGTCTGAAGGTCTGTCAATGGATGGTAGACAGAAGGTTGTCACATCTTCACTCTCCCTGTGTGAACATACATGATTTGGAACTTAGTCTGTGTGTCCACAGCAATATATATGATGAATACCAACAAGATAGTGATAAAGCATTTCTGACTGGAAATATATTAGACCCAGTACACATCACAGCTGCCAACTACACGTGGGTCAAATGTGACTCCCATGGTTGTGAACACATGTGCTCACAACATGGATGCGGTGACACCCAAATATCTGCTACTCAATTGCCCCTCAAAATGTGGCAGTCTTTTCCGACCACTGAAAATACCATCAACGGTGGTGGACAGTGCACTGCCATCATATGCCATCTGTGCCCTGCAGCACACTTCACTGGTGGTTGTGTAGTAGGACCCACACAACAAGACAGATTGAGGATGTTTGTGATGATCCTAAACATATATTGTTGTTTTTATATTGTATTTCAAACTGCCATAATGGCAGGTGCCTGACATACTCCACTGGACATCAGGAAACACCCACATCCACTGGCGGAAGTCGCCCGTGTGGTGGGTGCTACCAACAGTGGCAGACATAGCCACAGGCCAGCTTTGTTGCCTGTGGCAGTTGCAGCCCAATGACTGTGTCCATCGGTGGTGAAGACAGCGTACGTGGTGTACATGTGCACCGTGTTGTGCAAAATCAGTCACTTGACTCCTGACACTGCTGCCAACAACATCTCCACCACTTCAGCTGCTGTGTGCTGCCTCTGGGAACAATAATGCCACATCCAGCAGTTGAAAGGGCCCCCTGCCTTCTCTCCAGAGGAGCTGGGGAGGCTTGTGACAGAGGTCCTTCTCCTGTATGGCTTGTAGTTTGTGTGGTATCAATGGGATGTATATGGTGCAGGTACTGGAGACTAGTACTATAGATTGTGTTCATTCACATTGTGTTGTGTGATGTGTTTCAAGGCCCTAGATCCTCCTTGTGTTGGATGCACATAACTAGACAAAGAGACTTTACTGCCATACAATGACATCTCTTTCTTTATGATGGTTGTAAATGTTAGACAACATGTATGTGCATGACAGCATAAGCTGTGTGTGCATCTTGTCTGAGTCATTTGAGGATCTTGTAAGCAATGTGTATTGTGTCACAGATATTTCACCCCACATCTGGCCTTGCCAAGTTGTTGTCTGGAAGGCATATCATGACTCACTGTACCCTTCATGTAGCCACCCAATCCACATTGCTGATGGCCACATGATGTACTGTCATGCATGGAAGTGATGGAAATCTGAGTGTCATGTAGGTTCTGTATGCTCAGACGGTAGAGACCAGGCCTGTCAAATGTATCTCTCAGTATGGGACATACTCCAGGCTGTGGGAGAGTCATTGTGGGTATGCAACTGTGGCACTGTGCCTACTCCCTGTAGACTTGCAGATCCTGTCATGTGGCCAATATAAGACTCTAGTGGCAAACCTAGCCCTGAATGCCTCAGTTCATTGATTTGATTAGGAATGGGTACTGAGGAAAATCCCAGAACTAGTCCATATGTGCATTTTGCATCATTGTCAATGTTTGTCTTTTGATTCACGACTGGTCCCTTACCCCCATTGCTCTGTTGTCACCTTCACATAAGTCATATTTGTCCTGTACAGGCATATCGCGCAAATGACAAATCCACAGTGCAGACAGTGTGTAGATTCCAGGGAGGCCATGCCATGTGACTCAGCAGCTTGGTTACATAGCAGAAATTAAACAAAGCATATCTTTGTATGTTGGATGCCATCTCTGTAGGTTAGAAACATATGTACAAAGGTGTGTTCTGTGATACAGGTACATACCACAGAAACCCACCCTGAAGTGGCCACATGTCCACACCTGCACAGGGAAGGCACTTTCCGTATCCACCATGCCAGCCCTTTCATTGTCACTCAAGTGTGAAGGTGAAATCTGCACTATGGTAGTTGCCTGTGGGGACTGTACGCACTGAGTCAATGTTGCAGAGTGTAAAAATGTTAGTTCACCCTGGCCTAAGGCTCTTACTCTTCAGAAGCCACAGTGGTGTGTAGTGTTTTATTGTGGCTCACATCCTAGTACATATTGCTAGAGCATGGGCTACCTGATGTCAGTAGGCTTGCGTAGGCATTGTAGTCCATGAGCTGGGTAGTGGGTTAGTCTGCAGATGACTCCAATAGTGTGCATTCATGTCCCGGTACTAATCAGCATGTGTGCTTTACGCTTGTGGTGTGTTGACAAATTTCCCATTTTGTGCTTGGTATTTCTGCCATGTGTGGGACACAACCATTTGTGCAAAAAGTTGTATTTATAATAGTTTGATTTGTCTCTTGCATCACTACAGGACAACACCCATCAGAAGAAAGGGATGTGGGGAGCCATTTCCCAGAAAGTGCGGACCCTGGGGGTCCATAGCCGGCTGAGCTCCCACCGCAGGAAGAGATGGGAGGACCTGAGACACTGGGCTTGAAGATCGCGGAGATCCAGCTGGGGCTATCCTCCCAACGTGGCGGTGCGCACATCAGAGCATCATCCCCCTAATAGCCCGGGTTCTGGCGGTGCCCTATCAGGAGCTTCATGGGCGTTTAAGGGGAGCACAGCAGCCACAAGGCTGTAAGTAAAGGACATATTCCTTCCTGTCACATAGCCAAGTTGATGTGTTAAGTTCTGACATATCCCCCTAACAATTAGGGATGGGCCATGTGTGACACACAAGATGAGTAACTGTTTGTACAGGTATTTAATTTGGTGCATACTAATGTGCCCTGCCTATTAGCCCAGTGACCTAGGACACAACCCAGTACACTCCACAAAAATTGCTCCCCAGGGACAACAGATAACTGTGTACATTGATCGATGAAGTAATGTTTGTTGTAGTGGGTCTACATTCTATGCAACAGACCACTACTCCACAGTGTTTCAGCCCACAGAAAAATAAGTGATCGATTACTGTCCCCAGCCATGTGTCTGGGCAAGTGACTAAATTGGCATCTGCCCTCAAAGGCCACTTATCTTTAGTGTGTGATGAATGTAGTACCTCACTACTGTCTGTCATATGAATGTGAAAGTGGTCATCATACATGTGTCAGAGCATACATTGTCCTTTGGGAGCAGCTAAGATCAATACTTTCCCTTGGCAAGTGGGGCATGCCCACTGACATGATTTATGTGCCATCACTGTTTCCAACATTCCTTGTGCCCACATGTTAGCATGTGTCACTTTTTCTTTTGACAATATGTGTAGCCTGGTGTTTCATTGGAATATTTTTCCCTCACATATATGTGTATGCCAACCTGTGTTTGGAACTGAGAATATGTAATGGGCCTACATTTAATGTGGGGCCACAGACAGGAGTGTGTCACCATTGGTAGTTGGCTCACACATACCCTCACCTATCATTGCATTTCATTTGGCACATACAACTGCAATGAGGGATATGACAGGTAGGACTACAATCTTTACATACAATGTGCATGTCCATGCCATTGATCTGTCATCATGTAGCAAAGTGCTCTGAACATGTGAAATGGGGAAGATTCATTACCTAACTGTTGGCATGCATCATGTAGTGACTTGCTGTTATGTGGGAATTATATGTGGTTGTGTACAACTATTCATCCATGGACATCTGTGTTTGCAGTACCAAAATGGAGACAATTTACACATGGTAAAGTGTGCATTGTTGATATGTTTCCAGTGTGACATGAGTCACCTTCTTCAGGCTACTGCACTGCTGTCACAACATGGCAGGATTTTGGAGCATCATTTCTTTTTGTTGTGGTATTGTGTATGTGACAAATAGATGTATGCATGACCTTGTGAGGGATCTGGTGGAATGAACTTTGCATTGGCCTACTATTTTATGAACAGGTAACAGGTATGTTCTATGAGGCAAACGATTAAAGGTGATGAGGTCTTCTGCTTGTTTAATGGTTACTGTGTTGCACAGTTTCAACCATGCATTTGGAGTTGTCTGAGATTCTGATTTTCCTGTGGACAACTGTTGTCAGTTTATGTGGTATGCACACACATGGTGTGGTGTGGCTTGTAAATTGGCATGTCTTGAACATTGGCATGAAGTGTTTGAAATTGGCAAATTTGAAGTCCTGACCAGGATTGGCTACCATCAAATTATAACCTAGAATTGGCTGTTATTATGTTGAATTTTATACAATCCAAACTACAACGCATAATTGTAGCATCAAAGCAGTAACTTTATTGTGCTGTTTAAATATCCTCTCATGTATGAGGCGGTTGTAAATTTGTATGTATACTATTTTGTGATTTTGTTGGTTCTGTGTTTTTTGTTTATTTTTGCGTATCTACTGGTATGTTATTTATGTTTTCATATATGTATGTTTCATTTAGGTTAGGGGGTTGTATTATATTTTTTTGGTTGATTCTATGTTGATTATATTATGTGCGAACTGAATGTTTAATTAGCTATAATAAATATCTAAATTGAAATATATTGTATGTTGTATATTTTAATTTAAGATTTCCATTCCTATGTTTGCTATGTTAATGGAGAGTAAACTACGTTATACTCATAGTGGCACATGTCGAAGCCATTTTGATGTAATATGTTGCTGGGGTCTACTTGACGTCATGCTAATATTTACTAATAACAGCTGTTGTTCAAGTGTGATCAGGAACATGTGGTGACCCTTTTACTCTTGGTATTTGCAGCATCATACCAGGCAAGAGAAGTAGACAGGGCCGAACCAAGTGGGGAAGCATCTGGCCATAGTACCTACAGTCATGAACCACCAGACACGGAGGGACCCAGTGGCCTGGAGGATGAGGGAAGTGCCATTGAGGACATAAGATCAACCTCATCATCTTCAGATTCTACCTCGAGTGGTCACTCCCTAGTGATGGCAGAATCATTAGGACATGCTCCTGTGCCATCCTTGGCCCCCAGTGCTATTGCCACCCTCCCTGTGGCTTCCCACCGAGTTGGTCCTGCCCAAGAGGGTGGGAGTCTCCTCTGCCCCAGGCACCTCAACCCCAGACCCTGTTACCCCTGCTGCCCTGAGTGAGGAGGCTATTGACCTCCTGAGAAGTATCTCTGTGGGTCAGACTGCGATTGTGAATGCCATCTAAGGGTTAGCAAGCCAACTTCAGATGACAAATATGTACCTGGAAGGCATTCATAGTGACATGTCTGGCCTACAGAGATATTTTCAAGCTCTGGCCTCCTCACTGACGGCAGCCATCCACCCCTCACAATCCCACCCCACCACCTCCCTCTTTCCAGTCCAAATTCCCTATTCTCTACCTGTCCCAAGCACACAGACACAGCTGCATGCACCCACCTCAACCCACACAAGCAGCACACATAGACACATGCACCACAAAACACACCGGCATGCAGACATAGACACATGCACCACAAAACACACCGGCAGGAACTAAGCAGTCATCCATAGACACCACATCAGCCACCATTTCAACAGACACCCCCCACTACCCCACCAACTCACACACCACAACTGCCATACCCACAGATACCACCACAACATCCAGTGACACATCCACCACATCCATCATCCACCCAGACAACAGTTCACAACCCTCAAACCTACACACCTCAGACTCCATCCCCTGACACCACCACAACACCCACAGACCCATTCAACACATCAACCATACCCCCACACACCACCTCAACACGCATAGACACATCCACCAAATCTACCATATCCACAGACACCACCTCAACAGGCACACACACATCCACCACTCCCACATCACCCAGCACCTCACCACACAGCCACCAAGACATGCAAACGTCCATACTCATACATGCAACAGACACCAACCAAACACAAGCATACCACACATATGCACACACTCAAGGCATCAACACCCACAGAGAAGACCACCACTCTCTCAACCTCAAAATCCCCAAACACTTCTGATGCCCCTACCCGTTTTCCCAAGGAGAATTTACCTTTTGACTTTGTCCTTTCCCCTGTTCCCTCCACCCCCTCCTGATCCAAGAGGTCCCCACCCACATCCCAACCCATCCCTTCCACAACAAAGTCCTCTTCCGTCACACCTGCCCTTCCTGCAATCAGCCATACCCCTCCCTCCAAAGAAGAGGCCCACCCCTTTGAAGAAACCCCCCTTCCAAACCCAAACCCACCCATCCCAAATCTGACCCCACCTCACCAAAGAATGATCCCTGAGGTGCCCTGACTGCCCACTTAGTGCCCCTTCCTATGGAGGTTTACTGGCAGTGATTGGAGTCAAGGTTGGGCACAGCACTCATGTGGACTGGCCAATGGCCTTTGACCTATGTAATTTGGGGTTAATAATCACAAATTGTTGTTTGGTTAGGTACACATTTGTCCTGCCATTACTTTTCTACCTTGTTGTTATTCCTGAGCAACTTGTGTTGTATGCCTACAGTTGTCTAAGTTTCACACTGATTGCTGATCCATTTGCTGTTGTTTGCCACATCTGACTTTGTGCGAATTGCTGGTGTCACCCAAGACAAGGCTAGGTGTACACTGTATAGATATGGGTGTTAATCCAATTGGGGTGTCATTGCATTGTATTATGTTTGCCATGCTAAGTACTTCATCTTGTGTTGGCCAATGTCAGCATATATGGTGTTAGAATTGTCCCCCTGATATGGATTGTACATTCATCTCATGTATGGAAGTTAGAGTTTTGTTTGTCCACACGTGGAGGGTGTTCAATCGTGCTACCTTCCTTTGCTTTTGACTGACCATGTATCAATTTTGATGTGTGTACTTATAATTCTACCTGTATTTACCCACCGATTCCATCTTGACCACTGACTCCATTTTGTGCTTAGCTTAGCTTCAAATGCCGTCACATCAGTGGCGCAGGTATTTTTCGACACAGAGCTTCCTGTTACCTACACTGAATGTGTTTTTGCTTTTCCCACCAGGAAAGAAAACATAACATGGGTGATGCAAAGATGATAAGAGTGTATGAGGATGAAAATGTTTATAGCAGAGAAGGGTACAGCTACGTCTTGGAAATGCACCTAGGAATCTGGCCAATCCTTTTATGTGTTTTCATCAATGACCAAGTACACCAGCATTTGAATTTCACAACTTACTCTAAGGGATGTTACCAGAACCTTCCTCTTAAGTTTGTTTAAGGTGGATAAGGTGGGAAAGCTTGGCGCTGAGGCTGAAGGAACTCATTTCTGAGGGTGGACGCAATTCTCAGAAAAATCCCATCGGGAAAATTTATTCTGTCTCAGCTGTCCAGGGTTCCACAGCTTGACATTGGCAAGAACAAGGATGTAGTTGGATTCAATCCCTATGGTGATGCATTTTTAAATCGGGACAGTTCCCGCACAAAAGGTGTTTTAGGGCAAAGTAAAATGTGTCCTAGGGCAGCATCCTTTCAGGAGTGCTACTGATCCCCTCAACCCTATTGCGCCGGTATTGTTTGCATTGTGAGCTGTGAATATTTAGCTCACAAAATATTCTGTATCCCACTGAGCCTCCATTGTGTTCCAATGTGGGTGATGTGTGGTCCATTACAGGGATGTTTTATGGGAGGGGTATTTGCATTTCATGACACATCCGTACATATTTGACTTCAATCTGATGACAATCCATGGCATGTGAGCAATGTGAGGGTGTCAGTTGAATTTCCACTGCTGTAGTGTTGCTGTTGTGTGACACAATGGTGGTCATTACAACCCTGGCGTGTTAAAGCAGCGGTAAGACCGCCAACAGGCCGGCGGTAAAAAATTTGCAATTACAACCGTGGCGGAAACCGCCAACAAAGACAGCCACTTTAACACTCAGACTGCCACGGCGGTACAAACAAACAGCGCGGCGGTCACCGCCAACAGACAAGCAGAAGAGAATGTATCGCCCACACTATTATGACAGGCCAATCCGCCACCTTTTCCGGGGCGGATTCACCGCGGATAAAAACACGGCAGAAACAGGCATTTCGAAGGGAAAACGCTCACCTCTACACACTCCACGAGGAACGACGACACCATGGAGCTGGAACTCCATATTCTTCCTGCACTAGTCTTCCTGCTCCTGTACCAGGAGCACCAACACCGGCGGCGAAGACCACAGTGAGTACTGCACCTACGACATAGGGGAGGAGGGCAAAAAACAGGGACACACACACGCAACACCCCCACCCTCACCCACTACAACACACACACCAATGCATATCCAAACATTACAGTAACACCCCCCAGCCCTCCCGGAAGAATGCAAAGACAAAAGGAAATTAGTGTAACCATTGTAATATTCCAAAATAGAGTAAGCAAATATATACATACACTAATAACAAAATATACACCACGAATAGTAGTCCAGGTATTGCACCATTCATAGTCCGTGGACCACTGGGCCCAAAATGCATGGGCGAGGCCCACACAAGATACCCGAACATGACTGAGAGAACACTGCAGGGGCATCAGATAGAAATACAACAGGCACTTCAGGGGGAAGGAAAGGGGAGCACCTCAGCCGGATGAGTGCACGACGCCAGATCCACGAGGGGGCTCCATGCCCATTGATGTATCCTGGGGAGTGCAAAGCCACAGTCTCTCAAGTCTCTACAGTGGGTGGGTTGCCCACTGCTGCATCCTGGGGAGTGCAAAGCCACAGTCTCTCAAGTCTCTAGAGTGGGTGGTTTGCCCACTGTACCATCCTGGGGAGTGCAAAGCCAGTCTCTCAAGTCTCTACAGTGGGTGGCTTGCCCACTGCTGTATCCTGGGGAGTGCAAAGCCACAGTCTCTCAAGTCTCTACAGTGGGTGGTTTGCCCACTGTACCATCCTGGGGAGTGCAAAGCCACAGTCTCTCAAGTCTCTACAGTGGGTGGTTTGCCCACTTCTGTATCCTGGGGAGTGCAAAGCCACAGTCTCCCAAGTCTCTACAGTGGGTGGTTTGCCCACTGTAACATCCTGGGGAGTGCAAAGCCACAGTCTCTCAAGTCTCTCCAGTGGGTGGTTTGCCCACTGTAACATCCTGGGGAGTGCAAAGCCACAGTCTCTCAAGTCTCTACAGTGGGTGGTTTGCCCACTGTAACATCCTGGGGAGTGCAAAGCCACAGTCTCTCAAATGGATAACAGTCTCCACTGGTTCTGGAGGGGGACTGGTGCCCAGAGTGCTTCATCCTGTGCAGGACAGACAGAGTGGATGCAGGTCTCCACTGGTTCTGGAGGGGGACTGGTGCCCAGAGTGCTTCATCCTGTGCAGGACAGACGGAGTGGATGCCGGTCTCCACTGGTTCTGGAGGGGGACTGGTGCCCAGAGTGCTTTATCCTGTGCAGAACAGACGGAGTGGATGCAGGTCTCCACTGGTTCTGGAGGGTGACTGGTGCCCAGAGTGCTTCATCCTGTGCAGGACAGACGGAGTGCATGCAGGTCTCCACTGGTTCTGGAGGGGGACTGGTGCCCAGAGTGCATCACTCACCCCGTGACGGTCCCTGTTGCGTCACTGCCCCTGCCGCTCATGGGCTAGCGGTGCTTGAGTTGGCAGTGCTTGCCCTGTTCAGCGGTGCTTGCCTTGGCGGTCCTAGCCCTGTTCAGTGGTGCTTGCCTTGGCAGTCCTTGCCCTGTTCAGCAGTGCTTGCCCTGTTCAGCGGTGCTTGCCTTGGCGGTCGTTGCCCTGTTCAGCTGTGCTTGCCTTGGCGGTCCTTGCCCTGTTCAGCGGTGCTTGCCTTGGCGGTCCTTGCCCTGTTCAGCGGTGTTTGCCCTGTTCAGCGGTGCTTGCCTTGGCGGTCCTTGCCCTGTTCAGCGGTGCTTGCCTTGGCGGTCCTTCATTGCCCAGTTTGGCTGGGGCTGGTGGTCCTTCATTGCCCAGTTGGGCTGTGGCTGGCGGGGCCCTCCTGGGCAGTTGGGCTGTGGCTGGCGGGGCCCTCCTGGGCAGCGACGATGGGGCTGGCGGTGCCCTCCTGCCCAGTGGGGATGATGGCGGTCTTCTCTGCCGTGCTGCTCCTCCCAGACTTTGCGGGTTTCTTCTGCCCCTTCCCCACCTTGGGAGGAGTCACAGCAGAGTGCACACTTTCCCCGGAAACCCTGTGAGCGGCTTGAGTGGCTGGAGTCTTCCCCCTCTCCCGCAGGGCACTGGCCAACTTCTGGTGCTTCACAGGGGGGGACTGGCTGTGCTCTGGCTCCATGATACACTGGCTGGCCTGGTGGCCGGTGCACTCCACATACCTGTGACAACAGGCACCACTGGTCCCGGTGATTTTGTGGCTGAGGTGCTAGTACGGGACCTATGAGTTGGACGGGGGTGGTGGAAAATAGGTTAAGGGTGGACAGGAAAAGTTGTTTGGAGACACTGGGACGGGTAGCTGGAGGGGGTTTGGGAGTGGAGGAAGGGGAGGTGGTTGTAGGAGGTGTAACTTTTGTGGCTTTGGGTGCAGGTGCATGCGCTGGAGGCTGTCGTGAGGTGGATGTATGTTGGGTGGGTGTGTGCCTGCGTTTGTGTATCTTGGGAGGGGGTGTCACAGACACACTGGGAGAGGACACAGGGGACGTGTGGATGGTAGTGGGAGTGGTGACTGCATGTTAGCGGGGTGTGCTGGTGGGTGTGATGGTGCAGGACGTAGTGGCTGTAGAGGTAGTGCATGCAGGTGTGAGTGTAGATGAGACTGGGAGGGAGGAGGGAGACGACGAGGAGGGGGACACAGTGGAGGCAGTGGATGTTGGTGTATCTGTATGTGTCTGATGCTTGCGTGAGTGCCTGTGGTATGTGTGTGGTGCTTATGTTTGTCAGAGCTTCCCTTGTGTGTTGAGGTGTGTGCAGGCTGGTCTGATGGTGTGCTTGGGATAGGTAGAAGTACAGGGGATTGGGTCTGGGTGGAGGAAGTTGGAGGGGGGAGGCTAGACACAGGGACAATGGCTGCCATCAGTGCTGAGGCCAGAGTTTGAAAGGATTGGTGAAGGGCCGCTTGACCAGAATGAATGCCCTCCAGGAATGCATTTGTTGCAACTGCCTTTCTACACCCTGGATGGCATTCAAAATGGTAGACTGCCCAACAGTGAGTGACCTGAGGAGGTCAATGGCCTCCTCACTGAGGGCAGCAGGGGTGACAGGGGCTGAGGTGCCTGGGGCGAAGGTGATGCCCACCCTCCTGGGGGAGTGGGCACGGGGCGAAGGCTGAGGGGCTGCTGGGAGGGCGGTGCTGGTAGGGGGGGTGGCGGCTGTACCTGTTGAAGTGGGGGGCACAGATGTTGCCGCCACCACAAGGGAGCTCCCATCGGAGGATGAGTCCGTGTCGCTGGTTGCAGATCCTGTGACCGCTGTGGTGCTCCCCTCGCCCTCCGTCCCACTGGTGTATTCAGAGTCCATAGTGTGGGCCTCCATGCCCATGTGGGATGCAGCTCCCTCGTGCTCCGGTGCCACTGCACCTCCGCCTGATGATGCTAATGCACACAAGAACAGGGAGACCGCAAAAAAAGGGGGGGGAACAGAAGAAAGACATGTTGAGTGCATGCATTACCAATACCGTTGGCGTACAAGACAGACACAGCAGCCCCCTGCACTACGTCGCGCTGTTGGCCTCTACAGTGCAATTCCTGGGAAATGGCCTACAAGGCTATGGACGACATTTGCACACATAGATGACACAGGTGCATGAATAGCTGTACTTGGCACTCTACAGAGGTGGGGTGGGGGGCAACAGGGCCATGCCTTACAAAGGGGCCTAGCCTACGGAACTCGCCCTGGCCTAGGGAAACCCACAGCCCTCCTCCCCCACCCAGACCCGTCCACTGCACCCAAAGTCAGCAGAATGAGAGTGTATTCACCCCTTGTGTCTGCTGTGATGCCCTCAAGCGCCCATCCAACTCAGGGTAGGCCACCGCCAGGATCCGGAACATCAGGGGGGTCATGGTTCGATGGGCACCCCTCCCACGTTGGGAGGCCATCGCCAGCTGAGCCTCTTCCGTCTTCTTGCTCCAGCGGCGAATGTCCTCCCATCTCTTCCGGCAGTGGGTGCTCCATCTGCGGTGGACCCCCAGGGTCCGGACATCCTTGGCGATGGCACGCCAAATATCCTTCTTCTGGTGGGCGCTGGCCTATATGAAATGTACAGGGGAAGACGAGAAGTAATTACCAACTGCACCGTCAAAGTGAGTGGCCCCCATCCCTACCCTTGCCATGTGGCACATGCATCCACCGTCTGTCATGCACGCAGAACTCTGCCCCCTTCCTTCTTACAACCAGCCCTCTCCACACAGGCATAGGCCACACAGCATGCTCCCTGTGTACTTACCTGTTGGTCTGGAGGACCGTAGAGTAGCGTGTACTGGGGGAGGCCCCCATCCACAAGCTTCTCCAACTCTTCCGATGTGAAGGCAGGGGCCCTTTCCCCAGACGCACGAGCCATTGTCTCTTCCAGACCGAGGTCACAGCAGCACTTGCAGTGTAGGTCCTCTCCTGTCGAAGATCAGGTATCGAGTGATTCAACAGCTAGAAAATGGCAGTCACATCCGCGGCGGTCACGTCCGTGGCGGTGCGTACCATCACCGCCGGCGTACATCGTCATTGGCTCCTGGGACCCATAGGGTCCAATGTTAACCAATGCAGCATTGCGCTGCTGTCTTCGACCGCCTACCGCGACGGTGTACAACGCCAGCACTGTTACCTCATATCCCATTGTCCCGCTTTAGAGGTCAGGCAGCTGCCATTTCAGGGGCCCACATGGCCTAATTACCAACTGCATCACACATACCTGGGCCTACTCTCAACACACATACAGGCTAGATTTTGTGTATGAATCGTGTTCTGTCTATATTGTGGGTACATACCTCTGAGTTGTTTGACTCTGTGCTCACTGTTGTCCTTCATAGGCACTGTCCGCTGGGACATCTAAGGAGATGGCGGAATCCTCCGGTGTACCGACCGCTGGTGGACCTGTCGACAATGGAGGAAAGAAATTTATCATCACCTACAGGTTTGACCGTGCCACAATCCAGGAACTGTGTACCCAGTTGGAGCCAGACCTGATGTCAGCTATCTGCCATCCCACAGGTATACCCCCTCTAGTGCAGGTCCTGTCAGTACTCCATTTCCTGGCAAGTGGGTCTTTTCAAACAACAGTGGCCATGGCATCAGGGATGTCCCAGCCTATGTTTTCCAACGTGTTGTCCAGAGTGTTGTCTGCCCTGCTGAAACACATGCGGAGCTACATCGTTTTCCCTCAGGTGGAGGAATTACCTACAGTGAAAGGTGACTTCTATGCCCTTGGACATATCCCTAACATCATAGGTGCCATTGATGGGACCCATGTGGCTTTGGTTCCTCCCACAGGAGTGAACAGGTGTACAGGAACCGGAAGAGTTATCATTCGATGAATGTACAGATGGTATGTTTGGCAGACCAGTACAACTCCCATGTGAATGCCATGTTCCCTGGCTCAGTTCATGACGCCTACATCCTGCGGAATAGCAGCATCCCTTATGTGATGGGTCAACTACAGAGGCACCGGGTGTGGCTATTAGGTGACTCTGGTTACCCCAACCTGTCATGGCTACTGACCCCAGTGAGGAATCCCAGGACCAGGGCAGAGGAACGCTACAATGAGGCCAATGGGCGGAATAGGAGGGTGATCGAACGCACCTTCGGCCTCCTGAAGGCCAGGTTTAGGTGCCTCCATATGACAGTTGGATCCCTATTCTACTCACCAAAGAAGGTGTGCCAGATCATCGTGGCCTGCTGTATGCTTCATAACTTGGCTTTGCGACGGCAGGTGCCTTTTCTGCAGGAGGATGGTCCAGATGGCGGTGTTGTGGCAGCTGTGGAGCCTGTGGACAGTGATGAGGAGGAAGCAGAAGAAGAAGACACTGACAACAGGGACTCAGTCATCCAGCAATATTTCCAGTGAAACACAGGTGAGAATACATTCCTGCCTACTACAAGTACTTTTACACTTCTACCTCTCTCCTGTCTGTCGATTTCACCCAGTGTATGGTCACTCAGTTGTCACTTTCCCTTATGGTTTCACAGGTGTGGTTCCCAACGTGTGTCATCTGCTTAGATTCCTCATGGACTAGAGCGGTGTGACATCGGTATGTTGACATTACTATTTCCTGGATTTTTTGTCACTGTAATTGCAAATACACTATTTCAAAATCACAGACTGACTCCAGATCTTGTTGTGTTTTAGGTGTGTTTATCTACATAAGAAATATTGGAGGGGGAAGTTAAATGGTGAGGGGTGATGGCGGAGGAGTGTCCATGGCAGAGTCCAGTCTATTTGTCTCATAGGTGCATTGCCCATATGGGCATAGGAAGTGGAGCTGGGGCAGTTCCAATATGGACAGGGTGACAAAGTGGGACAGTGGGTTGACAATCAGGGTGGTCTCATTGCTTGGCGGGGGTCTTGGCATCGTGCTCTGTCTTGTTCCTGGATCTCAGGGACCGCTTGCGGGGTGGTTCTCCATCTGCAGGGGGTGGGGTGTTGGTGTGGTGGTCCTGTGGTGGTGCCTCCTGTCCACTAGCGCCAGCGGAGGTGGTGGGCAGTTCATCGTCCATGCTAATGTCAGGGGCCCCTTGGAGTGCCACAGTGTTCCTCCTGGTGTTGAGTATTTCCTTCAGCACCCCTACGTTGGTGCCCAGGGTGGAGCTGATGGTTCTGAGTTCCTCCCTGAACCCCAAATACTGTTCCTCCTGCATGCGCTGGGTCTCCTGAAACTTGGCCAGGACCGTTGCCATTGTCTCCTGGGAGTGGTGGTATGCTCCCATGATGGAGGAGAGGGCCTCGTGGAGAGTGGGTTCCCTTGGCCTGTCTGCCCCCTGTCGCACATCAGCCCTCCAAGTTCCCCTGTATTCCTGGGCCTCCGTCCCCTGGACCGTGTGCCCACTACCACTGCCCCCAGGTCCCTGCTATTGTTGGGTTATCCTGGGTTCCCTGTAGTGGTGGACACACAGCTGATTGACGTGTCCTGGGGACGGAGGTATGGGCCCGCTGGGTGGGTGCTGTGCTGGTGTTACCAGAGGGTGGAAGGTCTGTGGTGGCCTGTGCCTGTGTGAGGGGAACCGACTGTCCCGTGGCCCACGATGGTCCGGGCTGGTCATCTAGATCCAGTTGGACAGAGCTGCTGTCATCACTGTGGGCCTCTTCTGTGGGTGGGGTGGAGATGTCTGGACCCTCCTGTCTGGTGACGTTGGGTAGTGGTCCTGCAGGGGTGGAAAAGCATGATTATTACATCTGTGTGTGTCATGGTATGCAATGGGTGGGTGACCGTGTACCCCAGTGCTGGCATTCCTGTGTGGGGGCTTGTGTGATGATGGTTTAGGGGGGTGTTATGGGTATGTGCAGTGGGCATGCTTTAGTGATGGGTGTCCATGCTTTGTTGTTGCATGCAGGGCTTGGTGTTGGGATGGGTAGTTTGTGATATTGGGACATTTGTGAGGAGTTTGAGTGCTGGGGGTGAGGGTGAGGGTGGGGGTATGTGATGGCATGCAGGTAGGGTGGGGGATGTAATAGTTAAGATTTGTCTTACCAGAGTCCATTCCTCCACCGACTCCTGTGAGGAACTGAGGATGCAGAATCTCCAAGACCTGCTCCTCCCATATTGTTATTTGTGGGGGAGGTGGTGGGGGTCCGTCGCCAGTCCGCTGAACCGCCTGGTGGTGTCTTGAGACCACGGAATGCACCTTCCCCCGTAGGTCGTTCCACCTCTTCCTGATGTCGTCCCGATTTCTTAGGTGTTGTCCCACTGCGTTCACCCTGTCGACTATTCTTTGCCATAGCTCCATCTTCCTTGCAATGGAGGTGTGCTGCACCTGTGCTCCAAATAGCCGTGGCTCTACCCAGACGATTTCCTCCACCATGACCCTGAGCTCCTCCTCCGAGAACCTAGGGTGTCTTTGCTGTGCCATGGGGTGGTGTAGGTGATGGGGGGGGTGGTGTGTGTGGTGATAAGTGTGGTGATATGTAGTGGTGTGTGGTGTTTTGTGCGTGGAAGTTGTGTGGGTGATGGTGTTGAGTGCCTGTGGATGCTAGTTTGTGGATGGTGGTGTCTCTCTCTGGCCTTCTCTCTGTAATAGTGGTCGTAGGGGGTTGTGGGTGATGTGGGTGTGTGTTTTATATTGTATTGGGTGTGTGGGAGTGGTGTGTGTGTGTGTATCAGGTGTGTGTATTTCGAATTGCCCAATGTGGCGGTGTTTTGTAGAAGTGTGTGTATTTTGAGCGCGGCGGTGTGTACCGCCAATGGAATACTGCAGTTGAAAGACCGCTGCGTGGATTCGTGTGTCGTGATAGTGTGGGCGTATTTCTGTTGGCGTGACGGTGTCGGTTTTGTTTTCGCCAGTTTATCACTGACCTTTGGTGTGGCGGACTTGTGTGGGTGTCTGAATTTTGTCGGATTTCGAGATGTGGGTCATAAGAGATGTGGCGGAATCCCACGGCTGCAGCGGTGTGTTGGCGGTCTTCTGCACGGCGGTAAACGGCTTTTACCGCCAATGTTGTAATGACCCCCAATGTTCTGTACACTTTGCTGCCCTTGTGCCTATGATGAGTAGACATGTGTTATTGTGGAGTGTGGCAGTGCAGTGCCAGTGACCTGTCCAAAGGTGGCATTTAATAGCTGTTTATGTGTCCTTCTTTGTGAATGACTCCGACCCGGGCCACAATGTCAAGTGTACTTGGTGCCCGTAGCGTAAGCCACATATCATGTGGATGATGGCACGCCGATCTGCTTTTGAACTTCATGACACAGGTAGGTGTGTGTTCTTCCCATTGGTTGTGTCCACGGCAGCGTAGATTTGGAGCTCCAGCTATAAGCAGCAGCAGTGCCAAGACGTGTATGATGGGCTCTATGGCAGCGCAGGACATGTAATGCTGCCTGCAAGAGAGTTGCTTCTTTATGCTCTCCATTTCTGCCTGCTGGGACATGGTGGTTGGACCACTATGGTCACGTTGCCAGTAGGCAACATCATGATGTGTCCAGCAGAAACACTGACTCTGTCAGCCTGTTTGGCCTGCCTCGCCACTGTGATGGTCTGTGCTGCCTGGCAGTGCCGGCGGGACCGCAGCGGTCTTTCCTTTATGGGACCGCATTCATCCTAATATGGTGGTCCGACCACCAAACTCGTAATGAGGCCCATAATATTCTGTATATTTCTGTCATTTAACAAACCCAGGTGATCTTCTTGAATAGCTTTCATTCCATCCAATTGGTTTCAGTTGCAAACCTAATTTCTTTCCCTCGTCCATTCAATAGATGTGGGGCCCTCACTAGAATTTTTGTGCAGGAAATTAGGGTAAATTATTTTTATTTATTTTTTTATATTACCTCTATAGTTTAACTGTTTGTCAAGTAGATTTTTGTTTGCCTTCATGTTTCTTGGTTTTATACATTTGTAGCTTTTACTGAACTTGATGTGGGTTTTCATATTTGCTAAATCTTAGCTGTCTTGTTATGTTATGATACTGTTACTAGTAACACCACACATTTTTGCTAAGAATTGTCTTGATCTGGTTTGCTAATAAAAGGGGGAAGAACCCTTAGGGAAACCCATTTATCTCTGTGACTTGGCTGTTATAGCCCAATAAGCCAGTTTCTAACGTGCACCTGTAAGAAAGTAGATTATTATTTGGGGTGGGTGGACACCCACCTCAAGGAACAATAACACTCTTTTGTCAATGTGACCCCACAAAGTCACTAAATTAGCCTGAGCTCAACACCCTTCAAGCAAAGGCAGAGAGCAGACAGACTTAACATGAGGGGCTTTGTAAAATGTTTATGCTGTACCAAAACAGTAATAAAGTAAACAACAAACAATAAAAATCAGAATTAGAAGAATAGAGTAAATTCTAATTAACAAAATAACACCAAGACGAACAAATTCAAAAGTGGAATCAAAAATATGAGCTTTGAATTTTTTAAGTAAAAATAGCTCCAAAAGGTGCTAAACTCTAATGATCGGGATGCACAAGGCCCTAGGTGCACTTTGAGGCTGACCGCAATGTATTCTGAGGTTGGATACGTGAAGCAGGATAGCCCAGTCATAGATTTTACTTGATGACTTAGGGCCAGATTTCAGTGGAGGGGGTAAATCTGAATACCATTGTTTCCTTCTGGATTTAGGATTTGGCGGATGGGATATCCATCACCGTTGTGATGGAGTAACCCCTCCACTGAAATCTAAATCAGGCTCTTAGCCTACAAAATGGAAGTCAGAATCTCTCAGTGGGGCAGGGCAGAAGCTTTATCTAGGAAGGTGTCACTGGGCTCGGAAAAATGCTGAAGGAGGTGCCACTAAAACTGTTGATTTTGGCAGGAAATTGAAAATTTCGCACAAGGGCTGTCACTGCATCGGTCAGATACTTTAGTGACTTCACTCAGTCACTATTTCTCCCTTGGGACTTAGGGCCTGATTTAGAGTTTGGCTAAGGGGTTACTCCATCACAACTGTGGCAGTTATCCCGTCAGCTGGAATTTAAATCCTATAGGACATAATGGAATTTATATTTTGGCAGATGGAGTAACCACTCCACCAAATCAGGCCATTGATCTCGGACAAGGCAGCAAGCTGTATCTGAAAAGAGATAAGTTTTTGCTGAGGGCCCACTGGTGATTGATCCCGTCATCTGGTGGTTGGAAGTCAGAATTTTTTTAAGTCTCAAAACTTTGCAGTAGTCAGCCCATTTTTCCTCAGCTCATCACCTAGGGCTGTCAGGTTTCAGGGTGGATCTTAGGACTTTAGGGTTTGGTTCATCAAAGGCCTTATGCAGAGTCCAGTGCAGGTCCAAATTGTGAGAGGGCAAATGGTCATCCTGGAAAAAAGGGGTTCTTTAGCTTGTTGCATTTCTGTAGCCACATAGGAGGTCAGCCCACTGCCCTTGGAGACCACTTCTTAATTGTGGGTAAAAGAGAAAGCAGGTTCAGTCCTTTAGAGCTCCTCTCAGATTACAGTAAGTAGGTGTCAGCTCTCTTTTTATCTTGTACAGATCCAGGAAGTATTTTGAGGAGGGTGTCTTCGAGTGCTACATTTATGGTTGGCACTAGTCAATGGGTGGGGCTGACTCCAGACTCTTCTCTATTCAATGGTGTAAAAGTTCCCACGGATAAACCTATTCACTTGTTGCCCTTCTGCAAATTATTCCACAGTGTACCTTACTCTAAAAATTCAAGTTGAGAAAATGCTTTCTCTCTTGTGCTTGCTCAACGGTGTGCTTAAGGAAGTGAGGGCCAGATGTACAAATGTTTTGCGAGTCACAAATTGGTTGCAGTGCTATTTGCGACCTCTCAAAAAGCTAAATGGTATGTTCCAATGCCATTTCGGAGTTCCAAATAGCAATGCGACCCATTACCTACTCGCAATAATTGCGACATTGAAATTGCGACTCGCAATTAAGAAATTGCAAATTGCAAGTTGCAAACCGAATGCACAATGCAGTCGCAAATTGCGAGTGGTCGCAAAAAGCCCGTTTTGCACACCCAGATTAGCACTGATTCAAAACAGGTGGTAACCAGAAACAAAGTATAAAAGGAGACCCAGAAGGCATCAGGGTTTCTCAAAATGGCTGCACTATACGTGATTGCATGGAGGAGGAGAGTCCAGGCTGCCCAGCAGAGGAGGAGGACGCAGAGACAGGAGAGGATATACCGAACCAGGCAGACCCTATTTCAACAAACTGAGGATGAGATTTATGATAAATACAGACTGAGCAGCGCAGTTATCCTAGAGATTATTGAAATGCTGAAACCTCAGCTAGAACACCAGACAATGCACGGCTGCTCCATCCCCACACATGTGCAACTGCTCTGCTCCCTGCACGCCTTGGCCTCGGGTAGCTACCAGGGGGTGATTGCTGTTGCTGATGGGGTGTCCCAAAGTGCCCTGTCACGATTCTTCAGATGGTTCCTAGATGCCATACTCACACACATGTCCAGATATATATACCTTCCACGGAATGAGGTGGAAATTTACAGCACCAAGTTGGGCTTCTACAGAATTGCCACCTTCCCCCATGTAATAGGGTGTGTGGACGGTACACATATACCAATTTGTCCACCAGCAAATCTGGAATATGTGTTCCGCAATAGGAAATGTACCCACTCACTAAACATCCAGGTGGTATGTGATGCCCATAATGTCATTACTGACATTGTGGCTAAATTTCCAAGGAGTACACATGATGCATGCATATTCAGGCACAGTGGGATACACCGACGCCTAGAACGTGGGGAGTTTGGTGAAGGATATTTATTAGGTACTGTGTAGTACACTCTGATGTCTTAAATACATGTCACTGCATAACCATGTGATGCCATGCTAATTTTGGCTTTTTTGTCACACAGGTGAGAGTGCATATGCTCTGAGGCCATGGATACTCACCCCATACCTAACACCTGCCAATCAGAATGAGAGGCTCTACAACATAGGACATCGGCGGACCAGGGCTGTCATTGAGAGGACCTTTGGCTTGTTGAAGTCACGTTTCCGATGCCTGCACAAAAGTGGAGGGGCACTCCAGTATGCCCCAGAGACTACATGCAAGATCGTGGCTACATGTGCCAACCTCCACAACATTGCCACCAGATGTGGCCTACATCTCATCCTTGACGACACAGATTCGGAGGATGAGGAGCAAGAGCAAGAGCTACCACACCGACAGCCTGGGGATGGTAGCATCGCATTGGAGGGCAGACAGAGACGGGACCACATTGCAACTCACTACTTTGGCAGGTACAAGGCAACCGTGACAACACGCACAAATGTAAGACACACATAGCCAGGTGGTGCAGTACAAAAATAAAATCCCTTTAATGTCAGGAGTGTAATAATGAACTTTTTACATCTCAACAGCAAGAAAAAAGCAAAATGTAATGTCTGACACATTTACATCATGTGCCTCATGCAAATCCCAGAATAGGTAGATCACACCCACCTGGGTGGTCTCTATTAGGTCCACTGCATGGCTGATGCACCCTAGTCCCCTTGTTACATCACCAGCAAAATGCCCAAGTTCAACTTGCAGCTTTACGGTGTGCCTTGACAGGCAGTAGTAGTGGTTGTAAGGCAGCCGATTGACTGACTCAGTCGGTCCAAACAGGCAGCAGTGTTGCGCTCTCTGCACCTTGCATGGGCCCTATCTGCCACCATTTCCCTGACCAAGTCATTGATGGAGCTGGTGAGGTTTGCCATGTTGTTGTTCATGGCAGTGAATTGGTTGTCAACACTGGCAAAACCCTGTGAGAGGGTCTGTTGCTGTCTGTGCAGGTTCCTGTTCATAACCTGCATATGTTTATTTTGCAGGCGGTGACTGCTCAGTAAGGATGCCCCAGTCCTAGGAATTGTTCACCTGTGACATCCTCCACACTGGATGATGTGTGTTTGACGTTGCCGTGTCCGCCCAGACCCAGCTGACCTAGGTGGCCGACTCACACTCATCTGTGGCGCCGGTGTCAGGTTGCCTGGCTCAAGATCGATATCTGTGTCCTCGGTGGTCTCTTGTACAAGGTGGACAAGTAGTGTAGTCATGCACTCCCCTGCCTGCCTCGTCTGCTGTGTTGGTGGCAGATTCTTCTCCCTGCACAGTAGGGGTATTGGTGGGTACTTGTGGGAGACCTGTGGGACACAGGGGATACACTGTCAGCGCATCTCATATGTTTGGTATATCATAATAAATATTTTTCAAAAGTTGGATTACTGTACTACATTGCCCATAATGCATTGTTCTGTGGGTTGCAATATGGGAATGGAGCAAATCAGGAGGATGCCTGCTTTTGTGTACTGTGGTTGTGTGCATGGTGCATTGGTGTAAATAAGTGATTTTTGCTACTTACTTTTGGATGTTCCCGTTGCAGAATTGTCCAGGTCTCCAATTCTTACCACAGCCTCTGACTCCAGAGTGGTCTCCACCATGCTCTCAATGGCTGTAGGAGGTGGTACTGTTGATGGTCCTCCTCCAGTTCCGTGCACTTCCCTCATCTGCTCTGCCACCCTTTCTTTGGTCCTGGACCTGAGGTAGTACCACCTTTTGTGGACTTCATTGATGGTGCGATGGCTGACTCCAATTTCATTGATTTTACTCAGGATGTCCTACTAGATCTTCTTCTTTTGCGTGTCAGGGACACTCATTGATATTTGCCAAACAAGACATCATGGTGCAGGCAGCACTCCTCAGTCAGGACCTCCAGCACCTTTTCAGAAAACTTTAGTTTCCTCTTTCTCCCAGCAGTGGGTGTCTCCTTGTCCTGAGCTGACATGGCTGTAGTTGCTCCTCTCAGCTAGGTGTGCCTCTGCTGTCTGTGCTGGGTAGGCTCTTCCCTGTTCCATGGGGGTACTTCCTGGTACTGATGTCATCACTCAGAACCAGGAAGTGTGTTTTCACCTATTTTATTTGCACCTGTGCGCAATTTGCGAGCCATTCGCAATTTGCAACTCCAGACTACACCCTTGTGCAATTTGCGATATCGCACATTGCAATTTTGCAAATTGCGATATTGCATCTTGCGATTTTGCAAATTACGGTGTGACTCCGCACCGAATCGCAAATTGGTACTGCGATTTTTACCTACATCCCGTTTTGCGAGTCGGAAATAGCGATTCGCAAGGAGTCGCTATTTCCGACTCACAATTCTTTAGCTTCATACATGTGGCCCTTAGTTACTTCCTCCTTTGTGGTCAATCAAAACTGGTTATGTAGAATAGGTTCCCTCCCTCTGAATTTGGAGCCATCCTGGTTTTGGTAACAAAGGTGAGACCTTAGCCAGGTCTCACCTTAACATTTACCAGTGTAAAGGCAGGCCGTTTACAAGTTAGTGAAGTTTCTGGGTCCACCCTAACTTGCCTTCCTCAACGGGGAAGAAAAACACTTACCAGCCCTAGTCATTGTTTCTCTTGTGGGAACAGTTTTGGCACCTCATTAAGAGCAGACCAGCTGTCAGTAGGATGATGCTAATTAGCCAATGCAAGTTGAGGCCCGTAAAAGGTAACTTTCTATTAGTTATATTTCCTAAATATTTATATTAAGCTTTTAATAAATATAAAAATTGTCTTTGAAGGATTCTTGTAGCTGTGTACTCTCAGAAGATATAGGTTAAAGTGTACAATCTGTACTCAGACCTTTTCTAGGATTTTGCGAAAGCCCAACCAGTAAAAACTGTTTTTAGGGCTTATTCACTGGAGGAACATGCTAATTTTAATTTCCCATATGTTCCACTTTTAAATATCTGTCTCCTTGTCTCAAGGGCAACAAGGTGATCTCACGGGTGGGGTATTAATACTTAAAAGGAGGGGTTCTCATCTATTAAAAATTGATATTTTGACAGGTTTGTACAGCAGGTTTTAGGTGGCTGCAGTCTGGCTACACATTGTAGGCCTGGAACCATACTTTAACTGTACTTTTGTGGAAGCACAAGAAGTCCACAAGTGACAGTTCCTCCTCATTGGTGTATTTTCCTTAAAGGAAAGTTAAATATGCCACCTATGGGTTTGTTAATTCAACTGTATTTAAAGGAGAGCATAGGCACTTCACTCCTGTTTAGCAGGGGTAAAGTGAACAGAGTTCTAAATCCGGCAAAACAGATGGCGAACATTGAGGGAAAATCACACAAAAGATCATCTTTATCACCAGTATTCCTTGAATATGCATTTCTGGTTTTGTGTAACTGTTCTGAAGAACGTAGTTGTAGTTGCATGGTATCTGTCTTTTAAGATTGCAGGACCAGTTTGCTCTACTGATGACAGTGTGAGTTTGATTTTCATGTTGTTGCTAGGCAATTAACGGAGAGTCCATGAACATATGGTTCAGTTCTTCATTTCTGCATGAGCTTTGGTTTTAGGTACACCACAATCCCATTCAGTTTTGCCATGGCTGGACTATATCTAACTATCAATGGCATTTTATGTTCTGTTCTGGTCCATCTGTATTTTAACAAATGTTATCTTGTTATCACTGATGCACAATCACAGTCTCTATCAATTTGTTTGTATGCCCTTTTTGCAGAAATTATAAATGGTCTTCTGAAAGTCGTTTATCATTTGTGCCTAACAAGAAAAGATGCTGTGAGAATGGATTACCTGAATGAATACCAAACGTTACTTTTAATGGATCAGACTGGAACTTGTTCTATCCAAGTACTTATTTCTTTGTGTTGGGGGCTAGCATATGGCTGTTTCTAAGCTCCCATGTTGTGTACAGATATGGTAGTGATGATGAAATGTATGATTTTCTATCAGTATCCAATGGTGCATTTGATGCAATGATAAAGGTAAGACACTGAATGAGTTTTTAACTTTTTATTAGATCTCCTTTCCCCCCCATTATATACCCTGACAAATGCAATCTGTTTACCAGCAGGTGGTAGCAATAATGTGATTTTTAATGCAACTTTTATGTTGGCTATTGACATCATGCTTCCTCAATTATAGCGAACGTACACAGATACCCCTCTAATTATATTTTTCCCCACCGATGTATGGGAATTCCATTTAAAAACTGGCATTATATATAATGAAGCCCCCTTTTTCCACATAGAGTACATCAGTGTAGTGCCCTGGATAGCAATGATCATGGCTGCCCGATTCTAAATGAACATCAGTTGAAACTCTAATCATTTGGCCGGTGGTTACCTTATACTTAAGAGTAAAGTACACCCAAAGCAGCACAATAGTAAGGACCATCCAGTAAGTCCAGTATGATTGAAATATCTTTATTCCAAAGAAAGGAGGCAGCCGACACGTGTTTCATCTGTGACGACTTTTTCAAGATTGCAAAATTACTATATTGAATAGTATACATAAGAAAAGAGTGGTATAAAACTGTTCTAGATACAAAAACACAACCAACACCAAAAATACATCACAGATCCAAGCAGAACCTAAAAGCACTAAAACATGTACCCAGGAAAGTGAGTCATCATGAGGAAAAGTTGTTCCCAGAAGTCCTAAGATGTTATCCACACACAAATGCAGGATGAACCTTGAAAATCTAGGAAAAAGAATTTTAGAGCCATTACAGTGAGAGGCCATACAGTTCGTTACCTAAATGCAAAATGACAGCAGGCGTAAATCAAATAAGCCTGAGTCTATTAGCAGACAGACAATGCCAATAGTAAGTTCACTGACAAAGCATGGCCGAGATTCATGCTCCTGCGAATACCTCAAATCTGGAAAGGAGCAGCCAGGGAGAAGAAAACAGCAAAAACAATTAGAACTAAGTGAGCCACTGTTAAAAAATAATAAATTAACGGTGTGCTCTATCAATGCTGTGCCCCAAACCAGACAGAGTCAAACAGCATACTTGTTTATAACTAGAGTCCTGGCTCTTCGTAGACTGGAGAATGGCTGGATCACTGAACTTAGAGCTGTGGGCTGAGGCCTGAATGTAGATTGGGAGTTACATGTTTTTTGGACGAATCATAAACTTCTGTATGAGGTAGGACCATTATCTTTACCATATGTTTGTTTGTTTTATGCAATAAGGGAGTATTTATGGTCTTTGTTTCTCTCTTATTCACTGGCCCAGTGTGTTGCTTTGTATTCCAGTCTAACATGTTCTATTACACTGGGCCTGTGTTTGGTTCATAAAGCTTGGCCCCTCTTTTACTTTTTGCTATAAGATGGTTTCTTTATTTGCCTTGTATTGGACTTCTCTTTTCTCTAGTAATTACTTTGGGACTCGGTCTTTACTTCACACTGCACCCATCTGTCCTATCTATTTTAGACCACATTTATTGATGTGCCTTTTTTTAGCCTTGATTTGATCTCTTGACCATTTCCGGGTTCTATGGAGGCTCCCCTTTTTTATTGATGCGGAGCTTCGGTGTGTGTTGCATGTACTTTGATTCTGTCAATACTTATCCATGATGTCTTGAATACAATGTCACCAACATTAATATGTTCCACACTCAATAACAACATACAGAGCACCAACTCAAGACTGTTTTGGGGT
Source organism: Pleurodeles waltl (assembly GCF_031143425.1). Taxonomy (NCBI): domain Eukaryota; kingdom Metazoa; phylum Chordata; class Amphibia; order Caudata; family Salamandridae; genus Pleurodeles; species Pleurodeles waltl. Next base: position 806,208,911 of record NC_090442.1, on the reverse strand, counting down.
CTTGTCAACCTCCCAAGAGGACATGTCAGGTTTGTGCACATCAACCATTAACTGCGCTGTCTTTTTTACCAACCTTTCATAATGATTGGACCCCTCACTTTATTTTGTAGGAGAAATGCATATACCTACCTTTTAGCTGCCCATAATATTTTAATGGTCTTTTTATACTATTAGTGCTCAAACACTTATTTTGCAGTCAAATTACCTTAATAATGGCTTTTTTGAACCAATTGTAAATACTTCTCACAGATATTTACATTTCTTTGGTTGGTTTGTTACTCAAAGGCTTCTTTTACCCGACTTAAACCTGTCGGGTCTACACCAATTTATTAAGGAGCTTGCCTAAGTTTCTATTTTCTATTTTCATGAACCTTTTTTCAACGATTTACCTGACGTGCGTGGCCGTGCCACCGAAGACTGATTTCTGTCTCACACTACACCTAGGGAAGACAGTTTTTTCCATTTTTGACTATTTTAAATCAGTGCACCATTCATTTAGCTGATTTATTGACAATAGCTTGACATCCCCTTTTTTGTCAGTACTCGGGGGGCTTATCGAAGCCTTTACACCAGTTCAATATGGCGCTTGCCTCTGCTTGCTCCTCTAGACCAACTTCAACATGAAGTGTCTGCCTTCCATTGCCGTAGTTTGAATCTTGTTCTAGGCAAGACTGCTGGTTTAAGGATGACAGTGATTATGTTTGTAGGTGACTATGCCAGTCCTACAACAAGTCTCTACTGTTGTCCAAACCCTCTCGGCTCACAAGCAGCACCTCACCAAAAACACAAACAGTAAAAGGTGATTTGTGGCAGCCTTTATGCATGGACTCAAGAGTGTGACATCTCAGGGAATGTCGTGGTTAAACAGAGACTACCCCTTTCTCACATGAACTTAATGTCTCAATCAAACACAGGTAATGAAGAAGGTGCAGTAAAGTTTCAATAGGTTTTATTTAGCAAAACTGCAGTCTGCCATAAGTTGCAAGGGCTGCAAAGATTAGGATAATGAAAAGTGCAAGAAACAGAATGGTAAATACAAGAGTCATTAATACAAAGACCTCTACCATCTTGCAATAACGTAATGACATAAAGTGTGAGATATGTCCTAATACCCTAGCATAATGAGCCTAAACTCTAACTTAAAAGAGAGCTAGGTATGTTAAACCTATTCTGCCAATGCCATGTCTATGGGAAGAGCCCCCAACCCTCGTTACCTTGGAATGAGGTCTCTAGCTCTGACTCTGTAGGGACGCAAAGACTGGGTCAGCATCAAGGTGATGTGCAGCATCGATAGCAGCGATGGCATCTGGTCGGAATCCCTCTGACTATCTGTTTAAGTGAGGAGTCTTTATACAGATCTGCTTGGACCCCTGACGTAGGTCTGTTCCCAAACAATAGATAACAAGACATGCTTGGGACAGTAATTTATATAAAAAATTCCCTCTAAAGCGAGAAGAGGGAAAGTACCTAATGTGAACACCTACTGTTTATATTTGTCGCTTGATATTGATGCCTTAGCGTGGTGACTCTGATAAAGCAAAACTAAAACATGGGCCTAACTAAAAACAAGGCAGCCATCTTAAAAGATTTAATTAAATAAATGTGCTAAAACAGAGCAAGCTAAGTAGGGTAATAGTTACTAGGTGAATGGGGCACGAGTCTGCAAGCCAGAGGCTAAACTAAGTCCTGCATCCCATTAAAAAGAATTAGGATTCACTACACCATTTCTATAGTTTTTAAGCACATTACCTGATGTACGGGCTGGGCCACCTTGGACTGATTTCCACTACGCCCTACACCAGGTGAGATAGTGCCATCCGTTTCTGCCTCCAATTTTTTATTAGTGTAATAATTACTGTGACAATTTTTTAGAATAGCGTTCCATTCCTTTCTTTGTTAGCACCCGGGCGGCTTATCAAGGTCTCACTGCACTCTTGTTTACTTTGGCTGCGCTACCAGAGTTCTACCCTTGATATGAACAGGTACGCTGTTTGACTCTGCCTGGTTTGGGGCACAGCACCGAAAGAGCACACTGTTAATATATAATTTTTTAACAGTGGCTCACTTGGTTCTCACTGTTTTTGTTGTTTACTTCTCTCTGGCTGCTGCTTTCCAGATTTGATGTACACACAGGAGCCTGATGCTTGGCTCTGCTTTGTTAGTGAACTTATGATTGGCACTGACTGTCTGTTTATCGACTTGGGCTTATTTGACTTACGCCTGCCGTCATTTTGCATTTAGGTAACCAACTACATGGCTTCTCAATGCAGTGGTTCACTTTCTACTGTTCTGCATACGACAGGTGATTCCGTGGGCTCATGGCTCTAAAACTATTTTTTCTAGATTTTTATTGGTCTTGTGTGTATAACGTCTTTGGACCTCTGGGATCGACTTTTCTTCATGATGGCTCACTTTCTTGGGTGCATGTTTTACTGCAAGTTGGTCCTGCTTGGACTTTATACATCTGTGATGTGCTTTTGGTGTGGGATTTGTTATTGTGTCTAGAATGTTTTTATACCATGCTTTACTTATGAATACTATTCAATATTGTATTTTTGCAGCTTTGTAAAACTTGTCATAGACGAAACATGTCAGCTGCCTGCATTCTTTGTAATAAAAATATTTAAATCATACTGGACTCACGTACTTACTGGACTTACTGATGGTCTTTTGCTATTGTTGGACTACTCCAAGCTGCTCTGGGTGTACTTTACACTTATGTTTGGTGTGGGATCTTTTCTCACATTTGATGGCACTATTTTGGTCACATAGTGCTTCCACCTGTTGAGCATTCTGTCTTTACAAATTCGATGTTATTGTATGTACTTAAGAGAAGTGCTGTACATGTTAGACCACTTCTACCACTCTCTTTTTCCACTGGTTACCTTATACTTCTCAGCACTAGGAGTGCATATGTCGGCCTGACTCTAACTATTTGTATGACTACAGTACTTTTGATAAGAACCAGTGCTTTAAATGGGCCGGTACTCACCGGTACTGAGTACCGGCACTTTTTTATTTTGAGAGGGAGAGTACCGGCATATCTCAAGAAAAACGTAATACTTTTAATTGGAGAGTACCGGCACTTCTCAGAAACAAGCAGGTACTCTATTACAGAGTACCTGCACTTCTATTTTTCCATTTAAAGCACTGATAAGAACAACTATGACTGCTCGATGATAAATGTGCTTATGTGTAAATTATCGTCCCAGAACATGAATTTGTGCGGTCATAGGGTTTCCACCAGGACTCTGATTCCAAAACCTGTGAATTAAGCCTAATATAAGAATAGTTCACCAAATCGTATATACCAGAAACAAAATTGGAGCAACATCGCTTGGTTCCAATTTCCATTTTCTAATTAAAACCCGTCATAGAAACGTAGATGGACTCTTGAGTCCAAGCCAGGCATTTTAATGCCAACATGCTCCAATGAGTTAATTAACACTCTGTATAGTTTTCTGCTTTAAGCCAACCGTATACAGAGAGTGCACGTGTTCTGCTTTATGGCACATATCTTGGTTGTTTTCACAGATGCACAGATGTATTTAAATGCATAAGTAGGACTGAAATATGCTGACCAATAATAGGTAGTGAGGGAGGAACTCTAGTAGTTATCTTGATTCCTCTCCTTCTGTTTTAACCGTGTAAAATACAGATTTGATAAAATAGTGTCCTGCCCTGATTTTAATTCTATGTTGTACACCCTCAAAATGCATCATCATACATTACCAACCATCTGCAAACGATCTCAGAATGAGCCCACTTTGCATCACTAAAGTGCAGGTGAATGAGGACCCTATGATGAAGCATGTCACCCATTGTGAGTGAGGATATGTTCTTTTGTGGTAAACCCAAAACAAAGGGGAAATAAACTCCCTGAAATATATTGGTTCATAGGATTAAACATTGGAAAAAACTTTTTTTTTAAATCTAACTTTCCTAACAATGGGCACCACACATTTGAACCATTGTTTTAAATGTATAAATGTTCCCATATTTTTTTTCGTAAAGGTTATAGGTGTCTAGGATATGGATTGGTCTGATGTCTGTGTCCTAATTCCAACTGCTTTAGGTAGTAGCGCCCATTCCACTTGTCTGTGGTTCCACGTGAATAACTTCAGGGGTCCTGCATGTGTCTGAATCATCTTATGCAAAACAAATGCGTAATGATCCCTTTATACCAAGTTTCAGCACATGCCTTGATACCGAAAGGCCCACATTCTTGTGGCCCCGGTGATTCCAATTCTGCAGCAAACTGAAGTTTGCTCCCAAATGGTGTTTACAAGTCATGCACTATTAACCTACTGACTGTGTAATTTTCCCCACAAACATGTCACTGAGTAAAACCAGGTAAAATCTGGCAAAGTTTGTGAAGGGAAAAAAAACGAATCCAAGGTTTGCAGCTCGGAATAAGAGAAAACGCAGTATCACGTTATTCTGGATACGACCGTCTGAATTCGTAATGATATGTAATACAGCACCCGAAAAAACTGTTATCAACTATTCTCCGCACAGTATTGCTGCATCATAATGTTGCCATAATGAGGGTACTGGGAGGTAAACCTTCGAACAAAAATCTAGTTTTGCTCCGTCTCTGACTATGCTTCACTGATGGATCACAATCAAGTGAAATTGTTTTGTCCCCCTGCTAAGTGTTCTTCTTTCTCTTCTGTGCAGCATTGATTTTGGTTTCATTGTTGAGCTTCTGGGACTTCTGCTCCTGCGGGTTGGGTTTCATTAGTTCAGCCAATTGCTTGAAGTATTTTGCTTGGAGTCTTTCTTTTACGGCTTGGTTCCATTACTTTGCTCATTGATTTGCATTTCTGTGGCTGTTAATAGCACTGAGAGGCGTACAGTCAGGGCTGGAGAAACACTGACGGGATAATTTAGTCTAATTTATTTCACTTAAAGGGTATCCTTTCCCTTTGTTTTGATATATACGACAGAGAGCCGCGTGCACCTGCACTTTTATATTAGCTAATTAGATGCATTAATTATACAGTGCCACTTAATGTGATTAGTATATTGGAGTGGGACAACACCGTGCCAATCTACAGGGAGTTGGGGTTATTCTTAATTAGGTAGATTTGCCTTATGCTCGATAAGGAACAGTGGGGATTTAAACACCTGCATTTCAACTGGAAATTAGATTAGGTTTGTGCTAATAGTTAAGATTTTATGATGATTGAGTAATAACAAACACCTATTTTTTTATAAGAATTTTAGCTGTTAATGATTTTGACAAAAGACAAAAACCGGGACATCTATCGATATTTCAGTTATGAAGTGCAAGGTTCATCCAGCTGTAATGAAGGCAAAATGCTGATGATTTTACACCTATAACATATGTTAGATGACATGTATTACCTTTTAATGGATATCTTTTCAAAAAGAACTCTATTTTTGGAGACATGTTGGGAAAGTTTGTCAAAATGTGTATTCTGGCCTAAAACCAATAATAGAAGAATTGGGAAAGTTATGAAAATCTGGTCAGTAGTAGTAAAGACCACTAGTTATACTTCCTAGTACTCACTAAGGGCCAGATGTATCAACGCTTTTTGCATCAGCAAACAGTGCGAATGCCCGTTTGCGAATGCAAAAAGCCCTTTCAGAATGTATCAAAGACATTCTGAATGCAATTTGAAGGAATTGCTATAATAGTGATTCCTTAAAATTGCGACCCTGTTTAGAGAGTTGCAAATTGCGACTCTCTAAATAAGAAATCGCAAATAAGAAATCCTTATTTGCGATTTATAAAGCACATGTATGAAGCAATTCCTTAATGCGAATTGGGCATTAAGGAATCGCTATTACCACCAAGTTGAACTTGGTGGTAACCATGTGCAAATTTAAAAAATGCATTTGAAATGCATTTTTAAAATGTACATGTAAAGCACACATGCCCTTTGGGCATGTGTGCACCTTACATGTTGTTAAAAAATGTTTTGGGGTGCAGCAGAGGGGGTCTTACGCCCCCAGAACCCTGGACTTTGCATTTCCCCAAATTGCGAATTCCAGTTAGGAATTCACAATTTGGGACATGCAAAATATTCGCAAATATGGGCCGACAGGCCCATAGATGCGAATGGGGACCGGTATCGCAATTTGCGATTTGGTAATAGCATTTGCGATTTTTAAGAAATCGCTATCACCGAATCGCAAATATGATACATTGCATTTTGCTACTCAGAAATAGCGATTTCTTAAAAATCGCTATTTCTGATTCGCAAAAGGCTTTTTTTCATACATCTGGCCCTAAATCTGCTTCTGAGTGCTCCGTGGTACAACCACCCTAAATGATTGCCAAGACCAGTTCTATAATGCAGCACTGCCAGATATTGTTCCTGGGGAGACAGGAATTAAGGGTCAGCAAAATCTTTTTTTTGTAAGAAAAAAACATTTCTTCATAGTTGATTGCTTTATTAAGAGTGCGTCTGTTTCTAAAATGCTATGCAACCGTGATATGCACACTGTATGCTTCCATTGAAAGCCATGAGCTTCTCATTTGTAGCCTTCCCCCGCGTTGTACTTAAGTAAATAAAACACGCTGCTTCTAGTTTTTTTAAGATAATATTTTTTTTGTGTTGGAAGCATTTAAATAATTGCCGAACACTCTCATTGAGCTATCGTGGGTGTCTCTATTCATATCCAAGTAACCCATTACTGCAAGAGGCAAGAGTTACTAATAATTAGTAAGGGGAAGAGAACATTTTTCCTCAAAAAAACAAAAAACAAACACGCGTTGTGATGTTCACAGGTACACCTTACTTTAGCTAGTGACACATCCTTTAAAGTGGGCACATTTCAATTGTTCGGGCAGGTTAGCGCTGATGAAGCAGGAAAATGAAGGTTTTACATTTATTAACGCGTAAACGTAGTGTGAAATAATCATGTGTGACTTTAACCGAACTAATAAAGATTGTACGGGGACAAAATGTGCCCTCAGAGTAGTTTGCCAACATTTATAAGCGTGCTTTATATAACGTGGTGTATTAGAATTGCACTAATCCGACATAATCATAAACGTGTGCTATGATTTGCTTGTTTGAATTGTTTTAGCTTAGCATAACTTTAGTGGAGGCTTTGGCCTAGTGGCCTGGTCTCACGGTTTAGATGCTCGTATTTTTCCAATGTGCTATTAAACGTGTATTTTTGCTTGAAGCTGTACTTTTCCACTGAGACCGTTCACATGCTTATCTTAAGGTTTCGTGCCAGCCTGGCATATTTTCTCTTTACTCCAAGGTCGATTTGCAGGTGCGGACAATGGAGGCTCTGAAAGTGAGCTAATTGGTATACAATGTTGCAACTTGCGTACCCATCTCCAAGGATAATGTATGCTTAAGTAAAAGCTTGAGAACTGTCGTTTTTGATTGGACAATTTGAAGCTAACCTATGAACCCTCCAATGGAAGACCCTGCTGGATTTGAACTGTTGTCTATAAAACCCAGGTGCACGAGAAGAAGGTAGCCATTGCGCTATCATCCGCCATTACCAGCTCGATACCCGCCATTTTGCCGACTTCGTAGCTATTATGGCCCACTTTGCTGCGACGCCATTTTGAGAGACTTTGATGCTTTCTCTAATCGAGAGAAAGAGACTTTAATGATTCTGGCCCTAGAGACTTTAACTTTGATTTAATCCCTTTCATGAAGTAGTAGTTTTACCTTGCCGCCGTGAGGCAATTGCCCCGTCCACCCCTGCCCCTTTGCCCCGTCCCATGCTGATCGAAACGATACCCATGCTGACCGAAGAACGGTGCCTGTGAGACGAAGACTTCCTTGAATGCTGATCGTAATTGGTAAATATGAAAGGAAATTGTAAAATTGCATTGTGTTTCCTTTAGGTAACCAACTGCTGATTTTGATAAGAGCCCTAGTTAGGAGTTTTCTAAATTAATGTTGCTAAATTGTTTTTGCATGAAGTCCCACATGCCGATGCTAATTTGAGGTTAGACGAGGATTCCATATGTCGCACGATGCAATTTGAGATCTTGTTATGCTGACTAAATGTATGCGATTAGTTCATTACAGATTATCGTATTAGTGATTTGCATTGCTATTATCGAATGCCTTTTGATTCAAATGCTACATAGATTGCACCTGTTTCGCCGCTATGGACAGCTATTAATGTTCATTTACGTTTATCATTTGGTGTTGAGACACATTTATATTGTGCTAGCTTTGTTAATATAGGGAAATAAAATTCACTAACTTTGAATAAACAGGTGTGGTTATTCCTGGCTGAAAGGTCAGGGTTCGTCGAAATGTATTCTGGATTAAATGTCAAGTGTTATGTTGATCAAGGTATTGCTTATGTTCGTTATTGATTATTGATTTGATACAATCGATCGATTAAGAGTACAGAGAGTCCCACTTAGTCAAAAGATTCATCGGCCTAAAGAGCGTCCAAAATACAGGCAAATTACTAGTACGGACCGCTCTATCAGTAGATGGTAGCAGAGGACGGTTTCGTCTTTTGGGACCCTGTACTCTTAAAGTACATGGTGTTGAATTAACGGTTATGCATTTTGAGACCCCACTCGAGAAGTTGAATTAGATTTTTTGGGTAAAACAGATTGACAGAATGATGATGGGCTAGGTCCACCGCGACTTTCCCGGGATCTCGGAGCTTGCGAATGGAGAGAATGGAGGTGTGGATTCGGCGTTGGCGGTACTAGTGATGGTATGAGTGAAGTTAGGGTTTTGCGCTTGCACAGCTTATTGCCGCAGGGTGTGTGAAAAGGTTGCGAGGATTTTTTTTCTTTTAGAGGATAGCGGAGGTGCGACTCCGAGTGTAGAAGTAGAGAAGTCGTCAAACTTCATAGACATAGCGGAGGTGCGACTCCGAGTCTGAGAGTAGGGAAGTCGTCGAACTTCATGTGCGTGTGGCGCTTTGTGCATAAAAAGGTCCACGTGGTTGTTGTTGTTGAGACGGGCCCTGCGAGGTCAAGAGACTCCGGAGTATGTTGATCCATGTTGTGGTCTGGGCGGTTTAGTAGGTTGATCGGGCGTGGTCAACGAGTCGGTACGTGTGTAAGGGAGTGAAAGAAACTTCGACTTCGGACTTTGACAAGATTCTAAGTGCACTAGAACAGATCATTGACAAGTTGAGAGTAGGTCTGCGGGTCAGATTTGCTTGCGAACATGGGGACTGAGAAAGACGGAATAGCGGCCGAGGCTAGTGAAAAGTCCCTAAGGTACAGAAGCGATTGTGTTACCCTTCCTGTAGTAAACCGACAGATCTGTTTTATTTTTTTGGTAGCTCGCGATACATGCAAAAGTTGTTACGAGAGGAGCTGAGTGAAGGAGGACTAGCCGCGAGGCTTTGTCAGCCGCAGTGTGTGTGAGTGTGACGTCACTAGGAGCCGCGCTGGGATAGGTTGGTTGCAGAGAAGGGTCGCGCACGGATTGGACGCAGTCCGTGAGACTCGATTGGAAGGGGAAAGGCAAGCAAAGAGTATTCTGGGAATTAAAGTCACCTATTGATTACAAACTTTGTGAAATAAAAGACGAGAAAATGAAATTCTTTAAAGCATTTAGGAGCGCGATGAAGGGGGAGTCTTACATTAAAGCCAGTTGAAAACCAGGGCTCGACAACTCTGCATGTAAAATACGAATAGGCTTTATTGCACGATTATTTTAAACCATTGCAAAAGTAGGGAACATAACAAGCTAAAACTTCATATACTAGATACACGATAAAAAGTTAATTCAAACATACTTCTTTTTCAGTTTGTTTAACAAGGTAAAAACGAATTGATAAAAATGGTGGACACCTAAGTGTTGAGGTTATTGCGCGCTCAGCTGCTGGAAGGGGCAGAGTCTGACATTAGGGCAGGGTGTCCGGCAGTTTGTCCTCTAGGGCTGCTCGTGCCAGATGTGTGAATTTGCCAAATTTGGCCAATTCTCTCACTGTATCCAAAGAAAACAAAAGGTTTTGAGCCTCTGTGACAGTTTGTGTGCCATGTTGTAAAAAGATTGGCCTCAAGAATGTGCAACGGGGATGGTGTAATGCGGACAGCAGCATAGTAGATGGACCAGCGATTCCTTTCTGTAGTTGCACAGTCTGCAGCGTACAACGTTTTTGAACGATTTCCACCCAATATTCAATTCTCTTATTGGAAGTGACAGCTACCTTGCCCAAAGTGTTAGTTTTAAGCCACCTTTTACCAATGCTTGATGAAGGTGCCATTAACTTGACTAGGTTATATACGATAATATCAGCGAGGCGTGTGTGCCCCTTTCCAGTAAGGCCTTGCTGTCAATTTCCCGTGATCGGAGATGCAGCTTCCTTTTTATGCCACCTTTAATGGCTGAGTCATTTATGGTGTTTTGAGTCCAATGTTCTACAGCTACTTGTAGCCTCTCGCGCCGCGCCATATCTAGGTGCCTAGGCAAAAGATTCCCTTCAATTTGTGAAGATTGTTTTTAAGACAGTCTTCATTGTTTTCTCCAGAGCCACTGTTATCTAGTAGAAGTATTTTTCCAGAGCAGTCAAGCAGTCGAATTTTTTGCTGACAAGTCCCAATTGGAGTCTGATCAATGTGTTCCGTGTGTGGATAGGCAGTTGAAAAAAACACTTGTAACCCATGCATTGTAGCTTGTCTAGTTCGACGGCCAGCATGCCAGGAAACGCTTGCTGCGCATAGTTGATGGAGGGTATGAGCTTTGCCATGATCACCCTCCTAATGGCCACGATCATCTGGCTATGTAGTATGTTATTTAATTTGCAGAGCCTATGCATTCCTTAGTTCTTCATTTTTTTCAGATGTAGAGTCAGTTTTCCTGTTTCACATAACCACACCCCAAGATAATTGTAGCTCTGGAGGTAGCCTAACCTTTGTGACCACAGCTACCATTTCTTGATGCTTTTCTTCAGGTAGCACCTGAAGATCACAACTTTGGTTTAATTCTTGCTGGCAGTAAGTTTTTTTTTTACATTGTATCTATTCAATTAGTTAAGCGCCTTCTGGAGGCCATCTCTCATGTGATCTAAAAGGTCAAGGTCATCCGCAAACTGCATGAGGAAGATTTTATTTTCTCCAATCCTCAGGGTGGCTTGGTTTGCATCAAGTAATGCTGTCCCCAAGTCCGCTGTGTGTAAATTGAATAGAATGGGGTAAGTACATAGGCTTGTTGTAGCCCTTTATCCATTGTAATTTGTGTTGTTCCTATGTCGCTAGAGGGCTTGACCTTGGCCCAAGTCCTGGTATACAGTGACATAATGGTTCTCAATAGGTTGGAGGGATATTCCTCTTCTCAAAATTCTGCCAGGGTATGTTACGGACTACTCTGTCAAAAATTGCATAGTAGTCAATGAAACAGGTGAAGACAGGCAAGGAGTTTTGTGTGACAGCTCTGTGGGCTACATCAGAGAGGGAAACAATGTTAGCAACTGTCGATCCTCCCTCTTGGAATCCTGTTTGATAAAATGGCAGTAGGCCCTCATCAGATACCCATTTGACTAGGTCTTGTAGCATAGTCCTGGCACAGGCTTTGTCCTCAATATCCAGCAATGAAATTAAACTATAATTTTGGGGGGTTGGTGTCATCTTCCTCCTACTTGAAAATCAGCTGGAGTAAGGAGCCCCTCCATGAGTCTGGATCATCTTCTTGTGATTTGAACTCTGCATACAACAGAGCAAAGACGCACACCCAGAACTGAGAGTATTCTCTAAATAGGGATCCAGCCAGACCAGTTAGCCCTGGGGTCCCGTTTTTTTGTATGTGCTTCGGGACCTTGATTACGGCCTTTTTTTCCAGTGCAGAAGGATCCTCCTTCTTGTACGTCGACCTTTTACCCTTATCCATACCATAATGGGTGGACGGTGGTATTTTTTTTGGCGTGGCGAGTTGTCTGGAGGCTCAGTGAAGAGGGTAGTGACTTGGGCTGCCAATTTTTCTGCTGGTCCTGAATTACAGATTTTGCATTTACTATGGAAAAAGCGGTAATTATACTGTCAGAGATGTTGGTGTTTTTATCTTGTTACTAGATCAAAGAATTTGATCCACTTGGCCTCATGGATTATTCTTTTATTCTCCCATATGCACTGTGTTGAACTTTTCATCCTTGGCGTGGTCTCCCTTAACTTTTTGCTTCTGTTTCCCAGGTTGTTGATGTGTGCTGGACTCTGATTTTGCTGTTTTTGTTACTCTGGGCACTTTACTGCTGCTAACCAGTGCTAAAGTGCAAGTGCTCCTTTACAAAATGTGTATGTAATTGGCTTATCCATGATTGGCATATTTGGTTTACTAGTAAGTTCCTAGTAAAGTGCACTAGAGGTGTCAGGGCCTGTAAATCAAATGCTACTAGTGGGCCTGCAGCACTGGTTGTGCCACCCACATGAGTAGCTCTGTAATCATGTCTCAGACCTGCCACTGCAGTCTTTGTGTGTGCAGTTTTAACTGTAAATTCAACTTGGCAAGTGTACCCACTTGCCAGGCCCAAACCTTCCCTTTTCTTATATGTAAGGCACCCTAAGGTAGGCCCTTGGTAGCCCCAAGCGCAGGGTGCAGTGTATGGTTAAGGTAGGACATATAGTAATGTATTTTATATGTCCTGACAGTGAAATATGGCTAAATTCGTTTTTCACTGTTGCAAGGCCTGTCCCTCTCAGAGGTTAACATGGGGGATACCTTTAAATCTGATTAAAGTGTAGGTTCCCTTTGGGAGCAGATGGACATGTGGAGGTTGGGGTCTCTGAGCTCACAATTAAAAAATACATGTAAAGAAATGGCTCCCTGTTGCAGTTACCCCCCACTTTTTGCCTGATACTGATGCTGACTTGACTGAGAAGTGTGCTGGGACCCTGCTAACCAGGCCCCAGCACCAGTGTTCTTTCACCTAAAATGTACTTTTGATTCCACAATTGGCACACCCTGGCATCCAGGTAAGTCCCTTGTAACTGGTACCCCTGGTACCAAGGGCCCTGATGCCAGGGAAGGTCTCTAAGGGCTGCAGCATATCTTATGCCACCCTGGGGACCCCTCACTCAGCACAGACACACTGCTTGCCAGCTTGTGTGTGCTGATGAGAACAAAACGAGTAAGTCGACATGGCACTCCCCTCAGGGTGCCATGCCAACCTCACACTGCCTATGCAGTATAGATAAGTCACCCCTCTAGTAGGCCTTACAGCCCTAAGGCAGGGTGCACTATACCATAGGTGAGGGTACCAGTGCATGAGCACTGTGCCCCTACAGTGTCTAAGCAAAACCTTAGACATTGTAAGTGCAGGGTAAGCCATAAGAGTATATGGTCTGGGAGTCTGTCAAAAACGAACTCCACAGCTCCATAATGGCTACACTGAATACTGGGAAGTTTGGTATCAAACTTCTCAGAATAATAAACCCACACTGATGCCAGTGTTGGATTTATTAAAAAATGCACACAGAGGGCATCTTAGAGATACCCCCTGTATTTTACCCAATTGTTCAGTGCAGGACTGACTGGTCTGTGCCAGCCTGCTGCTGAGAGACGAGTGTCTGACCTCATGCAGTGAGAGCCTTTGTGCTCTCTGAGGACAGAAACAAAGCCTGCTCTGGGTGGAGGTGCTTCACACCTCCCCCCTGCAGGAACTGTAACACCTAGCAGTGAGCTTCAAAGGCTCAAGCTTCGTGTTACAATGCCCCAGGGCACTCCAGCTAGTGGAGATGCCCGCCCCCTGGACCCAGCCCCCACTTTTGGCGGCAAGTCCAGGAGAGATAATGAGAAAAACAAGGAGGAGTCACCGACCAGTCAGGACAGCCCCTAAGGTGTCCTGAGCTGAGGTGACTCTGACTTTTAGAAATCCTCCATCTTGTAGAAGGAGGATTCCCCCAATAGGGATAGGAATGTGACCCCCTCCCCTTGGGAGGAGGCACAAAAAGGGTGTACTCACCCTCAGGGCTAGTAGCCATTGGCTACTAACCCCCCAGACCTAAACACGCCCTTAAATTTAGTATTTAAGGGCTTCCCTGAACCTAAGAATTTAGATTCCTGAAACTACAAGAAGAAGAAGACTGCTGAGCTGAAAAACCCCTGCAGGGGAAGAACAGAAGACACCAACTGCTTTGGCCCCAGACTTACCGGCCTGTTTCCTGCCTTCCAAAGAAACCTGCTCCAGCGACGCTTTCCAAGGGACCAGCGACCTCTGAATCCTCTGAGGACTGCCCTGCTTCAAGAAAGACAAGAAACTCCCGAGGACAGCGGCACTGCTCCAAAAGAACTGCAACTTTGTTACAGAGGAGCAGATTTAAAGACCCCTGCAACTCCCCGCAAGAAGCGTGAGACTTGCAACACTGCACCCGGCGACCCTGACTCGACTGGTGGAGAACCAACACCTCAGGGAGGACCCTCTGGCGACTCCAAGACTGTGAGTAACCAAAGTTGTCCCCCCTGAGCCCCCACAGCGACGCCTGCAGAGGGAATCCCGAGGCTCCCCCTCACCGCGACTGCCTGAACCTAAAGTCCCGACGGCTGGAAAAGACCCTGCACCCGCAGCCCCCAGCACCTGAAGGAACGGAACTTCTGTGCAGGAGTGACCCCCAGGAGGCCCTCTCCCGTGCCCAGGTGGTGGCTACCCCGGGGAGCCCCCCCTTGCCTGCCTGCACCGCTGAAGAGATCCCTTGGTCTCTCATTGAACATCATTGAAAACCCAACGCGTGTTTGCACACTGCACCCGGCCGCCCCCGTGCTGCTGAGGGTGTACTTTTTGTGCTGACTTGTGTCCCCCCCGGTGCCCTACAAAACCCCCCTGGTCTGCCCTCCGAAGACGCGGGTACTTACCTGCTGGCAGACCGGAACCGGGGCACCCTCTTCTCTCCATTGAAGCCTATGTGTTTTGGGCACCTCTTTGACCTCTGCACCTGACCGGCCCTGAGCTGCTGGTGTGGTAACTTTGGGGTTGCTCTAAACCCCCAACGGTGGGCTACCTTGGACCCAAACCTGAGACTTGTAAGTGATTTACTTACCTGCTAAAACTAACAATAACTTACCTCCCCCAGGAACTGTGAAAATTGCACTGTGTCCACTTTTAAAACAGCTATTTGTGTTTTATGTGAAAAGTATATATGCTACTGTAATTATTCAAAGTTCCAAAAGTACTTACCTGCAATACCTTTCAAATTAGATATTACATGTAGAATTTGAACCTGTGGTTCTTAAAATAAACTAAAAAAATATATTTTTCTATAACAAAACCTATTGGCTGGATTTGTCTCTGAGTGTGTGTTCCTCATTTATTGCCTGTGTGTATGTACAACAAATGCTTAACACTACTCCTTGGATAAGCCTACTGCTCGACCACACTACCACAAAATAGTGCATTAGTATTATCTCTTTTTGCCACTATCTTACCTCTAAGGGGAACCCTTGGACTATGTGCATGCTATTCCTTACTTTGAAATAGCACATACAGAGCCAACTTCCTACAATACATTTTTTAGTAAAGTTGATTTTATGATTGTGTGTTTGAAAATGCCACTTTTAGAAAGTGGGCATTTTCTTGCTTATACCATTTCTGCGACTGTGCCTGTTTGTGGATTCCCTGTCTGGGTCAGTTAGACAGTTGGGCTGGTTGCACCTCACACTAGACAGTGACACAAAAGAAGCTGGGGTGTAGACTGCATTTCCTGATGAGCCATCTGTGCTAGGAGGGAGAGGAGGAGTGGTAAGTTACACCTGAAAGGGATGTGCCTGTCCTCACACAATGCAGTCTCCGACCCCTTCGTGAGTGTCTGGGTCCTGGCCTGGGCAAGGCAGGATTTCACATTCAGAAGAGACTTTACTTTGAAGTAGGCCTACTTCAATGGAGAAATTGGGTATAAGAAGGGCACCCAAAACCAGACTTTAGAACACTTCTGGAAACAAGAGGAACCTCTGCCTGGAGAAGAGCTGAGGAGAAGGGCTGCCCTGCCTGTGACTGTGCTTTGTGGAGCTATCCTGCAGTTGCTGCTTCTGCCAGAGTAAGAGGGCAAAGACTGGACTTTGTGTGCCTTCCATCTTGTGAAGAAATCTCCAAAGGCTTGATTTAGAGCTTGCCTCCTGTTGTTTGAAGTCTCAGGGACAGCAAAGACTTATCTCTGCCAGCACCTGGAGTCTCTGGAGAGACTCCTGCTCTGACAAGTGGTGCCCTATCCAGTCCCTGGGCCTTTGAAAAGAAAGCTGGTGGAAATCCAAGGAAATCAACTTCGGATGACTTCGGACCGACGGAGCTGCTGAATCCGGTGATGCCGCCTGCACGCGACTCCGAGATCTTTGCTGGAATGCAACGACCTTCGCAGGCCTGATGCTGCTGCAGCCCTGCTGAAGTCTGTGTCTTTGTGGAAGTCGCCGCACCACGTTGTGACTGACGCCGCTCGAAGTGCGCGCATTCAACGTTTCGCACAGACGCCGTGATCCCCGGCTTCGTGCATCGGCTTGTTTTCACCTTTCACCAAAGGTACTGTACTTGGGGGTCTACGCGACTCCGTGTCCGGCACCGCTGGTGTCGGCTTGTTGGCAACGACTCCGTCACGACGCCGTGTTAACACCTCATCGAAGCATTTTGTGTTTCTAAGCGCTATTTTTGAGTTTAATCTTGAAAAATTCATAACTTGACTTGTGTATGTCGGTTCTTTCTTGTGTTGGTCTTGTTTTGTTTAGATAAATATTTCCTATTGTTCTAAACTGGTGTCGTGTCATTTTGCAGTGTTTTCATTAAGTCACTGTGTGTGTTGGTACAAATACTTTACACCTAACACTATGAAGTTAAGCCTACTGCTCTGCCAAGCTACCAAGGGGGTAAGCAGGGGTTAGCTGAGGGTGATTCTCCTTTACCCTGACTAGAGTGAGGGTCCTTGCTTGAACAGGGGGTAACCTGACTGTCAACCAAAGACTCCATTTCTAACACACTGCTTGTGCTTCCTTGATGCCATTGCTAGCTGCAACCTTGTGGTGGTTGTTCTTAAGTTATAGTTTGCCCTTACTGGGGCCCTTCATTTCTGAGTGCTCTTTTTAATCTAAGGTGCAAATCCCAAAGTGTGACTTGTTGCCTTGTTAGTTTTGTGTTGGCTATTTGCTTGCAAGAGGGTGCACAGTTCCAAAACCAGAGGAGGCCAGCCATTAATGACATCCATGCTTTGTAGCCGGGGTGGCCAATACTCCCATTGGCTTTCCATCTCTCTATCTTGGTTACGGTTATCCTGTGAAAGATTTTATGAAGTTCCTGACCGTTTGTTTTACATAGTGCAGGTATTAGTTTGTGGTATTCTCCTGATAAGGTCCATTGAAATATCAGGGCAGCATGGTCACTCCCTCCCCATTGATAAACGTGTAATTCCGAGACAGCTACACTCAGACCCTGACTCAGGAGCACATAATCAATTGTGGTTTGATTGTTGAAGGTTTGGGAGTAGCTATTCAGTGGATTGATCTTTTTTCCTGCCATCTGTGCTGACTCCAACTTATATGTTTGTAGAAATGCATTGAATCTCAGGTTATTCCACTAGGGCTTCTATTGTTTGCATTGCCCTCTCCCAAGTTGTGCATTTTGACATCCCCCAGTTTAATCATTTCAGAGGTGTTGTGGTTGCTAATTAGTTTTTCCAGCTGGATGATAAGCTTTTCTGTTTTATCAAATGTGCTTCTGCCATGGGGATTAAAGTAGACAATAATTAACTTTAACTGTCCACCCCTGTAGCCTCTAAAGCCCTTTATTACTCCTGCTTGTAGCATTTATGATTCACTGTTTATTTCTGAAAGGAACAATTTTACTGTCTCCTTAATGTATATTTATACTCCTTCCAATGGCCTCTCAAAAAGGGGGATCATTTTAGCTGGCTTAAAGTATTCCATGTATCCTGGTAGCAGCGTGAGTGTGGGTGACCATGTCTCTTGGAGGGAAATGACATCTATTTCATGCCACATTCCACAACCCAAGTTTCGTTGTTTCTATCTGATGTTTTATGCTCACCTTCTCCATATGGTTGATGCTAGGAATGCTTCAACTTCTCATGGGCTAGGTATCGCCGATCCTGTCCCAGTCATATTTATCCTTTTAATAATCGAAGGAATGGCCCGTTGGCGTACTTGACCTTAACCTACTGCTGGTACATCCTCCTGGGACCAGATAGAAAAAATTGGTATAACTCGGATAGGCGTTACCACTTGTTGTTCTCCTTAAGAACCCTTTGTTTGTGTTGTTTTTTTTAGTTGGACAGCAGCTCCTGTTTTTAGAACATTGGGGTATTTGTCCCTTTCCATAATTTGGACTTTTATTCCCCATTTCGCAAATTGGTCTTTTCTTGTATCACCTTTTCTGGCATGTTGCATCCTTCCATGTTATGATTGTTGATTAATTTCTCTTATCTGAACCTCTGAAGTCAAATTGTACACTTGGTATGTCTTCACTTTTATTGAAGGACAGTATAGGAATTTACTGCAGGAACTTAGAATGTTAGTGATTGAGAACACCCAAGGGACCCCTAAATAAATTCTGTGGGGTAAGTATTATTTTTTGTAATCCCAACCTGTCTTCTACATTTAAGCTTACATTTTCATGTGGCTGATGGTAATCTGCTGGTTGGGGCAGTTCGCGGGTACACCACGGAGCCATGTTATGTACGTGCCCTTTTGCAGATCTGGTTGTTATTTGGGATGAGTTTATCACAGTAGTGGCTTGATCTTCTCCCCCTGTGGGTGGAACATGCCTAAGGTCCTCAGACCATTTCAGCGTGGCCAAATTGGGGATCTTCATAGGCTCACATACATTAGTCATGCTACATGTTCATGCTGAGCCATTTCCATTGTTTTCTTTAGTACTTATCAAACTAATGTTTTCTCCATGATGTATTTCCCTACTTGGGCTGGGCTTAGTTGGATTGATAATGTTCACTTTGTCGTAGGACTCTTACCCTGAGAGTAAGACTGCTGAGTTTAGGGCAGCAGCATCACCGCGTATAAATTACATAGTCAGTCTCACACCGGAACGAGGCTGTCAGCCTGACTGCGTTGGATAGCTAGCAGCACCTCATCCACACCTAGGAAGTAAGGATGATTTCTGGCAGCCGAGAGACATAATTCTCAGAGTCCTCAGGGTAGTCCTGGTTGACAGAAAATGCACCTTTCTCTCACATACACAAGGTCTCATACACATTAAGGCAAACAAAGAGATGCAGGTAAAGTTTCAATACATTTTATTGAAGTGACTGCATCCTAGTGTATAAAACATGAGCTGTGATTATTAAGATCATGAAACATATCACAGCAATAATTGTGAAGTGTGAAAAATAAAAACAGTCCCAAACATCCTGGAATAAGCATGAATCATGGGATTCCTACCAACGCCCTGATCTCTAAACGTGAGAGCATGCTGGTGTGCAGCCTTTCTGCCCGTCTTAAGGAGGAGTCCCAACCATATTCCTGAAATGTGGCAGGAGTCAGTCCAGTATTCTGCTGGTAATCCTCCTGATTAGCTGGAAAGCAAAACCAGGGTCGTGTAGCTGTCAACAAGATGGCAGACAGCATGCAATGGTTTTGGCTCTTATCCCCTCTAAACTCCTTTAACCTGGGTGGTGTTTTTATAAAACAAAAAAACATGCTGTGTTCTGGGAACAGGCCTGACACAATAATATGTCTAGGTTTAGACGGCTGGCTCCTAACTCTCTGTACTCTTGAGCTTGCAATACTAAGTAAACTATCATGTACAGCCTTGAGCAGAGGCACAGGATAAAATGTAGCACAATGGAACTGACAACAATGCTTTCACAGCAAAGCAGTAGGTTAGAAAATAAAAACATCCCCGCTAAAAGCCATGCTGAAATATAATAAAAGGAATAAATGAAGCAAAATGTGTAACTAGGTAAAAGGGCACAGGCCACAGGCCCAAAGCTAAAATAAGAATGCTCAAGCAAAGTGCTAAAGTGGACCCATGACAGCCTGTCTTTCATTTGATGTTGAGTATTGACTATCAGATGTTGCTTCTAAACCTATGTCATGGTGGTTTCTGTCTGGATGGGGCCCCCCGCCCTTGTTGGCCAACCAGTCTTCTTGGCCTGTGTTGCCACCTGCCGGAGCCACTTATAAGTGACTGGTGTCTGTGCTTATTGTTGATTTGTTGCTTTCCCTGTCTGGCTGTTGGACAACCTGGGCACATGTGGTCTTGTTTATGGTTGTGGGGTGTACATTCTCCCTTCTCTAACGCCTAACTCTTGTGTTCTAGTTGTTAGAAATATTAGATATAAGGGCTTGGTTGGGGAATCGCTGGTTATCAGGTGCGTTTCTACCAACGCAAGTCTGTTGCAGGCTTTTAATGTGCCTTTCTGTACTTGCTGTGTTGTGCTCATTTTTTGGCGCTTCTTTAAGCATTTTTTCACTTTTCGTATTAGTGGAGCAATTATGTTTACAATAGTGAATGGATGCTTCTGTCTTCCTTCATTCCCTATAATAATGTGAAAAGGAGGTATGTGGAGTAAAGATTCTTGCTCAAGAAGCATTCGAGTTTTGTCTTGCACCACACACTACCAATACTGGTCTCGATTCTTGTAGTAGATACAAAATAACTTTTTCTCCAGTCCCATCTTCTTTACAATCCTGTGTTGTTGCACTCATTTTATAGAACACCCTGCTGCTCCAGCACCAGGCACTCCCTCTTTGTATCCCAAAGCTTACAAGATTGAACACATACCTATACCACATACAATTCTGAGCACTCCAGTGTAGTTCTTACCACTTCATCACCCTGAACATAACGTAACTGCCAATGGATGCCAAATGCCTATATGCTTTGACTTACACATTGTGGTGTGGTCAGATAAATTAAACACAAAGTTGGGGTACTCCCAATCATTGAGCCGTAAGTTATTGAGTATTCTGGAGGGGAAGGAACAAACCAAGCCGCTCTATTACTAATTCAATCCAACAGGTAGAGAGGGTTAGGTCTGGTTTATTGTGGTCAGGTACACTTAAGACTGCTACCTGGAGGTTATCATGGTCATCTGTCAGCTGAACATTATCAAAACTTTTATCGAGCCGTGGTTATTGTCTGTGGTGGACTCTGAGTTGGACGTACAGCTCAAGGTTTGAAGTCAAGATTTACAAAAGAAAGCGGACGGTTTTAAAAGGACATTATTTATCTTCTGAACAAGGAATCCCTTGCATCTGCCAGTTCCCATACACTAAAATGTCTTAAACACTGGGGCCGCTTTGGGAGGCAAATTGCTGCTTTTTTTGTGTCCAGTTAATCTTTGTAGTTATCTTTCATCCGTCCCTATATAATTTATATCCTCATTCATTCCTAACAGAGTTAGAGTCTGTAAAACATGTGACTGATGTTTTTATAAATAGAAAGAGTGTTGACTGTAGCGATTATTGTATGTAGACAGTGGTGTCCTGGCTACGTGTAAATGGCTTAAGTGAGAATTCCGGGCCTGGTTGGCATGGAGTTCCATTCTTTGTGAGAGGAAAGCCTTTTCTCAGGCTTTATAGCTGCGCCTAAATAAATAAAAGCTTGGTCTCTTACTGATACGTGATAAATAATTCATTCTCTTTCCACCAGTTGACTACTAACTTTATTAGCTGACAAGGCATTGGTGCTGTAAATGAAGTAAAACAGCAGATTGTGCCTCGAGCAGAAATTTTTCTGTAGGGAATTGTGTACATGTAAATAACTAAAAAAAGTAGTTAATGCTGAAAACTCATCTGAAAGTAGCCATGTTTCATTAGTACTCCGCAAGCGCTACTAGAGAAGCCACATACATTGGAGAACAGGACGCCTCACAGTGTAAGGAAACTAATCACCTATAAACCACTAAATAAAACCCACATATAAGTTGGCAAGGATCCCTAGTGGGTGAAAAGGCATAAAAATTGCATGGATAAGAGATGTAACAACTTGCTTTATAAAAATGACTGATAGCGAGTACCATGGCAAGCCCTTAAACTATCTCAAGGAATGAAAACATTTACTACATGAAATGTGTCTCCGGCAAAAAAGACTAAGAGAGACGTAGATGATGAAATATAACTCCAAAGACTTTAGGAAAAAAACTGTACCTGCAACAAAACTAATGTCAATGAGCACACTCTACCCTGCAAAAAAAATGAGTTATAGCCAGAACCTTTAAAGTGTAGCAGAAGAAACATCAGAGAACACAACACAACCATAATGTAGATAACATCACAACACGAATGTTAAAACACACAAAAGGATCGTGGACATAAGCATATCTGTGTACAAAGATTACAATTATCAATGGAGACGAATATGTCAAGACTATTGCTAAAAATATCTAATTTGCTCATTGCAGTTTTGATGTACATAAAATAATTATTCTCTGATGCAGGGCGCAACTCCTTACAAGTGTCACAAAGACTCATGCTCCATTATGTCTTCTCTGAGTGCATCTCTAACTGCACTTGGTGCGGAGAGAAGATGGGGAGGATCTCTTTGTCTTCGTCTAGGAATATACTATAGGTTCCAAAGTGCCCCTTGATGACATCAGTCCTTATCCTTATTGAAAACAAGTCTGCTTGGAATATCACGCATGCTTTTGAAATATTGACTTGACTAATATTTGTTGGAACAATGCTTGCTGTACCATCAAACATAAGTCATCAGCAACAACTAAGATGCTCTTCTGGCCACTTTAGCATTGATTATACCTGATGGTTCCCAAAGATACAAATATGTTTGGTTGCACCACAAAGATGGGTTGGGACTAACACTGTCACCTTGTCTTCATTTGTAAACCAAGTACTCTAAATAGTGTGTACAAGCACATCTATATTCCCTTGTAAAACACTGGGTATTATTAGTGAGTGAGTAATAGAGGCTTAAATAGAAGATAATCAGAGTGAGATGAAAGGACGAGTGATGTGTGTGAGGCGGTCTGAGGCAATGAGACTGTTATACTGAATGGATAGCAGTTAGATCATCTATGAGACAAGCAGACACCGAAGGACAGAGAGAGAGGAAATATGGAGGACAGTGAAAAATTGGTGATAACATGCACAGTGAAGGGATGATGACAAAAGCACAGCAAGAGAGGAAAAGATGGGGAGGAAAGTGAGAATAAATAGCAATAATTGTGATTGTTCTACTGAAAATGAATTTCAAAAATATTGTGATATAAGAGTATCTAGGACAGGCTATTAAGGAATACAAATTTGAAATGTAAGTGCATAAAGTGAAGTATAGATTTACTCTTCCTAACTCCAGTACTTTGAAAACATATGTGTAGGAGGCTGGCCTGGTTTGTAGTGGGTACCGTGGGCTACACCTTATACCAGGACCAGTTATCCCTTATTAGTGAAGTAGTAAGAAGTATTAGAACATTGGAATGTTGGTAGCTCCATTGAAAACAATGGAGTGCTGCGGGCTTTTACAGGCCGGTAAAAGCCCGCAGCGCCAACATTCCAATATTTGTTTTGTTCACAGCAGCAGCTGTGAACAAAGCCTCACGGAGCCCGAGGGGATTTTAATCCCCTCGGGCTCCGTGAACATATTTTTTTTTAATAGAACATTCTGCCCTGAGTGGCAGAATGTTCTAATAGCTTTAGAACCCGCCGTAGCGGGCTCTACCGGCTATTAAAGTCCCTCTCCCTTGTTAAATGCCCTCGCCTTCGGCTCGGGCATTTAACGCGGGGAGCGGGCCTTTAATAGCCGGTAGAGCCCGCTACGGCGGGTTCTAAGGCTATAGTAGTGTTCTAGCAGCTTAGGCTGCTGGAGGTAGTTATGGCAGAGCAGCTTAGGCTGAACTAGGAGACATGCAAAGCTCATGCAATACCACTTATAGTTACACAGTACTTATACACAAGTAAAGACAATAGTCAGTGTTACCAAAAATAAAGGTATTTATTTGGGTGACACAGTACCAAAAATATCTAAAAGACAATACTCCTTCTGGAGGTAAGTATTATACACAATATAAACACTAGACACAAAATTAGACAAGTAAATAGTCATAGAGCAATGCAAACAACAGGAAATGCTACAGATTGCATTGGAAGAAAATAGGTCTAGGGACAACATGAACCATATACTAAGAAAGTGGAATGCAAATTACAAATTCCCCCCTAAACAAGTGTAGTGTGTGCAGAAACGCTGGGAGACTAAGAATACAGTAAAGGTAAGTAAATTACCCCACTCCAGAGCCCAGAAAAGCAGGAGTAAAGTACTGCAAGTTTCCTTAAGAGACACTACACCACATGATTGGGCTTTTGCAGCAACCAACCAAGTCTGCAAACAACAACTGCTGGATTCCTGGACCTGAAGACCTGTAAAGGAAGGGGACCAAGTCCAGAAGTTGAAAGAAGTTCCAGGAAGGACAGAAGCCCCTGCCAACCCAGAAGAGGGTGCAAAAGAAGAGTCCCTGGTTAGTCGAAGATTGCAGGAATGCACCCTAGGAAGATGCCAGTGGGTTTCTGCATGATGCAAAGGATGTCCCACGACTTGAAGATTGTTGCAGAAGTGATTTAGTGTTGGAAGTCACCAACAAGCCTTGGTTACGACAAAAGTGTGTTTTGTGTCAAAATGGCACTGGATCGACCCAGTAGGATTCTGTGTGCCTCAACTCTGTGTGAGGAGGAAAAGGGGGCTCTCAGCACTTTAAGGATCCCTCTGGATGCATCCAGCACCCCTGGAGGTCCAAGGACACGGGGACAAAGGAGGTGCAAAATGCGGTTGATGCAGCACAACAAAAGAAGGTCCCATGCTGCCAGAGAACAACTCAGGAAGTTGAGCATCACAGGATGGAGTGCTGGGGACCTTGGTGTGCACTGAGTTTTGGTTTATTGGTTCTATCTTTTCCTCTGCATTTCCACGGGTTTGTTGGTGTTTTGTTCAGCTTTGAACTTTCACGCTTTCTAGATGTGTTTACTGTCACAGGAACGGACATGACAATCCCCTATATAGTTGTAATAGTATTAATTGAGATATTTATTTCCTTGTATGTTTAGATGTATGACTGCGACACGATGTATCAATTTTCCATAGTTCCCTGATGAAGGTGGCGTCAGTATTTTGGAAATGTTAGGATTTCTAAGTCCACCGAAACGTGTGTCGGCCTTGATGAGAATGAAGGATTATTTTGATGAACTCTTAGATTTTGATGATTACATAAAGTGGACTCCGGACAAGATTTATATTCACGATCCTTATACATTTTTTCAGAACATTTCCTATATCGTGCGGAGATACATTTTGAACATTAGTCTCTCTATGTATTGGAAGCCCATTACAAGAGAAATTGTTTGCCATAAAAAGAGGATTTTATGTTGAGTTGTATAATACATAATTATATATACTTATGATTTTGAGTATGGTAGATTAACATTATTGGTTGTATGTGTTTTTATATATTGTTGTCATCATTATTTGTCTGGTGTTTTTGATGTTGTTTTCTGTTTTAGTCTTATATGTTTGTCGTTTTGTGTTGCAGTTCAATGTGTCATTATGTTTTATATATAAGTTAGATGATTGATTTCTATGTTTTGTTTGTGGGGGGAATTGTTTCTTAATATATGTGCTGTGGTCATTTTTCTTATATTTATATTTGTACATTAATAAAATCATTGTGCGTTAAATACGGCGTTACACTAGATTAAACAATACGTTAGATCCTTATGTGAGAGTGTTGTGTGTTTTACTTTTATTGTGCTGGGGACCTGGGCACGGCTGTGCACAAAGGAATTTTGCAAATAGTGTGCAGAGGCCTCAGGAGATGAAGAAGACGCAGTACACAGGGGTACCATCTCTCTCAGGGAAGGAAACGTCTTACCTCCTCCAAATTGTATCAGCAGGACCTCAGGACAGTCTATGTCGATGATGTCCACCCTCTGTGTCTTTAGAAGCAGGCTCGTCACCATGAGAGGAGTCCAAGGTTACCAGTCGTCGTCTTGGAAGGTGCCTGCTTGGAGCAGGGGAGTGACTCTGTCACTCCACTGGAGGTTTCTTCAGCTCCTGTGGTGTAGGATGAAGACAGGGAGTCCTCAGAGTGTGCACACCATGGAAACTATTGCAGTTGCTGACTTGGAGCTGGGGTTGCAGAAGAAAAGTATCTCTTGTGGATACTTTGTTACATTTACAGTGTTTCTTGGAGCAGGCTGCGGTTGATCTGAGGTCAGAGGATGCTGAAGTTGTTGCAGAGGATTCCTGAAGGAAACTTGCAAGCAGAATCTGAGGAGAACCCACAGGAGAGACCCTAAATAGTCCCGAGAGGGGGACTGGCTACATTATCAAGTATGGACCTATCAGGATGGGTCTCTGACATCGCCTGCTGGCACTGGCCACTCAGAGCCCTCCAGAGTGCCCCCACACCTTGCAAAGCAAGATGGCTAAAGTCTGGGACACACTGGAGGAGCTCTGGGCACCACCCTTAGGGTGGTGATGGTCAGGGGAGTGGTCACTCCCCTTTCCTTTGTCCAGTTTCACACCAGAGCAGGGGAGAAGGGGTCCCTGAACCGCTGTAGACTGGCTTATGCAAGGGGGGCACCATCTGTGCCCTTCTAAGCATTTCCAGAGGCTGGGGGAGGCTACCCTTCCCCAGCCTGTAACACCTATTTCCAAAGGGAGAGGGTGTAACACCCTGCTCTCAGAGGAAATGATTCATTCTGCCTTCCTGGGACTGGGCTGCCCAGAACCCAGGAGGGCAGAACCCTGTCTGTGAGGTGGCAGCATCTGTAGCTGCAGTGCAAGCCTCAGAGAGCTGGTTTGGCAGTACTGGGGGTCTATGGTGGAGCCCCCAAGATGCATGGAATTAGCTCCCCAATACCGGATTTGGAATGGGGGACAACTCCATCCATGATCTTAGACATGTTACATGGCCATATTCGGAGTTGCCATTGTGAAGCTACATATAGGTATTGACCTATAAGTAGTGCACACATGTAATGGTGTCCCCGCACTCACAGAGTCCGGGGAAATGGCCCTGAACTCTGTGGGGGCACCTTTGCTAGTGCAAGGGCGCCCTCACACTTAGTAACTTTGCACCTAACCTTCAGCAAGTGAAGGTTAGACATATAGGTAACTTATAAGTTTCTTAAGTGCAGTGAAAAATGGCTGTGAAATAACATGTGCGTTATTTCACTCAGGCTGCAATGGCAGGCCTCTGCAAGGGTTTGTCTGAGCTCCCTATGGGTGGCAAAAGAAATGCTGCAGCCCATATGGATCTCCTGCAACCCCAATGCCCTAGGTACCTAGGTACCATATACTAGGGACTTATAAGTGTGCCAATTATAATTGGTAAATAACGTCACTAGCCTACAGTGACAAATTTAAAAGCAGAGAGAGTATAAGCACTGAGGTTCTGATTAACAGAGCCTCAGTGACACAGTCAAGCACTACTGACAACACACACATTAGGCCGCAAACTTTGAGCACTGGCGTCCTGGCTAGCAGGATCCCACTGACACAGTAAAAACACATTGACACACACTCACAAACAGGCCAAAAGTGGGGGTAATCATTATGCTGCTTTCTTACAATATGTAGCATGTAGGTACATTATGTGGAGTTAGGTATAGAAAATCTAGACTTATTTACCTGTCAATAATTTGTTCAGTATTTAGTCCTCGATGTTGTGTATCATTGATATTCTGGTGTCACTATTCAAGGTGCACGCCGATAGTAATATAGGGGCAGAAGCTGGGGGCACCGATGAGTGAGATTGGATGAACTAATACTCTTAATTGTGGCTTTTCTCTCTGCAAATAGTACCAGTTAGAGCTTGGCGGGGATTTATTGGTACTTCCTGGAGTTTTGAAATGAACACTAAGAACTCACAGCCATGCACAACAATCTTACTGCACAAGATGCCACTTTTCTGCAGTATCTATCTCTGGCACTGCATCATCCACTGCAACCGTTTCTGTCACCCGGGTCCCAAAAGCTGCCAACATGTTCGGCTTTCTTGCACACTCCAATAGCCCTTCACTCTAGAACATTGCTGCCTTGTTGGTGTAGCCTGTATTTCTGGGTAAGAAATAGATAAACATCTGGCTCATTTAAATCAGGAGAAAATGTATGGAATGCAGTCGTACTTTATAAAAGGTGCACCAGCACTGAAATGCATGAACACGGTGGCAATCTTATAATAGAGCTTGCCCATTTTTGCACAATGATTTCAGCGGGACATTTTCCTGTCATGATTTCCATGGGCATTACTGTTTACAGTATGGAACATTTGAATTACTGTGTAGCCAGTACTGGCAAGCTGCTTTTGAGTCAGCTAGTGTCATGCAGGGAAGTCATTTACTCACACCCTACAATACTTGGAGCTATGTAAGTGGCCTGCAAAGATGTGAACAGATCAGGACTGACAATGCCTCTTGGGCTCAGTGAGCAGAGGCCCAAGCATCACCACTTCATTGAAGTGGGGGCAGCCACTTCGGTGGCGGTGGTAGAAGGAAATAGACCAGCATTCCAGAGTTCCATTCCTAGTGCTGTAACTAAGATGTGTGCAGGCCAAATGGCAACAGTCAAACTGTGTCTGGATAGATGTGCATGTGTTGCGCCCATCACTAATCACCTCCTCTGCCCCCTTCTCAGCTCTGAATTGAAAGGCCATTTTTAGGACGAGCGTAAGCGAATGGCCTCTTGTATACTTTTAAGTATACTTCTCCTGTGGGCTTAAAGCAATTTAATTTGCTTGTTTCAGTGTCATTTAAAACTCCTTCCTTGCTAGTGGTCAGTAATGCCTCTTTGTCCCTCTATTTTGGGGCAGGGACCAACTACTCTATAATTACGCTTTGTCCTCTTTATTTCTTCTTTAGGAGACTTTTTTTTCTTTGTTTCCTCTTCATGTTCGGCAAAGTTTCCCTTTTCATTTGCCAAGCATTCTTACTCTCAGCTTAGCTATAAACAAGGCTGTAAATCAGGCTGTTATCTTAGTCACCTTTGCTCTTCATCAGCACAGCAGAGTGTGCCTGCGTGCGGTCTCCCATGGTGGAAGGGAGGGCAGAGGCCCACTTGTTTAGTTACTAACTTCTTTTAACTCTGGGGCCTTTACATGAGTACCAGCTACAATACACATTTTTTTGTAGGCACAAGGAGATTAAGTGATACTGAGCACATGCTCTGACTCTAACCCAGATCCTCAGTTCCAAAGTTGTCAGCTCTAATCCTTGCACCACACCTTCTTCCTGTTCCAGCAGATTTCCCTGGAGCACATGCAGCATTTCAGTTCCTTTAATTGTTGCAGAGTGGCAAGCTGCGCTTTATGTTTACATATGGGGGCTGTGCCTTTCTTTCGTTCTGCACGACTTGTCCACCTCCATTTTTTATCAAATTCTTTCGTCTTGTAAATTAATTTTCAGAGTGGAACCAGGTCTTCTCAAGTATAGCCATTTGAACAGATACTAAAGTCACCAGTTTTTCCATTGCATACATATACCAGAGTTTGGCCACTACATATTCATGGAAGGAGTGTTTGGCTGTTTCCCTGTGTTAGCTATTGTTAAATGAGTTACCACTTAAGTGTGTGAGGAGGTTGCTGATGTGGGTGGTTAGCCAATACTCCTACTCTTCACATCTGACCCCCAAAAACTACATAATTTTTTTTCTAGGTAGGTTAATAGAGCTTATCAGTCTAATTTGCTCAGGCATCAACACTCATAAAATCCCTGCCTGTATTACACATTTCTAAGAATGGTTTAAGCCGTCCACCGAACTTCCGATAGGGAGGTTGCCGCCATAGTGGTGACCTCCCCGCCGGGGCCATTAAGAGTTTCTTTCTAGGTCAGTGGATGGAAACCTGAGTTTCCGCCTGCTGGCCTAGCAGGAAACAGGCTACAGCATTGTCTCTGGCTCATAATCGAGGTGGCGGCAATGCTGTTGGATGCAGGGTGCACCAGCACTCGCAATGCTAATTGTCTGCAAAGCAGACAGTAAACATTGCAATGGTGCTGGCCAGGGAGGCCCCTGCACTGCCCATGCCAGTTGCATGGGCAGTGCAGGGTCCCCCCTGGGGTCCACTGCACCCGCTCTCCACCAGCCTTTTCATGGACTGTGCTTCCACCATGAAATGGCTGGCGGAGAACGAGGTTGTAATCCACAGGGCAGCGCTGCCCTGGCGGATTAGGACCGCCGCACCTGCCAGATGGCTGGGATCTCCGATCCTCATGGAGCTGGTGGTCCACCGGGGCTGGACCGCCACAGTCCTAACATGGCACTGCCATCCGCGAGTCTGTCGGTCAAGTGACTTCCAGACTCGCAATGAGGCCTGGTGTGTGTTTACATTCCGCTACCACTAAGAAATACCTTTTGTGTGTAAACGTGCGTTAAGCCATAGGCTTTATCTCAAATATGATGGATGACCGATCTTGCTAAGTCTTGAAGGAAGCTCATCTGAACAAGCCAATATCTGAAGAGAGAAAACCGAAAGCCCCAAAGCTGAACTTATCCACCAAGCAGCATTTTATAGTATGGTGTGTTATATGTGTAGTTGTGTGGTGTGTTGCCAGAGAGCGGAAAGCTGCCTGTGGAAAGGCCTAAAAATGCAAATGCTGAGTGAAAATGGAAAGTCTTTAAACTGTTTGTATTGTTTATTGTAACTTAGGAATAATTAACATGCTACTCAGAAGTGTCTGTTTACGCCTTTTAACATGTAACACACTAACGTTTGCTGGCACAAAAGTTGAATAGCAATTGGATTCAAAACAAGAATTATCTAATCAGGGACATCTTAAGAATTTGGAGGGACCTGGTCCAAACGGATCCAATTTCAGCTCTTTCATGCCCTCTTTGGCCAAGCCACTAACCGTGCACAGGCATACTCATCCAAATTTTAAATGTGATTACATCTAATGTTCAGGAATAGTGCACAGCAGCATTTCACTAATATTACTTCATACAATCTGTTACGCCCTCCTATTTTTCATATGTGAGGTCTTATTTTGATCTAAAAGAAACTTTTTTATAAATTTTGCATGAAACAAACACATCATTTAGCTGAAAAATGCCCTTTTGTCCTTCGTAATTCTTTTACATCTTTAGTTCATTCACATTGAATGGTATTACAGATGACCTTCCTGATCACTAAAGCGTGTACAGTTCACTCAAGCACCATAATCATGTAATTCATGGTCAAATAATACATATGTCCAACCCGGCTATTATATAAACGCTTGATGACATTTGTACTCAATTCACCCTATAAAGCAAACCTGTTTTAAAAAAAAGTAAAGTCAATATATATTCATTCATATCTGTTGCTGAATAATTGTGTCTAAACGTAGGTTTAGACATTAAACAATTACTTAAATGTGAGGCTACTCTCCTTTCTTTTTTGTCCAGTTTTACATCACTCCCAAACCAAGGAAATCCCTTCCTCTGACACAAATTCAGACTGGAAATCTTTGAAACAAGCTGTATTAGCTGTACTAAGTCACTGCACCTTTTTGTATGCTGCTCTGGTGAGAAATGTCTATATGCATTACTTTCTGCATAAATATTTTAACCATTGAAAGCTTTGTCAATTCTGTAGCTTAGAGTGTATTAGGGAAAAAGAAATCTGAAATATCGACCTGTCAGAATATCGTGACCACATTATCACGGAACAAAATAGCAAGCAGGTGAGTGCACAGAGGGAGGAAAGGATTTGCTATTCTTAAATCCAAGTCAAAGTACATTGAAAATAACTATAACACTAAGGTGTGCATTTCTGGAGTTAGGAATAGCAAATGTATACAAATTCACCTTTTGATGTTCTGTCTCTTTATACTGTAGTCACGGTATTGTGACCCGTCAATTTTTCAGAACATTCTGATGGATGTCCACCATATAGCATCTGCTCTTTTTGCATTTGTTGCCCGAAGTGGGAGGGGTATGGCCAGACATGGGTCCCGTGCTCACTGTGCCACTGGATTCAAGCTAGCCTGGCTGATGAGGGGTGATACCCTAAAACCATTCCCAGGATGCTTGGTTCCAGTCCAGGAAGGCCCTGACCTTGCAGTTCGGGCCAGACTGTTCCCAAGGGGTGCAGGGTCAAGACTGATTTGCATATGGCTGCTTCCAAACTGGGGTGGTCTGGTGAGCAAACAAATAATGGATTAAACCCAGATCAATGACTGGGGGTGAATGATTTGTTCCATATTCCATCCATTCTTTTCGTTTTTGCCATCCTAAGGGAGAAGGGTATGCTCAGACGTGTTCCCGTGCTCACTGTGACACTGGATTCAAGCTATCCTGGCTGATGGTGGGTGATACCCTGAAATTAGTCCCAGGATGCTTGTGTCCAGTCCAGAGAGGATATGGCTTAGCAGTTCAGGCTGGACTGTTCCCATAGAGAACAGGGTAAAAACTGATTGGTATATGGCTGGGTCCAAGCTAAGGTGTCATGGTGAGCAGAAAAATGATGGATTAAACCCAGATCTGTGAAGAGGTTGAATGTTTGAGTTGTTCTGCATTCCATCCATCATCTGCTGTTTTTGCTTTTGTCATCCTAAGTGGGAAGAGTATGCCCAGATGTGGGTTCCGTGCTCACTGTGCCACTAGATTCAGGCTAGCCTGGCTAATGATGGTTGATACCCCAAAACTGGTCCCATGGTGCTTGTTTTCGGTCCAGGGATCACCTGGCCTGGCAGTTTGGGCTAGGCTGTTCCCATGGGCAGCAGTATCAAGACTGATTTGCATATGGCTGGGTCCAAACTGGGGTGGCATGGTGAGCAAACAAATAATGGATTAAACCCAGAGGTGTGACTGGGGGTGAATGTTTGATTTGTTCTGCATTCAGTCCATCATCTGTTCTTTTTGTAGATGTCTATCACTAGGCTGGGCAACAGTCCTCCACTGGAACCCCACAATTTGTGCTCCTCCTGCAGTGAGTAATGAGTAATATTTCATGTGTGGGAGCCCAACATGTTTCTTACTTTGGCTTCATCTTGGACAGTGTCTTATCGCCCAAACAACCTATCAATAACTTGACTTGAAATGGTTCCTTCCATTGATGGCATGGCTGAAATTTCAGCTTTGCCATTCTCAGACTTGCTGTTATTTAAAGGAAAGTTTTTTTGTGACTCCTAAATAATCACTGAGTTTCAACATATCCAAAATGATGCTCTCTGTATGGACCAGCAAGGCATATATGATGCAAGTCCTACCATTTGATAAATAGGTGTAACAAATTACTTAGTTCTTCATCAGGCTATCAGTTCAAGCTCCCTTCAGTCAAGAAGGCAGCACCTGCTAGAAATACCTTTTCATATTTCCAATACCTTAATTTTAAATGCCCTGGTACTCACAAGGACCAGCAGTTCTTTGACACAAAAGGGTGAAGTAATAATTGTAATAGCCAGCTGTGGCGACTGCAAATTTCAAGGGGAGGAGTGAGTGGGGAGGGGAAGAGGGAGGTTGAAATAAAACCAGAAGTAAATAAAGAAATTACCTTTCCCATGCCGGCTCCCTCCTGCCTGTTCCCTCTCGATGGTGCTGGTGTCCCAAAGGCTCTCTGACACCAGCACAGGCTCCCTGTGCAATCCCAGTGCCGCTCTCATGCTAAACCTAGCATGAGAGCAGCACCAGGATTGGTCTGAGCAGCTTGGTCTGCCGCTGAGACGCTGCATGGGAGAATGGGCAATTTCTCCAACCCAGCTGTGTAACACAACTCTGCTTGCAACTCTTTCAACATTTAAGAAAGACTTTCCTCCATTTTAATTGCAAAATCCATTACTGGAGTCCAATGCCAAGGCAGTGTGTGAAATTCTAGGGAAGAGTAACAGGAAGGGAGAACACTTCAAACAAAAGCTGCACAGCAGGAGAACCACAGGTAACACCCATGATTATACCAGTGGTAAAAGAAAGTGCAATCTGCCAGGAAACAGCATGTAAGGGTTCTGATAAAAAAAAAAAAGAATGAAAGAAGAAATTGCTGTTGTACCAGCCACCTGTGCAGCAAGGAGTTGGCTGCCTGCAGTGGTTGGATGAATGGCCTGGCTGCAGCCAATCTCTCCTGCACACAGCCAAGGGCTGGGGTTTGGCTGCCTATGGGGGTGGGTGCAGGGCCTGGCCAGAGGCCATGCCTCATGTCCAAACACACTGCACATGGCCAAAGACCATGTGAAGGAGGGGAGCTGTCCAACTGTGGCAGAGTTGGGCACACAGCCCAGACCCTGCTTCCGGGCACTGCCTTCAACCCCACGATGCACCCTGCCAAAGCTGTGATCAGTTGGGAGTTGGCCCAAAATGATCAGAATGACCCACAAATACACTGAAAAGAATTATCAAAAAGACCCAGAATTAATCTGAAAAAATGAAGGTTAAAGAAATGTTATAATTGGGTAAGGTAATAAAAGCTTAGGTTACATTACAAAAGTAATATAAATTCACTAAAAAAGCAAAAACTAAAATCACATTATTATTAGGTGATGAAATAACACAAAAACTAACCTTTAACAACACAAAAACCATGAAAGTCACCAGTTATAATCTATCTATCTATCTATCTATCTATCTATCTATCTATCTATCTATCTATCTATCTATCTATCTATCCATTGATAAAAACAAATTAAAGTTGCATTATAGTTGACAATTAAAATATCTCACTTCAGATAAAAAACCCTTCGAAAGTCACTGAAAAAACAAAAAAAACTAAATGATTAAGGGGGCGTTATGGTTAGGTGAAAGTTGAAAGCGACAGTTAAAACATAAAGTTTTAAACTAACAAATCCATTGGAATTCATTGGTTATAGTCATCTCAAGTAACTCGTCACCCTGCACCCCCTAGGAACAGTCTTGCTGTGCACAGTGTTGTCATCATTGATGTCATTTCAGCTGTTGCAATGATGCTATTAATGATGTCATAGTATAGGTCATGAGTGATGTAATATGTGAGGTAATTAACAGTACATGGCAAGGGCATGAGTTACAATTATTTCAGAACATAAGCTATATTTTGTTGAGATAACTATTGACTGTCAAATGGTCACTGGGTATTTTATTAATTATTATTATATTATAAATACACATATTGCAATTTTAATAGTATTTATTTTCACAAATTATTTAAAATAAACCAATTTTGAAACAGCCACAGAAAAATTATTTCAGGCCACAAAAAGTAGCCATAAAACCAATCACAAGGAACCTCTGAACTCCAGATGAAGAGCATACAGCATGGAATGCTTTAAAAAAATGGTACGTTCTCTTGGGGTAGTTGATTCAATGACCCTAGAAACTTACCTTGAGGTTTTCTAATCTTACTGGGGTGCTGCTGTGCACCCTGCAACCCCCGCTGCATTACTAAGGGAACCACCAGGATATAAAAATATAATTTAAAAGCACTCTCAGGGTCTCGATGGGGCACTCCTTGCCGGGACCAGTGAATAATAAATAAGCAGTTGCTGCCACACATTTATTATTTCTTTAAAAAAAAAAAGGTTTTTGTGGGTGTTCAGGTCCCATCCCGGACACCCACATTTTATGCACACATTGGGATCATGGAGGATGGCCAAAGGTCCCCAGAGCCCCGGCCAACTCCCAAGCCAGCACCCTTCCTGGGTGGAGCTGCAGCCGTCAATGTTGCTTTGCTTCTGTACGGGCTGCAGCAGGTTTTTTGAGTGGTTCTAGAGGTCCAACATGTATACGTGGTGCCAACCTTGGTGTGGGGGAGACTCTCTGTCCTGGTTCTTGAAAGTTCTTTCCCTTCCCCTGTAAAGGATCCAGACTGTATGAGTGTGACAAAAGGCAGGGCAGGCCTGGTGTCAGATTCCTTTGTGAGTGAGGGAAGCAAAGCTCTTTGAAGTGCAAATTGGGGTGGGTAGAGCTCTTCACAGTGATCCAGCCAGGATGGTCCATCATGTCTACATTTAATCCCCTTTTGTCATACTGCCTGGAAACAATACATAAGCCCCAATATCAGAGACATACACAGTCATGTGATCTAGGCCACTAGCAGAAGGCACAAATAGTTGGGACAAGAAAATGCTAACTTTCTAAAAGTGGTATTTTCAGAATTGTGACTTAAATTCCAACCTCACCATTAAAGAGGATTTTAAATTACTCTATTCTGTTGGATTTATAAAGCGCGTGGCTACCCAAAGG
Organism: Pleurodeles waltl; assembly: GCF_031143425.1. NCBI lineage: Eukaryota > Metazoa > Chordata > Amphibia > Caudata > Salamandridae > Pleurodeles > Pleurodeles waltl. Next base: position 806,172,914 of record NC_090442.1, on the reverse strand, counting down.
CTTCCCAGTGGTATCATCAACCCGCTACCCTCAGATCTGATTTTGGACAGGAAACTGGCTAGACTACTAACAGTCAGGTTTTCAGTGCCTTCCTAAAGGTAGATTCTATGTTTATTTGATGCAGCCTGTTCGGCAGGGAATTCCACAAATTAGGGACCAATTGAGCGGCCTCCTATTCCTGCCCTGAAAATACAATTTGTTTGGATGTAAACAGCATATCTCTATCTGCTCCAAATCCAAAGTTAGCACTTCTTAAATTATATAAGATATCCCAGTGTTAGTGAACGGGCGAGATGGGCCTTACAGCAGTTTAAAACAACGTTAGTAGTTTTTACTGCCAGGATATGTAAAACCTAAGCACACATGTCCTACTTTTTAAATCTTATGCTACCTGCCCTTCCTAATGAGATTTTAGGTTTACCTGAGGGGTGACCTATAAGTCTTAAAAAGCAAGGTTTAGATCTGGAAAAGGGTTTATTTTGCCACGTAGAAATGGTAGTTAGAACTGTGTTACAGACTGTAGTGGCAGGCCTAAGATGTGTTTTAAAGGCTATTTGAGTGGGTGGCACAATGCTGCAGGCCCACCAGTAACATTTAATTTACAGGCTCTGGGTAGATGTAGTACCATTTACTAGGGACTTACAAATAAATGAAATGTGCCAATTATGTGTAGGCCAATTTCACCATGTTTGAAGGAGAAAGCACAGGCACTACAGCAGTGGTTAGCAGTGATAAAGTGCACAAAGACCTAAAGCCAACAGAATCAAATTCAGCAAAACAGGAGGAGTGAAGGTAAAATGTTTTGGAGAATACCACGCTCAGAATTTCGGGTCTAAAACTAACTCTCTGGGAATATGTGGACCAAGATGTCTTTTTAAAACTGCATGTGGCTAATTCCTATTTTCTCCTCCTCTGCTTGCAGAGAAACATCTATTTCCTTCTCTCTCAAAGGGTTAGTTTTCACCAGGCCTAGAATATTGCTGTCAGAGTGATCAAAAGACATTTGCAAGGTTATTCAGATATGAGGAGTCCTAAGAGATCTGCATTTGCTGGTAGGCAAACAAAGGGTGCAATTCAAATGTTTATATCTGGTGCAACAAGTTTTCAAAAGCTTCAAAAACCTAAATTAGTTAACGGACTACAAATCTGACACTCCAGACGGCTCATGGTACGAAAACGTGCTCCTGCTCCATACTAGGAAAGGTCGTACTGGGGGTGATCATTCTGTTATTTAGTTGCTACTTTATAAATCACCTTACTATCAGACTTAGGAGCACTGGACACTCACCTGAGGTTTCCAAAAGCTTTACAGAAGTTTCTCCTTTGTTAATTCTCTTCTTGCAGCCCATCCGAATGCGGTTCTTTCCCTGTTTTCCTAGAACTTGTTGTTGCAGGTTTGCTTTCGGATTTACACCCTTTTGAGTTGTCCTTTCAGCCGCAAGAAACCGTTTAGCGTTCTTGTGCTATACTAGTGAATCAAGTAAAGCAATTCAATCAAATCATGCTTTGCAAGTTGACACGTGCCTCTGTTTATGTGCTGTCCCATTGTCAATGGTTCTTTCTTTGTGCCTTTTTTATTGGAAACTTAGGCTAAAGTTTGGGGACATCTAGCCAAAATCAATGAAAATAGATGACGCTTCTCTTTGGGTTTCTTTAATGATTCCATATTTTTTCATGAGCCTGATTAAGTATAATTAAATTGTAGGTCAGTGAAATTTTCTCTAATGAAACGGGTTCTTCCTGACCTTTACACCAAAGTGGCAATCAATCCAATCCATTTCATTCTTTTAATGTTCCCCGGCAAGGAAGGTGTGAAAGTCAATGATTTGTCTCCTTTTCGTCCTATGTGGACGGGGGCGTATTAATTTGCTCGGTAAAACAGAGAGACAGCTTCCCTTGGCTGATATGCTGTGTTCTTTACAGCACTGCCTACTTAATTCCAATAAAAGCAGTTGAGAGAAGACTCTCACCTGCAGGAAACACATCACGTACTCAAGGATGATTTGACAGGAACAGAATTCGTGGGTACAATAGACTTTGGTTATGCCTTAATGGTGATCTCCAGACACCTTGTCAGTAGAGTCAGTCATCCATTGCACTGAAAAAAGCAGATCTTTGAGTCAGAATAATTGAGTGTGTTAAGCACATATTGTTTTCAATATTTGTTGAGCTTGTTTTAATGTACCGTGCACGCTAATTTAGCACAGTTAGGGCCATAAGTACTAAAGCATTTTCCCATAGACACAGAATGGGTAAAATCATTTGGTACATCTGGCCCTTATTTTCTTAATTCTGGATAGCCATTTTTGCCTCACTGAGATATAAGTTATTATATTAAATGCAATGTATTTATAATATTTTGGGTGTTCGTGAATTGCACACATGGATCAATCCTCAAATCATTTGGCTCACCTAAGCTAGACTTCACCACGTAAAGGCATTAATTAAATGTATCATACTTTGTATTATCAAAATGGGAATTTAGCCTTGCAATGAGATTTGGCATGGTGTAATATTTATAAACTGTGAGCAAACCTGCTCACAAGGACGGGAGTTGATAATCCAGCAACGGAGTGCATTGGAAAATGTGGGAACACTGAACAACTTTTGAGTTTGTGGCCATCCCCAAAATTATACAAAGCATTATCTCACCTTGAGTAGATTCAGAGAGTTTCTCTTTTCAGGAGAAGTAAATCAAAATGTTTGCACCGGGCTATACAGTATACACCTTTTAGTTTACACGTGGGAAAACATGAGCAAATTGAAAATGACAAAAGAAGGCAGAAGCTACTCATGGGAGACTGTTACCATGGCAGCTTCCCACCAGTAAAACTGGAATTCCGTTTGAACTTGAAAATGACCATTCAAGCTTAGAGGCTAATCAACAGAAGCAAATCTGCGTTTTATTTGTGCGAACTGAGCCGCAAGCACCAAGAACCAAGGGAGTGCTGTGCAAGGGTGCAAGACTGTACAGTCAAATTTGGTGGTAAAACTTGCATCCCTGCAAATTTACCTTTGTTAATTTTGCTAGATCAAGCTTGCCAAAATGTATGGAAGAAACTGAAACCAGAAAATGCAGAATTTGGTGTAGAATGCATTGTACTGCATATTTTACACACCATTTCGGTGTCCTGTTAACCATTTGTTTGCGGAGGACAGCTCCATGCCGTCCTCTGCACAAATCCTCATGTGCAGAGGACGGCTCTGGGCCATCCTGGCACATGAGGTAGAAAATCCCTGTGGTGCAAACCACAGAGGGATTTCCTTTTACTGAAATCAGCCTTGGGAGCTGAGCAAGAGTTTCCCCAGCACCTGAGGCTGTTTCATTTTTCCTTGAAATGACAATCAGTGCGCATGGTGCACTGATTTCCTTACAATGAAAATGAAAGTGAAATGAGCCGATTGTCTCATTTCACTTTCACTGCATCAGTGCTCGGCGGGGAGATATCTCAGCCCCACCCCTGAGCACTGATTCAGAAGTGAGAGGCATCATTGGAAAGGAGCGAATCTGCCCCCTCGTAATGGGTAGTGCTCCTCCCCACCCCTGGGCCCAAAAGTCTTTCTGCCTCCACTGGGCAGATTGGATGTTCTAACCTCCATTCTGCCCCAAAGGGGCAAAAAAATCCACTAGACACAATTTTTTTTTTTAATAGGGCCATAAATGGCTGAGGGCACCCACCTAGGCATCAGGCCCAACCCCCACCCACCCATATTACACCCATCAGTCTTTTTCCCCCCTCCATCAGCAGAAGATTGAAGGTGTCATCCTCCAATCTGCCTCCAACGGAGGGGCTGAAAGCCCTCTAGACCACAAGAGACTATATTTGGAGGGGGACAGTGGCCCCCCAGCAATGGGCTAGTTCTCTCCTCCTTTCCCTAGAACCAAAAGTCTTTCTGCCCCCCTGGAGGTAAAATATCTACCAGACACAAGAGTTTTTTAGTAGGGTCACAAATGGGTGGGGCAGCCCATCCAGGCATTGGGCCTAGCCCCCACCCACCCATAGAACACCCAGCAGTCTTTCTGCCCCTGCCAGAGACAGATTGGAGGTGTATTCCTCCAATCTGCCCCAACAGGGGGCAGTAAGCCCACCTCACCAACAGGGATTATTTTTGGAGGGTTGGAGTGGCCCTTCCCCCAGCAATAGACTAGTGCTTTATCTCTCTCAGACCCAGAAGTTTTTCTGACCCCTGGGGTATGCAGAAAGCCCAATAGACACCATTTTCTTTTCTTTATAGGGCCATGAATGGGTGGAGCAGCCCACCCAGGCATCAGACCTAGTCCCCCTCAGCCATATAACCCCAGCAGCCTTTCGGCCCCATAAGATGTCGATAGGAAGTGTTTTTGCCAATCTGCCCCAGGCCAGGTGGGGCAGAAAGCCCACTAGACCACCAGGGTTTATAGTTTGTGGGGGAGCAGCCCCCCTGGCAATGGTTAATGCTCCCCACTACCCCCAGGTCTAATGTCTTGCTGCCCCTGGGGGCATATTGGATGTTGGTACTGTCCACCTCCCCCTCAGGGGCAGAAAGCCCACTAGACAACATGGATGATTTCTTTAGTGGAGAAATGGGTGAAGGCAACTCCCCTAGGCATTGGCCTAACCCCATCCGTCAAATGACTTTTTGCCCCCGGAGGAGGGCAGAAAGTGTTTCTGCCTCCCAGGTCATTAACTCCAATATGCCCCAGAAGGAGGGGCAGAAATCCCACAAGACACCAGGGACTTTTTTTATTGCTACAAGGTGTGGGGGTGACCTGCCCACCCACCCACACATTGCACCTAGCATCTACTTCCAATCTGACCCCTGGGGACTAAAGCATCCCCGTATTCTTGGCAAGAAACACAATTTTGATTTTGGATTTTTTTTATATATATGAGAAGCAGAGTTGGTCTAAGTCCCACTATCCTCCTACTTCTATGCTGAATGGCTGCTCTTTTCGGGCTCATGTCGGCTGCCACCTGGGGAACCTACCAAACTCAGACATTTAAAAAAAAAAAACATCCGGGGGAGTCCGGGGTAGTATGCTTTGTGTGGATCACACAAAGCTTTCTTACCCACAATGCCCTGCAAATAGTAGATAGTAGGATATGTGTTGTTACCAATTGGAATTCACTGCATTTGTGCTGTCCAAATGTAAGCCAGTGTGTAAGAAAGAAGGCATTTATAAATACCCTCTAAATCACATGCTTGTATGGGTATCCACAACCTCAGAGTTATACAAATGACCACTGCTGCTATAATCTGTATCTTGTGCTCATTTCAGAAATCCATAGGTTACCTTGATTCCTCTTTTTCACTCTATTTCACCATATGAATAGGCCAATATTCTGTAAAAAATTAAATGCATTGTATGACGCAGCTCAGTTTTTGGCTCTGGGGACCTCAGGTTCTTGGAGAAACTACGAACCCTATATATCAAAACCAAAAGGGTCTAGCGACTATAACGACACATTGCTTTTGTAAATCTTCTATCACAACAAAATGTTACAGATGAAAACATTGTCACAAATGGCTGTTTTGTTTTGTACTCACATTTATTTCAGCAGTTAGTTTCTTTGGGTAAACCTTAAGGAATCTACACATATGACCTTTTCATGAATTTGGAATTTTGTCTACTTTTCAGAAATCTATAGTTTTCCTGTATCACCCATGGATTTCACACTGGTTTGCACCATGTTGGAAAGTTAATTGTTAGTATGGGCAGGTAAGTACCTACAATTAGTAACAGGCAATAATCCCACACTAGATCCAATCAATGTCTCAATAAATTATTCCTTGCTCAACCCTTGGTAGCTTGGCCCACAGTCAGTTGGGCTTAACTTAGAAGACAATTGTGTAAAGCATTTAATATCAACCAAACAGTAAATAACTAAAACACAACACAACTCCAGCACCATATTATAAAAATAGGACATATTTTATCTTTAAAATGGAACCAAAATGGCAAAAATGTAGGGAACCGGAGATATGAATTTTTAAAAGAGTAAATATAAAAATGTGCTTTCTAGTGCCTAAAAACAACCGGGGACATCTGATTGCGCTTGACAAGGACAAAGTCAAAGTTTGAGGGTGACCGCAATGGTTCCCAAGTTGGATACACTGAGCGGTAGGCATTGGTCAAAATTTTACCTTCTGACATAGTTTCTTTTTGGGAGCTTTTTCTCTCATCATCTGTTGAGGCTCCTCTTAAGGCCGGCTTGTAATGCAACATTGTTGGCTTGGCTCAGCGTGAGGTCCTGGTCAACTCCTGGAAGCTTTGTTTTACAGGGAAAAGCTCTGGAGCTTCAGCCAGATGCACCTGAAATTCAGGCCAGGTCGCGGTTCAACGTCGCTGGCTTGTTTCTCGTCAATGGGTCATCCACCTTATAGAGCTTTTTCACAAAGTTGCTCCAAACTTCTGGATCTTCTTCGAGAAGTCCTTTTTGGGTCCTTGAAGTGTCTACAAACTTGATCCAAGGTTCCACAAGCTCTTAGTTTCTCCTTGAAAGTTGGGTCTCCAGTTCCCAGAATGCACCTGGTCAGAATCCCAAATGACCACTGGACGCTGGTCAGTTGGGCTTTTTTTGCAGGACTTGATGCTGGGGACTTTGGTCAGCTCCTTTATACCTGTAGGCTACAGGAAGCCTATTCCTGGAGTTGCACAAGAAAGGCAAAGTCCTTCTTGTGGTGAAGCCCGGAGTGTGTAGCTGGTGCAGTCTTTGTGAGTGCAATCCTTCAGATGCAGACCAGGGTATTTATTAGGGTAGTCCTTCTTCCCCAGTACTTTCTTCCAGCAGGGACCTGAGTTGCTGGGCAGCTCTGCCATATTTGTCATTGCTCCTGCGTTGGCAAGCAGGGGGGCATCCTTTACCAATGGGATGGAGGGTGCCACTCTCTGAGGTCACCACTTCCTGTGAAGTGTGGCAAAAATCAATTCCAGAAAGCAGCATTTATTTTTTAAATCCAACATGGAGAAAACCTCTCCTTGGAGTTTACATCTGAGTGAGCCCACTCACTGGTGTGGCTAAGTTTCCTTAACACACCCCTTCAAGCCCTTCTCCTAATATAATTACTAGGTCTCCAATCTTGCAGGAAATGGGGGAAGTCTAGTTTCTGTCCCAGGTGGCTTTCCGTCCTTTGAAAACCAGTTTGGCCACTCTACACCCTTCCTGCTCTGCCATCTGCTGCAGCAGTTCTCTTCCTACCAGATCCTTCCTTTATTTTGCTCATTAAGGTAGCTGGGCTCAGGCTGCCAGAATCTGACTAATCAGGAAAGGGCACTAGAGGGCTGATATTGGTAACTTTCAGAAAGAGTTCTCAAACTCTGTCTCTATACTATTTATGATAAATCTAACACTGGCAAGCTGTTGGCTTTATTCTAACTTTTAATTTGATATCAAATATGTTATATGTAGCTCTTTTCTAGCGAAAATGAGACATTATTATTTTTAAATAAAGCCTCCCAATGTTAGCCAATGGAGCTAATGTACTGCTCTGGGAAAAAACACATTTGGTTGTTTTTCTCTCACCAGGGCTTATAAAACATCTTTTATAAAGTTCCTGCTTAGAATTACATTGTATCTAACCCTTGGGGCACCTAGGGCAGACCTTAGGGGTGACATATGTAAAAATAAAGTAGTTTGAGACTTCGGAAGCACTTTTAATTTTAAAGTCAAATGTGGGGTTCACTTTATTTTAAAAGCAGCTAGAAAGCCAGGCCTGCTTTTACAATGACACAAGAGACCACAGTAGTGCACCCTGAGTGCCCTAACTACACTAAGGTCCCTAAACCTACATGCCCGACCATATACTAGGGACTTATAGGTAGGTTGTCAGAGCCAGTTATAATTATGCCTAATTTGCATATCCCATTTTAAACAGAGCCATGGCCATGGGCCTGGTTAGCAGGGCTCAAGGCACAATCAGAGTCAGATAACAGCAGGATCAGTTAAAGATGGGGGCGAAAAGGGAGGGGGCTTTTGCAATCAGCCCAGTTTTCTCACACAACTGCCCTTCCCCCCGCCAACACTCCCTGGAGACTCAGCCCAACCCTAGGAGAGCTTTTCTGGCTTATCAGGTGAGGAGGACGGTGAAGAAAACTGGCTCTACTGTTGCAGGGCTTACATCTTCCTGTCAGGGTCACTCTCTCTGGGCAGTTGACAAACACCAACAGTAACTGAACCCATTTTAATGTGAAGCCTCACTCTAGGGGTGTCTTTTTTCCTCTCTCACTGCTAGTTTTGGTAGTGAGGTGCACACCTCTTCTATTCCTTACTTTGCTAGGCCAACACCTAGCTTACCGAGAGAGGTCACCCAGCACTTAAGTAACCCCACCATGACCAACAGGGTCAGTGGGCTTACTTTGCTTTTGACTATGGGGTCTGCTTCCCCTGCCACGTGCAATGCTGCCATGAAGGCAAGAACTCAACCAGGGCTACTGACAGCTATCAGAATCCAGAACTACTTCCTAAACTGTGACATCTTGGCACCTCTCTTGCTGCTCACAGTACGGGCTACAACATACGAAGGAAGACACCCTTCCTCCACTGTCCCTTCTGTCAGTGCAGGGGTGACACCCTGTGACTGAACAGCTGGCTGACTACTCAGCACTTCCTTGGGGTCAGGTGAAGCCTTACCAGTGCCAACTCCAGGATTTCCCCTTACTGAGTCAGAAGGCCCTTGGCTCACTGGGCCTCTCTTTAAGAACAGCCTACCTCTCCTCTTCTTTTTCCCTTTTCTTGGGGACCCCTGCCCCCTAACTGTAGGAACTGGCTCATCAGGATCTTTGGTTGGGGGGGTGCCCAGGGCAACTGCCCCACCTGGGGTCAGACCAACCTCTGGGATGTTCTTGCCCAGGATACAATCTAAGGGACGGTCAGCACTGACCGCCACCTTATGCCAGCCAAGGGTGCCCTCCCTCTCTAGGGGCACTATGACTACAGGTTTGGTTGTGACCTCACCTGGGGCTACACTTGACCTCCCTGTTTATTCTGGCACATACATGTCTAGGGACACCAGCCTGTCACTTAATATTGTGTGACTGGTATGTGTTCCTCAGGCCAGTGGTGGGGTTCCATTCACCTGAATGGAGTGGAAGTGCCTACTTTCACCCTCAGGGATCACCAGCTTACTATCTGGACCTGTTTCCCAGCACAATGCTATGAGGGCCTCATCATCTGAGGAGTCTTCTTCTATGGCTACACTGGGCAGCCCAGTGCTAACCACCTTCTTGTGACAGGCTGCATCACCTCTGAAGTGTCCTGTCTGCTGACAGTCAAAGCAGGCCCTGTTATCCAAGATCTTTTTAACACCGGGTCTCCCTGCCTCTGCTTGTCAGAGTGGGAGTGTGATCTACTGACTTCCTTCTTAGGGTTTTGGGGTACTGAGGGAGCCTCTGTGGTGGGCTTACCACCTCCCTCCTTAGGTGTTTGTGGACCTAACCCCCTTCTTAGAATCTCCCCCTGAGACTTGGTAAATACTCTGGTTCTCAACCACTCACCTGACCACCGTTCTTAGAGTCTCCCCCGGGACTTGGTAAATAATCTGGTCTGACACCACTCATCAGCTGCCTCTCCCAGTTCCCTGGGACAAGACAGCTTAGAGTTCATTAGATACTGGCGCAATGCGAATGAGACACAATTGGTCGAGATGTGCTCCTTTATGGTTAAATTGTATAGCCCCTCAAGTACTTTGTTACTCTGTATCCAGCTGTCTAGTGCCTCAACTGAGGTGTCTACAAAGTCAACCCAGGACTGGGTATTGACCTTTTGGGTGTCCCTAAACTTCATTCAATACTGCTCTGAGGTGAGATCAAACTTCTTAATGAGACATTTCTTCATACTGAGATAGGACTTTGTCTAGTGTCAGAAGCCATTCCCTCGCAGTTACTGGGATCAATTCCTAGAAAAGTAAACCTCCATACTGTGGACTATGTCAGCCACTTGTCTATGTCATCTCGCTGCTGGTAGTTAGGGACAATCCCCATGCGTAGTCTGGGGCAAAACCCACCAGCCATAGACACCTCAAACTCTACTTCCCTGCCACGATCTCTTTGCACTTCTCTTGCTCACTTCCTCTTCTCCAGTGCCAACTTTTCCATCTCCAAAGCTAGGTAGACCAACTGGACCTCAAGTTTTTTCTCCTCGAGGGCCAGTTCTGCTTTTTCTTGGGTGGATACCACAGACCCTCCCCTCCCAGTAACTCAGGACTGGGCCCCGATCTCTGAAGTAAGGGACAGGTGATCATCTTCCTCCTCCTGGAGGCTGGAAGGGCCATCTTCCCCCGTCCCTTCTATTTCTGGGGCCTCCTCTGTTGCTACTAGCACTGCCCAGGCTTCAAGGGAACTAACCATTGCAGTCTTCCTAAAGTTGTTAGAAGCAGGTAATGATCTCTTTCTCCACAACGCCCTAAGCTTAGCTGCAGCAAGTGTGGTTGGGCTAGCCATACCAAGCTCCATGGTATTCCTAGTTTTGGGTCACACAACCAAAACCTTGGCGCCAATTGATAGGAACAATTTAGAAAAATCAAAAATGAAGTAATTAAAATAATTAGTCAAAATGTGAAAAATCAAAAACAATTTTGCTCTGTCATTTTTGGAAGATTTTTACTTTGCTTCACTTAAACACTGTATGATGATGTTAACACAAGTGCTGGATTCCACAACTGAGCACCAAAATGTTGGAAAGTGGATTATTAGTAAGGGCAGGTAGGTACCTACACTTAGTAACAGACCACAATCACACACTAGGTTCAGTCAAAGTCTCAATAAATTAATCCTTGCTCAACCCTTGGTAGCTTGGCCCATGAGCAGTTAGGCTTAACTTAGGAGACAGGTGTGTATAGCATTTACTAACAAGAAAATAGTAAATAAGTACAACACAACACACAATAAAAATCCAACACCAATTTATAAAAATAGGAAGTACTTTTATCTTTAATATGGCACCAAAATGACAAAACAACAATGCAGGGAACCAGAGATATGATTTTTTTTTAATTAAATGTTAAAATGTGCTTTCTAGTGCCTAAAAACAACAAGCATTAACAAAGTCAATTTATTTCTCATATGCAAAATCTATTCTCTTTGCGATTTTTTTTTTTTTTACATGGTGGACAGCAGTTGACCCGGTGTGCAACATGTTTTAAGGTTAAAAAAATAAGTGATATTCCATGGCCAGCTTGGACCACATTGTAGCTGTTTTTTGTTTACTTTAAGCCATGTTCCACAGCAGCTCAACTGCTGTGAAATATGTAAAAAAAACATTGACAAAGCTAGCTTTCTCATAGGCAAAACCTATTGGCTTTGCTAATGCTTGTTTTATATACTATTACAAAGAACTGCGCAAATCTTCCAGAAGATGGAAAACACATGATGGAAAGCAAGTCAAAAACCTGCACAACAGGCAAAGTGTGTCTTGCTGACTAAAAAAAGTACAGTACAAATTGAAGGTGCAAAGAGAAGTGGTCTCAGCCACAAACATTTCAAAAGAATACGCCAGTGGTGGTAGATTCTTGTTTAAAGTAGTGGGGTGATAAGGAATGCCCTTAGGCCCAACCCTAAAACTCTCAAAAGTGGTCCGTTGTAAACAGTGTTTATAATGGGTCATGATTAGGAGCTCTGGTGTTAAGGCTGAAGGCAGTGCGTATTTCTTACACTGCCTAGCAGTGTGTAAAACAAAAGAAAACAGCACAGTAAATTAAAAAAGGAAAAAAAGAAAACATACTTACCTACCCCAGTACTCTCTGTCTAGCAGCAAGGGGGTCTCTAAGCCAGCTCCCTTCTACCAATCCTGGTGCTGCACTCTTGCTGCTCAGGCAACATGAGAAAAGCATCAGGATTGCTAGTTCGATGCTCCTTCAGGCCCTGGCGCCCTGTGCCTGCTCTCCACCCAGCTGTCTAAGACAGCTTGGGCGGAGAGGTTTAAAGTGCGCATGTCAGGCTGGCTGTCACAAGACAGCCGACCAAAGTGACGTGTGCTTTAAACTGGAGTGCCCACCACTCCGATTCCTCTGCTGCCAGTCAGCAGTGATGGACCTGCCGCAAAACTTGGCTCGGACTGGCTGGCTGCACAGAAAAATAAAACGGTAATAAAATGGTTTTATTCCTGTTGCATTTGTTATTGTTGCTGCGCTTGCAGCACAGGCGCGACACTCCCTTGCCCTAAAGGAAGCACCTCCGCTGGAACCCTCTGGTGTGACTCCAAGTTTCAGCAAGTCACATATAGCAGAGAAGAAGCATTCACAGCAGCTGAGTTTATAAACTGGTGCCTTCTCATCTATAGACCAACAAAACTGAAGAGGCCTGTGGTACAATGAACATTTAACTATACTTCACATGTTCTCTTGAAACCAGGACAACAATAGACAGTAATGAAAGTTGCAATCATCCCCCGCTGTGCAGCGCTGCTCCAGGAGCCTGGTTTATTGTTTGCAACGGAGCACAGTGAGAGTGATGACGCAGAAATGAAGGTTTTACATTTATTAGCGCATAAACGTAGTGTTGCAATAATCAAGTGTGACTTTGATCGAGCTAATAAAGATTGTACGGGGACAAATGTGCCCTCAGAGTAGTTTGCCAACATTTATAAGCGTGCTTTATATAACGTGATGTATTAGAATTGTATTAATTTGGCATAACCGTAAACGTGTGCCATGATTTGCTTGTTTGAAATGTTTTAGCTTAGCATAACTTTAGTGGAGGCTTTGGCCTAGTTGCCTTGTCTCACGGTTTAGATGCTCGTGTTTTTCCAATGTGCTAATAAAACGTGTATTCTTGCTTGAAGCTGTACTTTTCCAGTAAGATCGGTTCACATGCTTATCTTTAAGGTTTCGTGCCAGCCTGGCATCTTCTTCTTTGCTCCAAGGTCAATCTGCAGGTGCAGACAATGGAAGCTCTGAAAGTGAGTTAATTGGTAAAATATGTTGCAACTTACGTTCCCGACTCCAAGGATAATGTATGCCTAGGTAGTAGCTTGTAAATTGTTGTTTTTGATTGGACAATTTGAAGCCAACCTATGAACCCTCCAATGGAAGACCCTACTGGATTTGAACTGTTGTCTATAAAAACCAGGTGCACGAGAAGAAAGCAGCCATTTTCGGACATTACCTATCGAACATTACCGGACATTACCCGCCATTTGCAGACTTTGCAGCTATTATGGCCCATCTTGCTGCGACGCCATTTTGAGAGACTTTGATGCTTTCTCTAATCGAGAGAAAGAGACTTTAAATAATTCTCGCCTTAGAGACTTTAACTTCAATTTGCCCCTTTGCATGAAGTAGTAGTTGTCCTTTTATCTTGCCGCTGTGAGGCAATTGCCCCGTCCACCCTGCCCCTTTGCCCCCGTCCCATGCTGATGAATCCGGTACCTGTGAGACGAAGACTTCCTTGAATGCTGATTGAATTTGGTAAATATGAAAGGAAAATGTACAATTGCATTGTGTTTCTCTTAGGTAACCAACTGCTGATTTTTGGTAAGAGCCCTAGTTAGGAGTTTTCCAAATTAATGTTGCTAAATTGTTTTTGCATGAAATCCCACATGCAGATGCTAATTTGAGGGTAGATGAGGATTCATTTGTTGCACGATGCAATTTGAGACCTTGTTGTGCTGACTAATGTATGCAATTAGCCCATTACAGATTATAGTTTTAGTGGTTTGTGTTGCTATCATCGAATGCATTGTTATTCAAATGCTGCATAGATTGCATCTTTTTCGCCGTTATGGACAGCTATTAATGTTCATTTACATATATCATTTGGTGTTGAGACACATTTATATCGTGCTAGCTTTGTTAATATAGGGAAATAAATTCATTAACTTTGAATAAACTGGTGTGGTTATTCATGGGCGAAAGGTCATGGTTCGCCTAAATGTTTTCTGGATTAATTGTGAAGTGTTATGTTGATCAGGGCATTGCTTATGTTCGTTATTGATTATTGATTTGATTAAATTGATTACTCTCGGATGAAGAGAGCCCCACTTGGTCAAAAGATTAATCGACCTAAGAGCGTCCAGATACAGGTAATTTATTAGAACGCAACGCTCTATCAAGAGCTCGGTACTCACTTGAAGCAGGCCATGGTCAAAGAGCTGCCCGTAAATTGGATTTTAAGCATTTTGTGCTCCCGATGTGGGATCGTGCATATAAATACCCAAATAATGAGAGGATGTGGTCTAACGGCTAGAACAGTTGAATTTGAAGCTGGGGAACCAGGTTCAATTCTCTGTTACTTCGACATCCTGTGATTCTGGGTAAATCTCTTAATCGTGCATAAAAATGAATGTGAACATTTGAAATACTACTGATGCTCATTCAAGAGCTGACCACATGTTTAAAAGTATCAGGCCTTGTGAGGCACTCTAATATTTTGTTCCTATGTGGCATGGTCTGTATTTACAGCCATGTCATGTGTACCAGAAAAGGACTGGTCTGCCCTTCAGTTTTAAGCAAATCGTTTAACAAAGCCCACTGAATACTTCAGAAGGGGAAAATGTTAAATGAAGAAACCCTGGAAAATGGGTTCTACAGACCGCAATGCTTACTTAATCTACAACAGTAAAGTGTTAAAAGCAGCCAACATTTTTATGAGCCATGAGTTATTCCTTTGAATAATCTGGGGGGGTTTAGTGTTTTTAAGTAATTTACTGGTACAATAATACGCGTGACGTCCAGTTATGCGCCGTCGAGTCCACTGGATGTCACATGAGAAAATTAATTAAAGGGATATACACAACTGTGCAGTGCTTCTTTGAAAAATCGCAGCTGATGTGGATATCGGAGTATTTGTTGTTGTCTGTGAGTGTGTACTACGCTGTTGTAAGGAAGTGATAGGCGCCTCATCCAAAAATTTGAAAAAAATTTGAATAACATTTGGTAGCTGTCCTTCTGCGACAATGAAAATTAAGAGGTGTTGGCTGCTGCATGACCCACTTGTGAAAGGAGCGTCATTGTGGCGTAAGGGCCAGCATTGCAGACTGGGTTCGAGTCTCAGTAGCTCAACATTCTATGATTCTGGGCAAATTACCTAGTGCCTAAATATGATTGTGGCATGTAAAGCGCTCCGATACCTTGGGGTCAATTTCACAATATATTAAACTGCAAAAAAAAGAAAACATATGCGGGCATAGAGACAGCCTGAAAACAATGCACTGGGATGTAATGGCACACTTAAAAATAGAATAAAAAAAAGGCCCTTTGCAGGTGTGCAGACACTGGCTGCTGGAAGGAGTATTTTGCCCACTATCCATGGCAGGATGAAGAATGCAAGAAGGAGTGCTAATCAGCAAAGTAAATGAGCGATGTGGGAGGCAGCCATTGATAAGTAAAGTGATGTGGGAGCCAGCCAATTGAAAGTATAGGTAAATAAGGGGGAGGGGTCCGTAGCCCTTTTTAAGATTTATTTTCAAAATACAAAAGATTTTACCACAGCGGAAGTGCTGTGTAGGTGAAATCTAAAAAAGCATCAACTGTGGACATGTGGTCGTGCTTGACCAGGGCAAAGTCAAAGTTTGAGGCAGACCGCGATAGAGCTCAAGTTGGATACACTAAGTGGTAGGCTTCGGTCAAACATTTTTTCCTTCTGACTTAAGGACTCATTATGAATTTGTCGGTCTGTGGACTGCCAGGGCGGCGGTCCGATCAACATCGGTTTGGCGGTTGGACCACTGTATTCCGAGACATAGAAGCCTGTGGAGCAAAGACCACTGTGGTCCTGCCGGCACCGCCAAGCAGCACAGACTGTCGTGGTGACGAGGCAGCATAAACAGGCCGGCAGGGCCTGTGTTTCTGCCGGACACTTTGAGGTTGCACACCATGTTTCACCAGGCTGAAACAGAGAATTTTAAGGGAGAAACTCACCTGCAGACAGGTTTACACATCCTGTGCCGCCATGGAGCCTATCTCACACATCCTGCTGCTGCTGCTGATCATCGATGTAGCACGAAATCCATGACGCCATGGCCCCAAGCGACCGAAAGTACACACACATACCTGTGTCATCAAGTTCAACAACAGATCATCACGTCATCATCCACATGAGATGGAGATCGCGCTATGGGCACCAAGTACACTTGTGATTGTGTCCCCAGTCAGAGACATTCACAAAGAATGACACATTCACAGCATCAAAATTCCCCCTTTCGGCAGGGCACACCATTGCATCGCAACACTACCCAAAAAAACACATCTGTACATTTAAGGCACAGCATAGGGAGAGTGAAGTGTACACAACATTGTGTCACACCACATCAACAACACAACAACATCACATCTAATAATACAACTGATGCCCCCATATTTCTCACATGCCATGGACTGTCATCAAATTCAACATATATGAATGAATGTGTCATGGAACACAAACATCACTCCCATTAAACAGCCCTGTTATGGACCCACACATCACCCACATTGCACCACAATGGAAGGACAATGGGATGCACAATAGTCTGAGGGCCAAATATCCAAAGGTCACTATGCAAACATTACCTGCACAGTAGGAATGGCAGCATCAGGAGCACTCACGGATGGATGCTGCACTGGGACACACATCACTTTGCACACGCCTCTAAAACAACATTTGCATCAAAACTGGCCCTTCAGGTATCTCAGGGACCAAAAAATCTAGAGCCAAGTGACATGCCTGTCTGCGGAATGTGAAAGTTCATGTCAAGAAAGCACATACAACAGCAACAGTATGGGCCAAACATGTAGATGAAATACCTGCAATGTACACAGAGCAAAATGGACACATGATCAGTAAAATGCAAAGGAAACTAGCACAATCAAACACTCTCCATGTGTGGACAAACAGAACATGAGCTCCCACACATGAGATGAATATACAATCCATATCTGTGGGATCAGTCTAACATTATACATGCTGACATTGATCCACACTAGATGAAATACCTACTATACCAAACAGAACACAATGCAATGACACCACAATTGCATTAACAAACACATATCCATACAGTCAACATATACCTTTGTTTTAGGGGACACCAGCATTGCCCACAAAGTCAGATATTGCAAACAACAGCAAATGGATTAGCAAGCAGGCTGAAACACACACAACTGCAGGCAGACAACATAAGGTACTCAGGAACAACTTAAAGTTAGAAAAGAAATTGCAAGACAAATCCCAAAAAACAACTGTTTGGGTTTATTAATAACAAAATGCAAAATGTCAAAGGCCGTTGGCCAGACCAGCAGATTGTCAGTGCACAGAACTGTGCTCCCACTTGACTTATATTACTGCCAGGGATCTTCCACAGGAAGGGGCATCAAGTGGGCAGTCAGGCACCTGAGGGATCTTCATTGGGAGTGTTAGATTTGGGAGGGGTGGGTTTGGGTTTGGAAGGGGTGGACTGTTTCTTAGGAGGGGGGGCTTCTTCTTGGGGGAGGAGTATGGGTGCTTGCGGGGGCAGGTGTGATGTGGGAGAACGTGGATGTGGAAGGGAAGGGTTGGGATGTGGGTTGGGCCTCTTCTACACAAGTAAAAAGCCTCGGCTTTCTGCTTGACCCACGCTTAACTATGGAGCCACAAGCTAAAAGAATCTCCTCGATCTGCTTCGGCTTAATAAGAAGTGTCAGGAAGATTCTTGGACTTCTGCCATTCGCTGCCAGAAGAATTCTTGCACAAGCCCGAGTTCTCTCCCGCCTGGACTACGGGAACTCCCTATATCTTAGTTCCCCAGATTATGTAATAAAGAGGCTGTAGGTTACGCAGAACGCGGCAGCTAGACTTCTCATGAATACCCCAAGGCATCTTTCCGCTAAACCAGCACTTGCAGCTCTTCATTGGCTCCCGATTAAGCAGCACATTCAGTTAAAAGCTCTGTGTCTTGTTCACAGAGCCTTACACAATAAGGGTCCCCTTTCCCTTAGAAAACGTATCTTTCTTTACTCGCCCCTTAGACCTCTTAGATTTCGTTCTTCTCGACAGGTTTACATCCCTTCGGTCAAGAGATCATGGGGAGGTAATTCGTTCTCCATCAGGGCTGCTCGGCTCTGGAATGCCCTGCCCTTTGAATGCCGTCAGGAATCCTCTGAACTTCTCTTTAGGAGGAAGTTGAAAACCATTCTCTTTCCCAGTTAATCTGCTTCCCCTGGCTCTTCCGACATTCATGGTGTACTTTAGCGCTGGGATGCCCCCGGGTAGCCATGCGCTCTACAAATCTATAAACTAAACTAAACTAAACTTTGGCACAAGGGTGGAGGGAATGGGGAAAGTGCAAGCTGTAAAAGGAAACTTTCCTTTGGAACAGGGGATAGTCATCAGAAGGGGTTGGGGATTTGGAGGTTGAGTGAGTGGTTGTCTGGTGTGTTGGTGTTGATGTCTTGGATGTGTGCATGTGTGAGGTATGCTCATGTTTGGGTGGTGTGTGCGAGTTTGGGCATTTGTGTGTCTTGGGGGCTGGGAGGTGTAGGTGCTGGGTGATGTGGGAGTGGTGGATGTGTGTGTGGCTGTTGGGGTGGTGTCTGCAGATATGATGAATGTGGTGGATGTTTGTGTATCTCTTGGCGTGGTGTCTCCTGGTATGGTGGATGTGGTGGATGTCTGTGTATCTGTTGGGGTGCTGTCTGCATGTATGGTGGATGTGGTGGGTGTGTCAATGCCTCTTGTGGTGGTGCCTGTGGATATTTTTGATGTGGTGTGTGGGCCGGTGAGGGAGGTGGGGGTGTCTGGGGCAGTGGTGGATGATATTGTGTGTGTGGTTGTATGTTAAGTGCTTGCGTGCTGGTGTGTCTTGTAGTGTTTGTGGTTATGTGCGCTGCTTGTGTATGTTGAGGTGGGTGCATGCGGATGTGTCTGTGGGCTTGGGACAGGTAGGGAAATGGGTAGTTTGGATTGGTAAATGGAAGGTGAAGGGGAGGCAGCATGTGGGGGTGACTGTCTGCCGTCAATGAGGAGGCTAGAGCCTGAAAAGATCTCTGTAGGCCAGACATGGCACTATGAATGCCTTCCAGAAAGGATTAGTCTGCTGAAGTTGGCTGGCAAACCCCTGGATAGCATTCACAATGGAAGTCTGACCCACAGAGATGTTCTTCAGGAGATCAATAGCCGGTGTCGCCAAGGACTACCGCGGCGACTCTTTCTCATGCCGTGGTTAGGCCGGCGGTCCGAGTTTCGTTTGCCTTCCTGTTTTTACAGTGCGACGCAGGAGGCACATTTCGTGCTCTAGGCACGCCACAGCCCCTGCCAGCGTCTCTGAATTAACAGTTACTTACCTCCTTGGGTTATTTCCTTTTTTTCCCTCCTTTTTCTTCTTTTTTCTCCATCTTCGTTTCTTCTTTTTTCTTGGTGTCCATGTTGTCTTCCTTTTTGGTCTTCTTCTTCCCAGCATGCCTTTTTCCTTTTCGTTCACTACTTGGTCCTTTTTCCCATTCTTTTCTACATGGTCTTTCCCAATCCAAGATGGTGTCACACTTTCTTCCTGTTGTGTCACTTCCTGTAATCTGGTATATAAGCGCTTCAGTTCTTCTCTTCCTTGCGTTGCAAACACTTCTGCTTGGTGGTGATCCTCGCTCCTCTTTTTCCGTGTTTTTTCTGCATTCCTGTTTTTTCCTGCAAGAGTTATTCAATTTCTCCTTTTTCATTGTCCCTGATCACACTTGAACAACAGCAAACATTACCATTACGCCAAGTAGGCCCCCAGCAACAAACTACATCAAAGTGGCTCCAACATGTACCATGTCATATGCATGCATGGCATCTGAACTGTCAACAGATGCCCACAGGAGCATCAGGTTCTCAGACACTACCATTGCATGGCTGAAGTTGTGCAGTAACAGTAACCAATGAACAAGTAGGAGAACACATCACCTTCAGTGCTTTGCCTCATGAAGTATACCTCAGTTACCTGTTGTCATACTGGAGGAGGAGAACTGTCTCTTTGCTGTGTTGCTTTGCTGGATTGGCCTGTAGTTGCTGCTTGTACCTTAAAAGAGTGCAAAAGGTGAATGTTGCTATGTATGCTGCTTGAGAAAGTTCTCTAAGGGCTTGGAGTAGAGCTTCCCTCCTGTTGGAAGTCTCAGGGACACCAAAGACTTCAGTTTCCTCCACCTGCAGCACTAGGAATTGTGTGTTTTGGGCTGTAAAAGAAGAAAAAACACTGTGGTGCTGTCAACTAAGTCACTGGCCTGCACCGTGACCTGCTGACGCCTCACAGAGCCGCACTGCCCAGTTTCTCACCGTGACGCTGGTCCCACCGATGCCATCATTGGACAACTTCACTGAGCTGCTGATCACACTGAGACCTGTGGGCACTGCATCACACCGCAGCCTTGGACTCCCCAATGGTGATGCTTCTGCTGACACTGACGCCGCTGCCTGCACCATGGCCTGTGGACACCGCTCATGAGGAGCGCGAAGCACTGTCCCGCAGCCCCGGTCCACCGATGCAAGCCCCAACGACTCCAGTGTCATCAACAGACCTGTGTTGCCCAGAGCCGTCCCATGCCACACTGCCGACTTGGGCCAACTGACGACAGCGCTTCAGCAACGACAATGCAGCTGCCTGCACCATGACCTGGTGACACCGTATGTCGCACTGCCCCACTTCACACCGCAACCCTGGTCTCACTGATGCCACTGGATGCCGTCATCAAGCCGCCCCCTGCACCGTGACCTGTGGGCACCGAACGTCGCTTCATCCCGCTTCGCACCGCAGCCTCGATGCCATCCACGTCAGCGCTCCTGACTTCATCAGCCCGGAGTTCAATCCGCAATGCGTGTGACTTCAAGGGTCTGACAACTCCCTCACTGACTCCGGAACCGACACTGCAATGCCAGTGATGCCGTTCTCCAGAGCACACCGTGAGCATGACAGTGGGGAAGAGAAAGGAGCTCAGTTGTGAGAAGATCTCATCAACAGCTACCTTACATGAGTGTATGTCATGTGATGTTATGAATGTGATGAATGTACAATGAGCTGTAGTTGTGAGAATGTGTGAAGTTGAGAATTTTGGAAACAGCTAGGGAGCTAATACTCAGCAATATTCAAGCAAAGACTGCTTGATGAGATAGCTTTTGACACAGCCACACCTAAATGTTGTTGCTATGTTTGTGTCAGTTTCCTTGCATAGTATTTTATTTTCCAGTTGCTTGCTATGTGACTTGTGTCATAGGTATGGGTTCAAATCTGTACTCCTTGTTCTATTATTTGTACAGGTACCTTCACGCTGACATCTTCATGTGGGCATTTCAAAGTTGTGACATTGGCAAGTATCTGACGCTGTTCTGACATACCAAGTGGACATGGGTTGTACAAGGTAATCTAGGTTGCAGTGCTTAGATGTATGAGACCTGTACCAAGACAGTTAGCACAGTGTTTGGGTGGAGGTACAAAAGCGGCCATTGTACTTGTTTTGTGAGTTGTGGGGGGCCCTGATGCATCATATATGTCAACATGTGATAATAAAAATGTGGTCCTAGCTCTGAAGTAATTTTCCCTTCACATTGGCTAAGTATTATTTTTGTATGACCTGTATGTAGCTGTAGATGTGTTTCATCATTGTAGGTTGCAGTGTATGTGCCACAACACTGACATATGTTTTTGTGAGACCACCAAATGCATGGTCATCGGATTCTGATGGCCTTGTGATCAGGAACTGTTGTACTGCCATTTTACTGTGTCTTGGAGTATGTGATGTTGGATTACTTTGGTGTGGTATGTGATAAGGCTCAAGCTGATGACATCAACCACTACAATGTGTGCATATACTACAGGAAAATCCCTTCCTTCTGTAGTCTGGGGGTCTGTACCTGCAAATATGATCATTTACTCAGTATGAGTCATTCATTCTTGATTTCCAATAGTCCAGACATAGTGAAAGCCTATGTGCTGAACACTGGATAAATGTTTCTGGTTTGACCAGACACTTGTGCTAATGTGTTGGTGTGTAATGGTTGTAATCCTAAAATAGACACTGTGTACTTGTAACATATCCCTGCTTCCTCAAGTAGCTTGTATCTCTGTTGCATGGTTCACATGGTCTTATATCTCTACATAGCTAACAGGGAAATCAAAGCAAGCAGTCAATGAATTTGAGATGGGTCATTTTATGTTTATGCTAAAGCAAAAAATAAATTGTGGAGTGAAATAAAAAGATGAAAAGTGAAGGGGTAAGTCATGGTGAATGAAAGCAGATGCTACACCATTGGAAGTTCAAAATCCAAAGTACTCCTCCCATTGGAATAGGTAGGTGGTTCCAGATGTATACAGAGTGAATGTGTGGCACACAAAGGAGGTCCTTAAGGAAGAGGGTTATTACTGGCAGTGGTGGGTGTCTTACCATCTGCACCTCTTGGTTTCTTGGCTGGACATTTCTGCCTGTGTGGGGTGGAGTGGATCTGTTGCTACAGAGGCAGGGGTGCCAGTGTCTGGTTGCTCCCCTGGAAGGGCCTCCCTTCCAGTCGCTGGCACTGATGAAGATGGGCCTGGTGTTGATGATCCAAAGCAAGGGGTAGAGTGGTGTTGTAGAGCCCTGCTCAGGGTTTTAATGTCACTCAAAACCCCTGTTAGGGAGGTCATGTTAGTATTGTGGGCCTCCCACTGTTAAAGCATATCCCTATAGGTGTCCCTCTGTAGCTGTTTGATTTCCCGGAGTTCAGTCAAGACCTGACTCATCACACCTTGGGACTCCTGATGTATCCCCAAAACATGGCTGATGGTGTCCTGACCAAGAGCAGCCCCAGTGGCCTCACCATGCTGGCCCACATCCCTCCCACTAGGCCTGTGTCCTTGCCACAGGTTGCCCCCTCCAACTAGTTTCTGGACCATTATTGTTGGAAGTGTTGTGCTGAAACTCAGGATCCAGTACGGGGGGGCACAAGATGGTAGACATTGTGCTAGATACACAGGTTGGGGTGCAAATGTTTGTCTGTGAAGATGCAACAAGGCTGCAAGGTGTCATGGGGGCACAGTGAAACTCACTGTTGCCGTCTGACCAGGTTCCCCAGATGGTCCGGAACCATCCTCCACGTCCAGACCTCCAGGAGTGTCTTCTTCACTGGGGGCTTCATCCAGGGGGGCAGTGGAAGTATGTTCTGTGGGCTCTGTGTGCCAAGCAGCATCTCCATTTGTTGATGTGAAACAAACAATGCTACTGGTTGTACTGTGACATCTACCTCCAAAGGTTAGGGTTACCGTAAGCAGAGATCTTGTAAAAAGTAAAGTTGCAGTTAATCCAATTTTGCCAAGTGCCCACAGTACGGGGTGTTCTGACTTGATGTGTGAAGTCTGGCAATTCATTTTGACCCAAGCAGCTGATGAGATGTGCAGATCATTTGCACTTTGGAGGATGGCCCGAAAACGATATCTTGCATCTTGCCACCAGTGCAGGCATGACAGTGGCTAGGCCAGATTATGGCTTTGCCTATTTTGAGGCCTAATTGAGTGCGATGCAGGCAGGACTTTGTTGTGTATGTGACTGGAGTCATCATGTGCACAGTGCAGTGTGAATGTGTCTGCTGCCAATTCGAATCTAGTGAGGCATCTTGAGGTCTTAGGAATACTTGTTATTCACACTAGAGAAGGTGTAATTCTTGTCCTAAAATATTTAATCTTGTGTTAGCAAATCAAAATGGAGCTATGTTGACAGATATGTCTCTGATTAGTGCATAATGTGTACTTGAGCACTCCCAGGTGAGTATACTTCATTTGAGAGTTGACAAACAAAGGTATTTGGACAAGGTGCCACTGTACTGGTAACTGGAGTAAGAGTAACGGGGCCTATTGTGCTTTGCAGTCAGGTCACTCCCTCTACTTCCCAAAACAGAGCAAATGGAATCCTCTTAGGTGAGTACACTTCTATTGAAAGTTGAGGAACAGTGGTTTTGGACAAGTGACCACTGGTCTTGTGTTTGCAGTTAGTAAGACAGGGGCTTCTAGGAGCTGTAGTTCAGTCAACCCCTCTTCTCCATACACTCTACCAATGGTATCCTCCTAGGTGGGTTTACCTCAATTGGGAGATGACAAACAGGGGTATCTGGACAAGGGAGGACTGGTCTGTTGTTTGTAGTTGGTGAGACAGGGGATCCTGGAAGCTGTAGTCAAGTCTGTCCCTCTCTTACTCACACTATAACAATGTTCTCCCCAGGTGAATAGATTTGTGAGTTGGTAAACAGGTGTATTTGGTCAAAGGTATGCTGGTCTGGTGTTTGTAGTCACAGTCACAGGGTCTGTTCAGTGCTGTAGTCAGGTCACTCCCTCCACTTCACACAGTAGACAAATGTTATCCCCCCAGGTGAGTAAACTTGACTTGTGAGTTAATGCACAGGTGTATTTGTTCACTGGTCTGGTGTTTGGAGTTCCAGAAATAGTGCCTGCTGGGTGTTGCAATTAGGTCACTCTGTTCACTACACACACTATACAAATGTTGGGCATTACATATCTGTATGCACACTGCATTTAAGGTTTGGGCACACATTTAACTGTTGAGACATACCATGAGTTCTGGGAGTGTTGTTATATATTGTTATATACTGAAAGACTTACAGGCCCCATTTGGACCAATGACATGTGATGGGCCTTAGTAGCTGTCATGTTGGGACCAACAATACATATGGACAGTGTAAACAACCAGATACTCTAGGTATTGAATGTAGGTGTGGTATATGAACAAAACAATGAGTAAAGGTGAGCTATGAGCATGCACAACTTGGCCTTTTTGTGATTATTTTTTGTTTTGAGACTTACCAGCCTCCACTCCCCCAGGTATTCCTGACAAGCCCTCAGGATGCGGGATGGGCAAGATTGTCTCCTCCCAGGGAAAAAGATGTAATGGGGCACTGGGAGGGCCACCGCCAGTCTTCTTGACCTACAGCTGGTGCCTGTAGACCAGGGAACTGAATTTGCCCCTGAGCTCGTTCACCTCTCCTGATGTCGTCCTTTGTGTGCAGGGTGATGCCCACAGCATTCATTATGTCGACTACCCTGTCCCTCATTTCCATTTTCCTACTGAGAGAAGTATGCTGGATTTGGGATCTAAGCAATTGTGGCTCTACTGTAATGATTTTATCCTCCATTACTTTTAACTCATCCTCAGAAAACGTGGGTTTTTGGAACATGACATGGTGGAAAAAAAAAAATTAGTGACAGTGACTTACTAAACGGGAAGTGCAAAAGGGTGTAAATAGACAAAAGTGTATGCAGTGTGTTTTATGGGGTGAAGAGAAAAAATGGGGATGCCTAGGACATGGGCAGATGGGAAAATAATGCTGAGTGTTGTTGGTCATGCAGTGGAAATGCAAAGGATTGTGGTCGTTAAAGGGGTGTGTTTTATAATATCCTTAGCAGGTGTGTTCACTGTGGCAAAGTGTGTCAGCTGTGTTGTTTTCAAATTCATCCAATGTGCAGTTGTCTTTTACTTTGCAGACCACAAACTACTGTGGTTTGGACCACCATTGGCTGACTGCCATGAAGGGACTGCCATGGTGGCTGTGTGCTTGTAATATGCTCAGTGCTTTGAATTGGGGCTGGCAGTGCTGGAGGTTGGACCACCTTTATCCAGACCACTGTGCCTCTGGCGGTCTGTCATTTTTGCTCGGCAGTCAGCAGTCCTGCCTGGTTAACTCATAACAGGGCGATCTGGAAGACCGCCAATATGGTGGTCTTTTCAGGACTGCCAACATGGCAGTCTGCCGCCCCGACTGTCAAACTCGTAATGAGACCCTTACTCTCTTTTTGGGAGCTTTCTCTCTTGTTGTCTGTTGAGGCTCCTCTTCAGGCAGGCTTGCGATGTGACACCATCGGTTTCACTCAGCGTGAGGTCTCGGTCAACTCCTAAAAGCTTATTTGATGGGAACAAGATCCAGAGCTTTAGCGGGATGAATCTAAAATTTAGACCGGGTCACAGTTTAAAGTTGCCTGCAAACAGCAAGGTCAGTCACCTTATTGTTTTTTTTTCTTCACAAAATTGCTTCAAACATCTGGATCTTCTTCCAGCAGTTCTTTTTGAGTCCTTGAAGTGTCCACAAACTTGATCCAAGGTTCCAGAAGGTTCCAGAAACTCTGAGTTGCTCCTTGAAAGTTAGGACTACATTTCCCATGATGCACCTGGTCAGACTCCTCAAATGGCCACTGGACGCTGGTCAGCTGTGTTCTTCTTGAAGAACTTGAAGCTGGGGACTTTGGTCATCGCCTTTGTACTGTGGCTTACAGGGAGTCCACTCCTTGAGTTGCAGAAGCAAGGTAAAGTCCTTCTTGTGGTGAAGGCCAGAGTGTGAAGCTGTGCAGTACTTGGTGCAGTCGTTCAAGTGCAGATCAGGGATTTCAGCAGGGCAGCCCTTCTTCTCCAGTACTTTCTTCCAGCATGGTTCTGAATTGCTGGGCACCTCTGCCATATTTATCCTTTCTCCTGGGTTGGCAGGCAGGGGAGAAGCACCGCTGACCAATGGGGCCCAGGGTGCTACTCTCTAGGGTGACCACTTCCCGTGAAGCAAAAAAAGCAGTCCTAGAAAGCCAAATTCTAAAATCCAACATGGAGAAAACCTGTCCTTGGAGATTACATTTGGCTGAGCACACCCACTGGTATGGCTACGCTTCCCCTTCAATCCCCTCTCCTAATATAATGAATGGGGCACCCATCTGTCTGGGGGAGCAGGAAATGGGGGTGGTCTAGTTCATGTCCTGGGTGGCTTTACCTCCTTTGAAAACCAGTTTGGCCACTCTACTCCCAACCTGCTCTTCCATCTGCTGCATCAGATCCCACCAGATGCTTCCTTTGCTTCCTTTCCTTTGCTTCGGGCCAGGCCACTTTATACCTCGGTAAGGTAGCTGGGCTCAGGCTGCCAGAGAATAACCAATCAGGAAAGGGCACTGAAGGGCTGATTTTGGTAGCTTTTAGAAAGAGTTCTAAAACTCTTTCTATGTACTAGTTATAATAAATCCAACATTGACAAGTTGCTGAATTTATTATAACTTTTAATTTTGATATCAAACATGATATATGTAGCCTTTTTCTACTGGAAATGAGACTTTAGTATTTTTAATTTAAGCCTCCCAATGTTAGCCTATGGAGCTGATGTACTACAATGGGGAAAGCTAATTTTGCTGTTTTTCCCTCATCAGGGCTTATATAACATCTTTTATAAAGCCCTTACTTAGATTTACAGTGCACCCAACCTTTGGGGGCACCTAACACAGACCTTAGGGGGGACATATATTTATAAATAAGGTAGTTTGAGACTTTTAAATCCAAAGTTGAATTTGTGATTAACTTTAATATAAAAGCAGCCAGCAAAGTAACGCTTGGACAAGGCACGTTTTTGTTTGATATATTTGTATACAATGATTGAAGACTGTAAAGACGGTGTACCCCCAAAGACGGGAGGAATTTTGTTTATTTACCCTCTGTACATGACTTGTGTTACGAAATACTAATAATGACAATAATAATAAAAAATTACAACACAAAAAAAGAAAGCAGCCAGCAAGGCAGGCCTGCTATTACAATGACACCAGAGACTGCAGCAGTGCACCCAGGAGTGCCGTAACCAGATTGAGGTCCCTAAACCTACATGCCTTATCATATACTATGGACTTATAGATAGGTTGTCAGAGACAATTATAATTATGCCTAATTTATATATCCCATTTTAAACAGAGCATTGGTTCTGGGCCTGGTTAACAGGGCACAGGGAACAAGCAGTCAGAAAACACCAGGATCAGTTAAAGATCTGGGCAAAAGGTGAGGGGGCTTCTGCAGTCAGCCCATTTTTCTCACACACCACAGACTGGAAATAGGTTGAAAACACAAAAAATAGGAAAAATGGGCTACCACTTTGAAAAGTGCCAAAACTGTGAAAACAAATAAGTGTTTTGATTTAGCTCTGCATGTTCCTGAAAGCAAAGAAGATAGTGACTTTAGCACATCAAACCATTTGTTGATACCATTTATATGAAAAAACAGACACTTTCATCAACAGCACTTTTTCCTATTTAAAACAAAAAAAACCTCAACACTTAACTAGATATTAGCTACTATCTCTGCCCCTTCCAGGAGGATCCTCAAAACGTCTGTACTTTTAGAATCTCCAGGATGTTGGTAAAAAGGTACGCAAATATGACATGGATAGTTTATGGGGACAAAACGTTATGGAGGCCTAAACACAAATAGCGCAAGTAGTCTTAAAAAAGGGTTAGCATGGTGGAAGAGTTAAAGATTTTGGTGGCCCTGTGCAAGAAATATTTGGTGGGCCCCTGTTAGCAATGGGGTTTTTGGTTGGCAGTCAGGTTACCCTCTGTCCAAGCAAGAACCCTCACTCTAGTCAGGGTAAGTCACACACAATCCAAAATTAGCCTGTGCCCACCCTCTGGTAGCTTGGCACGAGCAGTCAGGCTTAACTTAGAAGGCAATGTGTAAAGTATTTGTGCAATAAATCATACAATACCACAACATAGCACCACAAAAATACACCACATGGTGTTTAGAAAAATATATAATATTTATCAGGATAATTGTAGGTCAAAACGAATAAAGATGCAATGGAAAATTGTAGCGATATCACTGGAAAGTGATATAAAGTGTCTTAAGTCTTTAAAAAGCAAACAAAGTTTCTTTCAAGCACAAAGTACCTGGTTTGGAGTGGAAACTCTACGCAAGGGGCCGCAGAAGAAGAGATACGTGGAAAAATGGTGTGTGCGTCGATTTCTCCCCAGCACACACGGCTTGCGTCGTTATTTTTCACGCGGGGAAGACGTGCGTCATTTTTCAGCGCGCAGACAGTCTCTTTCTGTGGGTCGCGGGTATTACCAGATGTCCCGAGGTCTGTCCGTGGATTCTCCTGCTTGTTTTCCGGCTGCGCATCGTTCCGCTGGGCTGTCCGTCGAAGTTTCACTCTCACAGCAGGCGTCGCGTCGATTTCCCCTCTGGAAGTCAGGCAGCATTGTCCTTGCGAGGCTGTGCGCCGAATTTCTGGTCACCCCGAAGGCGTCGCGTCGATCAGCGTCGGTGTGCAGCGTTTTTCTCGCCGCGGAACAAGCTGTGCGTCGAAATTTTCGGCCCACAAAGAGTCCAAATGAAAAAGAGAAGTCTTTTTCGTCCTGAGACTTCAGGGAACAGGAGGCAAGCTCTATCAAAGCCCTTGGAGAGCACTTTTACAGCCAGACAAGAGTTTAGCAAGGCAGCAGGCCAACAGCAAGGCAGCAGTCCTTTGTAGAAAGCAGTCAGGTGAGTCCTTTGAGCAGCCAGGCAGTTCTTCTTGGCAGGATGCAGCTTATGGTTCAGGTTTCTTCTTCAGCAAGTGTCTGATGAGGAAGGGCAGAGGCCCTGTTTTATACCCAAATGTGCCTTTGAAGTGGGGGAGACTTCAAAGAGTGGCTAAGAAGTGCACCAGGTCCCCTTTCAGTTCAATCCTGTCTGCCAGGGTCCCCGTAGGGTGTGTGGCAATCCTTTGTGTGAGAGCAGGCCCTCCACCCTCCCAGCCCAGGAAGACCCACTCAAAATGCAGATGTATGCAAGTGAGGCTGAGTACCCTGTGTTTGGGGTGTGTCTGAGTGAATGCACAAGGAGCTGTCAACCAAGCCCAGCCAGACGTGGATTGTAAGGCACAGAAAGATTTAAGTGCAAAGAAGTGCTCACTTTCTAAAAGTGGCATTTCTAGAATAGTAATATCAAATCCAACTTCACCAGTCAGCAGGGTTTGGTATTACCATTCTGGCCATACTAAATATGACCTTCCTACTCCTTTCAGATCAGCAGCTACCACTTCAATACTGTATGAGGGCAGCCCCAATGTTAGCCTATGAAGGGAGCAGGCCTCACAGTAGTGCAAAAACGAATTTAGGAGTTTTACACTACCAGGGCATGTAAACTACACAGGTACATGCCCTGCCTTTCACCCACAGAGCACCCTGCTCTAGGGGTTACCTAGGGCATACATTAGAGGTGACTTACATGTGGAGAAAGGGGAGGTTTAGGCTTGGCAAGTACTTTTAAATGCTAAGTCCAGGTGACAGTGAAACTGCACACACAGGCCTTGCAATGGCAGGCCTGGGACAAGGTAAAGGGGCTACTTAAGTGGGTGGCACAACCAGTGCTGCATGCCCACTAGTAGCATTTAATCTACAGGCCTTAGGTACATATAGTGCACATTACTAGGGACTTATAAATAAATTAAATAGTCCAATCAGGTATGATCCAAGGTTACCATGTTTAAAAGGGAGAGAGCATATGCACTTTAGCACTGGTTAGCAGCAGTAAAGTGCGCAGAGTCTAAAAGCCAGCAAAACAGAGTCCAAAAAGTGGAGGGAGGAAGGCAAAAAGTTAGGGGTGACCACCCTAAGGCATGTCAGGTTTAACAGCCCCTGTTTGGAACAACTTTGAATTTTAATACCTATTTTGTGCTCATTCGAGCCCTATGTTGCCTAACAATATTGAATTATATGTTGAAAGATAAGATATAGAAACCCACAGAGGTGAGCTAGAAGCTAAATTCAATTTCCCAGGGAGCCAATGGAAGCTTGGGGCCCTAGGGAATTGCCTACTTTGTTCATGACTTACAACGTCTCTCAAACATTTTAGTATATGACCTCAGAATAAGTGGTATTTAGTGTAGCATTTTACTCTTTACCAGGTCTGGTAAATGCCTCATGCTGGTTTGCCCCATTCCTGATCACGGCATACGTGTTTTCTAGTGAGTGGGAATAGCTGAAACATAGTCGATGTCTAGACGCAGCTAGCTATGTGTTGAAAGTTGAGTTCAGTTACCATAAATATGAAAGCTCTGTGATCTCTTATATTACACGGGTTTAGGAGTTTCCGTTAAACTGAGTAGAGAACGAAATAGGAGATTGATTTCCTCTGCAAAGAGTACGCTATCTTTAAGCAGGGAGCCTAAAAGCGAAATTGAATTGGACAGTACATCTTATCCTGAAAATGAGGATGACTTTTGAGCAGTAGTTTAAATGCAAATGCTGTAATCTAGTTAACTTTTCTTCAGAAGTTTCGAGTCAGCCGAAAAATAGAATTTCAGGCATTGAAAATTGTTCAGGCAAACCATAATTTTACATTTTCTCTGGACTGCTAATTAATTGTAGCTTTATTTTAGATCAGATGTGCAATAGAGCAATTAATCATAATCTGCATTGTAGTGAAATTAAAATACTATAAATTCTCCGCCACTTCCATGGTTCATCGTTAAAATGTGTGCACTTCAGTTGAAGACTGACTTGTACCACTAATGTGTCCCAGTGAAAAATGATTTTCGTGTCATGCATGGACAGACATGTCAATTGAAATTCTTAATTATTGTATTCGACTTTATTCTAATCCTATCCCTATTTTAAGGGTTAGCCCTAGTATTTTAACACAAGTGGAGTCGAAATTTACGGGAATATTTTAAAAAAATACTAAAGCAAAACAGGATATGTGTCATTTGTTTATTGTCAAATTAAGGATACATCTTCATGTTTATTCCCCTTCACCCATAATTATTTCTATTGGAATGTATGGCACTTGCGGTCGAAAAAATGTAAGCTGTTATGTTATAATTATGTATAAAACACAGTAAAACGTGATCTAAGAAATAAAAGAAACAGCACTGAAATTGTCCAGTTGTGGTTAACAACACTAACCATAATTCGTATCCCCGTGATTCATTCTCATGACCTGACACATTACATCGCTGTTGAAATCTCATATGATAACATCAATAACGTCATTTCTGTGGATACTTATGACATCAAAAACAGTTCTAAAAAGTTAAATAAGAACATTTCAAATGACTTATGCTGCACACAATCTATTTAATTGCCACATTATCAAAATATTTATTCAACATATAAACAATTTAGGGTATCTTAATGGAGTACATTATGTTGATGATTCTCCAGTTTCTAAGTTGTATATTCCATGATGTACAGTACTGATTTCAAGTATCTAAATTCTAAGGCAGCATGGGTTCTCTATTCTCATGGGGTATGCTTTGGCTATTCTGTGCATACATTTTTTTCATGTTTTTAGGATAGTGCTTTCAGTGCAATATTCACTATCAGGATTATACATATATTGCCTTTAGTGTACGGTGCCCTTGAAGTAAACCATAGGCCCTTAAAACTCCTGAGGTCATTCAAACTGTTGATGGCTCACCATTGACTTCAGGGCCAATATGAAAGGCCTATTCTCCTTTGCAAGTCACATTTGGGGATCCTATGAAATGTTATCTTCATTGTCTCTTCTACTTATGTTGTAAAATGTGGGATTCCGTGGGCGAAGAGTTCTAATCCTTATGTCAATTAGTCTACTCATACATTACTTTTGCCAACCCAGTAATGTCATAATCATTGTTAAGGCTTAGGAGGTTATTGATCACCAAGTATTATGATTAGAAAGTAGCTAACCTTTCTTCAGAACAAGAATAGAACAATTTGTTTTCACCAGTTCTTGGCAAGCCTAAAGTTTGCTAACTTAATCCTTACAGGGAATATGACTGCACTACAGAATAAACCCTTTTGCTCTTTTGCCTTTTATTCCCATAAATTGCCAAGATATCTCTAACATTGTATAGACAACATTCAATGCTAGATATCCTTTGCATTATAAAAAGAATATTTTGTAGTCTGCTCATACTAAACTTGAATTAATAGGAGTGTATCGTCTGTTGGCAATAAAAGAAGGTGATAAGGGTACGAAGGATTTCCCCACACCATTTGGTTATTTGGTTATTTTGATTATCATGTAATGCCATTTGGATTGCACAAACCCCCTGCCATTTTTCAGAGCTTTATGTGCTCACTATTCACAAATGCCTTGAACTAGTTTGTGTTACTCTATTTGCATGACACCCTAGTGTTTTCAAAGACTTTTGACGAACTTTTTGGAACATGTGAGTTTGGTGTTATCAAGACTTCAGCAAGGTCGTTTGTTTTGAAAACAGTAGTTTAATGTTGAGGAAAACGTTCAGTATGATGGGTTTATAATCAGTGCTTCAGGTTTCGATATAGATCCTGAAAATGTCTTAGAAATGTTGTATTGCCCCTCAACTACTAATATTAAGAAGAATCAGAGTTTCCTTGCATTCCCAAACGGATGTTGTCAATATATCACACTGCTGAGATTGCCAGTAACAATACTTGTGTTTTGACAAATGAAACTATGAAGAACTTTTTTTTGCCAGGATGATCATGCTGAAACGGCAAGCTGAAAATACACTGAAACATATAGGGGGTCATTCTGACCCTGGCGGTAATTACCGCCATGGCGGAGGTCGGCGGTAGCACCGCCAACAGGCTGGCGGTGCACCGCTGGGCATTCTGACCGCGGCGGTTCAGCCGCGGCCAGAAACGGAAAGTCGGCGGTGTCCCGCCGACTTTCCGCTGCCCTTGAGAATCCTCCATGGCGGCGGAGCGCGCTCCGCCGCCATGGGGATTCTGACACCCCCTACCGCCATCCAGTTCCTGGCGGTTCTCCCGCCGGGACCAGGATGGCGGTAGGGGGTGCCGCGGGGCCCCTGGGGGCCCCTGCAGTACCCATGCCAATGGCATGGGCACTGCAGGGGCCCCCGTAAGAGGGCCCCAAAAAGAATTTCAGTGTCTGCCTAGCAGACACTGAAATTCGCGACGGGTGCAACTGCACCCGTCGCACCTTCCCACACCGCCGGCTCAATTCTGAGCCGGCGTCCTCGTGTGAAGGGTGTTTCCCGCTGGGCTGGCGGGCGGACTTTCGGCGGTCGCCCGCCAGCCCAATGGGACAGCCAGTCTTTCGGCGGGAACCGCGTGGCGGGCGGCGAGCGCCGTCCGCCGCAGTCAGAATCACCCCCATAGTTATATGAGCACCACTAGTGTATCATCTTGATACTTTCAAAGATGTGTATTGTGGAAACCAAAGCCTCTGATGGAGCCCCTGGGAGATTTCAGCTGTCTGCGAGAAGGTGATGATGACGGATAAGAATACCGTGTCTTTTATGTATCCAATTTTGTCAGAAAGTATTTATTCAGTTTTTGAGAGAGAACTCTTGGCCTTGAACATGGACTGAATGGAGACTGTTTGAACAAAATTAAATTTGAACTGACCATTGGAATTTACAGTGTTTGCAAAAACATCAGTGTAGAAGTAGTTGTCAAACTAATTGGGCATTTTTCTTTGCCCACTGTGCATCTACTGCCACCTACACTCCTGGTTCACAGAATATGTCTGTGAATGCTTTATCTTGTTATTCTAACTCATTACTTAACTATGACCAGCCTGTAATTGCCTCTCAACGAGTGAATGGAATGATTGGAATTGTCCTGCCTTTCTCAGACAAAATTAAGTCGCCTCAAGAACAGACGGATCGTCATTTAAAGACCACTTTAGTTTGACAAAATGAATTGTATTTAAGCGGGAAGCCTATTTTTTATTAGAACTAAGGGATTACAGCTGAATATTATGGATATGTGTCATAGCTAAGCCATTTCAGGTCCTAGTGTAGTTCGAGAGTGTCTTTTTATCTGTCCTAATTGTGGCCAGCATAAACCCTTACTGTAAGGGAGCAGACTGCCAGACAAAACACAGCACATTTTTTGGCACCAGCCGTCAAGTTAGCTCACTCTCACGTAGGTGGAGGGACTACAGTTGGAACTCTCGAGTGCAGTCCACCATGTCAGCTCCCACAATTTTGTAATGATTGGTTTTGGGATCTTAAGGATTCTGCATTATTTCTCACAGAGACTGCAGATTCAGGCAGGTAGGTACTAGACATTTGTGGTCAAATGCCAATTCAGCCAAAAGTGTTATCACCATGACCAGTGCCACCTTTGAAGAAGTGGAGGGGGTCAAGCTCCAAATAGGATGTACGATTCGATTTAGAGTGGTTTCCACTGGCCTTTGATAAATGACAGACTCAGCAAGTTGATCAGGCCAACCAGGAGACTTTACTTCTCGTTGGACAGGGAAGAAAATGATATGGGTCTCTTTATTCTGAGATAAAAGCAATACTAATCCCTGAGGGAATATCATTGAGAGAAACGACTTTGAATTTCCAGTTTGGACAGAAGGTAATGTTCAGGAACAATTCTAAAGAACCGAAAGAGATGAGTATTGGCTTGTAAAAACAAAAGAAGTAAATTATTTCTTAGCCTTTTATTAGTTATTGCGACATCTTTACAGTGTGGTGTCAGTACTGATATTCTAAAACACTGACCAAAGAGGCCCTTCTACAGCAGTTGGCAGATGAGCAACAAATTCCAAAACAGCAAGCACAACATGATTAACCGTGCTTTTAGAAGGCCACATAATTATGGGGAGCTCATCAACAGGCTACAGAAAAAAGTTTCAAGCGGCCATAGTACAGGTAACAGACGTCAATGTGGGTAGATCCTAATGTGCCATCAAAAGCACATGCCTGGTGATGATATTGCCTATTTTTATTGCATTTGAGAGAGTGGGCCCAGAATGTTGTTTCAGTGCAGATGTAGTCAGCATCGAGCTACCCTTGTGACTGGAGATACTCAGACTGAATATCATGCAGCCAATCCAAACGTTATTATAGCTTAGCCTAAAACAAAACAGGAAGTGCTGAATGATGTGGGAATCGATGAGGAGACAAATCGACTAGGGTTCTGGCCCCTTTGTTTAAAAATCAATGAACCACCACTCCAGATGAATTGTCAGGCTAAAGACCTGCTGGTAAATTTCTGATCACTAGTATGGCATCAAAAGAGAATGTATGGCACTATATGTTGCTAGAACAACTGGTTGAGGCTCTTTTATCAGCTATACAATGATGGGTCAGACAACATCCTAATTATACACTCCCTCTGGCAGTATACCTAACCTCTTCATACCGATGGGCTGTATTTATACAACCTCAGTCCTTCCCTTGTGGTGCTTAAGTTCCTGCCGTCGATGGGACTAAAAAGTACTGATCCAATGATCGAACCATTGTATTTTGACTATGCATAGTTTAGTCATCTGGCTTGAATGCGTCATCACAAAGCAAAGTCTGAGCCTATGGATATGAGATTAGTTGATGTAAAGTATGGGATGTATGCTCTAGGGTCATACATCTATTCAGAAAATGAGAAATAAAGGGCAACGCCCTAGGGGATTGGTTGATACTGTGTCAGGAATGTGAAGAATATGAAGAGTCAGGGATTACAACAGATAGAAAGTCTAGAGATTATGGAGAGTTGGAAAATGGAGACTAGGTGGAGATGTTAGTAGACTAGTGAATGGACACCTAGAAGAAGCTGGCAGCCTCTTTACTATGTACATCCAGGCCACAATGGTCCTTAAATAAGGTACATAATTCTACTTTTCACAACTTTGCAATTGTGCACTTTGCTTTAACTTTCCACTGTTGCTTATGGTCATCACCTTGTCTGCCCGTCTTTCACATTTGTTGTAATTTTCCATTATTAGTTCCTTTTGTCTTATGCCTTTATTAGGGAGGTTTGTTCTTTGCTTTCTGCTCATCCTCCCTTTGCAAGTACTGGCTCTCTCGTAACTTCTGATTGTGCCTGGTTATTTGGAATGTCTCCTAGTCTTCTGCAGTAAGCTTCATAGCCTCACCGGTGGATGCTTATTTCCTCACACTACATAGGCCTTCAATTTTATTATATTGGGTTTTAAGATACAGGTTTCTGTAGAGTACCAGCATACCTCATGATTGCCATTTTCCATGAGGGAGGTTTCCTGTTACGATAACGCCACTGACCAGAATCAGAAGAGATGCTGGAGCAACTGTATTCTTTCTCCTCTTGTACTCTCCCCTTGCTGCCCATTGTGTTATAGTCATACATCAGTAGCAAGTACGACAGTGAAGGGAGAGTTGAATGGACGTTGAATTGCCGCTAGACCATGGCAATTTGCCAGATCCCAATGAATCTGGATGTGAACCATTTAAAGGCTACAGTTCACGCTATATATGCAAATTTAAGATACCTTAGAGCCCTGCTCAACAAGAGGTCTTTTCATTTCAAAAAGATTAGTTGATATTACTGCTGTCCCCAGTCATAACTAGTGCTACAATGTTTAAGTCTTCAACCAGATATTTATGCTAGTCTAGATTTGGCAGTAGTATAAAGTGATATACCTACTACTGAAATATTGCACTATATGGGGTAGTGTTCTGTTAGCCTCACTTAATAAAAATGGAGATGACTCAGATACGTACCTGCTTCCTTTGCTCAATGTACTCTTCATATTTTGGCTTGCCCACAATATTCTCAGTCGACTAAGGCAAATGTGGCCTTTACTTTTTTGTTGAGCAATGATGCTGCATTATGGGCTGTGACATTTATATTGAATAAAGGCCCCTAATTGGAAAATTATAATCCCTTTATTCAACAATTTCGTGCAATCTTTGGTAAAAAGGCATACCTTACAAAGGGAAACATCACTTACAATGCAGTAAATGAAACGAGATACATTTGTCATGATGCCTTTACAGCGCATATGCATTTACCACGCATGGCTTTACCACGTATGCTTTTCCTCGAATATACCTTTACTCTGCATGCCTTTACATTGAATTTCGTTGTAAAGGCATGAATGGTAAAGGTGTATGCATGGTAAAGGTTTTAAAGTGAAGTGCAGGTAAGTATTAAGTGGGTTGAGTGATATATATATATATATATATGTATATATATATATATATATATATATAAATATATCAATATGTATTTAGTGTTTAGGATGGGTAACGGTTATTGGTGGAAAATGCATTTTTAAGTTTTAGAGTGGGTTTGGGATTTGGGGTGGTGAGGACACATTTTCAGGTTTTAGGGTGGGTATGGCTTTTTGGGTGGTAAGGGCATTTTTAGGTTTTAGGGTGGGCATGACTTTTGGGGTGGTAAGGGCATTTTTCAGTTTTGGGGGTGTGAGTTTTAGGGTGGTAAGGGCATTTGTAGGTTTTAGGGTGGGTATGGGTTTTGGGGTGGTAAGTGCATTTTTAGGTTTTAGGGTGGGTATGAGCTTTGGGGTGGTAAGGGCACTTTTGTATTTTGTATCCACAAAACAGCACATACAGGGATGCTTACATTATGGCAATGACTCAAGGAGCTTGTTAGATCATTTCCAGCAGTTCACAGCTGAAGCAGTGTGGACTGGTGAGGAGGCTTTTTATCAAAATTAAAGGGAAGTTCTTAAAGGTGCTGTCTTGTTTGAAGTGAATAGACCTACTACCTCCATGGTTTTAGTTGATTTCACTTTACAGAGAAGTGCTCAACAAAGAAACTGATGAAGAGACCACCAAGGAGCCATGCATAAACCTCTGATCCTTTTTATGATAGAGACATCACCAGTAGAAGACTTGAAGGAATCCTTGCAGGTAGGAATCCTGCTCAGACCTTTTACTTGGGCTGAAAAAGAGAGGAGAAGATGTGAAGGCTTTTGTTGATATTGTGGGCAGTCAGGTCCTTTTTTGGCATTGACTTGTGTTAGTGTGAAATGATTCATCTTCATCCTGAAAGACAAACCAGGAAAGGTA
Source organism: Pleurodeles waltl (assembly GCF_031143425.1). Taxonomy (NCBI): domain Eukaryota; kingdom Metazoa; phylum Chordata; class Amphibia; order Caudata; family Salamandridae; genus Pleurodeles; species Pleurodeles waltl. Next base: position 806,134,519 of record NC_090442.1, on the reverse strand, counting down.
ACTTACCTTGGGAAATATCAGTCTCTGAGACAGCACAGTTTTTCTACCAGTGTTTGTACCCACTAAGCAAGGTTCCTTTGTTTTATTAGCCTTAACAGATTCTTAACTGAAAAAGTGGTACAGATAACCCATTCCAGACAATTGGAACACTTGAAGTGTGATTTTATAGCTGCACATCAGTTTTCCATGATTCTAGGGAGGTTGTTGTTTCCACTTGAGGACCTAAGAATTAGGTTGTCAGAGAAAAAAGATCAAACTGAGTTTTCTACCTGGGCAGCAAGAGTATTACTCTAGTTTCTCTTCCAAGATGCAGCAGCAAGTGATGTGTTCCCTGCTACATACTTCTGAAGTATCAGGATTACTAGATACATAAAAATAATTTCTGGATGTAATTAGTGTGAAATGGGTGGACATCCGCCCCATTGTAAATTTGATTGTACTGTTGTTTTGATTCCCAGGTCAAAGATACCACAAGGCAGAATCTAACTGCTTACAGTTTAAAAAGATGACCTTTTGAAAGAATAGCTGATAGAAATTTTAGATAAGAATTTCATTTAATTCTCTATGGCCCCTGCTGGGTTTCCTATCGTCTTCTTTTCAAAACTTAGAGGAGATTATCAAACTATGTGTTACAAGGAATTAAATGCAATCACTATGCACAACTATTACCTGCTACCATTAACACCTGGATCTTAACAGTACACATAGTCTAGTGCATACTGAAGAACAAGATGAGTGAAAGGCTGCCCTCAATAACTCATATGGCGTTTTGAATACTGAATAATGATGTGTGGGTTATGTAATGTCCCAGCAACCTTCCATCAACTTGGAAATGATATTTGTAGAGACAAACTACATGTTTTGTGCTACTGGAACCGAACTAAGGCCCATATTTATACTTTTTGATGCAAAACTGTGCAGACGCAGTTTTGCGTCAAAAATATTCCCGCCGTCTAACGCCATTTCGTTGCGCCGTGCGGGCGTCAAATTTATACTTTGACGCACGGCGGCGCAAACCACAGGTGTGAGTAATTTTTTTTTACTCAAACCACTGCGTCACGTTGTCAAGGAAAACAACGTTAACGTGACGGAAATGACTGTGAGCCGGTTTACGACACCATAAACCGGATATGTGGCGTTTTTTGACACAATAGCGTCAAAATTCGCTGCAAACACAGCAATTTGTGGAGAGGAGAGCCAAAATGGATCCCAGGTGCTTGCACAGACCCCAGGAAGATGACAACAGACCAGGAACCAGCCAGGAGGACCCACACAAGACCCAGGACAGGGAGAAGAAGAAAAGAAAGTGTTGCTTCAGTGCAGAGGAACAGGAAATTCTGGTGAAAGAGGTGACGGAACACCAGCACCAACTGTTTGCCACCTCAAAGTTGCCAATCAGTAGGAAAGAGGCAATATGGCAACAAATTGCTGACAAGATCGACAATGTGGCAGAAGTATGCAGAACAGTCATCGAGTGCAAGAAACGCTGGCATGACTGCAAGTGCAGGGCCAAGGAAAAGATGGTCAGGAACAGGAAGGCAGCACTGCAGACTGGAGGTGGGAGTCCAGCACCGCAGGAGGCCCTGGACCACATGGAGGAGATGGTCACAGCCGTCATCCCTGAGGAGATTGTCACAGGGATTCAAGGACAAGACAGCGCAGACTACCAGGAGACAACGCATATGCAGGGTAAGTCGCATGGGGAATTAAAATCCACTAATGTTAACTGCAACTGGGGGGTGGACATACCTACTACACAATGCATGTCAGCCATGATCTTCAGGGAGTGGAATGGGTAAAGTGGCACGGCACGGGGCATGGCCCATACTGAGGAAACCTTGGGCACACCACTACACAACACCTACAACCTTTGCATGGGGGTATGCTGCCATGCCAAGGATGTTGCAAAGGTTAAGCCAGGCCAGGAGGGCAGGGTACAACATAAAACTGGCAGCCCAGCACACATCAGCCAGTATACTCCCTACATTAACTAGGGCCCAATTGACAACCTCTGGCCATACCTGCAAGTGGAATGTAACATTGACAACAGTTGCCACTACCACCTCTGCTGTGTGTGCAGGTCAAGTAGCTAATGGCAGTAATGTCCCCATGGATCAAACACACCCAAATTAGAGGGTTCAGGATGACAACGTTATCAATCCCCTGAAATTAAGACAAATGTTCCAATCCTGTCAAATGTGATTGCCAAAAGTTGCCACACACTTCACCCATTGTCTTGAACACTAGGAGGTACACAGCACTAATGTCATACCCATGCTGCAAAAGTCAGAGTCCACCCTGTGCCTGGGTCACTATAGCTCCAATGACACCATGCAATATCCCAAATGTCATACTGCTCAGACAACAGCATTGAGGAGGAGGACACATGTAACTGTTCACAGAAATACACCAGCACAGTCAGAGAAGGAAATAGGACACTGCTACGGCAATCAGTGCAATCCAATGTACCACACATTCCCAACATCAGCAGTACACATTACCAATGCTGACATCCATATAGTGCCATAACAATGCTATACATAATAAATGCTACATCTCAACCACATATAGGTGGATGTGAAAGATCAGAGACTGGGGCAGGACCAGATTGTTACATATCGTGCTAGTGCCATCAGAGCACCCACAGCCAGTGAAAGGCCTCACCATGAGAATGGAAGTAGACAGAGGGTTGAGTAGGACAAGAAGGTGGCAATTCACAATTTGGCCAGAACCAACACCTAGAGGATATGATGCTGACAAGACCACTAACTGACCACAATACAGGTGACATGCAGGTGGGGCATAGGCCTGGGGGAATGCCAATCTGAAAGACAGGAACAATGAACAGGAACCAAGATCACAATGTGAAAATAATCGAAAGGCAGGCATGTCACATTACAAAGCCCACAACACTGACACACTAATTGTACCATTTCTCATTGCAGAGGATGATGGATCTCCTGTGGATATGCCTGTCCAGGACTACCCTGATGACATGGATGACAAGCTGACAAACATCAACCAGCAGACCCTCCAAGAGGTCCTTGGAACCCTCCAGACCCCACCTTCAATCACAAGGAGGAGAACAGAAAGAACAGAACTAGCAGCCATCACAGTGGACCCACCCACAACACCAATTGTACGACCTGCCAGCTCCAACACAGCTGAGGACTCTGACGACACTGGTACCAGCTTTTAGAGAACTGTAGTTGGAGTACAGCGGGAGCTGGCCAAGGAGGGGCGGGTGGGGATGCAACATATGGCAGCCAGCCTAGAGAGGGTGCGTTTGTGCATGATGTCAACTGAAGAACAGGCAGCAGCTATGCAAGGTCGAACAACTATCTTGCAGGAAGTAGAAAAAAGGTTGAAGGAAATCAGCACAGCCGTAGTACAGTTGACCCAACACCTACAACAGCAATCCTGTTAACGCTTCACGAATACAACATTGAACCCCTCAGGGCCGACCTGGCTGCCTACCACCGTGATGTGGCTGCTATTCTTAAGAACCAGCAGATCCTCCTTGCTGCAGTACTGCCCTTAAAACCCCCACAGTTAGTAGCTACCAGGATGTCTGACTCCACGTCTTCAAACACTGAGGTGTGTGTTGCCCCTTCACAACCACCACCACCAAGGGCAGAGGAGACTACACACACATCAGAAGATGAAGACGTGGAACAGATCACCTTCACACGTAAGAGTACCCGGTAGCACTAGTCCCTGCCACATGGCCACATATTACCAAGGTCCTGTGCCTTGTAACATGCCAGTCTTGCAACAACTGTACTCAAGCACTGTTCTGCAACCCACTGTTTATCTTGTCACCCTGCCCTGTGATGTCTCTCACTAACTCATTGGCAAATCCTGTCCCTCTGCACTGTCTGACACTTCACCCCAGCATGTCCAATGACATGTTCTTTTGCACATGTGTCTGATCACAATGGAAGATGTCACAATAATGGACTCACAATCATGGAGAATGTACATAAAGCACTACAGCACTTTTAAAATAAATAGCACTGACACAACCACATTGTCTCTGTGTAATGTGACACATCAACTGTGCGGTAGATCAGTGATGTTTGCCTCCTGTCAATGATTATAGATTGTCAATACAACTTCCCTGAAATAATGGGGGCTGATAACTATGCACAGTGGTCTGGATTTTACCATCATCTGTCCTTCCTGAGGGTTAATTCTGAGGGAAATAGAAACTATACAGTATAATGCTGTGTTGGACATAATAACGCTTCCTCAAGGGATGTCTAAGCCAAAAAATACTGCCTTCAATTATTGCTGAAAGTAAAAACATTCATATTTGACATTTGCCCCAGTTTTAACCTAACACACACCAAACTGCATGAAGGGATGTGTATGAGTTTCCATACAAATAAGTAACCATGTTGCACATTGTAACAATTGATATGTGTGAGTTATGTACACTACACTACAAGAGAGCATACTACCACTCACCTTATAAGGAATTGCTTGGACATCAGGCTGCAGGCAGATTTAACACAGTGTCCCCTATACCAATTCTAGTAGCACAGTATGTGACATTGAAAACATACATCACAAAATAACCACACTTTGGGATCCATAGTAACCTTGAGTGGTGGGTGCAATGAATGGCTGAATCTTAGCTAAGTAGCTTTGGGGTAGCTGCCAATGTATCAGCTCAGTTGGGATATGGTTGTAAATCAGACATTACTTTTAATGTATCTGTAACAGCCCATATCATCATACAGATCACTGACAGTCCCTGAGGAAGTACATGGCAAGCCAGCCCTCAAATGTCCTATCATCAAATAGCACATCCAAACCCTACAAGATGGGTAACAACTGGAAGGATTTTGGCATCATAGTTCTGCCAGTTGTCTGGTAAAAATCTTCCTGCAATAACCTCCACCACTGCCAGGCCAACAAATTTCTATGGACTGGATGGCAATCTAAGGCCATAAGATCTGTGAGTTGTAAATGGACTTTCCAGTATAGAAAGCATGTGCTAATCACGAGTGGGTACCCTAGGTTTGGACAAGTGATTTACTGATTTACATGTCTGTGTACCAAACTTGGATCATCAGTCCTAGGTACACTATTCCCAACCCTACGCCTGTGTCGGGGGGGAGGGGGGTGGACAATCAACTAATAATTTCTAACAACAAGGACACCCAGGAAGCTTTGGAAAGCTGTACATGGGTTTGGACAGCACACCACAGGTAAGGAGGAACTCCAAATAGGATACATCCAAACCTTGGACAATCCCATCAATACTTATCTTTGGAAATGCATACCTTTGTCTACATCTGTTACTACCAGTAAGCCATGACTTACAACGAACAGATAGATGCAAGCACACCTCTGGCCATGAGCTTCATGCACACCTAGGACATTGTATTCAAGTGCCTCATACTCGTAGCACTACATGTGGAGCTACATGCTGCTAGGAAGTTTAACATACAGTCAAACATGTCCATTAGTGAATAGGGAAGCTGAAGTCTGTGGCTAAGACTTTGGCATCCCTATTCTGGGAGAATCAGGGTCTGACTGGCTGACTAATTCACTAATATGGTCCACTGCCACTTTTTCAGATTCAAGTTTTATCCACATGACTCATCCCTATTCACATTGCCGTGCCTACAGGACTGACCTAGAATCCCAAATTATGACAATACGATAAGGATCGGCCAACTCAAACATGTTGATAAAATGATATTCCACTCATGGAACAAAACAAATGATTGACCAGCGCATCACACCTTGCTATGTGTCCAACACACAGGAGTCAATCACACATCATCAGCTAACACAACACAGAACATAAATATTAACACTTACTGGAGATGTCTGGGTCCGCAAATCGAGCCACCTCTCCAATAGTGTAGGGTGCTGGTCCACCTGTAAGGCATGGAAGGGAGAAATCTGCTCAATGTCTGTGCACTGTACAACAATTCAAAATACAAATACTATGTGTAATGTGAACTCAGAAGTAAAGCCTCTCAGACATGATGATACTGCATCCTACATACCACTGCAAACATGAACAGATCCGGGGACTCCAGTGAGTGATACACACATATCTGCACACATGCAGTGGCCCAAACTATCATGTTGTGGCAAACATGCTCCTTCATTAGTGAGCAGACAAAATCATGGAGTGTATTCCTCTCATCATGTGTATACATGAGAGACATCCAAAGCCATTTTCCGTAACGACTGCAATACCAGTCACAAAGACATTGTGACTAAGACCAATTTTAGACACACAGGTACAACGTACAGAGGGCCAGGGACAGTTGTTACCCCTCAATGTGTATCATTTTCTACAATAGATGTGCCACAGCTATGGTGAGTTGCACCAACCATAGAGATATGAACCCATGTGCATACCTTTTGCCAGCAATCCCTAATTGCAATGTGGCACTACAAACTCCAAATATCAGTCTAAGATGTTATCTGAGCGCAGCTATAACTTGTTACGTATGTGTCCAAATCCAGTTCAGACATGGGGACACAATATTTCTGAAAAATTTCGGGATTTCCATGATCTGTTTCCTGACACACTCACCGACCACACATGAAACATATGTATTTGGCACATTGCCATCATCAATTGACGTGAAGGCTTCACTAATTGTCTGGCTACTGTTGTGTTTATAAAGTTAGTGTAGCTGTTGTGTCAACAAATGACGGTAATGTGTCAGAAATTTCTACACCTCACAGGCAACTGTGGCCCATATCTAAGCATATTTTGCACCACATTTATGTTGCTGTTTGACACAAATGCGGCACAAACTCACTACATACAATTGTATTTTGTAAGTTTGCGCCGCTCTTGCTTCAAAACAGCTTGCGATTGCGGTGCTAACAAAGTAGAAATATGGCCCTGTATGTTTCACTAGCATTCCACATGTTCAAAAACATTGCCAGCAGATTATGAAAAAATCAGCTACTGTCACTACAGAGCATTTAAACGTGCACATTACCCTGATTTGTACTCACCAACAGGGCCACCAATCACAATGCCCAGGTGGTCCAGCAGATCTTGCTCCCTGGATACAAGGTCAGCCCAGCGGTGCTTCAGCTGGTGGTCATTTCGTGGTGTGTTGTATATCCTCTGCAGATGGTGCAACACCTTTGCCCACTGGAGCCTCCGTGCCTCTGTGTGATAACCTTGGATCACATGACCACCTGCCTCAATCATCAGGGGTAGGAAATGGCACACCAGCCAAATGAACCAACCCAGCTCCTCCTCTCCCATCCTGCCAAGATGAGGCCTACACAACATTATATCAGAAAAATAAAGATGGGATAAATGGGAAAAAAGGAGAATAGAGAGAAAGTAGGACAGGAAAAATACAAAAAAACAACAAACACAGCCCAACCATACCAAAACTACCACTACCCACAACAGACTCCCAACACAACAAAGACAAATGTTGACAACACAAATGACCACAAAAACACTCAGACAGGATACCACAGACAGTTATGAAACACAAAAAGACAATTTAAAGACCACACTGGAGACAAAATCACAAAATGCACAGAGAGACAATTCTAGACACAGCCACACAGTCAGGAAACATCACAGACTGCAAAGTGAAAGTACACCCACTGTACCAATTCTGTAAACATCACTTCCTGCCTCAAATGCGGTACATTTTTATTGCTATGCGTTAAAATATCATGACTCTTACAGTCTGCGCGTAATTTTATTTTTAAGCACATGAGTAGATTTAACCCTGCATCCATATGGTTCAAAACTGTTTCCAACTTAACCAATTTCCGGGGGTACAGTGTGGGAAATACCGCTCAGGGCCAATGGATGTTTCAGGGCATTGTGCGTCATATTTCTAAGCATAAGCGTAATTTTTAGACGCATGTGTGTCATTTTTTGACACGTATGTGTCAAAATGTCTGACATAAACTGGGTTTGGGTCATTTTTCCATTTTAATGGTACATGACAGTTGTGACAATACAGAGATAGGCTGATTGCACCCACTTTGGGCATTACGGTGTATGGGCACATGTGACAGATCATACTACTGCGGACCATGATCCGCTACTTGGTGTACAGGATTTTCACTCTTCACTGACGAAATAGAGGGCCAAACGTGTGGCCTACAAATATGTATTACCCAATTTGGGTATGTTTGGCGTCAAGAGAGGATAGCAAGGCGATGCACATAAGTACAATAAGTCAATGCCTATGGGTCAATGTGTGTGATTTGGCTACTACTATTGTTGTTGACCCACTGTGTGACCATCACAAGATGCATTGTAGCAAATATGCTTGTATGCATGTGGAGTCATTGTGTCCAACCCTCAGATGCAAGTCAGTGTGGAAATGAGAGAGGACATGTGTTAGTCATACATGTAGCAACAACTCCTGTGTGCGCTTTCTAGTTTTATGTAACATAAACACTACAAATGACAAAAACATGCACTGGATAGATAGCAGATGGCTGTTCATGTCAATGGTCCAAAACATGGCCATCACATGTCCTGGAATGTTGGATACTACTTCCTAGGCACTTGTTTGTTGAGCCACCATGAGTCAGGCACAAGTACATACTATGTGGGTACCATGTTTGTGACACGGAGAACCAAAGATAAACCACATTTGTATTGTTACGCCACAGTTGAGGTCATATAACTGAGCCATGTATCTCCTGTGGCAGTGGAGGACCAGCAGACCAAGCAGCACGTGTTCATATATTTCCAGTGGTCAAATGCACAGAGGTTTCTGGTTCATGTTTGTGGGCCAATGTTTCGCCTGTATAATTATTGGGATCTATGTTGTCACAGTTACGTGCAGGTCTAGTCATGAGTCTGTGGTGCCATTTCTTGTATTTACAAAGTATCCTTTGCAGATCTATAGAAGTAAAGCCAATGAGGATTTGAGAACACACATGGGGATGGTCCAACCCTGTCACTGCAGACGTTTTATGAGACTGTGAACAGGGCAAACTTGGTGTGCCGATACAGTTAATATCTCAGGATTATTGTACCAGCAGGTGTCATCACAATATTTGTACACAGGTTGGCCTTTAAAATTGCATCTGGGAACATCATTGCCTCTGTGCTGATTAATCTCACAGCCATTCACCACGCACGCCTCATCAATATGTTGGGAGCAATGTGAATCAGCGTGTGGACTGGCAAGGTCCTAACATGTGTAGACATTTCATGCACATTAGCTGCTGTTGTTGGTTCTGCTGGAGGCACCATACCCAATACCTGCATACAGCCATGGTACACTATCACAATTTGTCACTCAAGCATACATGAGACCCAGACAACGGATAGTCCATGATTCGGGTATTTGGAGACAAGTTCCCACCCATGGTACGATAAATAAACTGATTATGCTGTACAATTTATTTGAGTATGCATTGTAGACCCACCTCACACAATACCCCAGGAGGAATATGAGGTTTGGGAAAGCAACTATGATACAAATGTAGCCACAAGGAACCTTTAGGGTAACGCAAAGACAGGAGCCAGTCAGGCTAACAGAATGCATGGTCAATCAGGATCCAGACAGTTCACAAGGTAAATACACAGTGGTCAGACTGAGACTGGTCAAAGGAGGAACAAGACAGTTGAATTGGAAAACTGTGTTTGTCCTGTGTTTTGGAAGGTAAGACATTAACCCAAGGGCTGTGTTACACAGCTGAGTTAAACAGCAAGGCATAACAGTGTTATAGATAAAATGGTAGCTTCTATGCTGTTCCAAGCATCAGCAAGGGCAGTGCATGTTCAAATGGCTGGTCTCCATGGAGGTGTTCACAGGTGTGTACAGCATCAGTCTCTCACAAGTCCTGTATGTGAGATTCAAGTTCAAAGGGCCAACAGTACCTTTCACATGGGAATCACTGTACAAGTGATAACAGGTCTTAGAAACTACAAGACAGTGCATTATTTAACGTGATGTCCATGCAGACAGAAGTACAATGACTATGGCATACCATACTAAAGGGTGAAGCACACTGGATTTAGATTGTGAGTCTGGGAGTGTGTAGAGGAGGTATTATCTGGGTAGACATATTACCATTCCAGGGACCTCTGAAGACGGGTGGGGTGAGACCGGGAACATGGGTGTGTAAGGACTTAGGACATGGGCTGACGTTCACGGGATGTCATGTGAGCAATGCTTGTCATACCTGGGGAACTTGTGCTATGACTTTGCTGCTTATATGGAAATCTAGTCACACATTGTCCTTGCAAAGATAGGTGATGTAACAATTACTGCTGTCAAGGGTCTGGTCATACATTCCTGATACTAATGCAATAGCACATCCACTGTCTCATGTATGATGATTTTTTTTCCATTATTGACTGATGGTGTCTTAGTTGTGTGCCATATGCTGAAATGAACCTTGTTGCCAACATGTATGTGTGAAATAGGTGTGGTCCTCTGCTATCGCCCTTCAAATGTGACATGTACAGGATATATGTAATTTACAGTGTGAGTGAATGTGGCTGTACATTCATACGCATCTAACTAGTTTAGCAATGTTCTGTGTCCTAATCGGTATTTCAGCAATGCTCCATGAGGCTACATTCTGAAGCTGATAGTTAGAGATAATGTTATGCAAAAATGATTTTCCAGACCATGATATGGTGATTAGTATAAGTGTTTATTTACATATGGTTAGACAGTGGTGATGGGTGAGTAGGGTCAAAAGACATTTTGTGCAATCTGTTGTCTCCGACGCAATCCTGCTGCTGTGTTTGGATGGTCCCCCTCATGTTGATGGCCAGCATCCTCCTCTTCCTCCTCTTCTGGCATTTGTAGGTCGGGTTCATATAGGGGAATGTTTCTTCTTACACATATGTTGTGCAGGATGGCACAGGTCAAAATTATTTTGCACACCATTTCTGGTGAGTATAGGAGGCTGCCTCCGGTGATGTCGAGGCACCTGAATCTTGACTTCAGGATGCCAAAGGTCCTCTCGACTATGGTGCATGTACTCCTATGTGCCTCATTATAGGCACGCTATGATGCAGTGCTTGGGTTGCCAAATGGTGTCAAAATCCATGACAGGATCCCATACCCCTGATCAGCTGAAAGAGAAAATGAGTGAGAACATGTTGATGTAGCTTGCCCCATAAATATCACCTTGCATTGCAGTAGGTCTCTTGTGTTGTCTGTGACTCATTGGTGTTTGTGATATTGTGTGGATTGCTAGGCTTCTAGGATGTACCATCAGCATTGGGTTGTTTCCTTATTTGAACAGGTGTTTGGCTGTTGACCAGATGTCCGCAGTATTTTTGGAGAGTTGCAGTACAATGTGTACTCCCTTGCATTGTGACTTGTGATACAGGTGTCCCTGTGTCTTAACTGGGGTGAGATGATAGTTGCACAGACAGAATCAATTTGACAGTGGTGGTAACACGGTTGCATCTATGTACCCTGGACATCCCATACAATTTGACATATGCAATAGATTAATTTAAGCAACAGTGAGACCCTTTGTTTTGGGAAGGTGACTTTGTGCAAAACATCCCAGTACGTTGTGAGCACTGATGTGTTAACAATTGACTATACACTAGTTTCACATGTGTGACAAGTTCACTTCAGGCCTATTTCTCTGCCTTTGCCAAGTCGACTCAGGTTGTTACGTGTTCCTATACTACTGAACATGTGCAGGTTCTGATGGCTAACTTGGTTGTGAGGTTGTCATTTAGAGTTTCAGAAGGTCCGTATGGCAGTACATCTGTTGTGTGCGTGTTAATTTGTCGCAATGCGTATGTGTAGGAATGTGCACTTTCAATATTGTCCCATCAAGATGTGTTCTTTGCACAGTCCACTTGCTTCTTGGTAGTGGGCAATGTGAGAGCAGGAGTAATGTGAGATATTGAAACGGCCTCAATGATTGCACGTGACCTTCATTGTACTCCTCATCATGCTATGTGTGTCATGGCGTTTGACCTGCAGCTAAAAACATTACACACCCCTTACACAGTACGTATTGATTTGAAAGGTGTTGGATTGAGTGTTATTGATGTGATATTGAAAGTTTCATCTTCCCAGATGTACTGCCAGTTGGGGCCATGTGTTTGTCATTGTGTTGTTTTTTAATTGTTCCCTTGTGTCTGTGGAGTGGCATCAGTTGTTATTTGGAACTATCATTTGTCCCTACGTGTGTCTCCCATTGGGTGAAGATATCAAACATGCCTAGCGGTGTCACAACCTCAGTGTTTTCCTGTCCACATGTCGATGTTGTGGTGTATGTGTTGTGTGTCCCAAAGGGTTGCTGTGCAGTGTGTATATAGGTAAGTTTCTGTACTTAACAACAAGTAGTCCATTTCCATATCGTCCATCCTGGAAGTGTTGATTGATGGTGCAGTGACGGAAGATGAATGAATCATGTACACTCCCAAGATACTTTGCCATGATGTTGGTGATCAATCCCTGGTGATTGACAATGACCTTCACATTGATGGAGTGTGTGTGCTTCCTGTTGCAGTATAGATGTTCGGTTGAAGCAGGTGGCACAATGCACACATGTGTGCAGTAATGGCACCAAGGACGTGTGGGAAGCCATTAATTAGGTAAACCCCCTGTTTTGTCTCCTGCTGCTTCTGCTGTGTGTTAGGGAAGCAGATGTGGCGGGGTGTGAGTGAGATGATAGCATCAAGTACCTTGGGGAGGAAGGTGGAGAATGATGGCTGTGAGATCCCAGCAACCAAAGCGCCAGTGGTTTGAAAGGACCCACTTGCCAACATGTGTACTACAGCTAGCAGCTTAGTTTCAGGTGGAATGGTGCGGGGTGTCTGCAAGCTGGGTGCCAACTGTGGCTCAATGTTGCGCAGCAGCTGCTGAATGGCTTGCCATTTCAGCCTCTACCTCTGAATGATGTCTTGTTGGCGAAGTCCCATAAGGGTTGTCCTGATGCAGAATATCCTCTCCCGCCTTCTGCGTTGCCTTTGGGGTCCCTGCTGGTGTTGTGGAAGCTGCTGTTGTTGTTCCTGTGCTCTGCGTCTGCGTGCATGCTGGATGAAAAGCACCTCCTTGTCTTCCTTTTGGAGCTCTGCTGTTGCTTCTGTGTGGTGTCATTAAATACAGGTGTGTCTGCCCCATTTTAACGCCTGCCGTGACCCAGGCGTTATTTGTTTACGCAAATTGGGTTGTGCGTCATTTTCCGCCTCCGCCTCCAGGCAGTGCGTAATTTTTGCGCGGTAGGATAAATAAGGCGCACGGGTGTTTAAGTTATTTTTTGGATGGGAACGCCTACCTTGCATGTCATTAACGCAAGGCGGTTTCCCGCATCCAGAAAATGACGCACACGGTGGGATTTTGTCGTTCGTGGCCTCAGACGGCAAAGTTTAAATATGGTGCACGGTTTGCGCCGAATGTGCCTCAACCTTTTTGACGCACATTCGGCGCAAGCAGAGTATAAATATGCCCCCAAATCCTCCAGAAGAGGCCCAAATATGCTGAAACCAACCGGTCTGTGGCTGTTTGTGTTCGGGTTCAGAATAGACCTCCCTGGCAGTTTCAGCTGGACTGGTCCTTTTGGAGCAGGACGAAGGCTGATTTGCATATGGCTGGATCCTGTCTCAGGGGCAACGTGAACAAAATATTTTGGACGACAAAGTGGCCCTGAGTATTTACCATAGGCTGAGATTGATTCAAATATTCCATCAATCACATTTATGTATGCCTCTGTGCCGGGCCGACCATCGGGGATCTGGCCCAGCAGTACCCAGGGGCACAAACAGCTCCGGACTAGGTGACCCGGATGTTTTTAAACCCACCTCGTTATTCTCTGAGGAAGAGAACTTCGGCAGTGACAGCACCGGCAGAGGAATTGCAGCGCGAATCGGAGCAGAGGAGAACTGCGGTAGTGACAGCACTGGCAGGCGGATTCCGGTGCGAAGCGGAGAAGAGGAGAAGACGCCAGGATGAGGGGAAAACTGAGGGTGACTGCCCGACAACCTTTCCGACGTCCAGGTGGAGGAGCAGGAGGCGGCGAGGCAAGAAGACCGGCCACGCTCTGGGGAGAGCGTGGCCCCGCCAGGTACAGTCCTAAAACAGGGGGGGGGAGAAAATCAGGAACAGAGAGAGGAGGGAAAACCAATTACAGGAAGACAATTGTTTTGTTTTCTTGTTTTTTTGTTGTGTTTGAGTGGTTTTGTTTATTTTGCTGGGTGAAACGCAGTAGAAACACCCTAGCTGTTCGACGGCCTGTGTGTCGGTAGGAGAATCGGATTAAGGATTTCTGTTGTTTTTTCTGTTTTGACCTCGAGGCAGATTGTATAAGGAATACCAGGGGAGTAGAAAAGCAATACCACAAAGAGGGCAGCCTTGTTAAAATCTACATTACAAAGAGAGGATGGACAGCAAGAGGCAGGAGAAGAGACAGCAAGAGGCAGGAGAAAAGACAGGAAAGGCAGGAGAAGAGACAGCAAACAAAAGGAAGGGAGAAAGAAAAGAAAGGAACCTTGAAAACAGGGAAAGAAATACAAGAAAAGAAAAGAAGAAAAACCAGTAAGAGAAATAAAAGAAGATAAGAAAGGAAAGGAAAGAGAGGAGAGCCAGACACACCAGGGAAAGAGCAGTAGTAATACTTACCTGTCCACCAACGGTCTTGTATTCTTCTTTTTTCCCATGCGCTTCCTGAGTCACCATCTCGAAGAAGAAGAAGAAGGAAGAAGATGAAGACCACATGAGACCTCAAAGAAGACGGAAAATAAAGGGAATTAAAACCAAAGAGAAAGAAAAGAACTATAGAACTGTTATTGATCACCGAAACCTAATAAAACATATAAACTATAATAATCGCCTATGAGTTTCCATTACTGTGACCCTTTGGCAGCCTCCCGATTAGATGTGTATATAATCAGGTTCTTGGATTCTATCCTAGTCTTATCAAATACATATCTGAGAAGACTGCAACATTTGAGACAACATTGTTTCTATGGTAAGTAGGGGAAATGTGCTTCTAAAGCTGATGAACTGACAGTCTTGGGTTTTGTTATGTCCACAAAAGGGCATTAACATAGAACATAACATAGAACCCCTATTATGCCTCAGATATACATTAGTCACCTCAACCTCAGAATGTGTAATAAATACAGATTCAGAGAAATACAGATTTCTACAGACATTTCATCTGAAACGTTACTGATATTAACAAACTCATTTTGTACTTCACCCAAAAGAGACACCCTTTCAGATTGGGCACAGAAGAAGAAGCCTTTTTCTTTCTGTAAACCAGAAGAACAGAAAGGGTGTTCTAGGGTTCCCTTTGGCACCAATAGGAAACAAGTGTTCAGGGTGGTCATGTGTAACACAACGATTAATCTTGAGGGATGTCCAGAATAGCATTTAAAACAGTGTAAAGTTGTCATTTGTACTTTCATCTGAGAAATCATTTAAAACATATTTAGCCTTTATTGCTGGCTGATATTTGAAGTTATACCCACACGTGGGTTCTGTATAACTGCAATTTTGTTATATCATATAGAGAAAAAACCCTTCATATACAGCCCCACTAAATCTGGGGGTGATTCACCCCCCTTTTTATCTTGAAATGGATGTGGGGCAGTGCTGTGCTGGAATAATCATCCTACCATTTATAGGCCGGAGACTGGAATGAGAGGAGTTTGCAAATGTCCACAAAAGAAACAGTGAGTGTTCACCTTCTACCAAACTGAAATATCATGGGAACCCCACGTTGCACTCCTTGAGTTCGATCCCTGGGTGCGGAGAGCTCATCATATATGGCAGAGATTTCCACACAGATAAAAGGGCTTACACCTGCCAGGAAAATAGCGCCCTTTGTGAATATGGCCCACAGTGTTTTTCTTGACCGCACATTTCTCTGGCCTGCATTAATTTCACTTGTCCTAGCTCCTTGTCTTAATGAAACTGACAGCATGTGCATATCTGGCAACTACCACTGAGAAAGATTCATTTAGGCATGCAGTTACCTTTATTTGCTTGCAAACACCCATCCGACTGGCAGGCAGTGAAGACCCCCAGATTATGAGTCTGGTGGTTTGGCTTGTGCCAAATCACCACTTTCCCATTCCTATCGCCAGGGCTGTAGGACCGCCAGACCAGAGATAAGCATCTCTGACCCGGCGGTCCACCAAAGACCGCTGGCGGTATTACGAGTCCCCTTTCTGCCAGGGATTTCGTGGTGGTAGCACCGACACAGAATCCCTGGTAGAAAGGCTTCAGGGGACAGACATTTTCATTCCTGTCGCCGGTAGACAACTCCCCCACTCCCCATCTACACAAGTGCCCCCCACCCTCCCCTTCCCTTACAACATACCCAACCTCCACCCCGGAACCCCCAGTAATCCTCCACCCCCTGCTCCCAGTAGTAACCCCCTACACACCTCAGAACACACGTACTCACCCCACCCCAATATCCCTGTACTAACCCCCCATATACACGCACGCACCCAAAGACACGCACATCCTGATACTCACTAACCACACTCACAACACCCTTACTGTCACGTGCACACTCACAACACCCTCACAGTCATGCGCACACACACACATGCAATACCCCCCGAATCCATACACACATACACGCACAACACCCCCACTCACACACGCACTCACCACATTCACCCCCATTGACAAGCATACATATTCCTTCCCCCTCCTCCTTTCCTCAACATACATACACACAACCCTCACCTCTGTTTACATGCATGCACACATGCACCCCGACCAAGTATTCATGTTCAACCACACACGCATCGCCATCACCACATTGACACACAGACATAAACGCACGAACACATGCACAAATAGTACCCTTCCCTCCCCCATTCATGACATGCATACACACACTCACACACATCCATTCACACACCTCGCCCCCCTCCCCTTGTGGAAGACACTTACCTCATCTGACGAGGTGCTCCTCCCTGAGGGGACGGGACCCGACGCTCCCACCACCGACCGTTCCCCGCCATCAGGACACCGCCAGGCTGTATTACAGGGCAGGCCTGGTGGTAGAACTGCCTCTGCACCACCGACCACCAGCCCAACTGCTGGCAACTTTCCATTTAAAAAATGGCAGAAAGCCGCCAGCAGTCGTAATATGACAGTCTTAAAAAAAGACCACCAAAGTCATAATGAGGGCCATTATGTGTTTGAAGTTACTACAACTGGCAGCACATTGCCAACAATCCCTACTCTAGAGGGAAGACTCTTTTGGACCTGTGGCCCCCCTATTTCCAAGCCTCCCTCTTGTGACAGAAGATAAGCACAAATGTGCAGAAAACCCTGGGGTGACCTGAAAACTTCTGAGCACCTTAAAAAGTTTTTTATGAATTCCCACCCTCCCCTTTTTGAACCCTCAGTTCCTAGTACCTCCAAAGGCAAATTCCACCTTCTTCCTGACCTGCCCCAATCACGGCATCCCTTGGACAGAGATGACTCCCCCAATGCCTCAGATGACTACATAGAACCAGATGGACCTTGGCGTTTTTCGGCTTCTCCCTTGACGCCAATTGTGGACTCCACTTCAGATTCTGCCCCCAGGATCCAAATTCTGATATGCTGAATCCAGATGAACTGTTGCATCCATGATCTGCGGACTGGACCCCAGCAACTAAGGTCACCTCTTACATAGCCGGACACTTGCGGAAAACTTTGATAAGGATGTCCACGGTCACCTTAGGGCAGAATGTCCTCGCCCTTCACTGGAGGGCAAAGTTGCCCTCAAGCCCGAAATAGATGTGAGGATGGCTACTTTCCTGGTAAAGCACATCCAAGACCCCAAGTGAGGGATTGATCAGTCTTGGCGCTCATGCAAGGACAAGTTGTTGGATGTTGTGGGCCCTTTATCCAAATTTCTAGACATGGCAGAGGATGCTAAGGCATTGGGCACCTTTATGTTCCACGAAGCCCTTTCGACTGAGCCCAATGTGCCATAATTTTCTTTGGGAGTGCCAACTGCGAGATTTCCACTGAGAGGAGTTGATCTCCTCGCATAAAGATAGACCCAAATCTAAGGGAATTGGGGACATCTGAGTTAGGGCCAAATGTGCAAAGGAGTCTCTTTGGGGTCCCTTTTATTTGTGACTCAGAAAATTTGTGGCCACCTATAACTCACTGGACAAGGCTCAGGCCTCCATTAAGAGAATCTTCACCCCTCAGGTTTTCACCGAGGCTGGTCGTGGCAGGGAACGCTCGATCGGCTGATCTCTCCATCCAGCCCCCTCCAGAGGTTCAGGAGATCAAAGAGGCCAGTGGCAAGACCCCTCAAGATTTTTCACTTTCTTCCCCACCAGAAGCTATCCACGCCAGCCAGGATTGAGGGAAAATTCCAGAGGAAGCGGGTGTTCTACCAACTTTCAAGGTGGGTGTCCAACCTTCCTGAGGACTCCAACTTGGTGGCAGGTTAGCAGACTTTTTTCACAATTTGGAGGCTCTTGCTTCAGACTCTTGGGACCTCCAGACTGAAAGAGGGATCCACGTAGAATTTTATGGCTTGCCGTTCCAACTTTACAGGCCCAGGCCCCTCTCCTTTTCCTCTCTGGTCGATACAAAGAGCAAGCAACTTTTAGAGAAATGGGTGATTGTTCAGTCCCAACTCCACCCCTGGGTATTTCTCAGCAACCTTTTCCTGGTGGACTAGAGGGATGGGTTCAGCATCCCGTCATCAACCTAAAAGAGTTCAAAGAGTGGTTGGTCTTCTGCTACTTCAAGCTGGAGAGTATTCATCTCCTCAGAGATTTGTTGAAGATGAACAATTACATGGTGCATCTTGATCTGAAGGATGCTTGGCCCACGATCCCTAGCTTTACCCCTCATCATCATTTTCTGAAATGTTTCAATGGCATTCACAGATCTTTGAGTTTACAACTCCTTTCAGTCTATCTTCTGTGTCTAGTGCTTCACCAAGGTTCTGAAACTGGTGGTGGAACACTTGCGAGCCTGAAGCATTGGACTCATAGTCTCTCTCATAGTCTATCTAAATGATGTCCTTCTCATGGGCTAATGACCCAGTAGAATCGGACCACCTACAGTTGACCATTGATCTTCTGGAGTCCCTCAGGTTTGTCATCAATAAACAGAAATCGGTTACTTCCCCGACCCAATCCCTACAATTCCTGGGCTTTGTAGTGGATTTGGTCCAAGCCACCTTGAGTCTCCTGTCCTCGAAGCTTATCAAGATAAAACACAAACTCAGAAGGATGCTATCTAAACCTACCACATCTCTCAGGCAGATAGCCCATATAGTAGGCCTTCTTTCCTTCACTATACAGGCCATGCTCCCAGGACCCCTGCATTATCACGCTCTACAGCACCTCAAGATATCCCATCTTCACGGAAGCTTGACTTACTCCCAGTCAGTTCCCTTAGCACAGGACATCAAGGAGGAGCTCAGATGGTGGGTAGCCCATATGGAGGCCTGGAATGGTTGGGACATCTTTGGTTCACAGCCATATCTCATGATAGAGTATGACGCCATAGGCACAGACTGGGGAGCACTTTGTGGAGAATTTTCCACAGGAGGAAAATGATCATCCTCAGAGCAATCTCTTCACATGAACTGCCTATAGTTGATAGCGGGGTCGTTTGTGGTGAAGTATTAGACCAGAGATAAGGCCCAGTGTTGTATCCTCCTCACAATGGGCAATGTGGTAGCAGTACACTATATCAATCATCTTGGTGGAACCCTATGGAGAACTCTATCCATTTTAGCCAAGAGCTTCTGAACCCATTTTCTGGAGCACCAGATTTTGGTGATGGGGGAGCATCTTCTGGGGAAGATCAAACAGGTGGCAGACTGGCAATCTCAACGCTGGCAGGACGCAAGTCTTTGGAAGTTGGACCCATCTGTATTCCAGGGTCTGCAGAACTGATGGGGACCATTCACGATAGATCTCTTTGCGTCCCATCTGGACCACAAAATGGACAGGTACTACAGTTGGAGAACAGCCTCAACATAATAGTGATGGACATGTTCCTTCCAGAGTGGGAGACAGAGAAAGGATATGTGTTTCCTCTTTTTGCCATGCTCATGATGTTATCCACCCAAGTCCAGAGGCAACAATCAGACCTTGTGGTCATCACTATGATTTGGATATCTCAAGTCTGGTTTCCAGTTCTGATGGAACTTTCCTGGGATTCTCCAGTCCGTCTACCCCTATTTCCAGTTCTCCTCAAGGATTCCCTGGGTAACCCTCACCATCTAGTTCTGAAGGGCTCTCTCTAGCTCATGGCATGGAGGATTACCGGGAACGCTGGCAAGTTCAAGGCCTTTTTAGGGAAGCTGCCTCATTGTTTTCCAAAGCAGGGTTAGCACAATCAAGTAATACGACTCGGCTTGGTCTCGATGGCTGGGTTAGTGTAGTCAATGACTATTGGCTGTTGTGAGGACAGATGTCATCCACACTGTGAATTTCTTGGGTCCTTTAGCTTTGGAGGGCATGCCGTATAGACCCATCAACACCTTTCATTTGCAATCCCAGCAGGTCATTCTCAGGTGGACGGACACATTGTGAGGGAACATGCCTTGGTGTGTAAACTTCTTCAGACTCTCCCTTTCTCCAGAACTGAGGTACTCTAGCCTATGGGAAGTTATATATATAAAACTTTATTTCTGCATCCAATGGCAATAAAGTTACATAATACACAATAAATATTAGATTAAGAATCATGAAATAGGAAAAAATAGCATTTTTCATTGAAATGAATGATAAAAAGGTGCAAATAAATGATACGGTCAGAAATAAAACAGTCCCAAAATATAATGTGAGTGTTGAAAAGTGCAAGTGAGACTACAGGGGCATGGGGCTAGACAATCTTGACCAGTTTCCTTCTAATGCGCCTCTGAGGAATTTGGCAACTGCAATGGCAAGGGGGAGACTCAAGTCTGATTTTAAAATCCTCATAGCTGCAACATGGTCTCGAGTCCCTAGCTGTTTGCAGGTTGGATCAGGCCATTTCCTATGTATATGAGTGTAGGATGGGCATACGAGGAAAAGATGGGCGATTGACTCCTGAGACTGGTTATAGCTGGGACATAACTTGTTGATAGGGGCCCTATTCTGCCATCTATTGGTAAAAGTTTTAAGAGGGAGGGATCCAAATCTAAATTGCATGTAGAGCTTCTTGTCGGTTGGATCTAGGATGCCATCCAAGTAAGGGTCTAACAACCAAGTGGACTTAAAGTCCAGAAACTCACTGGATAGTTGCCCTAATGCGTGCGAGTGGAATACAGATTGGATTACCCACTCCCAATAACAGGACTTCACTCTTTCTTTAGTCGGTGGTGCCCCTGTGTATGATGCATTCCATGAGTCATCCATCCCAATGGGATGGAGTCAGTGATGACTTGACTAGATTGATCCACTGAATCTTGTTGGAGGTGTCCAAAGAACAAACTTCCCCGAACGTGGCAGCGTAAGAATAAAGTTCAGGAGTTGCCACGTTTCTCCTCCAAAACAACAACGGTTTAAGACAAACTATGGCAGCTAAGGGTTTGTGGGCCAGATCCTAGTGCAAGGGGAGAAGCGGGGTACTCAGGGGCAGGGAGGTGAGCTTTCTCATAAGCTTGTTTTCTATACGGGTAAGCTGCTTTACGTCCTCGAAGCCCCAGAGTTCAGCCCAGTAGAGTGCTACGCTAACAGACTTCAGACTTCATATTGTAGATCTGTTGAGCAGCAGTTATTGGTCATCTAGTGGATGCATGGTGCTCCCTTAGAAGGACGCCCACCAGCTGGCTACATTTTAGTGATGTAGAATTAATATGGATTTTCCACGACTTTGGGTCTGATACTTTGATTCCCAGATATTCAAAGGTGTAAACCCATTCTCGTTTAGAGCCACCAAGGGAAAGATTCCCCCTGTACGATCTGTGTTGGTTGAGAACCATAAACTTGGTTTTGGAGGTGTTTATTTTTAAGCCTCTCTTAAGCAGAAACCATCAAAGCGATTCAGCGAAGATTGGAGGCCCATCCGTGTTTTTGGATACTATCAGGGTATTATCTGCAAACAGAAGTGTTGCAATCTTTTCGTTGCCTAAAGCTGATGCATCAGAGGGCTGCAATGTAAGGTTTTGGACGACCTGGTTCAGATATAGAATGCCCCTGACCACCTTGATCAGATCAGTGAGGTTGCCCTGGTTACCCCAACAAATCTTTGCAAAGTTGGCTTCGTGTAGTCGAATAATTATGGTCAGAAGCCCTGGAGGCATTCCCATCTCATTGAGGACCTCCCAGAGTTTATCCCTAGAGACCAGGTCAAAGGCAGATTTGAGGTTTATAAAGGCTACATAGGGACTTCCCTTCCATAGCACCACAGCCTTCCAATACAGGAGCAGGAACCGAAACACCTGGTCTCTGGCCCTAGTTTTGGACCTAAAGCCAGCCTGGAATGGTGATAAGATGTTATTCTCAACAATCCAGTCTTGAATTTTTGATAGTAGGGTATGACAGAATACCTTTTGCAATGTGTCAATAGGGTTATAGGCCTGTAATTAGCGGGTACAGACCTATCGCTTTTCTTATAGATGGGTATTACCTCTGCACCCCTCCATGACTCAGGAATGGGGGCTCCCCAAGCGATTGCCTTGGATAGAAAGAGGATGTACTCAATGTTAGAAAGAAAGAGGTTGCCGGGAATGGCGTTGGGGCCAACAGCTTTCCGACGTACTATGTTATTTATTGCATCTCGGATGTCTCCCAGGTTAAACAGCCCATCCCAATAAGTAGTATTCAGCTTGGGTGGGAGTGTAGTGACAGAGGTGGTTGCAACATTGGCTTTCGACATTATAGAGGGAGTTAAAGTGTTGGAACCAGTCTGAGGGCTGAATGTTATTGCCAATTGCGGGAGCCCTCCTTAGATTTCTTTAATTTACCATAAACCAAAATGATTTGAAATGCCTGTGTTCACAAGCAGCCTTCATGAGTCTCCATCTTTCCTCCTCCCAGTTCTTCCTAGCCTTGTTCTGCATATACACATTCCCAAGAGTCCTAACTCAGCCAATGTCTTTTTGCCTGATTGCACTGATTAGATTTGTTCAGGCCAGCCGACAGTCTTGATTAAACCAGTTGTCTCCATCGCAGAGTGAAGTGCTATGAGTATTATGGGCAACAGGCGGATTTATTAGCAGTTCTAATCTTTTGAAGAACCCAGTATGTACATCTAGTAGGGAGGAGCGGTTTTCCTCTTCCATCGTGGTTATCAGTGCTAAACAGTGTGTTAGATCTTGGTTGATGGTAGAGATAATGTCACCTCGCAAGATGGCCTTGCTCCATCTTAGACGCTGTCTGCTGTGCTCAGCCTGAACCACCTTAGTTACTTTAGCAGTGGTTTTCGCAATAGGCGCCCTTCCCCAAGGGGGTTATAAGCTAAGGCAGAGTGGATTGTGGTCGCCATCCATTTGGGACTGGACTACCATATCGTCTACCAAATGCCAGTGTGTAAGATCCATCAGAATATAGTCAATGAGACTCTTTCCCTGTTCGCCAATGAAGGTATGTGCGGCATGCCTATCGGATTTGGTTCTTCCATTGACTGCCCTCAGGCCATGGCCAAGGATCAGGGCGTTTAGTTGCAGGGCAGCCTGGTGGCACTTCTTGATAGGGGGGAGCTCGAGCAAAGGTATATGTCATTGGTTATCTTCTTCCAGAAAATCACCCATATTATCCAGACCAAGGAGTTCAAAGTTGGTATTAAAGTACCCCGCTACAATAATGGCATGTTTAGGGGGTCTCTCTCTGATTTGTACTCAAGGGACTGTGAGGTGGCAGAATGGTCAGGTCGCGTTGTCCCCCTAGCACCGATGTTGAATATGTCTGTGGCAAAGGTCCCAGAACCCTTGAGACTAATACCAAGAATATCAGGGCTGCTGGAAGGTAGCAATTTTACTACACACTATAGTGCGATTCTCACCCATATTAGGAGGCTCCCTGATGGACAACCCACCTTACGAGGTGTGAGAGAACAGGGCTGATTGCAGAGGCCCCTTAACTTTTCGCCCCCATTTTCCACTTTTTGCTGGTGTTTTCCTGACTCTGATGGTGCCCTGGGTACGGCTAACCAGTCCCAGGGCCTGTGCTCTGTGTAAAATCAGTATGTAAATTAGGCTAATTTTAATTGGCTAAGTCAACCTACCTATAAGTTCCTAGAATATGGTAGGGCATGGAGGTTTAGGGACCCCAGCATAGGTAGTGCCCCCATAGGTGCACTGCTGAGGTGCCCAGTGTCATTTTGAAGGCAGGCCTGCCTTGTTGGTTGCTTTTAAATTAAAATCATATGCAAATTCGACTTTGGAATTACAAATAGTTCCAAAGTCTTAAACTACCTTATTTTTACATATAAGTCACCCCCTAAGGTGTGCCCTATGTGCCCCTAGGGCTGGTGTCATGTAACTATAAGCAGGGACCTTATAAAAATAGTTTTATAAGCCCATTGAGGTAAAAACAACCACATTCATTTTTCCCTCATTGTAGTGAATGATCTTCATAGGCTAGAATGGTGAGACTTTATTTTACTTTTAAAAGTCCAGTTAAGTAACAAATACCAAGAGTTTGGTATCAAATTACCTGTTACAATAAATCCCACAACTTCCAGTTGTTGGATTTTATATCACTTGTTCAGGTAAAGAGTTTTAAACTTTAACTGAAAAGTTGCGAACTTCAGCCCTGCAGTGTTTTTGGTGCTGTGCTCCAATTGGCCAGCCTCTGGCAGCCTGGCCAGGCTGCCTTGATGCGGTGTGAAGTGGCTTGGCTTCACACAAAGAGATGTGCCTGTGGGAGGAGATCTCCCCTCAGCAGATGGTGAGGCAGGAATGGGGAGGGCTGCCAAACTGGTCTTCAAAGGCAGAGAAGGACATTTGGAGCAACCCAGCAACACCCACACATCCTGCAAACCCAGACAATTAGGTGCCCCCTTGATTAGATTAGGAGAGGGCAGGAGAGGGGTGAGTTTAGGATTTTTAGCCACACCAGTGGGTGGGCTCAGCAAGATGTAACCTCCAAAAATCACTTTCAGCCATGATGGATTTTTGAGGAATGTTTCTCCCTGGGATTGATTTTTGCCACACTTCCCATGACGTGGTCATGACAGGGGGAAGGACCATGCACCTGATTGGAGAAGCAGGACCCCACTGTTTTACACCCAGGAGCAGGGATAAAACTGGCAGATCTACACCCACACCTCAGATCCCCATCAGATTCCAACAAGGAAGAACCACAGAAGAAGAAGGACTTCCCTGCTGGACCCCTGGCCTGCACCTGGACCCTGCACTCTGAAGGACTGCACCAACTGCACACTTGGGCTTCACCACAAGAAGGACTTTGCCTGGCTTCAACTGGCTCAAGGAGGGACTCCCTGTTTGCTACAGGTGAAAAACTGCTAACCAGAGTCCCCTGCACCAACTCCTAAAGAAACCAACCAGCTGACCACTGTCCAGTGGCCAAAAAGGAGTTTGCACCAAGTGCATTCTGGGAGTTGTAGTCCACACCCCACAGAATCATCTCAGAGCTTCTGGATCCTTGAGGTGAGCTGTGGACCCCAAAAGAACCTTAAAGCAACATCTGGGAGAAGATCCAGAAGTTTGGAGAACTTTTGAAAAAAGCTCCATAGAGGGACCGACCCCCCCGCTGCAACTCTAGCCGGCTTGCCTGAACCGCGACCCAGCCTGACTAGCAGGTTCGTCCCGGTGAAGAAAGTCTCCAAAAAAGAGACTAAGTCCAAACATAGGAAGTTCACCGGGACCTCCCAGCCAGTGTTTCCGAGGAGGGCTCCAAGGATGTCGGATCAAGATCCAAGTTTGCCCCGGTCGAAGGATTTTCACCCCGAAAAAACGACTAAGTCCAAAGGTAAAAATCTCCACCAAGGTCTCCCGTGCCGCGTATCCAGAGAAGAGTTCCAGGAGGTTGGATTGGACTGGCAGGTTCGTCCCGCTGAAGAAAATCTTCAGAAAAACGACTAAGTCCGGAGGTAAACTTTTGACCTGGGCCTCCCGCGGGCTGTAGCCGAGTCGGGCTCCATCGTGGTCGGCCTTAAACTTTGACTTTGCCCCGGTCGAGGGCTTCCTTGGTAGCTGGTGCAACACCATTGGGTGGTACAATAGGAGCCTTCCTATCTCTCTGGTCGGGCATGTCTGCTGGGGGACTAATAGTGCAGCACCGGTTATCGAGATTTACTCGGCTGTTAAGTCTATCGTGGGAGGCCTGTGCCTCCGGCTCTAGGTGTCAATCTAGTTAGAACAAACAGTACCATCATCTAAAGCAGAGTGCGGGTGGCACATGAGGAGGATTGGGTGGATTGAGTTTGAACTGTATAGAAGACCCATCTGAAGGTTTGGTTCCTTGATCTAGGGCCACTAGATCATAAGCCAGCTGCCCATTTTCTAAAAGAAGCTCGATACAGTCTGACGGTGAGCCCAAAGACCTATGCCGTCTGAACCTAAGGATATCTTTCCTGATTACTGAGAGACATCCTCTGCTATAACGTATCCAATGGGTGACTTTGTTAATCAGGGAATCTTCCCCTTCCCTCCCCCCGAGGATTAAGTTTGGGTACATTAATCATAAAAAGTTTCCGAAGTGGGGTGGTGGTGGCAACATAAGTTCCACTAGGAAGACAGCCCGCCTCTACTATAGGGAGCATCGGTTTGGGCCCTTTGCTCTGGGGGTAGATAAAAGGTGAGTCAATCGGCACACCTGCAAGTGTGTGGGAAGCCGTAATGCGCTCTCCAACTGTTATCCTAGGGATGGTGTCTTCATGTGGGATGCCTGAATGTCCTCCAAGGTGTTTTGCATGGGGGGCATAATGGAAGCAAAGGGTGTCGGTGGGTGTGTTGGTCAAGACTGGGATGACGGCTCCTTCCCTGGGTGTTCTCCCCCTCTCTTCCACAAGACGCCCCACTGTGACCACAAGATCGCCTATCATAGACTTTAGGGCTGCTATTTCTGACCTGAGTATTTGTACACAACCTGCCAGGTCTTCATTTGGGGAGGGGGAGCATGGCTGGTTGTTTGGGAGGCCACCTGCCCAAGCTTGTGTGGGAAGAGCTACAAAATCCTGGATCATAGGTGGATCTGGTATGCATGTGAGGGGTAGGAAGCGGTTAGTACAGGGAATGGAAGAAGAGGGGGGACTATTGCTGTATCAGTAGAGGAGCCAGAACTGGTAACTGGATCTATTCGGTTTTGAGATGTTATGCTGGTATTTTTCATCACCCGAGCCCTGGCTTTATTAAACATATTAGATATACTTTCCTGCTTGTTGGTCAGCGGTTGGATTGCCAGGCACAGTTTGGGGCTCGATTGATGGACTACGCCAGATGGTGGGGCTAATATTTCCCTGCAATCAACCAGGAGGTTATCAATGGAATCAAGCACTTCATTGCAGCCCGACTTTTAAAGATTTTTCTTGTGCCTTTTCCCCCTCACCCCCACACCACCTCAGTTGATTTTCTTTTGCCCATCTCTGTGGGAATAAGTTGGAACGAAACGGGGGACCTGGGATGATGCGTTGGGGAGGAACTAGGGGAAAGCACAGCTATACATAGTGGCCAAAAAGAAGAAAAAAGCGAGGCTCAGGGGGGTGGCCCAGCCCAGGCTCGGCTGATTGAGGAAATGCACAGACGGGCCTGCCCTTGGGCCGCGTGTCCCGCACTGTGGTGTGCCCTCTCGTGCTTTATAGCGCTCATTGGAAATGGCAAGTGGGAGCAGGTGATGCAGAAGATGGCCGCCTCCTGGGGCCACAAAGCAGTGTGGGATATGAAGTCCCTCTGTCTCGGTTAGTGCGTCCCGTGCTGAGGTGTGCCCCCTCATGCTTTATAGCACTAGTTGGAAATGGCAAGCGGGAGCAGGTAATGCAGATGATGGCCCCCTCCTAGGGCCACAAAGCAGTCTGGGATATGTAGTCCCTCTGTCTCGGTTAGCGCGTCCCGCACTGCGGTGTGCCCCCTCACGCTTAATGGCACTCGTTGGAAATGGCAAGTGGGAGCAGGTGATGCAGAAGATGGCTGCCTCCTGGGGCCACAAAGCAGTCTGGGATATGTAGTCCCTCTATCTCGGTTAGCATGTCCCCTATGGAAAGTTATTAAAGTCCTGAATATATTAAAATCCTGGTCCTCTAATAAGTAACTGTCATGGAAGCAGATGGCTGAAAAGTTATTGCACGTTCCTGTGCCTGGTTTGTTTCCATAGAGTCTTGGAGGTAAGGGCCCTGGATATAATAGGTAGAGTATTTACCACAGATGGTGTTAATTTTCATATCTCCAGACCAGAAGAACAAACCCTAACTCCAGAATTGTTTCATACCCTTTGTTTCCAGGTGTTCCCAAGCTGTGTGTGGTAAGAGCCATCAGGGTTTATGAGGCTATGACTGTAGATCTTCACTGCTGAGGGGAATTTCAACTTCTTATTGCCCTTACGAAGCATCATAAGGTGATATCCTGTTGTAGTATCACCAGGGGGATCAGGTGGTCCTTGCAGGATGCTGGCATATATAGGAAGACATTTTGGGGTAAACGCAGCAAGAAGGTCCATGGCTTCCAAGACCTTTTCCTTGGGGCCTTGCCTGGAGGACATACTTAATGTGGCAAACTGGTCCTCAGGCTCTACTTTTAAGAGATTTTAACCCAGTCCAAGACAGTGCATTACTGGTAGTGAAAACACTTTGAACTAGCCTAATCCTCTCCTCTGTTTGTGACACAGAATGAAAAATGTCCTAGCCATTGTAAGGGAAAGCTTAATTTCTATTAAGGATAGAGAGGGGAGGGTTAGCCCACCCTTAGGCATTAAGTTGCTGTACCCATCCTAGGTGGTGGAATGTAAGTAAACAGTCGTCATCGTTCTTGGAATGCATATTGCACGTTTTGTTATCCTTATACTCTGATTCTGTGACTATGGCTTTTTCTGTACAGATTCGTCTTGAGCATGGAGGCTCATGTTGTCTTTCTTTTCATAGGAACGGTTTGAGGTAAACAGGAATAAATTGAGGAATGAATGGCTGTGGTCGTTGGATGAAAAGGAGGAGAGATCGTCTACAGAGGACCTTATATTGGCATTCTATTAATCTGATTGGTTGAACTGTTTGTTCTTTTTCCAGATTTCTCATGGGAAACTTAGTTTTGTTACATGATTGTTGCATAATGGCTGCTGTGATAAACAGTGAAGAAAAAACTGCCTACTTTTGGCCTCTGTGCCCCTAATATAATTGAAACTTTCTGTTACAATAGCTAGGAATTTGTTTCATTCTACATCTTAAATTTTCAACATGACATTTGCCTTTGAGATTTGTATCTATTATAACACCCTAATATGGGTATTCCTGAACCTTTTCTATTTAATACTTCCTATCTTCCAGATGAACTTAGAACTCTTTCTACCAAAGAACATTACCTTGGTTTGTTTTTTAGATTCCACTAATCCATTGGATCTACTTGCCTTGGAAGGCCAATGTGGGTTGTCACCAAGATGACTAGTTCATCAGCATAAGCTAAAAATGAGATTTAATCTGCTCTAACTTTGCATCATCATCTAACCTATGTACTAATAAGTCTGGCAGGTTTGATATCTAAAAATTAAAAAGAAGCAGGTCTAAGATGCATTCTTGCTTTAAACCATTGTGAGTAAGAACTTTCAGAGATAGGTCATTGCTGTTCGACTGCTTGACTCTAACCCAGGAATTGCTGTGAACTTCTATATGCAGAGTATTATATGTTTGTTGAATAGGGCATTGCATATTTCTTTTTGAGTGATATCTTGCTATATTTGAGAGAAATTGGGTTGAAGGTTGCGTGGGGTGTGAACCATGGTCAAGCACCAATCATAAACCTTTCAGGGTGACTCAATAAAGTAAAAAAATCAATGTGCACTTAGTCCGATGATAGTCTGGCACAAAAGCAGTCAGGCTTAATGTAGAGGCAATGTGTAAATTATTTTTGCAGCTCACAAATAATAATTGAAACACACAGCACATGAAAAACCCCACACCAATTTAGAAAAATGTAGTACATTTTAATAGATTATTTGACACCAAAGAGACAGAAATCCAATCAGTAGAACCGGAGTTGTGAATTTTTAAAGTTTAAGGTATTACTAATGCCTACAAAAATCAAAGCACAAACCATGGACATCTAGTCATGTGAGCCAGGTCAAAGTAAAAAAATATGGCTGACTGTGATGGAGCACAGTTTTGATACAAGAAGTTGATTAGGCCTAATCTGCTTCACTTCCTTACAAGAGATTTCAGCAAAAATGGCTTGGGAAGGTAAAGTTTAGTGGGGCAAAGCTACAGATGGTGTCTGAGGAGGAGGTGTTGTTGGGGAACCGTTGGACAAAGTTGCAGTGAAGGTCTCTAGCAGGACAAGGCTGGAGGCTGAGGACAATGAGTCTGCCCTCAAGAACGCTACCTGTGAACACCACCAACTGATCCGCGCCTCCAAAAGAAATTCCTTCACAGACAGACTGGACAAGAACACTCACAACAGCAAAGAACTCTTCAACATTGTCAAAGAGCTCTCCAACCCTAACGCCAACGCCAACGCCATCACGCCCTCACAAGACCTCTGCAACTCCCTCGCCACCTTCTTCCATCGTAAGATCACCGACCTACACGACAGCTTCGAACACCAGACCCAGCCAACCACCACAGAACCTACAACCCCAGCCATCATCCTCAACGCCTGGACTCACATCAACACGGAAGAGACCAAAGCCACCATGAACTCCATCCACTCCGGTGCCCCCTCGGACCCCTGCCCACACTTCATCTTCAACAAAGCCGACGACATCATCGCCCAGCATTTCCAGACCATCATCAACAGCTCGTTTGCTTCTGCCACCTTCCCCGAGAGCTGGAAACACGCAGAAGTCAACGCCCTACTGAAGAAACCTACAGCAGACCCCAGCGACCTGAAGAACTTCCACCCCATCTCGCTCCTCCCCTTCCCTGCCAAAGTCATAGAGAAGACCGTCAACAAGCAACTTACCAACTTCCTTGAAGACAACAACCTACTCGACCCTTCTCAGTCCAGATTCCGAGCCAATCACAGCACAGAAACCGCCCTCATCTCAGTCACAGACGTCATCAGAACTCTGATGGACAATGGAGAAACAGTCGCCCTCATCCTCCTCGACCTCTCGGCTGCCTTCGACACCGTCTGCCACCGAACCCTAATATCCCGCCTCCGCTCCACCGGCATCCAAGGACAGGCCCTGGACTGGATCACCTCCTTCCTCTCCAACCGCTCCCAAAGAGTCTACCTCCCACCTTTCCACTCAGACCCCACTGAGATCATCTGCGGCGTCCCACAAGGCTCCTCGCTCAGCCCGACTCTCTTCAATGTCTACATGAGCCCCCTCGCCGACATCGTACGCAAACACAACATCAACATCACCTCCTACGCCGACGACACTCAGCTGATACTTTCCCTCACCAAAGACCCCACCAGCGCCAAGACCAACCTGCAAGATGGAATGAAAGACGTCGCAGAATGGATGAAACTCAGCCATCTGAAAGTGAACTCAGACAAAACGGAAGTCCTCATCCTCGGAAACACCCTGACCGCCTAGGACGACTCCTGGTGGCCCACGGCCCTTGGCACCGCACCAACCCCCTCAGACCACGCACGCAACCTCGGATTCATCCTGGACCCACTTCTCACCATGACCAAACAAGTCAACGCCGTATCATCCTCCTGCTTCCTCACCCTCCGCATGCTCCGAAAGATCTTCCGTTGGATCCCCGCCGACACCAGAAAGACCGTGACCCACGCCCTCGTCACGAGTCGCCTGGACTACGGCAACACCCTATACGCAGGAACCACCGCTAAACTCCAGAAACGTCTGCAACGAATTCAAAACGCCTCCGCCCGCCTCATCCTCGACATACCCCGCAACAGCCACATCTCCGCCCACCTGAGACACCTGCACCTCCAGGAATGCATTTGTCTGTTGCAAATGGACTGCCAGCCCCTGGATAGCTTTCACAATGGTTGATTGCTCAACAGAGATGGATCTCAGGAGGTCAATAGCCTCCTCACTCAGGGCAGAAGGGCTAACTGGAGAAGGGCCTGAGGTGCCTGGGGCGAAGGAGATGCCCACCCTCCTCGGTGTGCGGGCATGGGAAACACACTGAAGGGCTGCTGGGAGGGCATTGCTGGTACGGGGGTGGTAGCTGTACCTGTAGTTGGGGTGGGCACAGAGGTGTCCACCACCACGAGGGAGCTTCTATCGGAGGAGGTATCACTGCAGAACCCCTTCAGCTGGTTAACAGCATATGTCTCTAGCTTGGCTAGATCAAAATCTTCAGGTCCTGCTTGAGACCCAGCCAGAGACTTGTTGAATGAGGATTTTAGTTAAAAATGTCAGGCAGAAAAAGATAAAAAATCAAGTTGACCTTCAACTGTGGGTAGGTAGTGAACACTTAGCTATTGTATGTCACTGCACAAATACAAGTTCTATCCTCACCGCTGATCACCAATGTTAGAAATGGAGTCTTTGGTTGGCAGTCAGGTTACCCCCTGTCCAAGCAAGGACCCTCACTCTAGTTAGGGTAAGTCACACACAATCCAAATTATCCTGTGCCCACCCTCTGGTAGCTTGGCACTGAGCAGTCAGGCTGAAAATTAGAAGGCAATGCGTAAAGTATGTGTGCAATATGTCATGCATTAACACAGTAGAACACCACAAAAATACACCACACAGTGTTTAGAAAAATACATAATATTTATCTGGTAAAATGCAGGTCAAAACGATTAAGATGCAATAAGTATATGTTGAGATATCACTTTAAAAATGATATAAAGTGTCTTTAGTCTGTTAATAAAAGCCTCTTTGAAGCACAAAGTACCTGGTTTGCGTTCGAAATCTCTGAAAAAAACCACAGAGGAGGAGATGCGTGGAAAACAGGGAGGTGTGCGTCAATTTCACGGGCCACACATGGTGATGCGTTGTTTATTTTTCACACAGGGAAGGCTTTGCGTCAATTTCTGGTGTTCAATCTTGGATCCTCTTCGGGTTGCGGGGTTTTCGGGTGCCCCAGGGTCGGTACGTTGAAATCCAGCACTGAGAGGATGAAGTCACAGAGGCTGCGTCGATCCGGTGGGCATTGCGTCGGAATTTGTACCGCACGGCAGGCGCTGCTTTGATTCCTCTCAGGAAGTCGGGCTGTGTTGCACCGGCTCGATTGTGGATCGATCCAGTGGGCCGTGCGGCGAATTTCCAGTCGCTACGCTGGCACTGCGTCAATCTTCTCCTGGCGAAAGCGGGCTGCGTCATTCCAATTTGGCGTGCAGGCTGTGCGTCTTTTCTGGCAGGCAGTGCATCGATTTTTGGCGCACCGGGAGTTCTTCTTGCAGGAATGCCGTCTTTTTGGTCCTGAGACTTCAGGGAACAAGAAGCAAGCTTTATCCAAGCCCTTGGAGAGCACTTCTCAGCACAGCCAGAGAGCAGCAAGGCAGCAGGGCAACAGCAAGGCAGCAGTCCTTCTCAGAAAGCAGTCAGGTGAGTCCTTCGGGCACACAGGCAGTTCTTCTTGGCAGGTTGCAGGTTCTGGTTCAGGTTCTTCTCCAGGAAGTGTTAGTGAAGTAGGAGTGTCTACCTCAGAAGTGTCTTGTTCAGAAGTGTCTACGTTGGTAGGGTCAGAGATCCTGCTTAAATACCCAAATGTGCCTTTGAAGTGGTTACACCACTATAGAAAGGCTGGCGGAATTGGGGCTTTCGGGACACCAGGGTGCCCATGCACTGGGAATGGGCAGTGCATGGACCCCCATGCACATCCCCGTCGTGCATTCCACTGCCTGAATTACGGGCAATGGAATGCGCGGCGGGTACCGCGGCACCCGCCACACTGCTACATTGGCACTGGCTCCATTAGGAGGCAGCGTCAATGTGAAGGCCCTGTTCACCGCAGGGCCGGCGGGCAGAAACAGCGGTGAGCTCTTAATTTGGCCGGTGTGTTCAGGCCCCACAGGTGGCCTGATGGAGGAATGAGTTTGATGGGCAGCCTCCGCCACCCGCCAAACTCATAATGACGACCATAGTCGAGAAGGCATGTTGTTACTGGCTGAAGATCCGGAGTTGTAATCTCGGCCCCAAGCTTCATTTTTCTTACTACTTCTATTTGAGAACATAACGTAAGTATTAATAGAGAGCATGACACCCATGGATATCTTTGCGCTCTGAACATATAGCGGATGCATATTGTTACTGTTTTATTGACCTTGTAGGTATGAAACAGCGGTGAACTCTTAATGGGGTCAGTGGTGTTCAGGCCGCACAGGTGGTCTGATGGAGGAACAAGTTTGATGGGTAGCCTCCGCTGCCCGCCAGACTCATAATGAGGACCATCGTCCAGAAGGCATGTTGTTACTGGCTGAAGATCCAGAGTTGTAATCTCGGCTCCCTGCTTCATTTTTCTTACTAGCTCTATTTGAGAACATAACGTAAGCATTAATACAGAGCATGGCACCCATGGATATCTTTGCACTCTGAACATATAGCAGATGCATATTGTTACTGTTTTATTGACCTTGTAGGTATGAAAGGCGGCGAGGTTTTGAACAAGCACACAGGGTGAGATCAGACCATTGCAGTGGTTGTGTAAGTCCCCTGAGCACACAGACCGTCCCGAGCAATGAGAAGATAAACAGCCAAAATACGATGTTAAATCACTGGACTTTGAACTTTCCACAAAGTATGTTTGACTTTGGAAGGTTGAGGTGGCTTGAGTAAGGCTAGCGTTTTTCATAAGTACTCTGTCATATCATATATGAAAACAGTCCATCATGTTAAATTTCCCCATCCATTTCAATTAGGCTTTTTGACTGTATGAGTGGTATAACTATGTGTTCATGGTTCATGGTGGCTGGAGTTTTAATGTTTCTGTACGTGGCGGCGTAATAATGACTTTCATTGTTAAAACTAGTGTTGTTAGGGCACTGTCGTCTTTCTGCTGGAGTTGTAAAAGCCATTGTTGTAAAAGCTTTTGTTGTTCCGCCACACATTCACGCCTAGCAGATATCAATCAGGAATTGTACAGATGTTACTCTGACCTTTACATGAGCAGCTCTGGGAATGCTGGCGGTAACAATGACGCTCACTTGGCACATTGACTTTCCCGACTATCTTGCAGGTAGAAGCTGAGGAGCTGGGAGGGGGGGAGATCAGCTTACCAGAGATCCAAGCGGCTATGAAGGCCATGGCTCGGGGCAAAATGCTGTGAACGGACGATTTCCCAGTTGAGCTCCATGCCGCATATATGGATGAACTAGAAGACCTAAACAAGGAGGCTAAGGACAAAGGTCTTTTGCCATCCTCCACTCACAAGGCACTGGTAGTACCACTGCTAAAATCAGGAAAACCAGTGCACGACAAAAGAGCTTACCAGCCATTATTGATGTTAAACATTGATTATACAATCCTCAGGCAGATCCTTGCCACTAAACTCCTCCCTTACATGCTCAAGCTTATCCCTTCCAATAACGTGGGGTTTATTCCTGGCCACAACACAGTGCTTTGCATTTTGAGACTTCTGGCTATAATTGAAGCTGATACATATGATTGCGCAGAGGCAAATGGTCTTCGGAGTGAATATAGAGCAAACATTTGACAGCCAGGAATGGGCCTTCCTCTATGGTGTCATGGAGCACTTCCACTTGGGACAGAGGTTCATGGCCTGGACCAGGTTACTGTAGATGCACCCTTCTGCCAGAGTCCGGACAGGGAGGTTTATATCAAAGAGCTATATGGTGGGTTGTGAAACCAGGCAGGGGTGCCCTTTATTACCCCTGTTATTTGTTCTGGAAATGGAACCGCTGGCTTGCTGTGCCAGAGTGGCTATCAGGGTATAGTGGTCGTGGGGCAGACGAAAATCATCCTTTATGCTGATGATCTCTTGATTTTCCTATGAAATATGACAACAGATCTGGAGAGCACTCGAAGACTGCTGGAGGACTTCAGTTCACTCTCTGGGCTGAGGGTAAATTGGCAAAAGTCACTAATATTCCCTACATTGGTGAATCGTGACCACCGGCTGGGTCGATGGTGTTTGCAATGAAAGCCCCGGTGCTTGCAATACCTGGATGTACAGATCTACCTTGACCGAATGGATTTAATGGAAGGGAATGGCGGAAAGGTGATCTTAGCTCTCAGAATGAGTATTGACTTTTAGAGGACGCTTCCCCTCTAGTTTGTAGGCCAAGTGGCAATGGTAAAAATGGTTGCACACCCCTAACTATTGTATTTTTTCATAGTGCTACCAGGGTGGATCAATCGTGCAAAGTTTCGGGAACTAGACTCGCTCACTGCATTCCTCTGGGGCTCGGGCAGCAAATGAGAGGCACTGACTACACTGCAGAGACAGGTGAAAGAGGTGGACCTAGCAGTTCCTGACTTTGAACCCTACTATCCAGCGGCACAGCTCCAGTAAATGATGCAGTGGCTGGTGGGCAGACAGACACCAGGGTGGGAGATGGGTCCTTGTACCTGATCTACCCTGACTGGTCAGGGTACTACTAAAACTGACATGCCCTTCAGAAGACAATACCACTGAATTTTGAATGCTCTGGTGATGTTGG
This sequence comes from Pleurodeles waltl, assembly GCF_031143425.1. Classification (NCBI taxonomy): domain Eukaryota; kingdom Metazoa; phylum Chordata; class Amphibia; order Caudata; family Salamandridae; genus Pleurodeles; species Pleurodeles waltl. Next base: position 806,097,982 of record NC_090442.1, on the reverse strand, counting down.
GTCAGGTGTCTGCAAAAGATGCATGCAAAGGTCCCGTCCTCACCTAACTTACTCATGGAGATACTAGAATTACTGCTACATGGGGAGACTGACAGCATATTGCAGACTCGGTGGCTGCAGGAGCATCAAGAATGGGTGACTTGTTCAGGGCCTGAGTTACTCCTTCCATTCGAGGAGTTCTGATTAGAGCATGATTTACCTGAGGGCCACTTTCTGTCCAACTGGAGCATGATTTACCTCTGGGCCATTTTCTGTTGAATGGGGCCACAATACAGTCTGCAAACATTGGGGAGTGGACTGTCAGAGCCACCACACCACAAGAGTTGTTAATGTTTAGTCACACCCTCTGGAACTTTCAAAGCTGTCACCTGTTTATACAAGATGATTAGAGAGGACATGTTTCTGCCTTTGACCGTCCTTTCAACCCGATGGGAGGAACACCTTGGGAACCCTATTGGGCGACTATACTGTAAAGGGTACCCAAAATCTTGAGGAATGGCCATTTTACACTAATTAATTTTTTGTGCTGCACAGAGCGTATCTCACCTCCAATAGGATAAATAGATATTTTCACGCAGTGAGTGTGGCGTGATTGAGGTGCGCGGAGGTGGGAGCGGAGTTCTTGCATATGTTCTGGATTGCCCACTGCTCACAACCTACTGGGATGAAACCTGAAGCATGGTTTCAAGTATCACTGAGAGAGAAGCTCCATTCACTCCAAGGCACTGCTTATAGAGCTGGTTTCCATACACTGCTAAAACCAAGGCCACACGTGGGCTTCAGAACCTAGCTTTTATCCTTGCAAAGCAGGAAATGACCAGGAACTGGAAGGCTCCAGGGGAACTTCGGGTGACTGTATGAAGGGACCAAAAGTTCAGATTAATGATTGTTGGGGACTACTTGCACTGAAATGGTTTTACTGCTACACCAACGTAAGCTATGAGGATTGAGGGGGATGACTAGGGGAGGCGGGCGGGCACAGTGGGGTGGGTCTGCAACATTACCACAGGTGCTACTATGTCTCTAACAATGCATAAGAGGGAGAGACTGTTGTATTTGATGTGGCTTTGTTGTATGGAGATGATGGAAAATCATTAAAATCTTGGCAGTCAACCATTCAGCACATAGTTGTAATTCCCCACCCAGTCCATGGGGATTACAGCATACAGGCCACACAGGTGTAACAAATTAGAAAAAATATCCTTGATCTGAGTTAAGTGTATACAAATGTAATAGATGGACATCTGTACTATGCAAGAGACATGTGAATACAGAAAGTAATCTAGTTTCACATGCATGTTGTCTACAGGCTAGTAGAATGATAATTTCTTCATCTCGGGTAGGAGGGCTGATAAATTAGAGAGTACGTGAACGATGTTGTTCCTTATCTGAAGAGCCACGGAGATTAATTGAATGATGGTCTGGAATGTATCCTAGGGTAATTACTAGTAATTAAGATTAATTTAGGCATCACTTTTTTGTTCTCTTAGTGTAATGCCCTTAGAACAACACAAATGCACAAATGTAGCTCCTGTAGCACGTTGCACAAGTGTGCTCGTCCTCAGAAGTGACAAAGTGAACAAAAAAGACTGCCCAGGCCCAGTGTAATTACTAGTTTCTGGGATGAATTCAAGTGTTCTACCCATCACTTTTTAGTTCTCTCAATATTTAAGATTATGCAGAATTTATAGAAGCAGCATTACATAAATGTACCCCCTGGACCATTGACAGTGTAGACTAGGAGAACACCACCTCCTTTCATGGCCAAATCTAAAAAACACAGAATTTGTATTGAATACAAAATACAGCAAAACATTTTAGTTGTGTGAGAAGCTGTCTGCAGTTTATCGCACCTTTACCATGAACTGAAACTCATCTCATGGCTGGCCACCTTCAAGCAAACTTCAGAAGTTCAGTGGTACTTAAAATTCTTATTCTGATTTATTTTCACTTAACATTTTTACTGTAACCAATCATTTTATCCTTTTTCAATTCACTGCTAGCTGTTCCTGTAATAGAAATCATGTCTTCTGCTTAGATTTAAACATTTTGGTGGCAACGTGGAATATGTCAGGTCTACATACGAGTGGGATTGATAACAGGGCAATGGTATTGAGGCTTATCCTGTAATTTATGCACACAAGATAGGTATTCAGGGGATCACAGTTTGGGGGCCTGACATATAGTAGTTCAAATGGCAAGACAACCTTTCTTTAGTTTTTCATGCATTCAGAAAGCACATAGGGCACTTCTAGGTGTTAAATATACTAGGCTGTTTTTCAAATAACAGGAATAAAAGTTGTCTTTTTAGAAGAATGGCCTCTTTAGCTAAATTATGTTATGTCTTCTTTGTTCCCATATTCATTAGACACTTCCTAATACATTGTGTTTATGAGAAACATGTGTGGCATTTACCCCTTAGCTGCTGGGTTGTACCCCCCTCCAGCCCTCCCAGTGCTCAGTCCTTTTTTGGGCATTTGAGGTAGGTATCCATACCAAATGTGTGTCCTTTTTTCCCAGCTTCCTGGGGATTCTAAAAGTACCCAGGGTTTGTGGATTTCTCTGGAGGGGACAGAGAAAATAGGCAAAAGATACCAAAATTTAGAGTTTTTGGGGAAAAATTGAAAAAAGTCCTATCGATAAAAATGGCATCAACGAACGCTTTGCTGTGCTAAAGTCATCATCTTCCCAGCTTTCAGGAACACACAGAGCTGAATAAAAAACACATTTGTTACCACAGTTTTGGCATTTTTCCTAGAGGTAGCCCATTTTTCTTATTTTTGTGCTCTCGACCTACTTCCAGTTTGTGGTGGAAGCCAGTTTAAAACCCATGAGCGATCAAGAAAACCTATAGAATTCTGAAAAGTAGACAAAAGTTTAAATTCAGCAAGGGTTCACATGTGTAGCTCCCTCAAGTTTTTCATAAAAAAACTAACTATTAACAATAAAGAAATACTGAAAATACATAGGAAAAACTGCCATTTGTGACATCGTTTTCATCTGTACCTTTTTGTCACAAGTGCCGTTTTATAAAAGCAATATACCACTACGTCCACTAGGACCTTCTGGTTGGGAGGATATATAGAATTTGTAGGTTTTCCAAGGACATAAGATACCCAGGGTCAACAAGTGAGCTGCACTGTATAATGGTATTTCATTGTGTATCGAGTATAAACCAATTCATATGGTGAAATATGTAGAATGAAAAATGGGTATCAAGGAGACCTCTGTATTTCTGAAATGAACACAAGATATGGAGTTTAGGAACAATGGTTACTTGTACATCTTCGAATTTCCGTGTACCCATAATAGCATATGCTTTAGAGAGTATTTTTCAAAATGTTTTCTTTCTAACACACTGGCTTACCTTTGGCAGGCACAAATACAGCAACATCCAATATCTTACTATTCTGTAGTCCCACATGTCTTATGGTAAATATGGTACCTCACTTGTGTGATGAGACCTGCTGCCTGCAACAGGAAATGTACCAAAACACAACAGGATACATCACATTTTTCAACTAAAAACTGACCTGTTTTTTGCAAAGTGGGTAACTTTGGATTTTTGGCCCTAGCTCATTGAGCACCTAAGGAAATCTAGCAAACCTGTACCTTTTTGAGAATTGGAAACCTAGGGGAATCCAGGGTGGGGTGACTTGCGTGTCTCTTACCAGGTTGTTTTACCTAGAACCCCTTGCAAACCTCAAACTTCTACTAACAAAACATATATTCCTCAAATTTCTGTGATGGAAAGTTCTGGAATCTGCGGGGAGCTGGAAAATTTCTTCCATGCAGTATTCCTCTAAGTCTTCGGAGTAAAATGGTATTTCACTTGCGTAGGCAGGCCTAATGCCCGGGACACAAAACAGCCCAAAACACAACATGGATACATCACAATTTTCTACTCGAAATTGACCTGTTTTTTGCAAAGTGAGTAGCTGTGGATTTTGGGCCCTAACTCAGGCGGCACCTAGAGAAATCTAGAAAAGCTGCCCATTTTTTAACACTCGACAACTGTGGGATTCCAGTGTGATGTGCCTGTCTGGATCCCATGAGTTTTTTTTACCAACAATGCCATGCAAACCTTAAACGTAGACTAAAAAAACACATTTTCCCCACTTTTCTGTGATGGAAAGTTCTGGAATCTGAGGAGAGCCACACATTTCCTTCGACCCACCATTCCTTTAACTCTTCTGATAAAAATTGAACTTCCGTTGTGAGGATAGGCCTATTGCCCACGACATGAAACGGACGAAAACGCAACATTGATACATCATATTTTTCCACTGAAAATTTACCCATGTTTTGCAAAGTGAATATGCCATGCACACATCACACTTTGCAAGAAATTATGCATTTTCCTTACATTTCTGCAATGAAAACTTGTGGAATCTTCAGGAATTCATCAAATTTCTACCACCCCGCATTATTCCACTTGTGCTAAAAAAGAGACTGTGATACTTGCCTGTGTGTACCTAGTGCCTGTGACAGGAATGGACCAAACCAAGGTCAATGGGAGCCCCTACTGGGGATTTCTATTGACCTCAGTTTGATATGTCCTGGTCCTGGGTACTAGGCCTAACCACACAAGTGGTGCAGTGTTTTTATTGGTACAAATGGGGAAATGCTTGGTGTTAGGATTTTTATGGATTCCGGAAGTTCACATCATTGAAATGAAAGGAAAATGGGTGATTTCAGGCAAAATCTGTTGTTTGCAGGGCACTGTGGGTAAGAAAATCTCAAGGGATTCACACACAGCACATCACACAGGAATCCCCGGGTTGTATAGTTTTCAAAAATGTCTGTGGTTGGTAGGTTTTCATGGGTGGCGTCTGAGCATGGTCTGCAGCCAACCCTATTTCTGATCTCTCCACATAGCATTTTAGGGCCTTTTGTGTCAAGGTCTCTTGGCTCACCCACACAAGTGAGGTACCATTTTTATCGAGAGACTTGGGGAAATGCTATGTGATAGGAAATTTGTGGCTCTCCACAGATTCCGGAGTATATTTTCACAGAAATGTGAGGAAAATATGCATTTTCAGTCAATGTTTGAGGTTTGCAGGGCACTGTGCATACGAATATGGTCTGGGATGCATGTGAAGCATACCATTCAGACTCCCTAAGATGTCTAGCATTCATAACAATCTGGGTCTGGTAGGTTTTTCCAGGTAGTAGCCTACCCAAGCCCAAAAAGGCAGTCGTTCACCGTTGTAAGTGGGATGATATTGGGAGTTAGCCACACTCTCTTGGCCCATATGTAAAAACAACACCAAAAAAAAAAAATATCCTCTTGTTTGCATCAGGATAGGATGCTTTAGTCTGTAGGGGAGCCGAAAGACTGTTGAGGTTTTAGGGGTGAGGGTGGGGCCTGATGTTAGATGGGCAACACCCACTCCATTGTTTTCTTAAAAACATATATTGCTGCCATACAGTAGGCTTCTGCCCCTCTGAGGGGCAGATCAGAGGTAATTATCGCCATTTGCCTCCGGAGGCAGAAAGACTGTTGCGCCAGTTACCTTGGGGGAGACATGGCCCTGCCCAGGCCGGGCAGCACCCATCCAATATTTTTGAGTGGCCATGGCCATTTCCATGGTGGAGAACACCCACCCCTCTATTTTTATTGAAAAATCCCTGGTTTCTAGTGGGATTTCTGCCCCCCCCCGGAGCAGATCAGCTGTAATTACACCCATCTGCCCCCCAAGGGGCAGAAAGACTCTCTCCCCATTTATTTGTGGTGGAGGTATGGTCATGTCTATGCTGGAAAGCCCTCAACCATTTATTTCTATATAATTAAATAATCCTGATGCCTAGTGGGCTTTCTGCTGCCCCTGGTAGGCAGATCTGGAGTAATAGCCCCATTCTAAGACTGTTACCCCATTTAGTTGGGGTGGGGGCATGGCTGTGCCCATAGTGGGCAGCCTCCAAAGCTCTGTTTTTTTTTTTTAAATCCCAGGTGTCTAGTAGTGGGCTTTTCTGCCCTCCCGTGGGCAGATCGGGGATAAAATACCCCGAACTGTTCCCCAGGGGAGGCAGAAAGACTGTTTCCCCATTTGTTTGGGGTTGCAGCATAGCCATACCTATGCTGGGTAGCCCCTATATTTAAAAAAAACATGCTCGGCTTCCAGTGCGTTTTATGCCCCCTGAGGGGCAGAAAGACTGTTGCCTCATTTAGTGGGAGTAGGGACATGGCCATTCCCATGGTGGAGAGGCCCCACCTCTCTATTTCTTTTTATTTTTTGTAATCCTTTTTTGTAGTGGGCTTTTTGCCCCCCACGGGGGGGACAGATCAGAGGTAATTACACCCATCTGCACCCTGGGGGGGCAGAAGAACTGTTTCCCCATTTATTTGTGGTGGGGGCATGTCCATGACTATGTTGGGCAGTCCAACCTCTATTCCTATATAATTAAATAACACTGGTGCCTAGTGGACTTTCTGCCCCCAGGTGGGCTGGTCAGGAGTAATTGCCCCAATTTGCCCCCCCAAGGAGGGCAGAAAGACTGTTGTCCCATTTAGCTGTACTGGGGGCATTGCCATGCCCATAGTTGGCAGTCCTCACTGCTCTATTTATAAAACAAAACCTAGTGTCTAGTGGGCTTTCTGCCCCCATCTGCCCCACAGGGGGGAAGAAAGGATGTAATTCTCATTTATTTGGGTGAGGGTATGGCCATGTCTATGCTGAGCAGTCCCCACTCCTTTATATCTATATTAAAATAATCTTCGTGCCTAGTGGGCTTTCTGCACCCCCTGGGGGCAGATCAAACATAACTTCCACCATATGCCCCCCAAGGGGGGGGGGCTGAAAGACTGAAATAAAATAATGTATGAAGGGGAAGCATAAGCTCCCTCCCCACCCCTGGTGTCTAGTTGGTGGATTGTTTTCCTGCAGTGATTACCAACCAGGGATCCACTGGGCAGAGGATTCTCCCCTTTCCAACTATACTTCTCCTGTTACAATCAGTGCTGAGGGCTGAAATAGCCCCCACAAACACTGATTTATTGAAAGTAAAACGAGGCCATCATGTCACTTTTACTGCAATGACGTCAGCGTGCCCTGTGTGCTGAGCATTGTTCTAGTAAAAAACAAAAAACAACCAGGTTTCTCGGGAAGTTCTTTTGAAACATTCTGATGAAAACAAATAAAGGATTTCCTCTAGCGCGGAGTACCAGAGGGGCCTTTAGGCGCCTCCCCAGTGTCGACCAACTGCCAACACCTGCCCTGGGGATGTAGTGCGGCTGTAGGCCATTGGCTGATGGCCACACCTATAGGGTTAAGAACCATATGCTATTCAGGAATTTTGAGATTGATCAATGTTTCGGTGACCATTTAATCAACTAATTAGAGGAGCATTTCCATTTTAATTATAAGCATGCCATTGCTGTGGACATCACTTCTAATAATAAAGCTGGTGTTGAGTCATTCTTCAAGGGAAATCTTTTTTCTCTCTGTTATATGACCTTAATAGAAATAATGATGTTGTTTGAATAAAGACATTTCTTAAAGTGCTGAATATATCTGGCCCAGTGATAATAGCTGTTGATTTCTATGTTGCTCCCTACTGTTCAATGTACTTTTTTCAGTACTTGTAACAAAAAATGTATAACGTGCATGAGTTGTACTTTCCCAGGACTCGAACAATGGAGGCAGTGACTGGAGAAGAAGATGCAACATTTTCGATACCTGATGAGCCGGATGATGAGGACATTGTAAAGCGGACCAATCAAGTACATGAGAACGGTGAAATATTAGAATATATAGATTTGGAATAATACAACTATTGGGTAGAGTCATAGCTTGTGATCAATTGACCAATTGGAAATTGGGGGATTGTCTGGACAACTTTGATACAACAACGTGACAGAGAGAGAGATGTGAGATGCTGATGCTAGATGTTGGGGAGCGAGACTGCGAGGTTACTGAGGCGATTCGAGATTCTGTCATTGGGCTCATACTCTTGAGAGCCTGATGTGATGCTGATCGACTGATGACCTGAAGACAAAGACTGACTCTTTTGTTGATCCATACCGAAGACAGGTCGATATGACAATATGACTGAACTATAACTTTGTGCCTTTTCTTTCTCTGTACCAACTGTGCTGTCTAAATAATCTTCTTAGCTAGATGATTTCCCAAAAATTCTTGTTCTAAATTGTTTTTGGATGAAGTCCCACATGCTGATGCTAATCTGGATTAGATGAGGTTTTTCTTATATGAAGACTGACAGATTTAGAGACGAATGGGTGACGAACTGTTTTGCTGAACTCTATGAATAGAGAAGATTTATTACCTCTCTTCCTTCTGTTGACTTTTGCTAATGCATTAGAATATGATTTGATGCAGATTTTGATCAGATTATGTTATTGGTGCCTTCTAATAAATTAATACGGATTCTGATTGAATTGAGTTGTGTGGAATTAACCTCATGGCTTAGTATTGTAACTAATAGGGGAATAAAATCACTAAAACGTATAACGAGTTGTGGTTATTCATGACTGAAAGGTCATGTTGTTTTGTGTTCTTTGAGTCACTACTGATGATGACTAATGCTTATTAAGTTTGTGTATTGATAATTTGGAATACCAACCATGCCCTAGCTAGGATACTCCATGCGAATCAAAAGGTTCATCGACCTATGCGCGTCCCCTTGAAAGTTTACTTATTAGGGCCCAGGCGTGCTAACAGAAAGAACCACCTTAAACTATCTCTGTGCAGTTCTAATTTATTCCGGCTTTTAAGGAACACTTACACAGCACAGAACTTTGTACTTTTAACCACATATTTCTTTCTTCTGTACTTTGACCCTCTGAAGATGTTTTTTACCTTTTGACCGAGGACCCAGACAGAGATGCCTGTTATTTCTTTTGTTATATGCATCATATTTGAAAATCATTCCTTGATTCTAGAAAGAAAGGACAAGAGCATCATTTCTAAAGCATTCATGGACATACATCACTGCATTATTTGCTGATAATATTTTAACATCTCTGACATCGGTTGATATTCAGTTTGGCAGAACAGTATTGGTCTTTAAGGTGAATGGCTCTTGAAACAACATGTTATTACAGCTTTATTTTTAGATACTCATCAAGGATACTGCTACTACACAACAAAAACACTCTTGTGAGTAGAACTACTTGTTTTTTATGGTCTATACTAATACTGACACAAAGTGGGTTTGCCTTAAACCATGTATAGTAAAAAATAAATTATCTAGAATTGAACAGGCACCTGTCAGTGTGTTTTTATGCTAGATAATGCCATGCTGAAAATAAACGACTCGACGTGAGTTACTGCCCTTTACAATCAGGGCGACAAAAGAAGGTAAAAACATGCTCATAAGTTGTGGAGTTTGTATACATCTTGAATAACCCGGGTAGCCTGGTATATATAAAGAGAGCTAGAAAGAGGGAAGTTTCGGAGACTTCACGGTATTAGCAAAGTTGGCCTAGGCATTATAGAAGGAAGAACAACATGTCAATGAAAAATCATCAAATCCAGTCACAAACTAGTAGACCGAATAAACTGATCTGCCGTGGGGATTAAATGGGCAAAAAGGAGGGAGAAAGCAGGGTATTTTAATATATATTTGCTACTCGATTAAAAAAGTCAAGCTTTGCTGTAATGTCATTATAGCCCTAACTTGATGTTAACGATTTATGCATTTGATTAATCAATTGTTCTGATTTGTTCAGTGCATTCAATAAAAAAACAGAACTTTGTTTAAAAAATGTTAATCAATGAAGATGTGCCAACAATTCTTAAAATCTATGTCATGAGTATAAATGGACACTAAATAACTAAATAACCAACTGAACATTATTGTTTTATTTTATCGAAGTCTTTGTATAATACAGTTAAGAATAAAATGTAAAATTTTAAAACAAAACCAAAGCAAACCTATTCAAATTATTTATTGGATTGCCGTATTTGATAATATGAAAACCCTGAAACATGGACATTTTCAGACTGAAAATGGCATCCTACCCGTGTGGGTACAATAAAGACGCAGAAGAAGACATATTGAACAAAATAATGGATTAACCGGTAATTCTTACATTTACTGAGTTTTTCTCTTGCACAAAAATGTTTCTACCATTAAAAAGGTGTGCGCTTGACAGCACTGAGGAGATGACAGCTCTTTATGTAACACAGTTTAAGGCTAGTTATAACCATATTATTCGGGTGACAAGATAATCGAGAAATAAATCACCTAAAGATGTCTGTTACCACGTATTTGGAATGTTTAAACGCGTCATTATAAGTAGTTACCATAGATACCGATAGTTTAAAGCATCAAGTCCACGAAAGACTAAATTTAGCAGAAACTGAAAATGTTTTCCATACAAGGGCCTATGCATGAGTGAGGAGTGCTTGAACCACTGCTCTACCAGTCCTATGTTGCTAAATCTATCAGCCTTTTTGATGTTAATTTTTCAAGACAGTTTTAGGATATGACCTGCTTCCCACTGTTTGATTTAAATCTCTACTGATATGCACAGGCTTCAACTGCAGTGAACTTAAATACTCGTAGAAGCAGAAGACAACCTGCAGCTTGTTCTCAGAAAGATATTTTAGGACGTCCGTGAATGTTTCTTCTGTGGCCTAATGTTCTGTTCTTGCCAGCCTAAACAGCAGCCGCTGAGGAGTGTCTCCTCCCTCGCCAGCAGCAGCAGTTTCAAAACTTGACAAATAAATGCTAATACAGCATGTTCATTACCATCTTATTTTCTTCCATATCGTGAAGTCTAGGGGTCCGGCCATGGTGCAGATAGGCTTGAGGGGGAGTGGTAGATGCACTTTTGTCAGTGCACACGTGGGTTTGTCCGGCCATATCGGGACGGCAAAACTGACATGCGCACAGAGCTGTTTCCAACCTGAGCTGCGTTGCCAGGTTAGAGACAGCAGGCACAGGCTCACAATGTGTCTGGGAGCGCAAATCGAGGGTGCTCAGGCCAACCCTGAATCTGTTCTCATGCTACCAGCAGCATGAGAGCAGTGTTAGGATTGGCTGCAGGGCAGTCTGGGAGCCTGCAGTGGAGCCAGAAGAGCGGCAATGCAGCTGGCATTGAGGTAATTTTTGTTTTTTTTGTTTTTTTGTTTTGTCCTCAACCACCTCCCTCCCACCGCACCACTTTGCCTCAACACCAGCTGCAACTGCTAAACAGTATGGTTCAAATCGTCATAAACTTAATGATAAAAACAAAAATATCTGCGTTTGCACCATGCATAGTGTACATCCAGACATTTGTGTAATTATGATTTACAGACATATTCTTCAAACCGCTGGAGTACTTCACAGCCCTTGTGTGTAACTGAATGATATTCACAAAGAGAAATGATTTACAGCTGCTTGCCAAATTTTATGAACTGTGCACATTTATTGGCGTAAGAAAATGACAAATACACAAATGAGTTCCTGTTCACACTTATTTCACCTGCAAATGTTCTGCAAAATCTGCAGACATTGATGAACAATCTGCACTGACATTTTTTCTTTTACACTTAATTTAGTTATGCAGCTGTGATAAATGATAAATGTAATTTAAACTTTGAATTGATGTCTACCATGAATTATTGCTTGGGTATGGTATTGTATTGCAACAATTGTGTAATACTTACTACCCCTTCATGGGGCACTGAAGCATTTGCCTACATGTGTAGCACTCTATACCATGTGTACAGTGTTTGTGATCAGTGTGTTTTTGTTTTGATCTTGTGTAGGAAGTATTTCATGCTGTTCTTGAGAACCACAGGGGTGCAGTTATTGTGTTATGCAACAAAGCGTTTAGTACAGTGATGGATGGAGAAGTGGAGTTAGGTGCTCAGTTTATGCCTTTCTGTAAGTTGGCAGCTCTGAGCAGCTCTCCAGTCTCCTTTCTTGTAATTCTTATGCACATAGTCCACAATTTTGCATGACTCCCAAGGATCCTTGTGAGAGAGCGTAGTTTAAACATCATATATTATAGATGTGAAATGCTTACATTTGACAAAGCAATATTAATAATTAATAATTAAAATGTATTAATAAACGTAAAGATTTACTCATTTATGAACACTAATGCTGAACTAATAATAATCTTTCAATTATACATATTATTACAATCAAAACTGTATTCATTAGAATTCGTATGTCTTAAGTTAGCATGAGTCGCGAACTAGCTGTGTAACTCTCATTTAAAAGCGTATTTTTCTGCTTCTCCTGTGTGCGGACTTGCAAACGACCATGACGCAGCTATTGTTCTTTTCTGCATCTGTTGGAAACATCGTGGAATTTTCTCATTCGTATGCTAGTAGCTTCTAGGTCAAAATTATGTGATTTGAAACATTAATGGACACTTCCAAGGACAATGAGACGAGGGGAAAAGAAGTTTTGACCTGAGACGTGTGCCAAGATGGTGAAGTAACCCCGGACGTACCACCTACGAAAATGCTGATTATGTAGACCAATTGGAAGACGAGCTAGTATCAAGAAATGACAAATGCATTACTTAATGTATAATTTGATTGGTTATCAATAATGGGGTGTAGTTATTAACCAATAGAATTGTGGGGGAATGTATTACGAAAAAGGGGATAAAAACTCATGACACGAGAGACGACACACATTAGGTAGGGAATGATATCGATTGCATCCAGAAACTCTGTCACTTTATTTGGTGATTTGAGACTTAGACAAAATCATCCTAGCCCATAGATTGCCCCATTACACTTTCCTCCTTATGAGGAGAGTGTCCCTTGCTTCTAAATTAGATAGATTGACGGTGAACTAACTGATGTACTGAAGACGAAGACTGATCCTGTATGCTGACCTATCTTGAGGAGGGTAATTATTTTTGCTAACGAAATCTACATGCCTTTCTTTCTAGGTACCAACTGTTGTACGTTTAATTAGGTATCTTAGTTAGATGTTTTCCAAATTGATGTTCTAAATTGTTTTGCATGAAGCCCAACATGCTAATTTGAGGTTAGATGAGGTATTCATTTGACGGACGGAACTGACGTGACTGACATGTAGCTATGCTGAACTGATATTCTATGGTTTATTATGCACTATGATCTATTCTTTGCTAACGTATCTATCCTACGATTCTGATCATCACATTGTTGAAAGTTTATCGTAGTTGCCACTTTGTGATTATGCTCTTATGCTTCCTGGTTTTGAGATTAATACGTTTATTATTAGATTGTAATCAATAGGGAATAAATTCACAAAATCTTCCTTCAAGGTGTGGTTATTTGAGTCTGAGAAACAATGAATGCGCCGAAGGTTCATTAATGGTTATTGTGAAATATATTTGATGCATGGTAATCTCGTCGACCTAAAACAAATCCTGATGTGTATAAATTGACATAGACGGACGCGTTAGCAGTTCTGGTAGCAGAGCGACGGTTAGGCCCTTGGGGGCCCTAGGACGGAGTTTTTACTTTAATTTTGTTTTCTGTGATAATGAAATTTGGTAAAATGATGAGTGGCTAGGTTCGCCATGGGCTTTCCCGGGATCTCGGAGCCTGCCTAGATGAGTTGGGAATGTTCTCAGCGCCATAGTATGTGTGATTAGGGCCTTTGCGCTTGCTCAAAGCTTATGCATCTTGCAGGAGATTGTGAAGATTTGTGTGTATTTAGGCCAAATTAAGTGTTGTTTAGCAGGAGTGGGCATACTCCACAGTATAAGAGTAGGGAAGTCGGCGTACTTCATGTGAATGCAGCGCTTATTGTTCAAAATTATCCACGTCGTTGGTTAAGGTATACAGACTTGTTGAGGTCTAAGACTCCGGAGTAGGATGAGAATTATGGTTTATGTTGTAATTTGTGCGGTTTAAAAGGTCAATTGGGCGTGGTTGACAACTCAAGTTTGAATCATAACGTATGTATGAAACCTTCGATGGAGATTTGACAAGCTCTAAAGTGCACTAGAGGGAGTCATTGACAAGTCGAGAGTAGGATTTGCGGGTCGAATTCTGCTTGCACATGTGGGATCTGAGAAGGAGAGAGTAGCGGCCGAGGCTTCAAGTGAAATCTCCGTAAAGTTCTGAAGCGAATGTGTTACCCTTCCTGTAGTAAACCGGCAGATTTGTATTGTTATTTTAAAGTATCTGCAATAAATCGCATTAGTTTGTATGAATTGTATGAGTTAGTGAGGTGTGGACAAGCCGCAAGACTTTGTCAGCCGCAGAGTGTGTGAGTGTGACGTCAGTGGTGCCGTGCTGAGATAGGTCAGATGTTAAGAGGGGTCGCGCACGGATTGGCTGCCGTCCGTGAGGGGCAACAGGTTGAGAAAAGGGTAGGTGAAGAGTGTCTTGGGAACTAAGCCATTTTCTGATTAAAACGAATTAAAAGAATTGCAAAAATGAATTTTGTTAAGGCATTCAAAAGCGCTTTAAGGGGAGATGTGTACATTGTCGCAACCGACAGGGAACCTACACCACCCGAGGGTACTCCAGCTTATACAGTTATGGAGGAAAAGGGTGTTGCACCTTGTTTATGGATAAAACAATGGCGCAAGTTGATGGAAAAAGAAGGGTGTCTAGCGTTTCCGGAACATGGGACATTCAATCAAAGGGTATTAGAAAACTTGAGGTGGATGTTAAGTACGCAGAAACCACCTCCGAGACCGGCACAATATGAGGCTTGAGCGATCTGGGATCTGATGGCTCTTAAACACAGGCAGGAAAGGTTTCACAGGAGGTTGACAAGGGCAGAAAAATCTTACGCAGAAGCAAGATGGGACAACAAGAATAAGATGTGGAGACGGGGAATAGTAGATGGGTTAAAGCTGTTTCCAGCGATAACACAGGGAGAAGAGACACAGGGAAAGAAAGCTTCTTGCAAAACTAACAAAGACTCAAGCAAAGTTAAAGAACAAAAAAGGTCCTGGGAAGAAGAGGATGACTCAGAGGATGAGGAGTTTATGGATAGATTGCTGCATGATCGACCACCACCTTATGCGGTGTGCGACGATGTTCCGAGTACTAGCTTGGATCCTGGCAACCAGACGCAGGAGAAGGGAGTTACTGATACGGTACAGACTAGCGATACAGCTTTGATACAGAATGGTGACAGTGTACCTACTGCACCAGACGTGCCGATACAGTTACAGTCTCCACCGCAGATAAAAATAATTTATCCTGATGTTCCAGTGCTTGAGACTACTACGAACTTGGTGGTGCCACCAGACCCGATATATACAAAACCAAGATTGATTCAGATTGAGTCAACCCCAAAGCTAGTGTCTCAACCGCCACAGCTGATACCAGGATATAACCCTGTAGCAGGACCTCCGTTAGTACGCGTACCAGGTACCTTAGAACAGACCTATGGTGTTGAAGCTCCAAGAAGTCTGGGTGCGGGTCAGACACCTGCCGCTATATCACTACCTATCACTGTCGGTCCTCCAGTACCGTTATATGCCCAAGAGAGAACAAGGACATGTGAACAGGGAGTCATGACTCATGAAGCAATAAGAGGAGGGTCTATTAGAACTCCACAGATAATGGCCCAGGAAGAACAGGTGCGTGAGCAACAGAGACCCTTAATGGACCTTAGTCCAATAGGGGCACCTCTTGAAGCAATGCGACAAGCAGGGTTGGGAGTTTTGACTCCCCAAACTATGAGTACGAATACCTCACATACTCCAATGATACATGCAGGAAACATCTCACTGCAAGGTTTTACAATACAGCAATTAAACGAGTGGTTGGAAAAAAATTCTACTTCTCGAAAAACTACAGTAACCGAAGCCAATCCTGAAAGGGAAAAACAAGATGAATATCTGAATCTTGTACGGCTAGGAGCAGAAGCTGCTGAGTTAGTGGAAGGGACAATGGGAGTGAACAGGTTGGAATCCTACACTGAGGCAGAACTGAGATACTTATGCCCTAAGATTACCAAAGAAGTAGGGAAAATACACCAGAGATTAGCAAACTTGGCAGACAGATACAATATTGATATTAGTAACACGAAGTATTTGAAAAGAAGCTACAGATTAGAATTCGACACTAAAGATTTTGATCACATGAGATCTGCAGGCATGAAGACACACCTGAAAGAATTGCTGCAGAGTGCGCAAATCTGGGGAGCATTAGAAAAATGGGAAAACCGATGGGCAAAGAAAAGAGACAAAGGGAAGAGGGATAGTCCAGGGTCTATTGAAACAGCTACCACACCCAATGTGGATTCAGTAAAAATCCTGCCCATGAGAGAAACAGCTGGTGGTGTTTTAGTCCATGTGCCTTGGTCCAGGGGAGATATTTTGTCCTTTACGAATGATTACCCAAGGTTGAGAGAAAAACCGATCGAGTGGTATCAACAGACAGATAGATTTGTGAAGCTTGCAAAATGTCTTTGGGAGGACTTAAATACTTTGTTTGAGATTATTGTTCCACCGGATTTGTGGCTTGAGTGCAAAAGAGGGGTAGATTGGCCCACAAAAAAAACGGCAAGGGATAAGGTGACTGGAGCACCTTCTGAAGAGGTGATGAAATATTATCATAAAGTCATTGAATTTTTGAAACAAAAAGTGTCACCGAAGGTGACCGATTGGCAGAAAATCGACCGGACTTCGCAAGAAGTTAAGGAATCAATACATGCCTATTATGAGAGATTGTTAAAAGCATTTAAACATTACAGTGGTACCGAGACGATCGAGCCGAAAGACATGAATCATTTTGTGTTCAGATTTGTTGAAGGGCTGAGACCAGAGGTTGGTCAGATGATTAAGAACCATTTGATTTGTTGGCAAGCTAAACCGATTGATGAGGTGTTGCAGTATGCGAAATACTGTAGTGATGAAATTGAGTTAAAACAGAAAAAGCTGAAAAAGAAAGTGATGGTGATGCAGATAAGAGCTGCACAAGCTGGAATTCAGGGAAATGGTATTCAGCAGATGATGCACCAGCAACCGCAAATGAACGGTGGGTTTCAGGCACAGCCGAGAGGTAGAGGCCGAGGTTTTGTGAATCGTAGTTTGGACATGAATAATGTTGTCGTGCAAAATGACGGGCAAGTAGTGAAGAGGATGTCACCATGCCATGCATGCGGGGCATGGGACATTGGAAGCGGGATTGTCCAAATATGGTGCATGATGGTACAGTTCAGCAGAGCATGAGTGTCGGTGCACAGCAGAATCCGCGAGGTCCAAGAATGAGACAACAGAACCCGAACTTACAGAATAATTTGATACAAATGCCAGGGGTACAACCAATGCAACAAATGTTACTGCCGCGTTTTCAAAACGTGCCCATGCAATCGACGCAACAGCAGATTCCTATGGTGCCTAGACAGCAAATGCAGTTACCCCTAGCCCCGATGGGTCAGCAACAGGTGACGCTTCCTCAGCAGGTCACAGGTCAGGTGATGAGTCAAAACAATACTGTACAACAATTCCCATTACGAGGTGAAAATGAGATGAATGAAGAATGGTCAGATGACAGTTCAGACAGTGAAGAGTGCATGCTTGCAGCCTCATTAGAAGTAGATCAGAGAGTCCCATATGTAGAGGGAAAAGTAATGGGCTATAAAGTCTCATTTTTGGTTGACACTGGAGCTACACGCTCTACAGTCCGCAGTGTGGAAGTACCGAGGTTACCCTTATCGGGACGCACTATACGAGTGGTTGGTGTGGCTAACCAGTATTTGACAAATCCAATTACTGACCCGGTACAGGTTGAAATTGGAAATTTCCAAGGCCTGCATAGGTTTGTCGTATGCGACTCAAGTCCAGTATCCCTACTGGGAAGGGACTTACTATGTAAAACTAAATGTTCAATTACCTGTTCCAACGATGGAATAGAAGTTCAGACAAACAGTGATGATGAAGGAGATGAGGGACAGCTCAAAGAAGGAGGGGAGACGAGCGAAGATTACCCTCTAATTACTTTATTCCCAGTGTTCACTCTAATCGACTTACCTGCTGACCTACAAGGGTCTGTAACAGAGAGAGTGTGGGACTTGACAGGGAAAGAGGTTGGATTAATTAAAGGAGTTAAACCAGTCAAGGTGCAGATAAGACCAAATGCAGTGTTCCCACAAGTACCACAATATCACATGACTCAAGACGTACTCATTGAAGTGACACAGATAACTGCAGATTTTCTCAGGCAAGGAGTTTTGAAAGAAGTTTTGAGCAGTCCGTGTAACTCACCTATTATGGGTTTGAAAAAGCCCTGTGGGAAGGTTCGGATCGTGCAGGACTTGAGAAAAATAAATGAAATCGTGATAAAATGTTGCCCTGTGGTACCTAACCCAGCGGTAATAATATTCCAAGTTCCTTGTGATGCTGAATGGTTTACCGTAGTAGACCTATCACAGGCATTTTTCTCAATACCGCTGCATGAGGATAGCCAATTTTTGTTCAGTTTCTAATTCCTGGATAAGGTGTACAGTTGGTGCAGAATCCCTCAAGGATTTTCTGAGTCACCATCCATCTTTAATCAGATATTAAAAAAGGATCTGGAACCTCTTGTGCTGCCTTTTAATTCAACTCTTGTGCAGTACATTGATGACTTGTTGATTGCATCCAAAACCAGAGACAGTTGTAAATATGACACTATTGCATTGTTGAACCATTTGGGAAAGAACGGGCATAAGGTGTCACCTAAGAAACTGCAATACTGTCAGAGAGAAGTAAAATATTTGGGGCATCTAATTGAGAAAGGATCCCGAAGGATATCAAAGGAGAGAATAACAGCTGTCATACAAATGAATCCCCCAACAACAAAAAGAGATGTCAGGATGTTTTTGGGAATGGTGGGTTATTGCCGTCAATGGATACTCAACTTCTCAATCATTGCAAAGCCCCTAATAAAATTGACAGGGAAAGATGTCAAAGATGAACCATATACAATCACTTTGACAAAAGAAGAACTTGAGTCATTCTTAGAGCTGAAGGAATGCATGTGTAAGGCACCAGTATTAGGAATGCCTGATTATGAGAAACCTTTTCTGTTTTTTTGTCGTGAACGTGATGCTTGTTCTTTGTCTGTTTTAACACAGGTCCACGGAGATGCAAATCGCCCTGTAGCATATTTTTCAGCTACTTTGGACCCTGTCGCAGCAGCCCTACCGGGTTGTTTACGAGCAGTTGCAGCAGTTGGTCAAAGCCTTTCCCAATGTGAAGGCATAGTCATGGGATACCCTTTGACAGTATTAGTCCCACATTCTGTTGAAATCTTGTTGACAAGGACGAAAAAACAACACATGACAAATGCACGACTTACCAAATATGAGACGATTATTTTGGGATCACCAAATGTTACACTGAAAAGATGCACAGTACTGAACCCGGCAACTCTACTTCCCAATGAGAATACAGAAATCAAAGAGGGGGAAGAATTTGAGCATGATTGTCTTGAGGTGACTGACCTCTGTACCAAACCTCGCCCAGACATACAGGACACCCAATTAAAAGAAAACGATTGCATTATGTTCGTGGATGGGTCCTGTTTAAGGGATTCAACAGGGACATTGAGAGCCGGATATGCAGTATGTACAATATCTGGCATAGTTGAGGCCTCTTGGCTTGAAAAGGTATTTTCTGCACAAGTGGCAGAATTAATAGCTCTTACAAAGGCCTGCCATGCTGCTGTGAATTTGAAAGTTACAATCTATACTGACAGCAGGTACGGATTTGGAATTGTACATGATTTTGGTCAGATCTGGTCACAAAGGGGTTTTATGACTTCCTCCGGATCACCAGTGAAAAATGGAGAACAAATAAGAGATTTGTTACATGCAATTCAGTTACCTCTTGAAATTGCCGTGGTAAAGTGCAGTGCTCACACCAGGTCACAAGACTTTGTGTCAATGGGGAATGGTTATGCAGATCAGGTTGCAAGATTCTGTGCATTGAATTGTATATCATTCAAAGAGCAGTGGGAATTGCTACCTCAGCCTGAAAATGACACAACTTTGAATCTAGCATTACAAGTGGTTGATACTTTAGATGAATTAAAGACACCACAAAACCGTGCTAACAAAGAAGAAAAACGTTCCTGGCAGAAAATGCAATGTGTACAAAGAGCAGATGATATATGGGTCTCAGATAATGGAAAGTTGGTCTTACCTAATAGTCTTCTGTCACAATTTGCCCGATTATATCATGGGCAAGCACATTTAGGAAGAGACGCCATGATCAGATCTTTTAAAGTTGATTGGTTTAATCCAAAATTCAGACATGCCGCAGAAATTACTTGTCACAGGTGCATCATCTGTCAACAGATGAATGCTGGAAAAGGAACAGTGGTAAATTTGAGCCACATTGGAAGAGCTGGGGGTCCATTTAATAGAATACAAATGGATTTCATTGAAATGCCTGTTTGTGGAGGATTGAAGTACGTGTTGGTGATGGTGTGTGTTTTCAGTCATTGGATTGAGGCATACCCTACACGTAGAAATTACAGTCTCACAGTTGCAAAACTATTACTCAGGGAATTAATACCACGATTCGGATTCCCGGTTTCTATAGAATCAGATAGGGGAAGACACTTCGACAATGAGGTGATCAAGCTTCTGTGTGCAGCACTCAACATCGAGCAGAAGTTACACTGTAGCTATCGCCCTGAAGCATCAGGACTAGTTGAACAGATGAATGGTACCTTAAAATCAAGAATAGCGAAAATGTGTGCAGCAACAAACATGAAGTGGCCAGAGGCATTACCGCTAGTATTGATGTCCATGAGAAACACACCAGATAAGAAGACAGGATTGTCCCCCCATGAAATCCTCATGGGTAGAGCAATGAGGTTACCAGCGGTACCTGCAAATGCCCTAGTGAATATTACAGATGATATGGTGTTGGATAACTGCAAAAGTTTAGCTGACGTGATTCGCTCTTTCTCTCACCAGGTGGAAGCTAACACGTTACCACCAATCGGCGAACAAGGACACTCTCTGCAAGCTGGAGATTCGGTGGTTGTCAAGAAGCACGTAAGAAAATCGTGTCTTGAGCCGCGTTGGAAAGGGCCATATCAAGTGATATTGACGACCACTACTGCTGTGAAGTGTGCCGGGGTTCCCAACTGGATACATGCCAGCCATACAAAAAAGGTAGCGTGTCCTGTTGAAGAGGAACTTGAAAATTCCGGTACAGCAACTTCAAGAGGAGAAGTCTCAGAGTCAGAGATCAGTCAAGAAAGATCTGAGACTACAGGAGAGCCCGCTGAGAACAGCTGCGTCCCTCACACTATCAGAGAGTTCGAGAGAGGTGACGGAGTGCCAATCTCAGTGGAGGCAGCAGGAGAACAAAGGCAAGGAGAGGTTCTCCCAGAAGCAGATGAATACAATTCAGAGCCTGAATACAGTATCGAACAGGAAGGAGAAAGAGGCGGAGAAGTGGTAAATTTAAATCAGAACGAATCAGAATCTTTTGATCAAGTTCCAAGCTTATCCGGAGAAAACACCCTATCACAAGAGGAGGGTGCTGTCCAGCGTCCTGAAGGAAAATGCCGAAACAAGACACATAGAGGTGATACATGGCCGGAAAAGTCACCTTTTAGAATAATAGAATTAACAAACGAGACAATAATAGAAGAAAGCGATACCTCACAGGCAGATGATCTGAGTGAAGGGGAACAGCAAGGTGAACGAAGATTAAAAAGAAAGAGAATAGCAAACCGAAGGTACACAGGTCCTGAATGGGCATATGCTACAACCTCTGAATGGCAACAAGAATTCTTAGCATTTTGTTTTGATCGAGAAATGCCAGGCCAATACTACGGTACCTGAAGGAAAACAACAAAAGAAAACCTGGGGAAAAAATATATATATATATATTTAAAGGAAAGAGACTTTATAAATCTACCGGAAAGAGACAACTAAAAACCTGGATTTGACATCAAGAAACAGAATTACGACAAGCTGCTAACCTGAACTGACGAAAAAGGGTCCTAGAGTGAGAGAAGACGCTGTAAATACACAGAAAGAGTTTGCCATCTTAAGTTGATTGTCGATCTACTATTCTGATTCTATACAAACATGGCTTATAGTAACAAAGGAAGTAAGGTGTGTGGTTGGTTAGGATTTATGATAGGTGTTATATGTGCAATAATGATTGTAGGAGTGATTGTAGGAATGCCGTGGAGAGAGAAAGAGACCATTAACGCAACTTCAAAACCAGAAACTACTACTATTACTAATAAATTATCACCGTGGGAGAAATTTGAGCAGGATGCTAGACATCTACATGAGGGAACTAATACAAAAGGGGAACTTTCTACTAATGTCTTCTATCGCTTATTAAATGAGTATGTGGAAACTATGGATACGAAAGATTGTTATGTGTGTACTAAAATTCCTTCATCTGTGCAGGAGGGGGTTACTTATCATAGCCTCCCTCTTACTTATGGGATTAGCTGCAGCTTGCTACTAACAAGATTTTATAATCAAGAGCATGTACAATACTTTTATTCAAATCTGGATGTTGTGTTTTCTTTTGTGCCTGTAATTGAATTTTTTAATAAGCTAGCTAAAGAACATGATATTAAACTAGTTAGAGGATTTTTTGAGCCGACACTTACATTTGTAACTGCTTACGCACATCGCAATAATTTGACTTGCTTATTGTCTCCAGTAGAGAAAAGCTTTTTAGATCACACAGATGATAGACGCAAAGCATTAAAGGAGAAGTTAGAAAAAGGCTTAGAAAAACGTACTTATGCAAATGATTATGCTTACACAGCGATTAAAACATAAGGCAAATTAGCTATAGATGCATTACACGTAGGTAGGCTATGTATATACAGACCAAAATCCGATCAAGACAATTTGTTTGTGGGTACGAGTGAATGTAGACATGTGTTTTTGTTTCAGAGTGAATGGACCTTGATGTTAAATGGACAAGACCCAGCGATTCCTGGAATCTATTACATCTGTGGGTTAAATGCATATTACCGTCTCCCAAAGGGATGGTATGGGACATGTTATTTGGGAATAGTTTTCCCAAAGATATACCAGATTGATGACTTAAAACAAATACCTAAATCTTCTGAAACACAACATTCTAGACAGAAACGAGAATCAGTGGCTGCTGTCATTGGTGACATATTTGGAGCAATAATCCCATCAGTTGGGGTGATCTTAAATTCTATGAAAATTCAAAAGTTGTCTACTATTGTGGATAACATGCTGACAAATTTTACAGGAGCAATATTTTTGATGGATACTGAACTTGCTGCAGAAAGAGCCATGTGTGAGAAAACAGGGCTGATTGCAGAGGCCCCATAACTTTTTGCCCCCATTTTCCTCTTTTTGCTGGTGTTTTCCTGACTTTGATGGTGCCCTGGGTACTGCTAACCAGTCCCAGGGCCTGTGCTCTGTGTAAAATGGATATGCAAATTAGGCTAATTATAATTGGCTAAGTTAACCTACCTATAAGTCCCTAGTATATGGTAGGGCATGTAGGTTTAGGGACCACAGCATAGGTGGTGCACACCTAGGTGCACTGCTGAGGTGCCCAGTGTCATTTTAAAAGCAAGCCTGCCTTGCTGGCTGCTTTTAAATTAAAGTTATATGCAAATTCGACTTTGGAATTAAAGGTACTTCCAAAGTCTTAAACTACCTTATTTTTACATATAAGTCACCCCTAAGGTGTGCCCTATGTGCCCCTAGGGCTGGGTGCCATGTAACTATAAGCAGGGACTTTATAAAAATAGATTTATAAGCCCTGGTGAGGTAAAAACAGCCAAATTCGTTTTTCCCTCATTGAAGTAAATGGCCTTCATAGGCTAGAATGGGCAGACTTTATTTTAAATTTTAAAGTCTCCTTAAATGTTACATACCAAGAATTTGGTATCAAATTGATTGTTGTAATAAATCCCACAACTTCCAGTTGTTGGATTTAATATAACTAGTTCAGGTAAAAAGTTTAGACTTTACCTAAAAAGTTGCCAATTTCAGCTCTGCATTGTTTTTGCTGCTGTGCTCTGATTGGCCAGCCTGCAGCAGCTTCTGCCAGGCTACCTTGATGAGGTGTGAAGTGGCCTGACTTCACACAAAGGAATGTGCTTGGGGGAGAGAATCTCCCCTCAGCAGATGGTGAGGCAGGAAGGGGGAGGGCTGCCAAACTGGTCTTCAAAGGCAGAGAAGGACATTTGCAGCACCCAGCAACACCCCCACATCCTGCAACCCCAGACAATTAGGTGCCCCCTTGATTAGATTAGGGGAGGGCAGGAGAGGGGTGTGTTTGTGATTTTTAGCCACACCAGTGGGTGGGCTCAGCCAGATGTAACCTCCAAAAATCAGATTCATCCATGTTGGATTTTTAGAGACTGTTGCCTTCTGGGATGGATTTTTGCCACACTTCCCAGGAAGTGGTCATCACAGGGGGACGACCCTGTCCCTGATTGGAGAACCAGGGCCCCCCTGCTTTTCACCCAGGAGCAAGGATAAAACTGGCAGACCTGCACCCACGCCTCAGATCCCCTCCAGAATTCAACAAGAAAGGAACTAAAGAAGAAGAAGGACTGCCCTGCTGGACCCCTGGCCTGCACCTGGACCCTGCACTCAGAAGGACTGCACCAGCTGCACACTTGGGCTTCACCACAAGAAGGACTTTGCCTGGCTTCAACTGGTTCAAGGAGGGACTCCCTGTTTGCTACAGGTGAAAAATTGCTAAACCAGAGTCCCCTGCACCAACTCCTGAAGAAAGCGACCAGCTGACCACTGTCCAGTGGCCAAAAAGGAGTTTGCGCCAGGTGCATTCTGGGAGTTGAAGTCCGCACCCCCCAAGGACCATCACAGAACTTCTGGACCCTTGGGGTGAGTTGTGGACCCCAAAAGAACCTTAAAAGAACATCTGGGTGAAGCCCCAGAAGTTTGGAAAAGATTTGAGAATTTTTGGAAAAAAGCTCCAGAGAGGGACCGACCCGCCGCGGAAATTCTAGCCGGCTTGCCTCAACCGCGACCCGGCCTCACTTCGTGGTTCGTCCCGGTAAAGAAAAACATCCGAAAAAGAGACTAAGAGGGTCATTCTGACCCTGGCGGCCGGTGGCCGCCAGGGCCACCGACGACGGGAGCACCGCCAACAGGCTGGCGGTGCTCCAATGAGCATTCTGACCGCGGCGGTTCAGCCGCGGTCAGAAGCGGAAAGTCAGCGGTCTCCCGCTGACTTTCCGCTGCTCATTGGAATCCTCCATGGCTGCGGAGCGCGCTCCGCAGCCATGAGGATTCTGACCCCCCCTACCGCCATCCAGTTCATGGCGGGAAAGCCGACATGAACAGGATGGCGGTAGGGGGGGTCGCGGGGCCCCTGGGGGCCCCTGCCGTGCCCATGCCAATGGCATGGGCACGGCAGGGGCCCCCGTAAGAGGGCCCCAAAATGTATTTCACTGTCTGCCTTGCAGACAGTGAAATACGCGACGGGTGCAGTAGCACCCGTCGCACCTTCCCACTCCGCCGGCTCGATTACGAGCCGGCATCCTCGTGGGAAGGTCGTTTTCCCCTGGGCTGGCGGGCGGTTTAACTGGAACCGCCCGCCAGCCCAGGGGAAAACTCGTAATACCCGCCGCGGTCTTTTGACCGCAGCGC
Source organism: Pleurodeles waltl (assembly GCF_031143425.1). NCBI lineage: Eukaryota > Metazoa > Chordata > Amphibia > Caudata > Salamandridae > Pleurodeles > Pleurodeles waltl. The sequence goes on along the minus strand of NC_090442.1, from coordinate 806,072,464 downwards.
GGTAATTTGGAGGGCGGGATCCTGGCGGGCGGCCTCTGCCGCCCGCCAGGGTCATAATGAGGCCCAAAGTCCGAACGTAAAAAGTTGACCGGGACCTCCCAGCCATCGTATCCGAGAAGGGCTCCATGGACGTCGGATCAAGATCCAGGTTTACCCCGGTCGAAGGATTTTCATCTCGAAAAAACGACTAAGTCCGAAGGTAAAAGTCTCCACCGAGGAAACCCACATCGCGTATCCGTACAAGGGCTCCAGGAGGTCGGATTCAACTGGCAGGTTCGTCCCGGTGAAGAAAAACTTCAAAATAAAGACTAAGTCAGAAGGTAACTTTTTAACCGAGGCCTCCCGCGACCTGTAGCCGAGCAGGGCTCCATCGCGGTCGGCCTGAAAGTTTGACTTTGCCCCGGTCGAGGTGCAATCAGATGACCCGATTGGCGCTTTTTGTTTCTAAGCGCTAGAAAAGTAATACTTCTTTAAAAATTCATATCTCCGGTTCCCCTGAACCGATTTTAATCGTTTTTGTGTCATTTTAAAGATAAAAATATAAACTATTTTTATAAATTGGTTTTGGATTTTTAAACTGTTTCCTGTGTTTTATTTAATTACTGTTTTGTGATATTTGAATGCTTTACACTTTGTCTCCTAAGTTAAGCCTTGACGCTCGTTGCCAAGCTACCAAGGGTTGAGCTGGGATTAATTTACTGAGACCTAACTGTACCTATGTGGAGGTTAGTGGCTTGTTGCTAGGTGTAGGTACCTACCTGCCCTACCAATAACCCATTTTCCAACACCATGACTCTTCAAAATCGGCTTGCTTTAGACATTCTTTTAGCAAAGAATTGAGGGGTGTGCAAAATGCTTAATGAACGTCACTGCTGTTCATATTTACCTGATAACAGTAAGAAAATTAGAAGCATGCTTACTAACCTGACTAGAGATAGTATAGATTTGAAGGATCTAAAAGAACCTGGAGTTTGGGAAAAATTTGGAAAAGGAATTGCCCGGGTAGGAAACTGGTTTACCAACATTTGGAATGGAGTTCTTGCAAAAATTATGCTAGGCTTACTAATTGTTTTGATTTGTCTATTAGGATTATGGGGAGCATGCAAAATTAATGACAAAATTAAAAGAAACCTGTCAAAAAGAGCCAAACGGAATGAAGAAAGTGAAAGAGAGAAAATTTTCAATGAAATATGGGAAAGTTCACATAAAGGGCAAGATGTTGAAATGCGCATTATGCGCAAGGTGAAAAATTGAAGATCAAGAATTGTGTGATGACGAGCGTCATCAGAGGAGGGACTGAGAGAGCGTAGTTTAAACATCATATATTATAGACGTGAAATGCTTACATTTGACAAAGCAATATTAATAATTAATAATTAAAATGTATTAATAAACGTAAAGATTTACTCATTTATGAACACTAATGCTGAATTAATAATAATCTTTCAATGATACGTATTATTACGATCAAAACTGTATTCATTAGAATTCGTATGTCTTAAGTTAGCATGAGTCGCGAACTAGCTGTGTAACTCTCATTTAAAAGCTTATTTTTCTGCTTCTCCTGTGTGCGGACTTGCAAACGACCATGACCCAGCTATTGTTCTTTTCTGCATCTGTTGGAAACATCGTGGAATTTTCTCATTCGTATGCTAGTAGCTTCTAGCTCAAAATTATGTGATTTGAAACATTAATGGACACTTCCAAGGACAATGAGACGAGGGGAAAAGAAGTTTTGACCTGAGACGTGTGCCAAGATGGTGAAGTAACCCCGGACGTACCACCTACGAAAATGCTGATTATGAAGACCAATTGGAAGACGAGCTAGTATCAAGAAATGACAAATGCATTACTTAATGTATAATTTGATTGGTTATCAATAATGGGGTGTAGTTATTAACCAATAGAATTGTGGGGGAATGTATTACGAAAAAGGGGATAAAAACTCATGACACGAGAGACGACACACATTAGGTAGGGAATGATATCGATTGCATCCAGAAACTCTGTCACTTTATTTGGTGATTTGAGACTTAGACAAAATCATCCTAGCCCATAGATTGCCCCATTACACTTTCCTCCTTATGAGGAGAGTGTCCCTTGCTTCTAAATTAGATAGATTGACGGTGAACTAACTGATGTCCTGAAGACGAAGACTGATCCTGTATGCTGACCTATCTTGAGGAGGGTAATTATTTTTGCTAACGAAATCTACATGCCTTTCTTTCTAGGTACCAACTGCTGTACGTTTAATTAGGTATCTTAGTTAGATGTTTTCCAAATTGATGTTCTAAATTGTTTTGCATGAAGCCCAATATGCTAATGCTAATTTGAGGATAGATGAGGTACTCATTTGACTGACGGAACTGATGTGACTGACATGTAGCTATACTGAACTGATATTCTATGGTTTATTATGCACTATGATCTATTCTTTGCTAACGTATCTATCCTATGATTCTGATCATCACATTGTTGAAAGTTTATCGTAGTTGCCACTTTGTGATTATGCTCTTATGCTTCCTGGTTTTGAGATTAATACGTTTATTAATAGATTGTAATCAATAGGGAATAAATTCACAAAATCTTCCTTCAAGGTGTGGTTATTTGAGTCTGAGAACCAATGAATGCGCCGAAGGTTCATTAATGGTTATTGTGAAATATATTTGATGCATGGTAATCTGATTTTACGGAGACTCACCACTGGGTCCAAAGGTTCATCGACCTAAAACGAGTCCTGATGTGTATAAATTGACATAGACGGACGCGTTAGCACTTGTTTTATAGGGGGCATCCTCACCTTCCAAAGCCATGCCATTGTATGCAGAATGCGTGCATTGGCATGGACTAAGATATAAGTAATTACTAAGGAAAGTCGCTCTGCTTTTCCGAGCAGGCAACCTACAGTACAGGGGGAGGGCAACCCTTCCGGGGTGCCCCATTGAGCCCAAGACCAATGAATTTCTGTGTGATCTGGACGATGACATGGCCCCTCATCACATTTTTCCTGGGGACCCAATCATTTTGTGTTATGCCTCTGGTTTTGCTAATATGATCCCAAATGTGATTGTCATTGTGAGAAGTCAAGAAGTGATCGTAGTATGTTGCTAGTCAGAACCGGCAGTGTTGTGCTAATTTAAAATCCTCCGTCAACCAGCGTTATGTGGCAGATCTCTTCAGTTGTTCTGGATGTTCATTTCAGATGGTGATGGGTGCTCTATTGATATGGACTCGTATAGTACTGCGTGATAGATATGACCATTGCAGTTTTGTCTTACATAAGGGTAAGAGTGTCAAGCAGTGAAAGGAAATTATTAAGCAGCCTGTATGAATTACAATCAACTCCCTGACTGCTGATTGTTACAGTGTGGGTTATATATTGTATGATAATTGCATTATATAACACTGCTTGTAAAATTAACTAATATTTACAGTTTAATAATGTATATATAAATAAATAAGCAACAATTATAATTGAAAATGTTCAGCTGTTCTCTAAATGTGAATTTATTTGAAAGTGGAGGCTAAAATTTAAAATAGTATCCTCAGATATACGGGTGGGAGCAATGCTAGTGCAGGAAAGAAAATATAGTATGGATGATGAGTGGCCTCAATTGCATTTAGAAAAGCTCCATCATTCTCGTTATAATTCAAGTGTAGATTTTCGTTCATTAAATAAAAAAACTTCATCAATTGTGTACCTGTTTGATGAATGCTTGTTTCTGTATTTTTTGTGCATTGTTTTGTGGTTCAAAACATCGAAAATGTCTAGGCTTGGGCCAGAAATCAAATGGTTAAGAACCACTGCTCTACAGGAACCATCCGCTGCCTTTAGACCAGTTTCTATGTAGATTACATTTGTAGGAATTAGATGTGATTTTAGTAAGAGGCGAAGTTTTGGGAATTTCATGCATTGGTTAGTGGAATGAATACATGAGCTACAGGAGAGTAGGTATTTTTGGGTTGCAGGGGTATGACTTTTAAAGGAGAAATTGGGATCTTTGATATTAGGTTTGGGCAATGTGCAGAGATACTATTCCCTTGGGTGTGGGGGAAGGCTTCAACCCTTCCTCCGCAATGGTCCTCATATGCTGAGAATGGCTCCACGTTGCCTTCGCACTGAGGCAGGAAATACCTCTGGTGTGAACACCAAAAGGATTTTAAGTTTTTTATTTCAACCTCTAGAGTTGTGGAAGAGCTTCCTTACCAGCTGAGTTTTTTTTTTTTTACAATGCAATGACGATTGACGCGCATGGTGCACTGACTTTACATTGAAAGTTAAAGTGAAATGAGCCAATCCTCACATTTCAATTTTACTGCATAGGTGCACAGGGGCATATCTCAGCCCCCCAAGCACCGATTCAGACAAGGGAAGTGTCATAGAACGTGGAGAATCTCCCCTTTCCAATGGTACTATTCCCAAGTGGATCCCTATTTGGGGGTTTGCCACAGAAGGATGATCCACAAACAGGGATCCACCCACTAGACGACAGGGACTATTTTTTGATGGGGTGCAGCCTCCTTGCAATGGCCTGATGCTCCCCTACTCGCCAGGACCAAAGCCTTTCAGGCCCCTGGGGTGAATTAGAGGTTGCTACCTCCAATCTGTCCCCAGGGGGCAAAAAGCCCACTAGAAGCCAGGTATTTTTTTTAGCAGAATGGTTGGAGCCGCCCCTTCCTGGTATTCGGCCTAGCACCTACTCACACAAATTATCCTCAGCAGTCTTTCTGGCTCCATTGGGCTTTTCCTCTAACCTGCCCCAACGGGCAACAGAAAGCCCACTAGACACCATGGATTATACTTGGAGGGGGAGCGCCCCCCCCGCATTGGATTAATGCTCACTTCCTCCCTTGGGCCCAAAAGTCTTTCTGCCTCCCAGGATGCAGATTGGAGGTTCTTACTTCCAATATGCACCACCCCTGGCAATGAGCTAGTGCTTCTCCTCCTACCGGGACAACAAGTCTTTTTGCCCCCCAAGGTGGCAGAAAGCACACTAGAAACCAGGGTTTTTTTCTACTGCAAAATGGGTTGGGCAAACCTCCTATGCATCAGGCCGAGTCCCACCCACCCATATAACCCCCAGCAGTCTTCCTGCCCCCATTGGGGCAAATAGAAGACCTTTTCCTCAAATCTGCTCCCTGTATGGGGCAGAAAGCCCACCAGACACCAGCAATTTTGTTTGTGTGGAATGGGAGGGGGGTGCGCTCAGGCATTGGACCTAACGCTACCCCACAACATTCTTTCTGCCCCCACAGGGGGCATGTAAGATGCCTTTAACTTTTTTATTGCTACAAGGCGTGGAGGTGGCCTATCTATCCACCCACACATTGGGCCTAGCTTCTACCTCCAATATGACTCCAACAGTCTTTCTACCCCCTTGGGGACCAAAGCATCCCTATTTTTTTGGCAAGAAGGGAAAATTATGTTTTGGATGCTTTTTGATACATAAAGATAGCAGAGTCTGGCTAAGTCCTGTCCTGCTTCTATGCTGAATGGCTGCACATTTTGTGCTTGGGTCAGCTGCATCCTGGGACAACCTACCAAACCTAGACATTTCTGAAAACTAGACATCAGGGGGAGTCCAGAGTGATAGGCCTCTAATGGATCCCACCCAGGTTTATTACCCACAGTGTGCTGCAAATCACAAACATTGACTAAAAGTGAACATTTTCCTTGTATTTTTGTGACATAAACTTCCGGAATCAGCAGGAATCTACAAAATCTCTACTACCTAGTGTTCCCCCATTTGACCTGATAAAAATGTTATCCCACTTGTGTGACTTGTCCTATTGCCCTTGACAGGCACAAATCAAACCATACTCAGTGAGGTTGCTCCACAAGACTTCCATGACCTTGGCTTGATGATTGCCTGCCACATGCTCAGCTGTTGGCTCTGGGCACCTCTGGTTCATGGACAACCTACAGACCCTATATATCCTTTACCAAAATGGTCTAGCAAACATAATGGTACATGACGTTTCTAAATTGCCCATCGTGATAAAAACATGCAGATGAAAATACTGTAAAAAATAGCTGGTTTTTCGTACTCATTTTCAATATTTGTTTTTTTTAACAGTTAGTTTTTTTAAAAAGATCTTGAGAGATCTACACATATGACCCCTTGCTAAATTTGTAATTTTGTCTACTTTTCAGAAATATAAATATTTCCCATGGGCTTTACACTGGTTTACACCACAAACTGGAAGTAAGTTGAAAGCACAAAAAATAGGAAAAATGGACTACCTCTGAAAAATGCAAAAACAGTGGGAAAAAATGTGGGTGTTGGATTCAGCTCTTCATGTTCCTGAAAGCTGGGAAGAGGGTGAATTTAGCACATCAAATAATTTATTGATGACGTTTTTATGAAAAAAACATACACTTTTATCAAGAGCTTTTTTTTCCTATTTTTCCCCAAATACTCAAAATGTTGCTACATTTCTCAGTCCCCTCTAGGAGAATCCAGAAACCCTGGGTACCTTTAGACTACCCAGGATGTTGTGAAGAAGGATGCAAAGTTGGCATGAATAGCTTATTTGAACAAGAAGTTACTAAGTGAGAACTACCCCAAATAGCCTAAAAAAGGTTTAACATGGAGAGGGGGCTAGCAGCGAAAGGGTAAAGGCAAACATTCTTGTGATTTTAGAGTAGTCTGTACTAAGAGGGCAGAGGCATGAAGAGGATGGAAAGGAATAAAAGAGTAATTTGAAAGATAGAGTTGAGAGTATAACATTTTAAGTCAAGGTCCGTTTTCATGCAGGGTTTTTAGTGATATTGTGGAGGCTTTTTGAGGCAGCATTCAAACATGTATAAATAAATTAAATTATTTGTTTGTGTTTCAGTACCATTATTGACAATGATAATGTCACTGTGCACATACACCAACATCACACATTGGTAAATGGTATTTTGTTTTTAAACTTTATAATGTATTTTTTAACTTTATCAAAGATCAACAATAGCTCAGCACAGCAGTCCAGTGCTAGATAGTATTGTAATTATGGTTCATAGTTCAGGGCCATCAGTTCATCAATCCTGAGACAAGTCTAGGAGGAAATACAATTTTTACAGAGTGGTTACGTCAGTCACTCATGATGTCTGCCTATGCATGTCTCTTCCCCTTAGCACAACAAGGGGGTTCAGCTCCGAAGGGGCGAGAACCTCCCAGCTCACCTCTCTCCCATCTCCAGCAACCAGTAAGATTTTCCTGAGGCCTTTAGATCTTCTGGGGTTCCTGGCCAAGAATAGCCCTAATGATGCAAATGTATTGTGCATTTTCTAATCTTGTTTCGGTGGTGGTAGTAATTTTACCAGGCAAAGTTTAATTGTTAAAGTCAACCATAATCTCGTCGCCCTGATGATTTTGTCCACTACACTCCCAGAAATCTTTAATTGCACTACATTGCCAGGTCATGAGCAGGAATGTCGTTGGTCCACAGTTGCAGTGCAGGCATCTCTCAGATTTAGAGGTAATAATTCTATGCATGGGTTGTGTTGTAAGGTATTCTTGGTGCAAGCAGTAAAACTGTGTAAGCTTAAACCTAGCTTTATGGCTGCCTCCGGTACTTGTGCGCATGCTCTCCCACATTCTCTGTCCGAAATCGGCTCTTGTAGTACCTCATCCCATTGACCTAGGCTTTAGGCAAGAGGATAGTTCCTCTTTCAGCATGTTATAAATGCATGAGATCAGTCCTCTACTGGTTCCCTGGTTGAGAATTAGTTTACGTATCTGTGATTTTACCGGTTCCTGTAGGATGTTAGTCCAGAACTCCTGAACCTTGCTGGACATTTTGGCAAACTGCAGAATTGCTCCAGGCTGAGGTTAAACGTTTCCTGCACTTCTGCAAATGCCCTAGATGCACATTCCTGGTAAAGATACCCCAAGGTTTGGCATCTCCCCAACAGTCACTGCCTATTCATGGTGTTCTGTATCTGTTGGAAGGGCTGTAATCACCGTATTGGTAGCATCTTAGTAAATGGATGCCTGCGTAGCACACACTTAACAACCACCTTCAAGGCTTCAGCCGCTTGGCATACCACAAAAGTATAGTCCCCTGGTACCTGTGAGCCTCCATAAGCCACTGTTAGAGCTTGTTTTCCTCCATCACCCACCACCCAGTATATTTTCCATATTTTGTCCCACACTACTGTTCTGCATATTGTAATAGCTCTGCTTAGTATAACAGCTAGAGGTAAGGGAGCTCCAGGCCTTCTTTCCGTATCTAGTTTCGGTGTGTCTGGTTCTACCGTACTCCATTTGCCTGCCCATAACAAGGAGAGAAGGAGGTTATTTAATTCTTGGAATGTCTTCCTTGGTATGATACAGAATAAGTTCTGGAGGACACAAAGGAATGGCGGTAGGAACACCATATTAGTGATCACTATTGTGTCCATGATTGACAGCTGGAACATATTCCAAAATGTTATCAAGGCCCAAAGGCCTGTTACACTTTACCCATATTATAGTTATATTGACCCATAGGTGCATGGTTATTTGTATACCCAGATATCAAAATGCTTGCATCTCCCAGTTAAGTTCTAAGTCAGGCAACTCTTTCTTTACTTAACCAGCCAGTCCTCCCAGCAGAAACACCATCTTGTTTTTATTATTCTGTAGTCTTGAGGCTGCACCAAAGATCCCAAGTATCTCAAGTAGCAAGGGGATCAATCGGTTTGGCTGTCTCAAATACACAAGGGTGTCATCCCCATATATTGATACAATATGAGTGGTGCGCCCACCTGTCCCCAACACAGCTCACAGGTGAACCCCTAGCAGTTCCATGGCAAAGGGAAACAGAATGTGAGACAGGTGGCAGCCCTGCCTCATCCCTCGATAATTTGTATGCTCTCTGAGATGACACCATTGTGGTGCGGATCCCTGTAACAGGGTGAGCATTGAAGAAACTGTGGGCCAAATCCCATTCTTGGAGCACTATCCACAGAAAGTCCCAGTTCAGGGTGTCAAACGCCTTCTCAATATCCAGCGCTACTGAAGGACCATGCGTCACACCTCGCTGGGTCATGTTCATGTCATGTGACAGCCTCCGGAGGTTTACGTGTTTTCCCCTGGCCAGCCAATAACCATATTGGTCCTCCTTGACCAAACTGGTCCCCACCCTACTGAGGGGCATTGCTAGGGCTTTAGAGATAATTTTATTATGTACATTAAGCATTTTAAGTGGGTGATAGGACCTTGGCTCACTGATGGCTGTACCTGGTTTGGGATCATGATTGTCGAAGCTTATCTCATGGAGATCAGGAGCTGACAAAATTGACAAAGTTTTGAATCAGGATTAAAGATGGAGGTCACACCACAGTGGATACAATGCAGATCCAACTGCACATCTAGTAAATCAACACATATCTGTGTGTGCACCTTTGGAACCATAGACACAGCAATGTGCACACTGATGCAACTCACACACAGCCATCTGACCACCCACAGAACCGATGCATACAAGTACACATTACATACACATCATTGTACACAAATGCTTATGATATACACGGCTGCAAATCTGCTTTTCTTTGTGAACTATTGGCTTTGTCAGTGGTTTTTAGTGTGCCGTGTGGCTAAAGTTGAAAAAAGCCTTTGATTTGTCCGCCTGCATATTTTTTGGGTGCATACCACACATGTGCGTGCCTACAAAATGACCCTGGGGCTTTTTTTTTTTTTTTAGTATGTGCCTAGTTTGCATTTGACATTTGATTTTCAAATTGAACAGATGTGACAAGTTAGTCTATTTTGCACTCTTCCACCCCGGCTGTCCAAATGTACCAAAGAGTGAGATACTCTCTTAAAATCAAATGGTTTTTTTCAACGATGCAATAGACAGTGACATTATGATGTAAAATATTAGAACTCCTGATTCTTAGAACAACAAATTATACAATTTATTTTTCATTAGAAATATGTTACATAGTAACCGTGCCTGCCAGTTGCCTGAAGCTTTTTAGTACTTGTGTTTTTTAAATACTTGACATATACTTCCAAGACCTTCTAGCATTGGTCAGCAGGAGGATTGGTCTTTATATTCCACACCAGAGACAAGGCATTTTGCTGCTGAAGAAAAGGGAAGTTACTCTCCTATCCAGTTCTAGTCCTATTTGGGGGTGACGCAGTGGGTGGATGTTCGTGTTATATAGCTGCAGACTGTACTTGTTGTACTAGCTGGAAGAATAGATTTTGAATTTTAGCTTTAAAGTTTTAGGGGATTAGTTTTTCATAACCTTTAAAAAAAAATTGTAGAATTGCCTAATGTAATTCACCATTTGAATAATGGTGGTAGAATTTATCACTGCCCAGAAAATATCGTTTTATCGGTTACTGAGCTCGTGGATGGAAGATTGTATCACTATGCATTGTTTAAATAATTTCACCTTCAGTATGCATAAGAACAGTTCCTTGCATTTGTGCTACTCACAGTTTTAAATCACTGTGATTTGGGGACATCACAGCAAATATTTACCCTTTCCAATGAAATTTTGTATTTTAAGGTTATATATGTTTGGTAACTGGAGTAAATATAACCCCCGGAGCCCCCCGGTGAGGGGGGCCCTAAGCTCCAGGGGACCCCCTCAGCACAGTACACTGTGCTAGGGCCATGGCCTGAGAACTCCTGATTGGGTCAGCGGGCCCCCTTCATGTACTTTGCAGGGGGACACCCTCAAGTTTTGTTACACCACTGCGATGGGCTTTCATATAACCACACAACCTTGAGAAACGTAGTGTGACATAACATAGAGTGCCTTTCCAAGAGCATGTGAGGGTTTTCAGTGCTCAGGATGAAATAAAAACAAAAGTCAATAAGAACACAACCCACACAGGGAAATGGCAGTCTTCTGTCTCTTCGTGGAATTACAAGTGTTTGACTGTATATACCGGTCATAAAATCACGATGAATTCCCAGTTGTGTGAGGTTTAAAACATACATTTTCCACCTGCTCAGTGCAGTTGTAAATATATGCTTCTGCTTCAGGGTGAGGTGGGGGAAGAAAGAAGGGTCTGGAGGACAGGGGAGGGAAGGGAAATGCAAGTTCTGGCAGGGAGAGGCATTGCATGCTCACAACGCCAGAAAAAAAAAAAAAAAACGAGGAATGTTTCTTGGCATTAGTAGCTGCAGCCAAACCTCATGCGATTTTTCCAGGCACCATAACCATCTGAAAAATTGGGATCTGTTGGTCCCCTACACCTAGCCACTCTAAATCAGGAGGAGTGGGATTCCATACATTAATACTTCTCCGCCTGACTCCACCTGACTCGTAATCAAAGCCTACATTTCGGCATAAGGCTGCTGCTTTATGAAATTGCTGACTCCTTTCCTCAGTGATCTCCAAAAAGTTAAGTTGGGACTGTCTGTAATCCTTGGATATACTCTATATTTCATTTTTATGTTCTCTTTCGTGTATGGCCTTTCACAAATACAGAGTTTAAAATAGGAAATACGTTACAGAGCTTATTTATAAAATACACAGTGCTCAGGAGTATGTGTGAACGGACGGAAATAAATAAATAAATAAATAAGTTATGGGTGCAAAGAGGAATGAGAGAATGAAGATGGGAAAGAGCTCATGCTACCAGTGTGGTAGGAAAGGTAACACAGTATGGAAGGAGTTAAATGTGGGTGTGAAGAGGAATGAGGAAATGGAGATGGGGAATTGGTGAAGACCAGAGGGTTCTAAGACATCAGTTTAATGAAGAGATAAGAAGAAGGACTTGTGCTGGTTAGAAGATTGATTAGAAAAACATCTGTTGGAAGGTGTGTGGCCTGGGTTATGCATGCAGATTTGTTGTACTTAAGCTGATAAAAAGTGAGAAGGACACCTTCTAAATTTGACCTTTGTTCAAATGTTCATTATCAGATGTCTGTTGCTTTTAACGGGGTTCCATGGTGGCACCATGCCTCCTCTAGCAAGAATCTAATGCATTGAATAACTTCCTCCATATACTCGTAAAGGAGGTAGATTACCATCGGTTGAATTTTTCAGTGTAAATTTCCCCACAATTGGCCATATAGTTTTTTTGTGAGCTTTGTTATATGATCTACATAAAGTCAGAAAATGACTTAGGAACTCCAGGTGATGGCAATGAGCATGCTGATGACTTCTCCTGGCTTCTCCTGAGCAGATGTGCCCTTAGGGGCAAGCTATTAACGCCAGTTTAAAAATCTGAATTTTTTGTGACAGAGATATCTCCTTTGAGAGGTGGATGACTTTCAGTGTAGTTGGAAAAAAGTCTGGCGAAGGAATGATTTTCCTTGACTTGAGATCTAATTGGATTGTGTGAGCTGTCTTTTCATTTAGGTATTGCTTGAGTAGGATTTTGAACTGTTTTGTGGGGTTGGTACTTTGTTGTTGATCTAGAAGATGTTTCATGTTCAATTCGATTCATTTATGCACAATAGGGTCAAGAACGGTTTTTTTATCACTTTTATTTTAATGACATAAAGAAGAGAGGTAAATGTGACTGTGTCCCAGATGCACGGAAACCCTAGATCTCCTTCAAGTGGGTCAATAGTTGTTGACTGTGGGACGATGAATATCTTTTTATGGAGGCACATCTGATGACCAGTGGCTGATAGTTTGTTAGAGATATATCTATGCCCCCCTAGCATCATAATAAACAACAACTGATTCAATAGTCCTTTGGTCTCCGTTGCTCCATCACAAAGGGAATAGCAATTCCCTTTGCAGCAGCCATGCTCCTTATTTGAGCATCTTCAAAGTGATTTTTACAATAATGAGGATCATTCATTCATGAAAGGCATATAAAAGTGCTTCTTGTTTATAGAGTATACACAATTTCTTTTTATTTTGTTGCATTTATTTGCAGGTTGTTTTTGGTGCAGTGATTTTAAATTGTTCTGAGATTGGACTGCAGAGAATGTTTTGCATTTTTGCTAGAAGGGTGGAGGCATCCACATACCGGGCCAAAGAGATCCCAAGTTGGTTGATTCTTGGAACACAGAGGGAGGCTGACATTATTGCATCATACATATCATTACTGTAAAGATGTAATAGAAGAGAAGCCATGATGTAGACTTGTTTCACTACTGTTTTTTATTAAATTAAATGCTCTACTCTTTGTGCCTTTAACACCCACTCTGACAAGTGCCTTTGATTCAGAGTAAAGACTGGGGATATTTCTGAGAAGGGCTGGAAGTTGTCTCAAGCTGTCCAGTTTGGACCAAATCAGTTGCCTGTAGACCAAGTCATTAACTTGTGTGAAGTCAATGAAATCTGCAACAAGAGTTCATGTCTCTTGGTGTAGAGCTCATAGATGATGCCAAATCCCATTTGGAGGGGGCATAGGACAACGAGGGTCAAGTGGACCGCAACTGTCAGGGTAGAGGTAATTTGTCTCTCATTTCCAGGGGTCTATTCTGCTAGGGTCTGAAAACAAGGCCAAGACCTCCTTTAGTTGCGCACAATCACACTTTGATATACAATGGTTTGTTTTGGACCTGTCCCTTTTTCCAGGGTCATCCCCATCCTTTTTGCCTCCTTCCTCCTATTTCTTCTGACCAGTTTTTGTTGGCTTTAGGACTCTGACCACTTTAACACTGTTTGCCAGTGCTAAAGTCCATATGCTCTCTGTGTAAATTGTATTGGTGATTGGTTTATCCATGGTTGGCATATTTGATTTACTAGTTAGTCCCTAGTAAAGTGCAGTAGAGGTGCTCAGGGCCTGTAAGTCAAATGCTACTAGTGGGCCTGCAGTACTGGTTGTCCCACCCACATTAGTAGTCCTGTAAACATGGCTCAGACCTGCAACTGCAGTGTCCGTGTGTGTGCAGTTTTGCACTGCCAATTCGACCTAGCAAGTGTACCCACTTGCCAGGCCCAAACATTCCCTTTTTATACATTTAAGGCACCCCTAAGGTAGGCCCTAGGTAGCCCCATGGGCAGGGTGCAGTGTATGTTAAAGGTGGGACATGTACTGATGTGTTGTACATGTCCTAACAGTTATATCTGCCAAATATGTTTTTCGCTGTTGCTAGGCCTATTTCTCTCATAGGTTAACATGGGGGCTGACTTTAAATATCCTTAAGGTGAGATTCCCTTTGAGAGCAGATAGAAATATGGAGTTTGGGGTCTTTGAACTCACAATTTAAAAATACATCTGTTAGTGAAGTTGGTATTTAGATTGTTAGTTTGAGAATGCTACTTTTAGAAAGTAGATAGTTTCTTGCTTTTACCATTCTGTGACTCTGCCTGTTTGTGCATTCCTTCTCTGTGTCAAACTGATAGTTGGGCTGTTTCTGAATCTCCTCTAGACAGTGACACAAAGGGAGATGGGGTGTAGCCTGCATATCCTGATGAGTCATCTGTGCTAGAGTGCAGTGGTCACTTAAACCTGAATGGGCTGTGCTTGCCATCTCACCATGCGGTCTCCACCCCCCTGGTGTTTGTCTGGGGCCTGGCTTGGGCAAGGCAAGATCTTGCAAACAAGAGAGACTTCTGTTTGAATTTTCCCAACTTCAAAGGCAGAAAGGGGTAAACGTATTGGACCCAAACCCCTGAAAATAAGATCATTTCTGGATTCAAGAGGAACCTCTGCCAAGGAGAAGAGCTGAAGAGCTGAGGAGAAGTGCTGCCTGTGACTGTGTTTTGCTGGGCTTTCCTGCAGTTGTTGCTTCTACCTATGAAAGGGGACAGACTGGATTTTGTGGTATATTCCTGCTTGAGAAGAATCTCTGAGGGCTTGAACTGAGCTTACCTCCTTTTTTGAAGTCTCAGGGCCATCAAAGACTTGCTCTGCCAGCCCTTGACTCTATGCTGAGACTCCTTTCCTGCCAGGTGGTGCCCTATCGAGTCCCTGTGCCCTTGAAAGGTGAAGTTGGCAGAACAAGAGCTGAAAATCCACGTACAGAATGTCGTGCGGGGATATTTTCGACACACCATCTGAAAAGCAGCATATAAACGATGCGCTGCAAGCTTTGCAGCTGAAATCGACACTCCGCCTGCATCGCAGCTGGGAGATTGATGCATGGTGGCTGGAGAAATAATGTGCAACACCCGCTTACGGCTGCTGATAATGACACAAACCCCACACAGCGCGGTTTTCTAACATCCTGCAACCGGATTTTCCACGCATCGTCCCTGGGCATAAAAGTCATCCTGACTCTGCGCGGATCCGAGGTGCCCCATTCGAAAATTTACGCTTCGCTCTCTTGCAAAGGAGAAAAACGACCCATTACCGACCCGACCAGAGAAGAAACGACTCACAGCCTCCCTTGAAAGGAAGGAATTGATGCATCACTGCCTTCTCCAATGAGCGCTCGTCCGTGCAGCTTTATTTTTTACACTAACCAGGTCCTTTTTTGCAAAATCATTGTTTCAATTTTTCCTATAGAGTAAGACTATTATTCTTTTGAAAATTCATATTTTAACTTGTGTATATTGGATTTAATTTAAATAAATATTACCTCTTTTTCTAAACTGATGTGGTGTCCATTATGTAGTGTTTTCACTGTATTACTGGGTGTGTTGGTACAAATACTTTACACATTCCTTCTGTGATAAGCCTGACTGCTTGTGCCAAGATACCAAAAGCATGAGCAGTGGTTATTTTAGGATTGTGGCTCCCTCACCCTGACTAGAGTGAGGGTCCCGGCTCGGACAGGGTGTAAACTGACTGCCAACTAGAGACCCCATTTCTAACAGCTGCTTTACGGTTGATCTTGGCCAAATTAATGATAGCAAAGGTTTGGGCAGGAGGGCCTGATTTAAAGATACTGCTCTTTGCAGTTTTAAATTGACATTTCAACCTGACAAGTGCACCTACTTGCCAGACCTAAACCCTCCTTTTTATTACATATACTTTACCCATAAGGTAGGCCCTCTTTAGCCATCTTGTGGAAGTGCAGTACGTGTGCTTATAGTTCTCACCAGGGATTAGTTTCTGGCCCTAATACGCTGTCCAAACCACTTTGTATGTTCATGAGCAGCCCCTCCTTGTGGATGCTATAAAAGAAAATGACTTCAGGGCCAATATCTGTCCTGTCTCCTGTCCCCACCGTTCTCTCATCCTGTCTAGGAAATCTAGTATGGTCTCCCCAGATTTTGTGGTTTGCGCCATTAAACCACCTACATCTGGGCAGTCAGGGAATATTGCCCTTAGGGCTATCCATATTTGATGTCGGTATGAATTAAATGCAGCTCCATTGTGCTCTGAGTTGATCGTGACCTTTGAGATGCAAATGTGGGAGAACACTGTGTTGGTCTCCTCACTGATAATGCTGCTTAGCAGACTCTTAATGTTGCCTATAGCTAGAGTGATGCCTCTGGTGTTCTTCTCAAAGCATGAGATCCATTTCCCGGCCTCATCCAACAATGGCAGCAGCTTGGCTCTTAGCCCCTCCTTGTCCATCTGGGGACATGGCATAGATGGTCCTTGGCATGCCCTTATATAGTAATAAGTATATTCTTGATCTGAACATCTCTACTGGTTTTCCCTCTACATAGCGTTCCCATCTCCTCAGACACCACTCAATGTAAGGGAAGTTCTACGTGGCATCTCCCCCTCCATGATGGGTGCAGTCTTCTGCAATTGCTATGTCTTCTGGTTGGAAGGATCCCTCCTCAGGCCAGGGCCTATCATATTGGTTGCTTCTCTTAGCCCAGCAGGCTAGTAGGTGGCAAAAGTGTTGGGTAAAGATTGATTTTGCCTTCCTCCTGAGCTGCTATGTTCCTTCGGGTTAGCTTACCTGTCTGGTGCGTTCGGGGGGAGCAGCGGATGTCTTTGTCGCTACTATCCTCATGTGCATGCAAAGATGCCACCTTGGTCCTCCTATGTCTAAGCTGGGTGTGCACCAGGCTGTCTTGGTTCCTAATCTCCTGGTCAGCCCCTCTCCTTCACTGGTACTCTGGTGAGGCATGAACTTCAGTGAAAAGCTTCCCTTTTTACTCTAATTTTGATTCTTCTGTGACTGGGGCTCCGTGCCTACCCCTGCTCTCTTCAGCTCAGGTGGAGGGCACTCTGCTCTACTCTCTAGCTGGGCATCCATGATGCGCGCTCTTTCCTCCTCTCTCCTCAGTTCACACCTTTCCCCTGACTTTCATCAACATTGTCTCTTTTCCTCGAAGCTACATGCTGTCCTAGGTCAGGACCTGCTCACATGTTTGTTCTCCGTGGTTTCTTGCGCTACCTGAGTGTAGCCGCTGCCTCCCTCTTCTCTTCCAGAACTTGGAGGACAAGGACCTCTTCCCTCTCTCTTGCTAGCTGTCTCACTATCCAAGACTGCTATATATCTTCCCTTCACTCAGGTTAGTTCCCCGAAACCAGTGGGGGTGCTTGCTCCCTATACCGCTGGTGCTTGGTCTGTGGACCACAAAAGATGGGAGGTCAAGCTTCGGGGTACTCTAGTGCTGTACTGGGGTGGTACAGGAAGTGTTGTGCCTGTGGGCCTGTTGGCCCTCCATGCCTGGGCTTTTGATAGGGTCCCCCTGAGCTCCCTCAACTGGGGGGTTAGTATATCCTAACATGGGGATAGCAGGCATCTGGGAAAGCACCTCCATATCTACCATCTGTCGGTGGAGATGCAGACGCTTTGATTACCGCTGGTGGGTTAATGCTATTAGCCTGCACTTCCTCAAAGATGACCCACAATTCCAACAATGCTTCCCTTTTGTCCTTCTTTTGCCCTGTGTATTTTGTTTGTACATATGTTCTTGTGTGTTCAATGATGTCGATGTCAAATGTTCCCCCTTGGGACAGGAGAACCTGTGTGCCTTGGTGTGTGTGTGTGTGTGTTAAGGTATTTAGACTCAGTGGGGAATGCACTCTGCATGTGCTCTAAAGGGTAAAGGGGATACCATGGTGGAATTTGGGTAGTCTTTTTAGTGGACGATTATTCTTCTAACTTCACATTTTTTAGGGGATTTTTAAGTTGCACATGCTCTAACTCTCTATTTTTATCGGATATATTTTTTTAAAGTTGCTAATCTTGCCGATACCAGCTCGAAGGAGATGATGACAACAGTTTATGTTGTTAAAGGACTTACTTAAAAAATCATAGACCTTTCTTGGCACAAACAACACAAGCTATGCCTAATCTCCTGGATTCCAATCACTTTACTATCCTAATGTCTGAATTCCCCCCATGTCACATCCAGGGGTCCTACATACCATCTGTGTCACATCCAGTGGTCCAAGTGAAGCACGCATCTTACTTCTTTCAAATAGCACCAGTGTTAAGAACTGAGAAAACAAGCATAGTCTAATAAGATTGAGATTTGGGCCCTGTATCACACCAAAAGCCTATGCGTACTGACTGCATCACGCCTAGCTGTCCAAGCGAAGACACCTTTTAAAACAGAGATCTGGCCCTATGTCACTCCCAGAGCCGTATGCGTATCTTCTGTGTCACACTCAGCAGTCCAAAAAACTAGTATTATACCCAGGGGTCTAGCGTACCTGCTGTATTACACCCAGTAGTTCACATGATCACCTTTCCCAACACTGACTATCAACAAAATGATTTCCGCAGATTATTCTTTTTACTAGTTTGCCACATGCCAAATGTTAGGACTGAGGCTTTGGTGTATTCTCTTACCCTTGTGGACGGACGTCGGCCCCGTAGATTCAGCAGAACTTCCAATCAAAGCTCACCTTTCTTGTTGTGCAAATACGAATCAGACTGGGCGAGGTCCCCTTCGTTTGGTCGCAGTCAGGTTCGGAAAACCAATCAGCTCCTGACTGGCTGACCAAAATGTTGCTCGAATGAAAATGTACCTTAAAAACAAAAGACAAGAGGCGTCTGGCAAAACAAGAAATGCCTAGTTTAATTAAACATTACAGCAGGGAGAGACAGTCTTCAGACCCCAGTTCTGTAACTGCCCTCCCGGCAGTAATGTCTAATTATCAAACCATTTCCTGTTTTGCCTAGATGCCTGTTGTATTTTGTTTCTAAGGTAAATATGCATTTGTGCAACATATCTATTGTTTCTCAATGCACAGTGCCACAACATCCATGACAGTTCGGTATGTTTTCTGTATTTTGGTTTATGGGGAGCCCACTAACTGAAAAATGCTATTTTGCTAGGATAGCTCAAACATCTCTCACCATACCTGAATCCGCCTGGAGCTGACTTTCCCAGAATTTTACTTCTTGTACTGATACCAGTTTGGAATATTACTGATCTGTCATTGTAAAGGTGGAGTAGATATTAACAACCCCACCTTGATATTTCTTGGTGTAGGATAGAGGTAAAACATGCACAATACTGTGTGCATCTGAGTTTACTTTGAATCATTAATGTAATGTATTCAATGTTATTTTTAGTTGTGGGTTTTACTCTCTAAAAGATTCTCTAAAACAGTGGTTCTCAAATGACCCACTTTTTAGAACAACAAACTTTACTGACCCACCTCCTTTTAATGGAAAAGGGGGGTGATGTTTGAATGTAACTAAAGCATCATGTTGTAGCGCTTTGGCATTTCCAGACAGCCCATTTGCCATTGAAATGGCTTCTAACTGTGCACAAACATACAGTTGACTAACAAAACTATATCGCACACAAGGGATTAACGTATGTAAATTATTACGTGAATGCATATCATTTGTGTATCACCAAGTAAAGTGTCTTGATCTGTTTTGATCATATTAAAATCTGTTTCCAGCATACTTCAGAATGCCAAAAAAGTGCTTCATTTTTGTTTTCCTAACTAACTGCTGAGTGTAAGCAGTTCATTTACAAATATACAAATTTTGTTGTGTGCTACAAAAACACAACAGCTTTTCCTTTCACATTCTCTGTGCTTCATCAAGATTGTCACATAATTCACTTTAAAACCTCCTCTCACGTTACACTCAGAAAAATAAAAGTATACACCAATCCCTCAGCAATTTGTCTGAAGACATAGCCTGACATTTGAACTCTCTCTCTTTAAGGTGTCTGCAAATGTAACAAGTTAAAAACAGAATTTAAAGGAATCTTTATATATTGCAGAACGACTGTTTGGGAAACTAGGCTCTAAAACATTGTAACTTGTTTATAATACATGGGATTCTGAAGTCACTGTATAAAAACCTGTCTCTATTTTTTTTTAATAGGCTACTTGTGATGCACCCAGTCTCCTTTTATAAGGAACTGACCTCAGAAGTCAGCTCTAATACTTTTACAGTTGAGTTTTGACATCACTTTTCCTGTTGCTAGCACCAGCAGCCAGGGAAAAGGCAGGTCAGGTTAGGAAGCATAATTAAAGCAGCTGCTTATAAAAAAATGAAAAGTTGCTTTTATTTCTTCTGCTTTGTTTTTCCAATTACAATGACAGGCAGAAAGGAGATATTTATGGAAAATATTTTGCACTTCCTAGGTAATTACAGAGAAGTTAGAATATTTCTGCATGTGTAAACACATTCCTAGCTACAGCAGCTTTTTAAACAATAACTTGTATTAATCTGACTCTAATATATTTTTGCTTTAACTATCATATAAAAGAGCTACAAACCAAAGATTTAAGTGGTTTATGGGAAAAGTGATGGTTTAACCATGTACCAAATGGGATAAAGTCAGCCTGCCATACATGATAAGGATATTGCAGGTCACCTTACCTTGGAGTTCTGTATAGCTATCTCTCTCTTCATATATATATATATATATATATATATAGTAATAAAGTGGGAATTAGTAATCAGCATTGTTGATCCTCCAATTACAGGAGTGTTCCAATGTCAGAACATGTCTGTGTTGGTAATTCGAAAAACGTGTCAGTACTTGCTTGTAATCTGTGAATCGAGAGCAGTGACAACACATAACAATCTACTCTTTGCACCCTTTTTCAAGGTTCCTTCTTCCTCCTCTATGACCTCACCCGTAGGAGGAAAAAACCCTGTTGGCAGAAAAGGATTCTCCATCTAATGCTTTTGTGTCTTGCCTCTCACTATCTTTTACTGTGCATTTGAGCTGCGGTGCCAATGTGTTTCACCCATTCTCACCCAAGGAAGGAGGAAGGAGTCTCAAGTAAAATCAACAGATTGGAGAGGCTGTGCTGTTCCCTCGGCCTCTCCCTCACAAAATGACAGATAGGCAGCATTGCTGATGAGCCAAATAGTCACTTCCTACCCCCTCTAGCTGTAGATTACTGCGATCTGTTTCAAGGACAATGGAAGGACTACAAAAACCCACATCTGTCTGTGCTATATCACCACAAAACTGTCAAACTGCATATAGTCCACTTTGGCCTTGCAATTCCAAATTTGGCAGCACTTCAAGTAAAATATTTTGGACTGCATGCACTGATCTTAAGTTGGGCAAGGTGAGGCCACACAAGTTCATAACGTTTTTGTTGTTTTGCTTTTACGTCTGCACAGAAAGGCAAAAGTACTACCAATGAAAGAAAAATGTCCCATAAGGAAAAAGAAAAACAGAAGTAGAAGAGCTACTCACATCTAATAGGGATCAACTTTGGAACTCTGTGCAATGGAGAGAACACCTACCTATAATTTTAGAAAAATATATCAGCTGTACTTTTGCAAGACAACTCGGACTCTGCAACCATGTAAAGGCACTAGGCCTATAGCCTCATGCTTCTTTATAGTCACAGACCTGGGTTCCTTATAATAGCCTTCTAATGTGAAGTTGAGCATGTTATAATGCATAATATGACAGTTCTGTATGTTTCCTATTGAGAGATAGACCTTTACTTTTAGTGTGTGTGGGGGTAGCTAACTTCAGTGACCCATAGCAAATTAGCAATACATCTGTGTCACCTCCAGCGGTCCGAGCAAAGCACACCTCTCACTTCTTTCAAATGCCACCAGTGTTAAAAAACTGATGGCACTGTGAAAAACCAGGATAGCCTATTAAGATCGAGATTTGGGCCCTATATCACACCCAGAGCCTATGCTTACTGACTGTCTCATACCCAGTGGTCTAAGTGAAGGCACCTCTTAAAACAGAGATGGCCCTATGTTACAACCAGAGCCTTATGCATACCATCTGTGTCGTGCTCAGTGGTACAAGCAGCCAGCAACCAAAAAAACATGTATAACACCCAGGAGTCAAGCGTGCTGGCTGTGTTACACCCTTTCCATCGCTGACTATCAAGAAAGTGACTTCCACAGATTATGCTTCTTCCTAGTTTGACACATGCCAAATGTTAGGACTAAGGCTCTGATGTAGTCTCTTTCCCTTGTGATGGCAGCTTCAGGATACCCCATGGATTCAGCAGAACTTCCAATCAATTGCACGTCTGCTCACCTTTCTTGTTGAATCTGTCCGGACGGGGCCGTTTCCTTTCATCACAATTGGGTCTGAAGAACCAATCAACTCCTGACTGGCTCGCCAAAATGCTGCTCAAATGAAAATTTACCTCAAGAACAAAAGACAAAAGGTGTCTGGCGAAAGAGGAAATGGCTCATTTAAGTAAACATTATGGCCGGGAGAGACAGTCCTCAGACCTCAGTTTTGTAAATGGTCTCTCAGCATTAATATTTAATTAAACAAACCATTTCCTGTTTTGCCAGACGCCTCTTGCCTTTTATTTTTAAAATACATTTGCATTCAAGCAACATATCTATTGTTTCGCAATGTACTCCACTTAGTGCCACCACTTCCATGACAGTTTGATATGTTTCCTGTATTTTGGTTTATGGGGAGCCCACTAACTGAAAAATGCTATTTTGCTAGGATGTCTGAAACTTCTCTCACCATACCTGACTCCACCTGGAGATGACTTTCCCAGAACTTTACTTCTCTTGCTGATACCAGTTTGGAATATTACTGATCTGTCATTGTAAAGGTGGAGTAGATATTAACAACCGTACCTTGATATTTCTTTGTGTAGGATAGAGTTAAAACATTCACAATACTGTGTGCATCTGAGTTTACATTGAATCATTAATGTAATATAGTCAATGTTATTTGTAGTTGTGGGTTTTACTTTCTAAAAGATTCTCTGAAACTGTGGTTCCCAAATGACCCACTTTTTAAAACAACAACTTTACTGACCCACCTACCTTTAATGAACAAGGGGGGTGGGAGGGGTGACGTTTGAATGTAAATAAAGGATCATGTTGTAGCACTTTGACATTTCCAGATAGCCCAATTGCCATTTAAATGGCTACTAACAGTGCACAAACATACAGTTTTACTGATAAAACGATATATCACATGAGTGATAATGTGTGGAAATAATAATGTGAATATATACCATTTGTGTATCACTAAATAAAGTATCTTGATCTGTTTTTTTAAGACTTTTATTGAGTCAAATACAAGAACACTAACTTAACATTGCCAGAACAGAGGTATGCTGTTGTGGTTATATATGAATAAAGAATATTGTACCTATAAATGCATATTCAACATGTAAAAGAATTATTCATACACAGCAATATAGCATCAAAGACTCCAAGTTTGAATAAAGAAATAAGAAAGAGAAAGGGATAGGGAGAAGAGCTTTGGGGACAGAAAAGGGAATCAAGTGATAGGTATGTGGAGAAAAAGGTAACAGACAATAGTCATAGCAAATGTAAAATGAAATAAGTATATATAAGAAGAAAAACAGAAAATATATTGACATTTTAAAAAGGAGGAGAAAAATCCATTTCCTTCGTAGTGTGTGAGAGATAGTTACTTAATGCCAACCATAGCTGATGATGTTTGTAGAAAGTTATTGTTCAATAACTCATGTAGATGTCATGTCTATGATTGTAACATACATAATTCCACCACTGTGTGAGAGTAATGTTCTCTGAAAGATGTCCAGTTAAAAGTAATAATAGAAATTACAATATAAAGCCAGAGGTCTACCAGTTTTCCAAGAGGCTAGAATGAACCCCAAATTTTGTGTATGCCACCCAAAAATAGTAATTCATATGGCAGTGGTAAGAGGATCTGAGCTATTGCTGAAATGCAAGACCATATTGAGGACCAAAAAGTAGATAGGGATGGACAAGAAAAAAACATGTGAAAGTCATTACCCTGCTGAGTGTGACAGCACCAACAATTGTCATTTTGTGTAAGTTTGAGTTTGTAAAGGCATACAGGAGTGTAGAAAGTCTATCATAAAAAAATAAATATAGGTTCTGCATGAGGCTTGCAGTGCGTTCAGTGGAATGCATCTTATACCATATTTTATTTTATAAAAAAGTTGGCCACACAACACCCAGATCTAATTCCCACAATATCTCAATGGGTGATTCGAGTCTAAGTGGAACAGATGTTCTTAAAAGTTTATACATTGCATCTGCCCTAGGATAATTAGAAGTTACGACAGGGTGTGGAGATTATTGCTGGAAATGAATGATTGTGATATATAAGTTTATTGAGGGCCTCTTAGACCAGAGTAGAAAGAATGAAATATTGGAGTTTCATGCAAATAGGGAGATTACAAGTTGTTGAGAGGGTAGTTAAAGGGATGAGAGAGTCTTTATAATATAATTGGAAAATGAGAAGAATACCCTTAGTCATCCAAGCTTTCCAACACAAGATTTTACCTTGTTTCCTAAGAGAATTATTGTGCTAAATAGGACTGTTAAAGAATTGATTAATGGGGGTAGGATACAAAATTAAAAAATGTTTCAGTAATCTGATAGTGCTGGGCAACCAGAATTCTTTTTTCTGGGGGTGGTGGTGGGGGGGGGGGTTGAGACATAAATATAATGTGCTTACGGGAAAAGGGAAAAATACATGTTTCTTCCAAAGAGAACCATAGCTTTTGAGGTGCATCATTGAGTGTAGATAAATAGGGTTGTATTTGCTGAATGCCAGAAGCTTTGTGATAAGTTAAAAAAGTCAGGAAAAATAACTCCACCTTGCACTTTAGGAAGTTTTAATTTCGAGAGAGGGATTCAGGGATGATTACCGTGCCACAAGAACTTGGATTGAATTTTATCAATTGAACTAAAAAAAAACTTTAGGTCTCTTAGTAGGAAGCATTATGAGGAAGAAGTTAAGAGAGAAGCATCATCTTAATGGTGTCCAAGCAGTCCCACCATGAGAGATATAAAGGAGACCATTTCTGTGTGAGATCTACAAGCTTTGCAGATAAGATTTCTGAATTAGTCTTTAGTGCATCCGTGAGCGTATTGCAGTACCGTACCCCCAGGAATTTAATCTTTGCAGAATTCCAAGATAAAACTGCATCAAGGAATACAGAGCCACTGCAAAGAGCATTAAGTGGTAGTACCCCTGTTTTGTCCATATTACATGTGTAGCCAGATACAACAGAGCATAAGTTGAGCTCATGCAGGACTGCAGGAGGAGAAGTGTCAAGGTGAGACATAAACAAAAGAATATCATCAGCATATGCCATAAATTCTATGTGTGTATTATTAATTTGAAACCCTGTAAATTGTTCAGAGGTTTTTAAATTGGTATAGAAAAGGTTCCAGAACCAAAATAAATAGTGAAGGAGATAGTGGGCATCTGTGAATATTATGCCTTTTAAAGGGGAAAAAGAAGATTGGACACCATTTGTTATAACCGAGGAACATTGTGAGAAATACCGAATGGATATAAAATGTCCATGCCATTCCTACGCCTTCGACAAGAAACCCCAGGAGACCTTATCAAAGACCTTTTCTGCATCCAATTAAAAAGCTGCCAGAGGAATCTTAAGTTTAGAAGCCTTGTTAAAAATAGTTTTAAAAGTAGAAGAATTATCCTCAACATTTCTATTAGGGATAGCTCCAGATTGATGAGAATCAATAAGATCAGGTATACATGGGAGTAAACGGAGAGCTACAACTTTGGCATGTAGTTTAGAATGTGTAATAATTGAAGATATAGGTCTATAGTTTTTACATTCAGTTGCATCCTGATCTTTTTTGGGAATAAGACAAATCATGGCCTCCGTAAATCAGACAGATTCAGAACCTGACTTTATAAAGTGATTAAGTAATTGAAAGAGTTTGGGGAAGAGAGACTTAGCAAACTGAATAAAGAATTCTACTGTGAAGCCATCTGGGCCTGGAGCCTTACAGTTGGGGAGAGATGGTAAAGCTGTACATAGTTCTGTACATTGTAGGGGTTGGTCTAAAGATGAGAGGTCAATCTGCAATGGGTCTCTTGGTGTGAGATTAGAGAAATATTGGTTGATAGATTCAACTGATGGTGTGTGTTCTGGAGTGTATAGGTCCTTATAGTAAGAAGCAAAAACCAATGCTACATCTTTATCTCTAAAGTGTAACACCATTGTTATCTGTGATAGATGTCATAGTTGTTTTTTCTTTGCTTTGTTTCAAATATCAAGCTAGAAGAGAACCAACTTTATTATTACCACCATAATATCTGGCAATTATTTTCAGGAGGGTGCCACATGCTTGTTCAGTGGTCTATTGGTTAAACTCCATTTCAGCTGAGACTAGTGCTTCATGATGTGATTTACTAGTTTTGTGAGTATAGTATTCATGTTCAAGGGATTTGATATTTTTAAGGATGAAAGTCGATTTTGTTGAGCAGCCTTTTTTTTTGACTGAGCGTAACTTATGATGAAACCCTTTGAGGCTGCTTTGAATGCATCCCACACAAAGTGAGATCATAGTTGATCACTATTGTTGATGTGGAAGTATTCTTCTATACACTTACTGTACTGTAGGAAGTGCTAAAAGGAGCATCTGAAAGTAGAGAGTTATTAAACCTCCATAAAGATGTTTTGGAACCATTAAGAAAAAGATCAAAGACAGTAATCACAGGAGCATGATCTGAGATTCAAATAGCACCGATTTCGCAGTTGACCTTATGTTGCACTACGCCTTTACTAAGAAAGATATAATCAAGCCTAGAATGGGAATAGTGGGTAGGAGAATAAAAAGAGTTGGTATTGTATATTCTCCACGAATCAGAGAGAGAATGCTATAAAATAATTTTTTTAAAGCTTTGTGGGAGGCATGTGGAACAAAAGCTGACATGGAATGTCTGTCCGCAAATAGATAGAGAATTTGGTTGCAGTCACAACCTATTAGTAAATTGTTTGAGAGAATGTTCCCCACCCATTATTCTTTTAGCTTAATTGCCTCAGAGTTGGTGAGTTGAGTCTTTTGCAACAAAGCAATGTGGCATTTCAAATGAACTAGGTGAGATAAGACACACTGACAGTTAATGAGGTATTTAAACCACTTAACATTCCAAGTAACAGTTCTAAGTTGCAGAACAAGAAGTATTAATAAAGAACTGCTGTAATATGGAAAAAACTAGGCATATCAATTTAGTAAAAGCAAAGAAATGGGAAGAAACAGGACAGTAAAGAAAAAGAGATGGAGGGAGATGACCTTCAAAAGTTGTATATACATGGATGTGGCATTACAAGGACCAAAGTCCATGAAAGCTAAAGAAGACAAGATAGAAAGTGAATACCCCAAAAGGTAGAGGGACAGCGGAGCACCTGAAAAGATAGGCAAGAGTGGTTTCAGCACAAGAAAAGTGATATTCTTGATCTGTTTTGGTCCTATTAGAATCGCTGTTTCCAGCATACTTCAGAATTACACCAAAGGGCTTCATTTTTGCTTTCCTAACTGCTGAATGTAAGCAGTTAATTTACAAATATTTAGATTTTGTTGTGTGCTGCAAAAAACACTTTTCCTTTCGCATTCTCTGTGCTTCATCAAGCTTGTCACATAATTCACTTTAAAACCTCCTCTCACTTTGCAGTCAGAGAAAGAAAAGTAAACACTAATCCCACTGCAATTTGTATGTAGACATAGCCTGATATTTGACCGACCTCTCTCCCTTTGAAGTGTCTGCAAATGTAACAAGTTAAACACCAGATTTAAAGGAATCTTTATTTCTTGCTTGTCCACTGTTTGGGAAACACAGCTCTAAAACATTGTAACTTGTTTATAATACATGGGATTCTGTAATCTGTAATCACTGTATAAAACCCTGTCTCTATTTTTTTTCAATAGGCCACTTTTGATGCAACCCGTCTCCTACTTTAAAGAAATGACCTCTGAGGTCAACTCTAACACTTATTACAGTTTAGTTCTGACATCACCTTTCCTGTTGCTAGAGCCAGCAGTCATGGGAAAGGAAGATCACGATGGGAAGCATAATTGAAGCAGCTGCTTTTAGAGAAATGGAAAGTTGCTTTTCTTTCTTCTGCTCTGTTTTTATAGATTACAATGACAAACAGAAAGGAGATCTTTATGGCGAACGTTTTGCACTTCTTAGGTAATTATGGAGAAGTTAAAATAATTCTAGATGCCTAAACACATTCCTAGCAACAGCAGCAGTATTTTTTAAAATACGTGATTTAATCTGAGTCTAATATCCTTTTGCATAGAATATCATATGAAAGAGCTACAGGCCAAAGATTTAAGTGATTTGTGGGAAAGATGATGGTGTAGCCTTGTACTATATGAGATAAAGTCCCCATGCCATATGTGATAAGGATATTGCAGGTCTCTTGGAGTTCCATATCTATCTATCTATCTATCTATCTATCTATCTATCTATCTATCTATCTATCTATCTATCTATCTATCTATCTATCTATCTATCTATCTATCTATCTATCTATCGATCTATCTATCTATCTATCATAATAAAGTGGGGATTAGTTATCAGCATTGTTGATCTTCTTATTACAGGAGTGTTCCAATGTCACAACATGTCCGTGTCCATAATTAGAAAAGCGCGTCAGTATTTGCTTGTTATCTATGAAACGAGAGCAGTGACAACACATAACAATCTATTCTTTGCACAATTTTTTCAAGGTTCCCTCTTCCTGTTGACAAAAAAGGATTCTCCATCTAGTGCTTTTCTGTCTTGCCTCCCGTTGCCTTTTACTGCGCATTGGACCTGCCATGCCACTGTGTTTCACCCATCCTCACCCAAGGCTCGAGAGAGGAGTCTCAAGTAAAATCAACAGATTGGGGAGGTTGTGCTACTCCCTCTGCCTCTCGCTCACAAAATCACTGATAGGCAGCAGAACTGATGAGCCAAATATTCAATTCCTACCCACTCTAGCGGTAGATTACTGCCTTTTTCAAGAACAGTGGAGGGACTACAAAAACCCACATCTGTCTGTGCTATATTGCCACAAAACTGTCAAAACCGGATATAGGCCCTGTTGGCCTTGCAATTCCAAAATTTAGCGGTACTTCAAGTAAAATGTTTTGTACTGCACACACTGATCTCAAGTTGGGCAAGGTAAGGCCTAACAAGTTAATCGAGTTGTTGTGGTTTTGCTTTTATATCTGCACAATAAGGGGGGAAGGACTAACAATAAAAGAAAAATGGCCAATAACAGAAAGGAAAAACCTGAGGTGGAAGAGATACTCACACCTCACCGGGAACAACTTTGGAACTCTGTAAAATGGTGGAAGCACCCACTTATACGTTTAGAAAAAAAATCTCAACCATACTTTTGCAAGTCAACTCGGAACCCTGTGACCTTATAAAGGCACTATACCTGTAGGCTCATGCTTCTTTATAGTCACAGAAATGAGGGGCATATTTACAAGCCCCTAGTGCCGTATTATGCAACATTAGCATAATTTTTTCTAATTCAAATGTGGGATTAAGGAGGCATTTTTGCCAAGCCATATTTACAAAGTGGTGCAAAGCATGCATTGTACCACTTTGTAAACCCTTGCTCCACATTATGCCTGCACCAGTCATAATATATGCAAGAGGGGCTTTCCGGCACAAGGTGTCCCGCAAAAATGGTGCAGTGAAATTTACAAGATTTCACTGCACCATTTTTGGCATCATTTTTAACGCCTGCTCATAGCAGGTATTAAAATTATGCATCTATAGTAACCTATCGGCCTTCTTGCTCTTTGCTGCACTAGCGTAAAAAGAATTTACGCTAGTGCCGCAAAGCGCCACAATAGCATAAAAAATTCTGACGCTATTAGCCTAACAACAGCCATGGTGCACTGTATCATGAATACGGTGCAACCAGGGTGTCGTTAGGTGCTGGTGGGGGGATGTAAGAAAAGTGGTGCATCATGTATGATGTGCTACTTTGTTGTAAATATGCCCCTGGGTTCCTTAGAAAATCCTGGTGATGTGCAGTTCGGTATATTATCCCGCATATAATATGACAGTTCAGTAAGGTTCCTATTGACAGATAGACCTTTACTTTTTGTGTTTGTGTTTGGGTGGTTGGGGGGCTAAATAACATCAGTTGCCCACAGCAACTTCACAATAGAATGTGAAAATATTAATAGCAAAGAAACCCAGTCTTTCACAGAATTGGAAGCACTTTTCATTTTAGTCTCTTCAGGATAGGTAGTATCCAAATATTCAAAAAATTACTGTGATTGACAAAACATGTAGTGAAACATATCAATGAAAACAGTGCTATGAAGAGGCAGAAAGTTGAGAACCGAGGTATGAACAGCAAACTTTAATTCAACGTTCCACTTCGATTTAATACTCTGATCAATAAAACTAAGTATTCTGACATACTCTTATTGTTTTAAAGTTAAACAACTTTATTACCAGGCCACTGCAGTTATGTGATAGGAGAGGATCAAATTATGCATCAGTGTTGGCTAAATTATTGGCAATGTGCGACCCATTGTGAATGGTTATAATCACAGGGATGGTGGCCTGCTTAAAAAATACAGCCCGTTTCCCTTAAAGTGAAATTAGATGCATTTAACCCCTTCGCTGCCTAGCCTTTTCCCCTCAGGTGCCAGGCCTTTTTTTGGCTATTTGGGGCAGTTCGCACTTAGGCCCTTATAACTTTTTGTTCCCATAAGCTACCCACGCCAAATTTGCATCCTTTTTTTCCAACATCCTAGGAATTCTAGAGGTACCCAGACTTTGTGGGTTCCCCTGAAGGAGACCAAGAAATGAGCCAAAATACAGTGAAAATATGACGTGTTTTTTGGAAAGTGCCTAGCTGTAGAGTTTGGCCTCTAGCTCAGCCGGCACCTAGGGAAACCTACCAAACTTGTTCATTTTGAAAACTAGATACCTAGGGGAATCCAAGATGGGGTGACTTGTGGAGCTCTAACTAGGTTCTGCTACCCAGAATCCTTTTCATACCTCACATTTGGGCCACAAAAACCCTTTTTCCTCACATTTTGCTGACAGAAAGTTCTGGAATCTGAGAGGAGCCACAAATTTCCTTCCACCCACCATTCCCCAAAGTCTCCCGATAGAAATGCTACCTCACTTGTGTGGGTAAGCTTAGTGCCCGCAACAGAAAATGCCCCAAAACACAACGTGGACACATCACATTCTCCCAAAGAAAACAAACCTGTTTTTTGCAAAGTGCATAGCTGTGGATTATGGCCTCTAGCTCAGCCGGCACCTAGGGAAACCTACCAAATCTATGCATTATTGAAAACTAGACACCTAGGGGAATCCAAGATGGGATGACTTGTGGGGCTCCTACCAGGTTCTGTTACCCAGAATCCTTTGCAAACCTCAAAATTTGGCCAAAAGAACACTTTTTCCTCACATTTTGGGGACAGAAAGTTCTGGAATCTGAGAAGAGCCACAGTTTCTTCCACCCAGCATTCCCCCAAGTCTCCCAAAAAAAAATGTACCTCACTTGTGTGGGTGGGCCTAATGCCCGCAAAAGGAAATGCCCCAAAACACTAGCTGGACACATCAAAATTATCAAATACAAAACTACCTGTTTTTGTGGGGGGGGGGGGAGCACCTGCGTTTTTGCTCCTGGGCTCAGCAGCCATACAGGGAAACCTACCAAACCCAGACATTTCTGAAAACTAGACGCCCTAGGAAGTCCATGGAGGTGTGACTTGCGTGGATCACTCAATGTTTTCTTACCCAGAATCCTCAGCAAACCTCAAATTTAGCTACAAAATCAAATTTTTCCCCACATTTTTGCATGGGATCACCCCACCGGGACAAATTTTCTACCACCCAATGTTCCCCTCAGTCTTCCGGTAAAAATGATACCTCACTTGTGTAGGTGGGCCAAGTGCCTTTGACAGGTAAGAGCCAAAAACATGTCAAAATTTAGGGCGAACCAAAGCGGGTCCAAAAGGCAGTTTGAAAAAAAAAAATTTTTTAGGCTGACAAGTGCAGCTGAATTTTTATCGGTATAGATGATACAATGCTGGGTGGAAGGAATTTTTGGGATTCCTGCAGATTCCAGAAGGTTCCATCACAAAAATGAGGGAAAATGTGTGATTTCCAACAAAGTTGGAGGTTTCCAGGGCATCATGGGTAAGGAAATGGTGCAGGTGCATGTGAAGCACACCCCCTTGGAATCACCCAGATGTTTAGTTTTCAGATGTGTCTAGGTCTTGTGGATTTTATTACATGGCAGCGTCCCAAAGTCCAATAAAGTGCAGCCCTCACCATTCCAAGTGGAACAATTTTGAAAGTTAGCCAAGCTCTTATGGCCCAAATGTAAAACCAAAACCCAAAATAATCAAATGTCCTCTTGCTTGCCATGGGATAAAATGTTTTAGTGTGCGGGGGAGAGCTGAAGGACTGTTAACCCCTTCAGTTGGGGTTGGGGTTGGGGCATAACCAGGCCCATACTGGTTGGTAGCCACCACCCAACTATTTTATATATTGTTTTAATTCCCTGGCATCTAGTATGCTTTCTGCCCCCCAGTGGAGTGGATCCGTGATAATTGTCCCATCTGGTGGGCAGAACAACTTTGGCCCCATTTATTTGGGGTGTGGGTATGGTCATATCCCCACCCTCTTATTTTGGAAAAACAAATCTTCCCTGGTCTCTGGTGGGCATTCTGCCCCTTTTGGGGGCAGATGAGCCTTATAAAACTAAATTAAATTTGCCCCCCCCAGGGAAGAAACCCTTGCCTAAGGGGTCGCTCCCCCTGTTTGAAATTGGTGCAAAAAAGGATCCCTGGTGCCTAGTGGTTTCTGCCCTCCTGAGGGGCAGATCGGCCTAATAAAAATAGGCGATCTGACCCCCGGGGGCAGAAACGGCCTATAATAAATTTCCCCCCCAGGGGAACAACCCTTGCCTAAGGGGTCGCTCCCCTTGCGTAAAAATTGCCCCGTGGGGAGGGGGGTGTCAGGCCCCCGGGGGGAGCACTAGCACTTTCCCGATGTGCCCCCATCTGGACGGTTACGTCCTGGGCACCTGAGCGGTGCTGCCCAAGACGCAACCGTTACGTTCAGGGCACCCAAGGAGTTAAAAAAGAAAAATTAAAAGTTTTTATTTCATTTTTTAAGAGTACGAACACTGCCTGCTCTTAAACAAAATGTTTTTCATGCATTCACTAAGGAGAAGGGGTCCCTTGGGGACCCCTTCCCGTTTCTGAAAGGATTACCACCTACTTGAAGTTTCACATTTCAGTCACAAACCAATCCTACATACCGCTGTGATTCCGTATTAGGAAGGGACGCCCTTGACACGCCCCTTCCTAATCCCGAATCAGTATGTTGGAGCAATTCCAATGTGCAATTTGGTAATGAGTTACTGAATCGCAAATTGGAATTCATACATACCAAAATGCATTTTTGCGATTACAAACGACCCGATCGAGCCGTTTTTGATAGCAAAAATGCATGCTACATCTTACCCTAAAAGATGACTAGTCAACTTTTGCGAATGGCTTCTCACAGCGCGGGGACACATCCCCACGTTTTTAATAACTTTTGATCCGTTTGAGCTAGAAACATTTTTTTTATCTGCAGATTTTGTAGCTGACGATGGACTATGTGGACAATGGCCAAGTCCATAATTTTGGGGAAAAATTCGCATCTGCCGAGTCGTATAATTCCAGTGATCTTTTTCGTGACTAATGTATAGATAAATTGAATTAATTCTTTCGGTGGTTATTAGTAAGAAGGTTATACAGAAGGAAGGGCCTAAGTTACCAAAACTTTCACTAGCATAAGCAGGATGGCCACAAACTAAAGGCTACTGCGCATATTAGGTTAAATCTGTGCGGTTATGTAACACCTTTTTAGTGAAACATTCTGGTAATCTTGTTAAAATATGCCCTGACTGCAGTACGTGAAGCCGTATAAAAAACAACATAGTGCATTTTGCAGACTTTTATGAAATCTTATCTGGTCTGTGAATGTAATGGTTTTACAAAGGCACAGAATAATAAAAGAGAAAGAAAAGAGGTAAAATAAATGTTTACTAAATCCATAAATGTTACTCCGTATCCCCTCCAAAATATGTAAACTTTCCCCTATGGGCTAAATTACATTTTCTAAAGGCCTGTAGGAGTCTTCATCACAGATGCAGATACTTTAAAAGTACAGCGCCTTTTGCATTCCGAGTGTTATACGTGCATACGTGGGCAGGTTTACCAATTAGAGGAGTTCACAAAGGATTTTTAGAGTGCTTATGCGTACCTCCGACAGCCGCAGCTTTCCAGGAGCATGACTGGAAAAAGCTTTGTGTATTTCAAATTACATCTCTACTGAGGTAGTTGCTTATGCGTAATTTGACATGATATAATACTGCCTATAGAAAAATGCCTTTTGGATCGATGCATTTTTACTTCTACTTTTTTTATCTCCTCGGAAAAATGCGTTTCCTTTGCAGTCTTCCCCCACTTTCCAAGTTTGAAGGTGTTCTCTTAGATTAGCTCCTTCTCTGGACAAGAGTAAATCTCTTTCTGGTTCAAGCATAGAAATGGCTTGTGGAGAAGTTTGTAAATATGCACGATCAACGCCCGCTTTAACCTCATCGGAGATTTGCCTATGCATAATGCCACCCTCACCCTGTACATTGATGCTATAATGGATGGGTACAAAAACATCTGCATGGAAATATATTTTTCTGAATTTCTTGCATTGGTAAATCAAGCCATTTGAACGTTAGTTCAACCTCACTGCCAGATTAGTTTATGATTCTGATCCATTTTAGATAGCTAGATAGATCTGTCTTTGCGATATCGTCCTGCAGTACATTATAAGGTTATTGCAAGTCACCAAGGAATAGTTATTTTATATGGTTCTGTAAATCAAAGATGACCTGCAATATCCTTATTATGTATGGCAGGACGTACTTTATTCCATATAATACATGGTCACACCATCACGTTTCCCACAAACCACTTAAATTTTGGTCCGTTGGCCATACCTGTGCCGTGGTTTCGGTTTTCAGCTGTAATTCCTGACCTAAGGTAACTGTAGTCTTACAAGACTTTGCCACATGAAAGAATTTGGGCCTGATTTCTCTAACAGTCTGACATGAAATCACCTTTTTGTGGTCTAAATACTAGTAATTTTCGAAAAGCACTTAGTTATGGATTCACAAGTGTTAGATTATATAATGCACGTATTAACAAGGCAGTGCAAGCTGAGGAAATCATTAAATGCTGCCAAAATCGGTCCTATTGTGGGTTTCACTAATTAGTGCAGCCCAACGCTCCCTACTGTGTGGAGGGATATTCCATACAATAATGGGCATTTGACACTGAGCAGACTGGTTAATTTGTTAATGAAGTCAGCCTTTAAGGGCCAAATCTGCGCTGAAAACACAAAAGATTTGCTTTCTTTAATTGCATCTTAAGCAGATCCAATTCCTTTTCAAATCTACATTTCAAGTAATTTAATTGGTGTTGGACAAAAGGTTGAATTTTGATGACTCTGAATTAGATGAAAATGGAAATTGACAATATTAGGTACAAGGTTATTTTGTAGTGGAATAAGCTCAACATAAAATGATAAAAAATGTAAAAGTCTTATTGTACAGAATGAGTTTGCTGACTGAAATCCATGCACGCATTAGAATCTCTCGGTTGTACACATGCTTCCATGGCCTGGATTGGGGAATGGAAACAGTGATATGAGAATGCCAGAAGATTATAAAAATGTGGTTAATTGAAATATGATGGAAGCTTTGCTGTTAACATGATAATTAGGTGTGGTTTTAGTTGATTTTAATTAGAAGTAAAATAGAACCCTTTTACGGTAAAGTATAATTTATGCAGAAAAAGGCATAATATGCAGAGTACCGTGTTTTGCAGAAAAAACAATGAATAATGACCTTAGAAGAAGTGTGTAAAATTAATATCATGGCAGAGAAGGCTAACTTCCACTTCAGGTGCAATTTTATAAAGCAAACGTTTTTTTCTGGACATTTTCCCTCTAAAAGCTTTTTTTGAGGGCAAATAAACCATTTTGCTCCGCCGGACCTAACTTTTGCTGGATTGTTCATCCGCTTTTTTAAACACTCTTTTTGAAAAAAAAACTTTTTGAAGTTGTTGCAAGCGAACTTCACCAGAAATGCAGCCCTCCAATGTTTAAACCCAAGAGGCCATTATTTCTGAAATACTCCCATCTTTGCAGAGACATCTTAAGGATTTTGGGGGCCCTGGGTAAAAACGAATTTTAGGGGCCCGAGTTCAGAACAACTCTAAATATATGATCCAATTCAGCTCTTTTATTACCCTTTTGACCATGTCACTGCCAGTGCACAGGCACACTCGTCTACATTTTAAATGTGCTTACATCTAATATTGAGGGATAGGGACTTGAGTTTTCAAAATTGTAGCACAGCACCGGTTTAAAATAGTACTGCATATAACATCTGTGCCGCTCTCCCATATCTCATTAGTGAGGTCCCGTTTTGACCTAAAAGAAACTTTTTTATTAATGTTGCATGAAACAAAACACAACATTTCTCTGCAAAATGTCTGTAATAGACTCTCACACATCACCCCATCAAAAATAATACCTTTCTCTTGGGGCTAGGTTGGTCTCCTTACTCTTCTTCTTCTCCTTATGCTGCCAGCTCTGTAATATTGCACCTTATTGCTCTCTCACACTCACCATCAGGATGTTGCCACTGGACCTACCACTGGATGTCCTGATCCCTTATTGTGGATTATGTGATCCTGGACAATCACCTAGGGTGGCTACCCAAGCAGTGGTGGGATCACGGCAGCTGGAGAGGTTGCTGTCCAGCGGCTGGGCACCCAGGACTTTCAATAACATGGCCTTGCTGCTGTAAATGGGTCTGTGTTTACTCTCATCTATTGATGATGTGCAGCAGCCCTGTTGTACTGTTCTACTGCAGGTCCTAAACATGTTCTTCCAGTACGAGGCTCTCTGCCCAGCACCAGGACCTCTAACCGGTTTGACCTTCCTCCCTGTCAGGTCACCTGCCACCCCCTCCAGCAGCACCAAGGTCTCCTGTCCCCAGGAGCCTGGTTAGCTGCTTTGCCCTTGGGTCCCGCTCTCCCAAGCCCCTGGTTTCTGCCCTTCCCGCTATCCTGGTTCCTATTCTTTTCTGGCCCTGCCACACACTCCCAGGACCTATTTAATGGAGTCAGCACCAAAGGCAACCTCGTCTGTGCCTGTCTGTGCCTGGACCGTGCCCAGCACCTGGACCCCTGGACCTCTGGACCACTGCAGATACGCCGCTGGTGACCTCCACTTCATTGATCCTGGTTACATCAATAACTGCTACCTGTCATTGCCCCACCCCACAGTGGGACCTTTCAGCTGCCTCCATTGCCACTTCAAGTCCACGCCAGGACCAACTACACCGACAGCTTCTCCTAGTGTGCCATCAGAACCACCCAAGACCACACCAGGCCAACTCAGCTGCATCTTATTCAACACCATATCCATCTGCAGTTACGCCACTGAAATCTGGGACACCATTTCGAGCCTCACCTAGAAAGATTAGACAGCATTGGTATCAAGCAGCTAGTCACCAATCCCACACACAGAGAAGGACACACGCTGGACCTCCTTTTTACTTGTAGCAACAGAATTAGGTACACCCACACCTCGACCTCACCTGGTTGGACCACTCCATCATACACTTCCCCATCTTCGCAATCCTCAGCCTAGACAGCGCACCCTCCTACAGCTGGAACAAAACCTCCAAACAACAATAGCTGACACCATCGTCACCACTCAGCCCAACTACCCTCCGAACCTGCACTTAGCAGTGCAGAACTTCAATGACTGGATCACCAATACTGCTGACCAAGTCACCCCAACCAAACCAGCTAAAGTTGTCAGACCAGCCAGGCACTCCTCTTGGTACACCACAGAACTCAACTCCACTAAACGCAGATGCAAACAACTTGAGAGAAGATGGCGCACCAGCAAGAACAAAACTGATAGAGCTTCTTTAAAATCATCCCTCAGTGGCTAGCACAACAGATCAGAGCAGCAAAGAGGAAGGCCTTGACCTCTTGGATCAAAACTAGCACCAACCGAACCAAGGAACTCTTCACCAGTGTCAGAGCTTTCACCTGCCCCACAGCAATTGAAAACGCAATCCCGGCATCACAGAAGCTGAGTGACGCCCTCACTGACCGCTTCCACCATAAAATAGAAAGTATCTATAAGAACTTCACCCCACCAACCTCCACAACCTCCACCCAACCACCACCACCAACCACCCGCTCAGGGACTGGAAACAACTCAGCGATGCAGACTCAACCGTCCTTATGAGCTTTATCGACTCCGGAGCACCCACTGACCCCTGCCCCCACTGACTCTTCAACCTCAGAAGGAAGGAGATCAGTTGCCAACTCACCACTATCATCAATGCCTCACTGGCCATGGTCACCTTTCCAGATGACTGAAAATACACTGAAGTCAGACCCCTCTTTAAGAATCCCTAAGCTGACCCCAACGAACTACAAAACTACAGACCTATCTTGTTGCTCCCTTTCCCAGCCAGAGTCCTGGAAAAAGCCATCAACCTCCAACTCCCTGAACACCTGGAGAGAAACAACCTACTAGGCCCATCTCAATTGGGTTTTAGAAGCAACCACACCACAGAGACAGCTCTGATCTCTGCTTCAGACGACATCTGAGCCATACTCGACAAAAGAGAATCCACCGTCCTCATCCTGCTCAACCTATCTGCCGCCTTCCACACAATTTCCCACCACACACTCATCCACCTCCCATGCCAGGTGGGAATCACTGATGACTTGCTCAGTTGGATGGCATGCTTCCAAACTGGATGTACCCAGAAAGTTTGCATCCCCCCTTCACATTGCAAGCTGAGCATAACATCTGTGTTGTTCCTCAGGGCTCATCCCTCAGCCCCCATGCTCTTCAGCATCTACATGACACAACTTGCAGACATAGTCAGATCGCACAACATCACCATCATCTCCTATGCCAATGACAGCTCCTCCTGTCGCGTAGGCTCTCATTATTTTAATGAGACTACTGGATTTTGAGCAGCAAGATTGTCCACAGTGTGTGTGACTGAATCTGACCCACAGTGGGTGACACCTGTCGCTCCAAATCTGGGTTTTGCTCCGGCTAACTAGCAGTGCCTCGTCTCTCCCAAAAAGTAGAGATCATTGGGCAGCCGAGAACATGACATATCATACTTCTCAGGGAAATCGTGGTCACTCAGGTCGCATCCGGTTCTCTCATTCGCAATTCAGTCTCATATATAAATGACAATAACAGCAGTATGAGTTTTAAAGACTGGTTTAATAAAACAACTGCATTTTAGATAGCAAAGCGTGAGCTGCAATAACCAGAATGACACAACATGACAATATTAAAATGGTGACGATGAGAGTGAAGCATAAGAATAACGCTATCATATTGCCACTAGAATCTATGGACTATATTCTATCTGAGTCATAATTTGAGCACAGCATGTTAAGCTCTAATTCTGCCTTTCAGGATCCCCCAGGAGGACATCAACCCTCATACCTGAGCAAAGGCCTGTAGTCTGCGTTAGCATCTGCAGCGAAGCATTCAGCGATCGGCATACAGTCGTGGTTCCCTGGCTGGAATCTCCCTCTTAACGTATAATGGGACTAGGAAGTGTTTTATAATAACACAGCTAATGTTCTAAGAAAATGTCCATATGTAAGGATGTGTATTTTCTACGAATGTTGGAGACTAAACTTCTACCACGTTCACCGGCAATGTACTCAGCTGTAGCCTTGACTGAAGCACAAAGTGATCAAGAATGTCTTGTTTGAGAACACATTGCTGAGCTAAGCAAAACAGTTAGATAGATGAAATTAAAACAAGACCGTAAAACTGGTTATTGTAAAAATAACAATGTGAAGCCGAATAAAATCTATCTAGGTCATAGTGCAGAGCGCCCTGATGTATTAAACTAACGTGCATGTAGCTATAGCTAAAATGGCTACTCAACACTCCTATCACTCTCTGTCAAACCCAATACAACCAAGACAAATTTTTATAGCTGCATGAAGAACATTGCAGCATGGATGAAGGACAACTACTTAAAAGTGAACACAGACAGGACAGAAGTTCACATCTTTGGTAAAAACATGGCTGTCTGGAACGACTCCGGGTAGCCGTCGGACCTTGGCCCTACCCCCATGCTGAAAGACCACATCCTCAGTCTCAGCATCGTCCTAGACAGCAAGCTCTCCATGAGATGTCAAGTCAACTCCATTTCCTTAACCTGCTTTCACACTCTACGCATACTCTGGAAAACTTTCAAGTGGCTTCCCATCAATACAAGAAAGTCCATTGCTCAGGCCCTCATTACCAGCTGCCCTGATTACAGCAATGCACTCTATGCAGGCACCACTACTGAACTCCTGCAGAGGCTCCAATCAATGCAGAACGCAGCTGCCAGACTGATTCTTGACCTACCCCAGAGAGCCCACATCTCCCAGCACCTGAAATGCCTCCACTGGCTCCCGGTCCTGAAGAGCTGCCACTTTAAGCTCCTCACCCACATCTACAAAGCCCTCCATATCCAGGGACCCGCCTACCTAAATCAACATCTGTATTTCCACCACCTCTGCAGTAACCTCTGTTCAACATATCTGGCACTTGTACTGATCCCCAGCACTTGCTGCTACCACCTGGGAGGGTGCTCATTCCACCTTGCCTCCAAGGCCTGGAATGCCCTCCCCCTCCACCACAGTAGCTCACCTATGCTGTCCGATTTGAGGAAAAGGGCTCAAGACCTGGCTTTTTACGTGAAGACCTGCTCCTAGCTCCTTGATACCCCAACGGATGACAAGTTGTACTCTACAACTATGTGATTGATTGATTGATTGGTTGTACGTCTGCAACATTCCCCTTTGCCTGAATTCTGAGGGTGCCAGTCAGTGATCTTCACACAACAAAATTGACTTTTCTTGTTACCTCTAGTTCTGGCTTGACCGACATTCATGTCCAAGTCCACGTGCACACCTCAGCTCCTATTCTCGGAGGCTGTTTCTAGGGTGAGGCTGCCTGACAATTTGGAGGAGAAGGAACATGGAGCAACCACCACCATTTTTGTCAACTTCAGCTGTGGACACCCTGCTTCACAAGCTGTCTGACATGAAAGTCTCCGTGAGCTCCATAGACGGCACTGTCATGAAAACAGTGGTGGATGCGCAGTTGATTCACATGAACATTGCCTCCTTTCACCATCAGCTTGACAACATGGAGACCTGCCTCACTGAGGTGGAGACATTCATTGATAGCTTCCCAGACTGGTCTCTGGAGGTAGATGTGCTACAGAGCAAAGTGATCGACCTGGAGGATGTTCATATCTCCGGCTTGCCTGAAAAAGTGACGGGTGCACATGATTCCTTTCCTCAGTGGCTTTTTGCCAAAATTGTTGAATCTTCCTTTTGTCCCAAAACTAGAGATAAAGCAGGGGCACAGGATCTTTTCACATGCCTCCTCCTCTTCCAAATAACAACCTAGGCCCATCCTGGCACACCTTCTGCATCACCAACAACCACAGAAGATTATCAAGGCAGTGAAAAAGCATGGCCCTTATTAGTGTGATACCACAAGATTTTCATTTTGGCTGCGTTCTCTCCTGATACCAACCAGGAAGTGATTCCTGGACTTGGGACCCCGCTTTTGGAAGAGGGACATCTAGCCTTCTTCACACTGCTGTGATTCTGATAACCAGGAGTATGATGACCCAGAAGATCTTTAGAGACTCCTGGACACTATGGAGGTCTTGACATGGCCACCAGAGAGCCTCCTTCTGGTCAATCAGCTGTTGCCACTGTGAGGGAGGTTTACTACTGAATTACCAAGGCATACCACAATAGTCCATAGAGTCTATTTCTTAGTAGAGTATGTCAATCAAAGTTCCAAACAAGCGTCTGTAACAGTTGAAATTTTATTTGTTCAAGGCACCATGAATCCAATGAACAACAGCCGACACATGTTTCATCATCAAGACTTTCAAAAGCCTGCAAGATGGACATGCAAAAGGAATACAATCAGATAAAATGATGATAACGGGGAATATGATTGTTGCTCAGACATATACCACTGTGAGGGAGAATCAACTGTCTGACAACCATAAGGAGCGATGGTGGCTAGAGGGAGTCACACATTGTTGGTCTTCAGATGGGGGCAAGCCTCTCAACAAGTCTTTGAGTGGTCCAAGGAACAAGTCACACTTATCGCTCAAGGTTTAGGAAGTTTGCCCATATGTCCTATGGTTACCCAGATTGACTGCAACCTTTCTATTGTGTGCCATGGCTTTGGTGGTCTTGAGTGGGCCGCTTGCTGATGGTTTGCTGATACCAATCTGCAGTTGCTACCTGACTGGCACAGGGTGTGGCGTTTGAGGGGGACTGGCTGCTGGACTGTTATGCTAAGCCTGGCAGAGACTGTACCTGCATCACCTCTTGACAGTAATGTATATTATGCTCTTGTTTCCTTTGTTTCAATTTGTATTTTTCGTTTTCACAGTTGCTAATTCTAATGTTGGGTTTACGAGTCAATTCATATAACATGTTTACTCTGACTCTGACGGGGTAGCCTATGGTTTGGGTTAAGGCTGTGAGTCTCTCTTAACCTGGGTGACCATTATGCAGGTGTGGGCCTGTTTACATATGTATGCTTTCATTACATGGACCAGGGCTCACATCTGTAGATCAGCAGTCTCCCTCTGTGTTGGACCTACAGACCTCATTGTTCCCATTCCCAGGAAATAGGGGTAGAACCGGAAATTATTTTATGTGTCCCTGAGTTATAGTTTAGTATTTTTATCTGCCTGCTGGAGGATTTTGTGTGGGCATCTAGGATAGCTGTGGGTTTTCCCCCAGCTCCTGCCTTCTGGTTTCCTTTACCCTCCTCTCTTTGCCCCCTTTGAGGCCTTATACATGACCCTCTCACAACTTGGGCCACTGGAGATTGCCTCCTTTAATGTGAATGGCCTGACCCGTTCTATTCAGATGCAGAAAATCCCCGCTTTTCCACTGACACACCTCCCAGATGAGGTATTACTTCAGGAAATATACATGTCCCATACTGGGCATGATAAACTTAGATGGAACTGGGTGGGTAAGGTGTTATATGCCAACAGGACATACTATTGCCCTCCCACATCTAACTACTCCATTGGACCACAGGAATAGTGGAGTTATTATATTGTATTAAGTCCCTGATGATCCGCATATTGTGGATATGGAAAGACATTTTGGGCAGATAGTTTTTTCCCAAGGCCCTGATCCGTGATGAGTCTTTGATTGTGGGCTCCATCGAGCTATTGTGAGTGATAAGGCAGACTTCTTTGACACACTGACTACATTCCTGCTCTCCTTTGGGACGTCCAGAGTTCTCATGGGGAGGGACTGGAACCTGCCATTACACCACGCAAGGGCAGTCAGCTATTTTTCCTTTACAGCGGTGGCACTAAGAGAAGGGGGAAAAAAGCTGGATGGCTGTTGGCTGCGCAGCTACATCAGGAGCAGTCACACACAATGATATCAGCCATTAGATCCACGTATGATGTGCTTCTTACTAATCCGCATGACATACTGCAGGAGTTTGCCACTTTTTATAAGACCCTTTACCCCTCCTCAGCACCCGGTCATGCTGCTATGGAGTAGGCATTCCCAAAAGAACTTGCTTTTTTGGCTCTATCATAAGACCAGGTGCAATTACTCAGTACTGATATCAGTGACAAGGATATTGCACAGGCTGTTGACAGAAAGACAACTATGAAGGTTCCGGGAGACAATGATCTCGTGATTGAAGTCTATAAAATTACTAAACCACTGATAGTGCCTTTGTTAGGCAAACTGTTCAGAGCGATCTGACTATTGAATAGACATGTCAAAGTGATTTACCTTACAACACAGTGGATCATTAAATTATAAATACTAATCAAGCAGTCAAAAATTCAGTATCTCTATACTCTGATATAACAATCAAAAGTATCTTTAGTTGGTTCTTTTAATCTTGAAAATACATGTGAAACAATCAGTAACACTTAAAAAGTCCCAGTGTAACGTGAAAATCATTCAACTTGTCCATTAATGTTAAAAGTAAGGCCTTTTTTTTTACAATATGTACACAAAACATGAAAGGTATTAATCATGTTCTCATCCTCTGTAGGCACATAAAAGTGGAGATTGAAAGGCAGTCCACATATGTTTCAGTAGAGTTCCTCTATTTAATACACCATTTTCATTAAGACCATGTAATATTTTTCTATTATAAAGCAGCAGACAAATTTAATTCTTAACGACTAAGGCAGGGGTCTATTTGTGAAAATTAAAAAAGAAAAATAAGGAAAAAACAAATGTGTGGTAAGGTAACATAGCTGTAACAACAATCTAATAAAGATCATGGTTTGAAGATTTCATAATAAGATATTGGTAATTTCTCTAAGCAAAAGGGATACCCCTATATTCGCCTTCCTAACTTTTATTCAGGGGAGTCAGAGTGGTAT
The DNA here is from genome assembly GCF_031143425.1 of Pleurodeles waltl. Taxonomy (NCBI): domain Eukaryota; kingdom Metazoa; phylum Chordata; class Amphibia; order Caudata; family Salamandridae; genus Pleurodeles; species Pleurodeles waltl. The sequence continues at coordinate 806,027,966 of NC_090442.1, read as the reverse complement.
AAACCCACTGCAAGACAAAACTTAAAATATGCATAGACTGGTGGTTATATACCAAGACACAATCTCCTCCCACTTAGACATGAAAGAAACATCAGGGGGAAAGAACTTCATATACAAATCTGACCCAAGAGATATGGGGTTTAGGCCCTATTAATTTAACATAGCTGACCCCAGTTCCTTCCATGTGTCTTTTTGGATTACTGTTGAGTGAACCAGTGACGATGGAGAAGAATGAATCAGAATAGTAATTGGTCCTGGCAGGCAGAAGCATTCTCGAGAATATATGTAAACCAGGAGACAAAGACAGATATTAGAAACAATAAACATCACCACTATTCTTACACTTATACTTTCCAAAAAAAATCTTTCTTCAGCTGAAGAATTCGTATGGAAAAAAGGTTTATGCTTTGTCCCTTTCTGCCTAGTGGACTAATTTGAGATATACAAAGATAAATATAGCCAAATTGAAAATGTTTTTCTCAAACACTGCCCAACATTGTAGAACAAGACAATCACCCATGCTTGAAACTTTGCTCTAGATTGAATACTAATCTATTTGAAAAGTAAATATTAAAGGTCTATGTTTACATTAAGCACTTAAATATCTTTCCAAAATCAAATATATTTAGTTCAAGATGAAAACATCACAATCAAACCTAGTGATTAATGTGGTGGAATTGTCACAATGAACGTCTACTTCTACAATGAGAAAATTGAGAAATTGCTTAAAGCCTTTACCTATCACGAGAAAGCGAACTCTAATAAGAATAAAGAACTATCATCTTTGAGTTTGAGAATTAATTCTGAAGCATGAGACAGAGGAGACATTTGTAAGAAGGTGTTTGAGTTGTTAAACAATCCTGACTGTCGGCTATCAGTGCTATATAGTTTACCCAAAATACATAAATTCCTATAGCTTCTCTATTTAAATATATAGGGCCTGATTATGATATTGACTGAGGGGATTACTCCATCACAAACGTGATCGATATTCCCTTCGCCGTATTACAAGCTCCATAGGATATAATGGATCTTGTAATACGGCGGGCTACAGAGTAATCCCCTTCACCAAAGTCGTAATCAGGCCCATTGTCTCCAGGTATCATTACTAAACCTTTGTTACAATATTCCAATGCTTTCTTAAAACCAATTATGAGTTCTCTTAAATGATATGTGAGAGAAAAATCTGATGTGATCTAAAAAGTTGAAAATTTGCCCTTTGATCCCAACGTGAATTACTAGTGCCCCATGACATGGAGCCATTATATTAGGAATAAAGCACCCCCTGCTGTACATTATAAGGATATTGCAAGTCACCAAGGAGCTCCATAACCATGTAGAGGAATGAGGCCGAAGGCCGAGCTCCTTTCTAAGGCTATGGAATGCCAAGGTAACTTGCAATATCCTTGTCATGTACAGCAGGTGCTACTTTATCTCATATAATATATGCTCACACCATCACTTTTCCCACAGACCACTTAAAACCTTAGTGCATAGCTCTTTAATAAAAAAGAAACATGTTCGCAAACATAAAGAATAAAAATAGAACTTCTATGCAAAACTAAACACATCAAACACCTGTTGAATATTTGTTGCAAAAAGATATTACAGACAGTTCAATACAAGTCAATTTTTAAAAAAAAGCTGCAGTAACACAGAATGTGTGAAAACATGCAGAAAATGTCTAACCTTTCAATAATTTTGTTAGAAATGCTAAAAATATTCATGTTGTTTCTGCAAGTCACTGTACTCAAGAAAAATAGAGCAGAAGAAATAAAAGCAATATTTCAAATTTGCTGCTTCACACAGCTGTTCCATGACCTAACTTGCCTTTCACCTCGACTGGTGGCTTTGGCAGCAGGCATCGTGACATCAGAACTTGACTGTAATAACTTACAATAGCCGAGTTCTGATGCCTTTTCTTTATAATCAGTGACTGAGTGCAAAACTAATCGCTGATTGTAAACAAATTAAAGACAGGCATTTATACGGCGAGCAGAGAATCCCATGCATTATATAATCATATCTAATATTCCTCTGAAAGAAACAGTTGATATAGTCCATCACAGGTCAATGGTCATCACTGAGGTATTGTTTTATTTTATTATGTAATGTATTCAAATTGTGCTAGAAAACAACATTTTCTATTTAATGGCTCCAGTTCTAAACAACAGAAGGCCACTTGCATGGGAGACACTTGTGATCCAAGATAACAAATCTATATGTTATGGCATAAGAAGACAGCCATGTCTGCAATGAGCTAGCTCCTTGTTATCAAAACAAATTACACTGATATAGATATATATATACAATGTTTTCTTTATTTGGAAAGGAAGTAAAGAAATGTTTAATGATTTTCTAATGAGATTATATTTGGGAGATTCTACTGAGATTTACTCTGAAAATTAGTAGGTCAAGGATTGAGTTCCTTGCCAGTTAAAACTTCATTGATGATAACAGATTACAGGTCAAACTAACAGCCCGCGTATGTTGTTACACTTCTCGAGCTTCCACTCCAATAGCTAATAATAAGCAATACCTTTTGGGCTGTTCATTTGCCTCCAAAAAAGCTTCATTAATGTGGTAGATTTCACTAAAATCCAGGAATCCTGAAAGACAGACTCTGAGTCAGTGGGTGTCCCAAGAATTAAATTAACTACTCTTTCAATAGAGCTAGATTTTATACCAGAAAATGCATGTTTGACTTGTAATCGATCAGATAGTGAGGACTCTGTTAGCTGTTTTTACAAATCCCTATTAGTTGTAGACAACCCATTATTTGCCAAAGTCCCCAATTTTAAACAAGCAGGTGCTCATGGTATAAGAAATTGGGGTCTTAGATGAGAGAAGCGGAAGACCAACTCAAGTAACAAAAGCAACCCATGTTAGGGTGAACCACAAAAGTAATTAAATTATCCTGTGTTTAAGCCTCTGTTGGCTTGCCACAAAAGCAGTTAGGCTTAACTTTGAGGCAACGTATAAAGTATGCAGCTCTCAAACAGTAATAAAGTGAAAACACAACAAAAGAACAATCCTAAATTAATTTAGAACAATATTTAATAAATAAAATGACACCAAAACACCAACAATCCAATTAGTACAACTGGCGACATTAGTTTTTTAATGTTTAGGTTAAAACAGTGCAGAGAAGCACAAGATGCCATTTGTGGTCATCTGGTTGTGTGGGACCTGGGAAAAGTCACAAGTTCAGGATTACTGTGGGTTTGATACAGGGACCAGGTTCGTCCCACAGAACAGTTACCATCTCAAGTCCACACAAAGATTTCTGTTCACGTTTGTGAGGGTTGCAAGTTAAACACTGTTGGCATGAGGAGAAGGTCAGATGTCACGGACAGTCACTGCAATAGCGGTAAGGGCAGGCATCACTGAAGATTCATGTTAGTGGTCAAAAGAAGCTGCCGCTCTCTGTACGAAGAGCAGGTCTCACTGAGAGATTCACATTGGTGGTCATCCCGGACTGTCATTGTTAGCATGAAGAGCAGTTCACACTGGAGCTTCATTTTGGTGGTTATCACAGGCAGTCAATTCTTAACATGAAGAGATCATTTTGCAGTTGCGAGGAGCCCCAAACTATTACATGTCCACCTTTTCTTAAGAAATAGTACACTCTGATGCTAGCCAAGGGTCAAGGACCCACAGGCACCCCTTGGAGATCCGGCCCCATTCCAGCAGAGGCAATGAACAGGGCAAAGCCAGGTCCAGTTTGTGCTGGTCAATTGGCAGTTGTAGGGAGGTCTCGGGAAGCTTGTTGTTTGCCTATAACTCAAACATGACGTCAGTCAACTGACCATTGGAGCCACTTCTGGACAGCGTGGGTTTAAGGAAAGCAGGTCCAATCTTACTTCTTTAGACAGCAGAGAAGTATTTTTTCTGAATCTTTCACAGGTCCTGAAAACCTCTGATGAAAAGTTCTGAAGGTGCTACTTTTTCCTAAGTGCCAGCCTATGCGTGGAGAATATCCCCTTTGCCTATCCTTCCCCCTTTTCCTCGGTTTGGTTCCATCTTGACTAGGGTAACCAAGGGCAGTCAGAGCTAAGTATGAGCTGCATTTGCCAATAGCAGGGCAGGCAGCACTTAGAAGTTAGGAAAAGGAGTAAACAAGGCATAAGGCTATCCCTTTGAAGCTTAGGAAGGCTATGTACAATCCTCAGCACATACTGTTCAAGAGAACAACACTCTGCTCCACATCGAAGCCTCTTTTAATTCCATGGTTGTATGAAATACACAAAACATAACTGGAGAGCCAGTCACACTCATGTGACATTGGATACTGGCAGAAAGGCACAGTTGGGTTTGGCAGAAAAATGCAAACTTTCTAAAGGGACACTTTAAGAATAGTAACTTAAAATCTGACCTTAACTATTGAAGTAAGCCTCAGCAAAGCCTACTAGTGCAAGGGGTTCACCTTTCTCTGCACAAAGTCCTCAGACCATGTAGGAAGAAGTTGGCACGGAAACTGGAATAAAAGACATAAGTTTATTAACCTCATGAGGTGGTACTACAATTCAGACAGCACCCTTTGGTAATGTCTGAAGTAGCACACTGAACTGAGAGAGCATGGTCCTTTTATACCCACGCAGGGGCCAAAAGGAGATGGTACAATTATGGAAACAAGACTTGTATACATGTAAGGTCATGTGGAAAATGCACAGTCGACAGGTAGGAGGAGCTAACAGTTTCCAAGGACTAACAGCTGCAGACCTTACTGAGCATGTGCAAAAGTAAGAGATGCTAAATATAACTCGTCACTAGGCAGATTTCAAGAGCAGTTAACAGAAAGGTAGGACAGAGCACATGGTGAGCACATGGCAGCATGTAGCAAAGAAAATGGCTGCCATGAATACAAAATGGATTCCGCAAAATGTTCATAATAGTTACTAAAGACAAGATGTCTTCTGCTAATGCTTAATCTAATCACTGCTAAATTACAACAGACGACCCTTTCAGCATTAGCTGAAGACATTCGTCTTTCTGGGATAATCTAAATATTCATCCTGTATATTTATGCTCATCATTTCAGCTATTTCCTTATCTAACATATGTTGTGCTTTCATTTCTGTAATATTTCTTTTGGTAGGCATACAAGCAGTAATACACATGGAGCAGAACATTGGACCACACTGAATACAGATACAGCATGTAAAAAATATTGCAATTATTACACACAGGATAGTCAATAGTTTCCAGCCACAGACGGAAACAAGAGCCCAAAACCATCCAGAAAAAGTCCAAATACCAGTCTCTGTATGGATTTCTGCAGCAATTTTATGCAATTTAGATATTGCATCATAGACCGAAGGTGAGTGATCTGGGATAAAAACACAACAACTACTACCGATGATTCGACATGCACCACCGCGATCAGCTAATATCACATCTAATACCATACGATTTTGGAGCGCTACAATTCTTGCAATTTGGAGCTCCTCAGTAATATTCCCAAGTGCCAGAGCTGCCTGATTGGTAACAGTTTCCACAACCCTAGTCAATTGTCTCACTTTCCTACTGTTCAATACAACACCTACAAAGGGGAACAATCCTAAATTTAAATCAACATATTGTTGCAGGCTAGTATCAGTTTGGTCTACCTCATTTGTACTTATTTCCCTTTTATATCTATTGTTAATGATGTCATTGAACAGTTTTAAATCTCGGTGATATGATGCAGGAGCCAAAAACACAGGGGGTAATAGAAAAGATACATAACACACACCTGACCACCCAACAGGTAGTTGGTAATATCCATAGTTACCACAAACAAAATATGTATTATGTGAAGCTGTAAAACTACTATTATTTAGACCCTCAATAGTTAAAATCAAGGTACAATCGCTTATCCCTACTGGAATTCGTCCAATGCTTCGTATACATAAATCTGCTTTAGTTTTTGTAATAGAAATCACAAATTGTTCTTTCTTGTCAGAGTCTCGTATATTTGTGAAGACATATGGGGGGTGATTTTAACCTTGGCGGACGGCGGAGGCCGTCCGCCAAGGTACCGCCGTGAAATGACCGCACCGCGGTCAAAAGACCGCGGCGGCCATTTAAACATTTCCGCTGGGCCGGCGGGCGCTCTCCGAAAGAGCGCCCGCCGGCCCAGCAGAAATGCCCCTGCAACGAGGACGCCGGCTCAGAATTGAGCCGGCGTAGTTGCAGGGGTGCGACGGGTGCAGTTGCACCCGTCGCGTATTTCAGTGTCTGCAAAGCAGACACTGAAATACTTTGCGGGGCCCTCTTACGGGGGCCCCTGCAGTGCCCATGCCATTGGCATGGGCACTGCAGGGGCCCCCGGGGGCCCCGCGGCACCCCCTACCGCCATCCTGTTCATGGCGGGTTTCCCGCCATGAACAGGATGGCGGTAGGGGGTGTCTGACTCTCGGATTCAATGGGGCAGCGGTAAACCGGCGGGAGACCGCCGGTTTACCCTTTCTGACCGCGGCTGAACCGCCGCGGTCAGAATGCCCTCGGGAGCACCGCCAGCCTGTTGGCGGTGCTCCCGTGGTCGGTGACCCTGGCGGTCACCGGCCGCCAGGGTCAGAATGACCCCCATGGTATTGAAACATTGTCCGGCTGATACTCTTCCGATTCCCATTTAGTTCCTTTAGCTTGGGGATACCCATCTTTGTCTTGGTAGCACACTTTATTAAGGCGAAAAAGAAGTCCGCCCTCCGTACGTTTTCTAGATGCAAACAAAAGCATGTACCAAGCTTGACAAGAACCATTGTGTGAAAAAGGAAGAGGAATGAAAGGTGTTCCTCCTTTCTTTTGATGCGCAGGTATCATTCCACATACCCAACAGTTAGTAGTATTTGTAGCGTTATGAGTATGATGCAACATCTGAATGAAAGTATTATTGAAGTACGATTGATGGTGCTTCTGCTCCTGATAGGGAAGCGTAAAATAATAGTGATCCTCTGGTACTGGAGTAGTGGCATTAAAGAACTCACAAGCAGGAGACTTCTTTTCAATAAACCAGGTGATCGTTGCTGTAACCACCAAAACAACAACAAACCCCATAATACTAATGATCAATTTGTTATTCATTTTAGCAACAGTGATAATCGACCCTTTCAGAAATGATTTCAAAATAATCGTTGGAGCTCTTATCCCTGGGCAGCCGCTGATTTCTTCACCACGGGCCAAGACGGGTGTCACTACTCTAATGCACAGCTGATCCACCCCCCTTGCCACATTGGCTCTCCGTTTCACTAACCCAGGGCGGTAGCTCAACCACTCTTTTCAAAACAATTTTCAGATTCTTTCCTTGGTCTCAAATTATATCGCGACACTCCAGAAGTCGTATGGTCCAAAAAGACCTCTGCAGATTCGTCAGGTGATATGGCACGGCCTTTCTCCGTAGTCAAAATCTCTCGATGATCGGTCAGCACAGCAGGTTCCAGCAAGGTAGGTAGCACTCTCTTGCAGTGAGTACTATGGACCCAATTCTTTCGATTCGTCACTCGAACTGCTGTCCTTGTCGCAAGGAGCACCTGTTCTGGGCCTCGCCACCTTGGTTCCAAGCTGCTTGATCTTTCAAAAGACTTAATCATCACCTGGTCACCAGGTCGGAGTTCATGGCCTTCACCTGTGGATCTGTCAGGAAGTGCTTCTCGAACCTGTTGATGAATAGAAACCAAATTGTCGGTTAACTGTGCCAAATAATCATTCATCAGGACACAAGGTACATCATATACAGATTTTGGTTTAGGAACTCCCCAAATGTTCATTGGCCTCCCGAACACTACTTCATAGGGGCTAAGGCCAAGTCGGGAGTGTGGTACTGACCTAATAGACAATAATGCCAATAGTAATGCATCCGGCCAAGTTAAGGATGTGGAAGCCTGTATCTTCGCTAATTTCAGCTTCAATGTAGCATTATACCTTTCCACCAACCCTGCTGATTGTGGGTGGAAAACCGCATGGAACTTCTGTTTGATCCCTAATCCTTTCAGGACATACTTAATAACTTCCCCAACAAAATGAGGTCCGTTATCACTCCATAAAAGTCTGCAAACACCAAACCTAGGGAAAAATTATTTCAAAAGCACCTTGGCTGTGGTAATGGCAGTATTATCCTTTGTGGGGTACGCCTCTATCCATTTACTGAAGGCACAAACCACCACCAAGACATACTTTAAATTGTTGCAGCGTTCAAGCTGAATATAATCCATTTGTAAAACTTCAAAAGGTGCAGTTGGTGTAGCAAACCCTCCCGCAGGAGTACGTGTCCCTTTTCCAGGATTGTATTGTAAGCAGATCAAACAAGACTGTACTACTCTCTTAGCTGTACTGGAAATTTCTGGATGCTCCCAAACTTGCGTAAGCAACTTCGTTATTGTTGAAGCTCCAACATGTGCCAGTCCATGTGCCATCTGAACCATAGGTTGTACAAAAGCTATAGGCAATTTCCATTTATCCATCTGCTTATTCCGCCAACAGCCCTCATCATCCAATTCTCCATCTTTAGACCATTGCTCACGTTCTTTCACAGAAGCAGATTTCTGTATATCTAATACGTCTTGTCTTGCATTATGCCAGCGTTCAGCTTGTGACTTCACTACATACATAGAAGTAGTACTTCGCTGCATCGCAGTCTCACGTGCTAAACGGTCTGCAAGAGCATTACCTTGCCGTATCTTATCGGTCACTTTCTTATGTGCACTACATTTCACAATAGCTAGTTTCTTTGGATATGTCAATGCAGTCAAGAGGTTATGCACTAATTCTCCGTGCATTATCTGCATCCCGTGGGATGTAAGAAAACCTCTCTCCTTCCAAAGCAAACCAAAATCATGAGCCACTCCAAAAGCATAGCGGCTGTCTGTGTAAATGTTCACACTTAAATCAGTACTAAGCTCACATGCTCGTGTCAAAGCTATTAGTTCAGCTGCTTGAGCTGACTTCTGTGGTATACGAGCTGTCTCCACTACCGTGTGTATTGCGGTGATTGCATATGCAGCTGAGGTCGTACCATCTGGCAACTTCAAACAAGACCCATCAACCCACAGTTCCTCGTCTACATTTAAAAGGGGCGTATCTTGTAAATCAACACGACCCTTTGTCTGTTCTTCGGTAAGGAATATACAATCATGTGTTTCTTGTGACTGAGGCTGAGTCACTGGATATGGCAACAAAGTAGCTGGATTTAGTGTCGCACATCTCTTCAGTGTAATGTGAGGAGCCAACAATGTCAACTCATAACCTGTCATACGGGCGCTAGTTAAATGTTGTGTCTTTGTTTGATTTAACAGAGCATCAACCGCATGGGGTACTAGCACCAACAGCTTATGTGACAAAACTATCCCTTCACTCTGACGTATTTAGACAGCTGTTGCGGCAACTGAACGAAAACACCCGGGCAACGCTCGAGCGACAGGATCAAGTACTGCTGAAAAATATGCACAAGGACGTTGCTTATCGCCATGTGTCTGTACTAAAACTGATAATGCACATCCATCTTTCTCATGTACATAAAGTACAAAAGGCTTCATGTAATCTGGAGTACCTAACACTGGTGCAGAACAAAGGGCTTGTCGCAGCTGTCGGAAAGCAGTCTCACATTCATCTGTCCATGGGAGGGGCATTGGAGTATTTTTAGTCAGAAGTACTAGCAAAGGGTTGGCAATGTGTGAAAACCCTAATATCCATTGCCTACAAAAAGAAGTAAGGCCAAGGAATGCACGAACATCTTTCTGAGTAGAGGGTACTGGTGTGTCTAAAATTGCTTGAATACGATCTGATGTAAGTGCACGGCCCTCCTTAGACAAAAGGTGACCTAAATAGGTTACCTTTGGTCTACAATATTGCAATTTCTTTCGTGACACTTTATGATGGTGTGAAGCAAGAAAAGAAAGTAAGGACAAAGTGCACTTTTCACATTGCTCCAGGGTATCAGCTGCCAACAAAATATCATCGACATATTGTATGAGGGCCACACCTTCAGGCAAAACAAAAGAATCAAGTTGTCGTTTTAACGCCTGACTATAAATGCTTGGGCTCTCCGTGTAGCCTTGAGGAACTCTGCAAAATCTATATGTTCGTTTATTCAAAGTAAAACCAAACAAATATCGGCTGTCAGGATGAATAGGGATCGAAAAGAAAGCATTCTTCAAGTCTATCACAGAGAACGTAGTTGCTGTCGGGGGAACCAAAGTAAGGAGTGTTGTGATGTCAGATACCACAGGATATTGAGGTATCACAATCTTATTGACTTCTCGTAAATCAATAATGAATCGGTAAATCCTACTATCAGTATCCTTTTTCAGAATAGGAAGAATCGGGCTGTTACAAACATTATACAGAACTTCCTCGACAACTCCGACTGCAATGAGATCATGCACAATTCGTGTGAGTGCTTCTTCGCCCTCCTGTGAAATTTTGTATTGAGGCAAACGTGGCAATACAGCTCCCTCCTTGACACTAATATGTACCGGTGGAATAATCATTTGTCCCACATCAGTATCTGAAGTAGCCCACAAAGTACTAGGGAGTGAGGCTAATGCAATATCCTCTTTAACAAGACAAACTCTTTCCATCACAGGATGATTATCATTTAAAATAACACGCACCCCTTCAGGAGAACATCGTATTGTAGCTCTGAAATACTTGAGCATATCAAGACCCACAATATTGTCTGGTGTATTTGGAGAAAGCAAAAATGGACATGGAGCAGTAAATTTATCAACATGGAATACAAGTGGTTGTGACAACGGGCTAGGGGAAGGTGTTCTATCGAAACCTATCGATGTAATGGTTAAGCCAGACAGGGGAGCCCTTGGAATCAATTGTTTAGACAAGGCGCTACGAGTAGCTCCTGTGTCAACCAGAAACTGATCAGTAAGACCCAAAACATGTGCTGTAACATAGGAACCCCTCTGATCTACTGGAACTTCAACTGATTCCTTACCCCATCCTAGGCAATCCTATGCATAAGCAGAATCTTGGAAATCAGGCTGCACATGATCAGACATCTGGTATTGGTTCCGTCTATCAAGAGTGTTAAACCGATCCTGCCCTCGTGTATTAGCATCAACCCTAGCATGATCATTCGTACTTCTTCTAGGTCCTGAATATCCTGAGCGATTTCTCATTTGTCCCCGACCACGTGGACACTGCTGAACACGTAGTGCTGGACAATCGGCAGCCCAATGCCCAAATTTCTTACAATACGCACACTGATCATCAGACAAATTCGAACGAGTGTAAGAAGAACCATAAGATCCACGTCCACCTCTATCACTGCCTCTAAAAGGCGGACCATAAGCTTGAGCCAACATAACCTTCGTCTTTAATTCTTTAATCTTTTTCTCCTCGCTACCTTTTGCTTCTAATTCCTGTCTTTCATAATACTGAGCCATAGTCAAAAGAGAAACCGGAGTAGAGGTAGTCCATGAACTTTCACTAGCTTTTAGGCGACTAGCTATTCCTGGTAACAGATTTGCAACATATTTATCGACGAACAAATGTCTGCCCGTATCATCTGATAGTGACTGACCACTAAAATCATGAAATGCTTCTTCAAAGCGTGTAAAGAAATCAGAGACCGATTCATCTGCCTTTTGTTTACAAGACGCTAAAACCGTCCAATCTATCTTTTTAGGGGGAATAATCGTTTTCAACTTAACTTATATGGCTGCAGGAAGATCTAGAATCAACTGATATGGCTTTTTCGCAGGTTCCCTATCCCTGTCCATCTGTTCTATTTCTTTCCATGATGCCCCAAAAACTGTACGATCATCAATTTTACGAACAGTTCGCCACATATCTGGCGGTAATATCAATCCGAAAAATAAATCAATGTCAGCCAAAGTCATAGTACAAGAACTAATTGCTCCCTCAACTTCCTCATAAAAGGCGGCTGGATTTTTCCGCGGGTCAGGTAATGCTGTTTTAAGTGCCATTACATCTGCCCTATTCCAAGGAGTATACACCCAATTATAAATAAAATAACCCTTAGCATCAACAGAAGTTTTATCATCATTTGTACCCAATCCTTTAGGAGGAACATACAAAGGCGCGGCCTCCCGCATTGGTTTCGCATGAACTATCATAGTCTTATCTGTTTCAAAGATGGAAGCTTGCGCCCCTTCGGTCTGAGATGCTCGTGCAACTGCGTCCGCAGCCCTTTTTTCTTCTTGCAAACGGACTGCCACAATACGTAATTTCATTAAACGCCTGATTGCATCAGCCACCTGGGAGAAAACATAAAGACCATCATGCATTTGCTTATAATCAGCTGCTACATCATCGGGCTCTAACTCATCAGAATATTTCCGGTATAGTTCAATAACTTCTGAGCCAAATGCCTCAGTAAAATATAGCTGCTCCTTTTCCGTCCACCCTTTCATATCGTCTAAAAGTTCAGAAGCAGAAACAGCGCTACGAATTGTTTTACGAGCAATAGATCTAAGCTCAGCCGCACGGTCAGCAGGCAGCATAGAGCGACTGTTCCGCATCTTCCGTTGCTCCGAACTGGAGACTTTAGGTAACTCATGAGGGGCAGAAGGGACGACATACGGAGGTGGAGGGCGATCCAGTAACAATAAATCATCATGTGGTTTATTAAGGATAGGATAGAGGGGTTGCCTAACAGTGTATTGGCCAGTTACCTGTAGCTTACGTTCTTTCTCCTCTAGCTCCTTTAAGTCATTTATTTCTTTCTTTCTCATTTCCAATGCTTTCACATATACATTTTTCCGCTGCTCTTTCTCAAGCAAGGCTTGCTCACGCTTCATTCGGCCACGCGCTTCTTTCTCCCACACTCGTACACAGTCAAACATATCTTGCCTAGACTTTCGCTTACGCATACATTGTTCCACATACTCAATCTTTCGCAAATCATATGACCCATGCATAGGCCAACGTAACTCAGGATCCGCGCGGGTGTATTTATTCCATAATGTGCTGTACATTATAGAAGAAAGACCATGTTTAACATACATATCTCTATTTGGCGTCCCCTCTGGGGCAATATTATAATCAAAGTAGCACTTAAGGTGCCGTTCAAATCAAAATCAAATTGGAGAGAATTCTCCTCATTACCTGCCTATATAAATTGCAATTTATATATCAAATCCAAAGAATACAAATTGACTAGTCACCCAAATCACAAAAGCCACAGTAAGTAGTACTAACTACATTACCAAACACAGGCATCAAAACCCACAGCAAGTGCCGAAAAACGGCTCTTACCAATCACAGGGTGTCCAGGTTCCAACTGCCAAGTTCTAAAATCGACCAAATGGTCACTGAATGACGAATGAACAAAAAAAGGATCTCAGTCGAGGACCGGCGCCACCTGGATGGTCAAATCAGAAAGAAGGGAAAAACGCTGTGGTTGCCAAGACTCGGGTCTCCTCAGGCATTGATCGTCCGCAGCGAGATTCCAATCCTTCGTCGCGACCAATCCATAGGGCATCCGAGTCGCCGATGAGCTCCACGTTCGGGTGCCAATTTGTTGAAGTAAGCCTCAGCAAGGGGTTCACCTTTCTCTGCACAAAGTCCTCAGACCATGTAGGAAGAAGTTGGCAAGGAAACTGGAATAAAAGACATAAGTTTATTAACCTCATGAGGTGGTCCTACAATTCAGACAGCACCCTTTGGTAATGTCTGAAGTAGCACACTGAACTGAGAGAGCATGGTCCTTTTATACCCACGCAGGGGCCAAAAGGAGATGGTACAATTATGGAAACAAGACTTGTATACATGTAAGGTCATGTGGAAAATGCACAGTCGACAGGTAGGAGGAGTTAACAGTTTCCAAGGACTAACAGCTGCAGACCTTACTGAGCATGTGCAAAAGTAAGAGATGCTAAATATAACTTGTCACTAGGCAGATTTCAAGAGCAGTTAACAGAAAGGTAGGACAGAGCACATGGTGAGCACATGGCAGCATGAAGCAAAGAAAATGGCTGCCATGAATACAAAATGGATTCCTCAAAATGTTCATAATAGTTACTAAAGACAAGATGTCTTCTGCTAATGCTTAATCTAATCACTGCTAAATTACAACATAACAGTAAAGAGGATTCTAAACTAAAGTCCATTTAAGTATAAACATCATATCTCTATCTGGTTCTAAACTAAAGTTACAGCTCATTAAGTGTTATAAGATAAACCAGTGTTTGTCCATAGGAGAGATAGCTTTACAACACAGGAAAATTACTCTAGGCATTTTTCACTGCCAAGTCATGAAAAACTCAAACCCACATGCCCTACTTTTTAAATATCATGCACCTCCCCTTTGAGCCTTTAGAGCCTCCCTTTGACTGACATAAATTAATTAAATAGTAAAGTTTAACATGTACTACCATTTACTAGTTACTTAAAAGTCAATTAAATATACCAATCAGGTGTAGGGCAGTTTTACCTTGGTTCAGGGAGAGAACACAAGCACAATAGTACTGGCTATCAGGGAAAAAGTGCACAGATCCCTAAAGGACAACAAGAATACATTCAGCAAAGGAAGACAATTTCTCTGACCTCATATGATACAGTCAAACAAGAGGTAGGAGTGCCCTGGAGTTTCCATACCCTTTTTAGTGCAACCATGTAGGCAAAACAATTGGTTTCAGACACAGGAGTGCAGTTCACTCCAGAGGAGGCAGACACCTCCTACCTAATTATCAGTAATGCTTTAATACTTAACAGATGCGCCTGTGTATCTATTGTGACCTTAGAAGTCCAGATCTTGATCATTGTGCTTTTGTGCCACTCTGGTCATGAGTTGCATGGTGAAAGTCCACTGAAGCAAGATGGTTGATGATGGCATGCTGGGTCTAGGTGTTTAAGTTTGTAGTGGTTTTTTTGCAATGAGGACTGATGTCAGCAATGCATTCAGCTTTACAGTTAGGTTGCAACAGCACTTTAGACATTGATGATTCAGTTTTTCTTCACCTACTGACAGCCCAGAGACATGTCAGTTGGTAACTGTCAATCACATGTGTCTGTACCTTATTATAATGCACGGAGTGAGCGATGTCTGTTTCTTAACTTGTATGCAGCATAGGTTGAGAAACTCCTGGCCCATGCTGAGCTAGGGAACCCTCAGCATGAAACTTGAGTCTGTCAGATGTTGATTGCTGATCAGTGTGGCATCTGATACAGAAACAATTCTTTGACTCAACTGCAGGTACCTCTATAGGCATCACTAGATCTGGATCCTATAAAACAAAGTGTTTGTTATTTAGCGTGGCCAACTGACCTCATTCTCAGATCGATTTAAGGCAGCCTTGTGAATACTTAAATATTACTCTGGTGTACAGTGCTGCAGGTGATGGTCGCACATGGAGGATCAGTTGCTAACCATGGACAGTTGGAGCTAGGCCTGTGAGGAAAACTTGGTTCTGCTGGTGGAGTTTTCGGAATTTAGCCACTTTGTGCTACGCACCATCTAACGTGAAGTGGAGTTCTTCTTTTTGGTTGGGGCATACAAGATTTATTTTTGGTGCTCGCTCATGAATGTCACAATATTCTCAGGCTGCTAGTGAAAGTGCACAAGATTTCATGCTTGCTCACAAGGCTTCTGCCTGTGACAGCTCCAGTACAGTGCTACTTGTGAACACAGCTCGAGTAGATGTTCTACTTGAGAAGCAGCTACATATACTCAAAAAGAGGTTTTTGGGCTTTTTATCTTCTCTAATGGACGGTTCAAGTTGTCTTTCAGTTTAAAAAAAAAATATCCAACAGGAAAGAAGTACCCCAGAGACTCCAACTTCCTATTCCTAGCCAAGAGGCTCCTCCCAGTACTTTGTCCATCTCCTAGTCACTTTTCACGTGGATTTCAGGATAGAAGGATCACTCTCTTTGTCAGCTGGATGTATATCTTTGGATTTAAGGACTTTGTTTTTGTGATATCACACAAGTAAGTTCACAAACTACTGTATAAAGGTGTTGTTTGTTTGATAGGACAATGCAGCAGTATGTCTTTGTACTTTTATTTGATTTAAAAATTATAATTATGGTAGGTGGTCTATAGTTTGAGTAAGGACCAAATTATTTTGTTTGGGTTTAATTTTTCATCTTTTGTAAAGGAAAATGTTTCACAGTTCAGGACCCTTTCTCCACGTTTGTTACATTTGCAATAGTAATTTATTTTACTATGGAGCCTAGACTTCTAATAGGGCAGCTAGCCAGTAAACACAGTACCAGTAGTCATCAGTGCATGAAAGAAATGTTTCTTCGGTATATGTTTTTAAAACTGTATTAGGGCAGGGCTGGCACTGGACGAAAATTAAAATGTTGGCAATTGTTTGTGTTTCAAGTTTTTTTCTGCAACAAGTAGTGTAATGTTTGATGCCATAGGAAGATATGTGTTGTTTGAAAACTTTTATACCTCAATTAATTGTTGTGTTTTGCATTGCTGAATTAATGGTAGTGTTTTCTTCAGTGTTATCACCATCCCTTATTTTTCTGGCCTGTGTGTGTGTGTGTTTGTCATCTTCCACCATTTGCCTGTGTTATCCATGCCATGTGGCCCGGGGGCAATTTGTGTAGTCTGTGTCCGCAGGCCTGAATGTGTTCTTTGTACTTGATGTGGTTGTTTGACCATGTTGCAGGTGGGCATTGTGTCCAGCCAGCTGTTGTCCTTTTTGCCATATGCTTGCATGTGTTCTTTGTTCCCCATGCCTCCTTGCTCGCTGTTGTTGTTTGACTATGTGGCTGGCAGCCATTTTGTGCATCCTGCCAATGTGCCTTTCCCATGGGCCTGCATGTGTTCTTTGTTCCCCATGCCTCCTTGCTCGCTGTTGTTGTTTGGCCATGTCGCTGGAGGCCATTTTGTGCACCTAGCAAGTGTGCCTTTGACATAGGCTTGCATGTGTTATTTTTACCCTATGCCTCATTTCTTGCTGTTGTGGTTTGATCATGTGGCTGGCGGACATTTTGTGCATCCAGCTACTGTGCCTTTGCCATAGGCTTCTGTGTCTTCTTCATTCCCCATGCCACCTTGCACGCTGTTGTTGTTTGACTAGGTGGCTGGCACCCAGTTGATGCATCCAGCCAGTGTGCTTGTGCCATAGGCTTGCATGGATGGATGTCCTATCAGTTTAATAATATGTATTATATCTATCTATCTATCTATCTATATATATATATATATATATATATATATATATATATATATATATATATATATATAAATATGTATACACACACACATATATATATATATATATATATGTATATATATATATATATATACTCATATATATGTATATTTATATCTATTTATATATATATATATATATATAAATACTCATAAATATATCTATATATATATATATATATATATATGTATATATATATATTAAGAATATGATTTTGATTAACAATGTTTATATTATTATCAGCTTCTTTTTGCATTTTTTATTTTGCTTTGTCTTAAAATAGGTTGCTTTATTCTCGTCCTCCCATACAAATATCAACAATTATTGATTTTTTTACATTTCATTTTATATTTTAATTCTTATTTATTTTATTTTCCTTTTTTATTTTAATTTTTTATTTTAATTATTTTACATTTTTATTTTATTTTAGATTTTTTATTTTTTTATTTCAATTTTTTACATGTATTTTTTTTTCCATTTTGCCTTGATCCATCCATCCATTCACCAGAGGCGCACAGCTGTGCTACAGCATTCAGTTCCTTTAGGTATTATTCCATTTCATCCTGGACACCCTGGCTGAGGTACTCTGCAGACACCTCAGCATCATTCATTTTTGTAATGATTATTTAATTTCCCCATGGGCCACTTGCCTGCCATAGGTTTTTTAAGGAGTATTGCATTTACCCATGCATCTCTCTGACTACCACAGGTGTCTCATTTAGAATAGATGGACATAAAGCAAAGAGCTCTAGCTGTATGTTGTGGTGCCTGATTTTAAATTAAATTTTAATGTATCGTGGCGTGGTTTGACTTTACCATGTTTGGATAAATTATTATTTCTTACGTAAGTAATCTACCACACTAACATTGCTTTTGTCTATACTATTTAAATCTGCAACAATGCCACGTTTCACTGGCTACATGTTTTTCTTGCTAGGTTGTGTTTAGGTGCATAAGAGAACTGCCAAACAGATGGCCTGTATAGTGACTTCAGTCCTCCAATCTCTTACTCTTGTGCAACTTAGTACCACTGCCAACTTAGAACTTTAAGATGGCTCCAAAGAAAGTTGCTCCCAAGAAAATAGTAAGTGAGAAGAAGCAGCTTTCCACCAGTTGATTACCAGCCACAACCTTTTTTGGGAGACTCTTGATGATGAAAAAATACCAATCAAAACCCATACACAAAAAAACCTTTTTCGGGAGACATGTTCCTGCCACACTGGCTTCCGGGGAGTAACCTGGAACCAGCACTCCAGCATCAACAGTACCATCACAACCTCAACCACCATCTGCCACTCAAGGCCGTGGCAGATGGTGGCTATCTCAACGAGACAGCCACTGCAATCATGATGATGCTGGTGAGCAGTGATGTTGAATTGGATTTGTCCCTTTTGTAAAGTAGTACTCAATAGTTTTAGGAAACATAGCAGAGTGGACAGCAGTTACAACCAGCAATAGTAGATATTCCTGAAGTTGGAGCAGAACAGGAGGCAAGAACCTCCTCTTTTAAAATCATTGGCTCCCAGATCAGCAAGGAAATGGAAGGATACTACTCCACCATCTTCTCAAAGCACCACTTTTGATGATGATGTTATGGACATAGAGTGGACCCCAGAAGAGTCTGGGAGACACCAGGAGAGAAAAGGGAAAAGAAAAGCTCCTGAAAGCCTTAGAATTATGGAGGGGGATGATGAGGAGGATAACGATGGCAAGCCAGTCATTGTGGAAGCTGTCCTACATTACTATTCAACCTACTTCAAGGGATATGGTACAGGTAGCACTTCTAGCCCCATATTTGTGAAGCCCCAGCTGAGACCTGCACCAACCCCTACCTCAGTAAAAAGTATGCACTGCAGAGAGGCAATTCACAACACAACCAACTGCTTCCAGTTCCTCTTCAGGCATTAGCAGAGGCCTACTAAGAAAGTACTCCTCCCCAGTTTGGGACTTTTTTGCGCTGATCAAACAGGAGGAGAACATTGCACCATGCAAGTGTTCATCAAGGTAAAAGACCCATATGAAAAAAACATCATGCAATCCGGTGGGAGGAGAACCTTAAAAAAATGCCTCAACGTGTGGTGAAGGTGAGGAGAGCCAGCAAACATCAGCTACTAGTCCAATCACTTTGAGAGGTGATGATGATGAGGAAGATGGTGACATCCTCACGCAAAGCAGCCCATCCCGAGCAGTGTACCAGAATCACCCGTCTTAGCGACCTCACAATGGCACAAGAAGACTCAGTCAGATGGAGACACCACGACAACCAGTGACTGCGCCACAAAGCATATTGAGTCTACCACCAACTACTTCTTGAGAGTAGCCTGCATCAGTGGCCCCAGAAAAGGAGAAAATCCAGGCTAGTATTACAGGAATGTTTAGGCAGGAGGGGTCCTACTCCCGCAACCACCCAAGGGTATTTTTGTGCAATGGGAAGTTAGCAAAAATTTTAGAACCGGACCTCCTCCCTTTTCCAGTTTGTGAAACGTGTGGGATTCTTAGACTTTGTGGCAGCCATCTGCTCAAAATGGAAGGTTCCAAGTCAGATCTATGTTTCCAGAGTTGCTGTTCCATTGCTGCATCACGATGTGCTGCAATTGGTTCGACAAATTTTGCAGCAAAGTGCTGTTCACACTATCCATCTGACAACAGACATGTGGACCAGTAGCCAGGCAACTGTTTACATGTGCATCACTGCCCACTGGATCTCTTTTGTAGGGATAAAGCAAAAGCTATTGTAGTATGGTGCAAATATTATGTTGTATGACTGGGGATTCTTACCATGTAATACTAACACGTTATCCAATAGTGGACCACTTTCTCTCAGCCCTGGTAGTCTGGCAAAAACCAGTCAGGCTACTTAGAGGAACATGTGTAAAGCATTTCACAACACCCAAATTGACGATAAGTAAATGACACGACTCGTAAGAAATCCGGCACCAATTTAGAAAAATAGAGTAGATTTTTATCTTAATTTAGAAACCCAATCAAACTTTTTATCTTGAAGACAACCAGAGTTGTGAATTTTTAAAGTGTTGAAAAATAGTGTACTTTTAATGGTCAAACGACTCCCACTGAAGTCAATGGGAAAATTCACAGTGTGCAATCTGTCACTTGTAAGGTGAGCTCCGGGGAACCCACTTGGATATAAGGTCTTGCAGGTCCCTAGACCAGGCCTCAACAGTCAGTTTCTAGTTACCTTGCCAGGGAGTCTGGGTGCAGAGGTGCTTTGGCTGTCCTTGCTGACGGGATCGGTGGGTGCTGTCAAATTCCAGCACTTGACAAAAGCACACCAGTGTGGACTCACACTCCACCCTTGGAAAGTTGAGGCCTTCATGGTTCCAGGACTTGAATTCCATAGCTGGAATTTTGCCACCACTACCGGTGGCTCCAGGTGCAGTGGTGGCCTTGCAGTTGTCAATCACAGAAACTGATTATGATTTGCTGCTCCTCTCATGCTTTGCCGCTACTCTGAAAGACACCCCTTCAGGATGCATATTCTCAGGAGTGACGTCATTGCTGACACCCATCACTATGCTGGGAAACTGCTCTGGAGTCAGTGATGTCTGAGAAGCTGTTGGTTACCCGGCTGGTGACAGACAAGCCTTGGCAACAGCAAAAGTAGTCCATTATTTGTTTGTCAGCTGGAGGCCATCCAGAAGAGGATAGTGGCTCAAAATTTGGTGAGAGCCTCACTGCCACTCCAGGGGTACAGGTCATCAACTTTCTTTGGGCTCACTCAGGAGGGGCCTGATGGGTTGCACTTCTGGGGGTGCAGCATGGCCGCAGGTGACTGGTACAAATGGTCAGGGGAGTCTGCTTTAATTTCTGGCATCCACTGAAGTCCCTCCTGCTGGGAACAATGAGATTTCACCATGGGCACATGTTGATCACAGTTCGAGTATATGGTCTCTTCAGGGCACTCAAGTGTCCTCTTTGTTGCTGATGGTGTCTTCTTTGTGCCTCTTCTTAAATCCAAAGTCAGGGGAGCCTCTTAAATCCTGGTTTAGGGGGCATTATGGGTGTGGGGGACACTTGCCAATGGGCTACTGACCCTTGCAGCTAACTCACCCCCAAAGTGACGACCTCTTGTGGGAGTACATCACCTTTCTTCCCAAAACCCACTATTTCTAAGGTTTGCCAACATGGCAGAACCCTTCTTCATCTGTACAGACCTCCTAACCCACCCTAAAGGTGTGGCTAGTCTTTGGGGGGATTTATGCCTCCTGAATAGCTAATTTATCCTGTCTGCCAGCTTGGTAAGGTTGGGAAGGGCTTTGTCAAGAGATTACACTTTAAAGGTGGTGAAGCCTTTAAGACTCACTGCCTTGGTTACTGTAAACACTAGCCTTCCTGAGAGGGAGGAGGTGTGACCTCCTGCATGCCCAGGTCATTTGTCTCTATCCTGGTAGAAGTGATAACCAGCAGGAGGGCAGGATCTTGTCTTGCTGGCAAATGGCTCAGGAGAGCCCACCAAGGCAAGGGAAAACTGGAATCTCAGTGGGCATCCTTTAAGGATGTACATGCTACCAGTGTGCATGCTAGCTAATACTGGACATGTGTTTCATGCTCAGGGTTAAAAAGCACAGTGTTTGATACCAAACACGTGGGGAATCGGTCAGGCCATCATGGAGCTGGAGATCTAGGGTCTTCCCAGGGGCCAGTCCATGTTATTCTATGGACTGACAGTCACTTGAGATAGCATTCACTTTTAAATGTGATCACTGGGTCATGTATGCTTAAGCATATCTGTCCACACTCATAACACAGTGCGCCCTGCCTTCTAGGCTATAGGAGGCCTGCCTTAGGTATGTCTGACCTGTGCTATGACAGTGAATGAACTCAGCCTGCACTTGGTGTTGGCAGAGTCAAACTCAAGCAGACAGGTTGCTTGTGCAGGCTGACATGGCAATTCTGAAGGTTTACTTTTACTCAGGTCAGGCAGGGTGGCACAATTAGTGCTGCAGCACTGGTGACTCATTTACCATCCCTGCCCTGGGTGCCACTAGTACCATTTACTAGGGCCTTACAGGAGTGTTAAAGTCCTTGTCAATTGGGTTTGCAAATGTCTCAGTACGATTTAAGGGAAAGAGACCTGACACTGAGGTCAGGTTAGCAGGCCTCACTACCATTTCATGTCAAAACCAACAGCATCAAGCAGCAAAAAGTGGGGGTTGACCATCCAAAAAGGGGACTTTACAACATGTTTTGGCCCTGAAGAAAGTTTTAAGAGCATTTAGCAACATGCAACAGTAGCCATGTTCACCACGAAGAAATCACATACAGCTGCAAACATCTTTGACAAATTTAGCAGCAAGGTGTCTAAATGGCTGCCACCCAGAGGTCTCAGAATTAGATTTGTTGAGACATACAATGACAGTAAAATACTCAAGGCTGTGGCAGATGATGGCTATTTCAGGGTCCTGTGTTTGAGACATTGCATCAACCTTGTTGTGTAAGACTTTCTAAAAAAAGAAGACATAGGGTCTGATTACGACTTTGGCGGAGGGGGTTAATCCGTCCCAAATATGATGGATATCCTGCCTGCTGTATTATGAGTTCCATAGGATATAATGGACTCCTAATTCGGCTGGCGGGATATCCGTCACATTTGGGATGGATTAACCCCCTCCGCCAAAGTCGTAATCAGGCCCATAGTCAGCAACTCAATGACCACCTGCAGAAGAATCTGCACTCATTTCAGCCATTCTTTTAAAGCCTGGAAACTGTTGCGGTTTATTCAGTGTGCTAATAGAGTTCCAGATAAAGCCCTGAGACAATAGGTGCTAACACGTTGGAACTCAACATATTACATGTTACAACTTCTGTTTGAGCAGTACAGACAGATCAATGACTGTCATTCAAAAAGGAGGGGATGCAATTCAGAATGCTATGACCGTGGATGTGGACAAATGAGACATAGTCAAATGCCTGACACAGATGCTCCTCCCTTTTGAGGCTTTCACATGGGAAATGAGCAAGGAAGACAGTACGATGGACCAAGCAATCCCGTTGCTGCATCTGCCTCAGCATCAGCCAGCGAAGGTGTTTGAAAGGTTTGCTCCCAGAGGTGTCTATGAAAACACAGAAGCACATGCATCGGTTGAGAGTTTTACCTTTCTCTTGGCTTATTATGCAAGACTGCAAAATGACATCATATCATCCAGAGAGTGCATCTGTACCACCTTACTTGATCCACGGGACAGACACATTCTGCTCCCTTTTCTCCCTTTTACAAGGGGTGGATTGTTGAACAAGTCGGAGACCTGGAAGAAGAATGGCTGAAGCTTAGAGTCCTACACTAAAGTTCTGGGGTGCTGCCTTCATCTTCCAGAGAGGAGAGTCTTGTCTTACAGCAGCCAACACCACCAAAAACACCGTACACAACAGCAAAAGAAGAATTGGACCAAACCTTTGCATTGGCTTGATTTCAAGTGGCAGGTCTTAAAAGCAGTGTAGAGATAAAGACAAAGGAGATCGAGCAAGTGCAGCACCAATTACCATTCAGAGGATGTTCCAGGAGTATCTGGATGACCCAAAAGAGGTCTATGTGGATCAAAACCTATTGACATATTAGTATGGGAAGATCTGCCAATAGCCAGAGCTCAGCAGTGTCAATAAAGTATCTGGCTTGTCCTGTAGCCAGTGTGTCTTCTGAGCATGTGCTCAGTGCTGCTGGTGCAGTTGCTACAGTGAGAAAGTCCAGGCTTTCATCACAAAATGTGAAGAGATTTACCATGATCAAAATGAAACAACATTTCATAACACCAAATTATACCATTCCTGAAACAGCACAGGAGGGGAAGATTGATTGCTTAGAATCAAGTGTGTTAGTTGACCAACTTCTGCGTGAACCACTTGAGTTTGAGGATTAACTATACTTCTCCGACTGAGTGTGCCAGTGGCACCATAGAATTTTAAAATTATTGATTTCTTGTTGAACTTTGCAAAAAATAGCTAATGGAACACTATTTCTGGGTCGTGTTTATACTGCCCCACTCATTTTTAGTCACATATATGCCTGAATTGGATTTAGGCCAGTGTGCAATGAAGAAGCCTCTTCAATACCTTCATGACATTGGAGACAATGCCTGCCTCCCTCTCATGCCTATCCTTGTTTTCATCACTTAGCAGGGCTGCCCCAGAAGACCATTTATTTACAAGAGTAAATTCCAATGTGTTGCCTGCATCAAAGATACAATTGTTTATCTAACCTACCCATGCTTGGATTAGAAGAGGTAACTATAACAATTTCAACAGTGTGTGAGTGATTGTAAGTCATGATTGATGATTTATGTGGTGGTAGACAGTGAGGGAGGGTGTTCAATTAATAGTAAACTTGACTTTGATCAATGTTTGGTGCCTGGTGGGTGATCATTTGTGCTGGAGAAATTGACCATTACAAACTTACTTAGTAAAAATATACCTGTTCTATCCACTCCTTTTTTGGGTTCTTCAGAGACCAGAACAGTCACTTCAGTTAACAAAATCAAATCCATACCAAATACAGCAATTCTGTCACTTTACTTGTTCTTCAACAGCATTGCACAACAACTCTATCTTGCTTGGGTCAGGAGTGGGATGGAGTTACTCTGAGTCAGGAGGAGGATGGAAGATCTCATGACAGAATTACCTCATCAACGGCTAGAAGAATGGAGTTATTGAATTCTAATGGAAACCAGGACTCTGAGGCCTAGTTCCCAGCTATGTGGAATAGAGAGATGTACGTTGATTTGGAAAATGCTGATGAGTGTGTGTGTGTTGCACTGATGGCAAAAGTAAAACTCTGAGTACACTTGTTTTTTCCTCTGCCTCTGAGTCTTCTTGGTACATTCTTTTTAAAGCTTACCTTCCTTCTGTGTTTCTTTTTGACTCTTCAATACAGTTTCTGTGTTATGATCAACAGGCCTTTTCCTCTTCTTCATGAAAAAAAGGTGAAAGTTGATCGCACACTCCTGCATACTTATCTGACCAGTTCAGAAAGGCACCCAAGAGTGGCGGACATTCTGGAGAAAGTGCAGATGCCCCACCAAATTTGGCAATACAGTAAAATGTTTCTTTTAACAATCATATTTTCTAGAACTGGGTGGGTTTAATTCACTCCTCCATTATTATGTTTTTTCAGACCTAGATGACAGAACATTTAGATATCTATAACTTGGGTCTCTGGAACAAAAGAACTGTTCGCAATGAATTTCACTGACTGTGTCATACCCATTCCTTCCACAACAGATTGATGATGATGTGCTGCTCATTACCCTGATGAATATTGTTGTTGTGTTGTCTTTGTCTTTGTCACACCTTTCCCCCAAACCCCTATCCAATCCATTCAACAAACCACTAATCCTCTTTCCCTGGGCTGTGTGATTTATTGATTTGTGACTTTCTTTACACCAAATAGGTTACACACTTGGTGGGATGGATGTAGTTAAATGAGACACTAACTCAGTTCGGTATCTTATATTACCTGAGCAATAGCCCGCACCAGCCTCACATACGCAACCACACATAAGTGAGAAAGATTATCATTCCTCAACTTTGTCATTTAGGCTTTGTTTTGTGTGAATAAAACTTTTAACCTTGTTGACTACAGAGTATAGACTTTGAGTTAATTTTTCCTGACTTGAGGATTTCATAACTTTGGTGGTTTTCAAATTCCATGCTTACCATTGTTCAGAATAATTTAGTTTTGCTAGTTTTTGTTATGTGGTATTCTTTGATGTGTCACAGTGGTAGAAGTCTGTCCTCAGTCTTTCTAAAGCTATAATATAAATGTATATACATAACCTTCTAACTCTTAGTTTTTCTTTCAATTTAGCTGCCTAAAATCCTTTTGATTAATCCTACAGGTGTGATCACCTAGGTGGGAATGGGATCTCGCTGTGATGCCTTCCCTGTTAGCATACAACCAGTACCATAAAGAAGTCACCTTGGAAAACCTTCCAGTAAGGTGTTGGAACTTGGGAGATTGACAGAGGAAGCAGCCGCCAGCCAGAACTTTATCTATTCAGGTAAGAGAACTATGGGGTGAAGTGATTTACTTTAATTAGTATGTAACTAACTTCTACTGGGGGCGTGGCCTGACCGGCAATCATGGCGGATGCGTAATAGTCTTGCTGCATCCGGGCTCATCTTTTATCCTTCATAAATAGCCCGGGGGGGGTCAGTGACAGCCCATAGCTTTAAAGACTTTCGGGTGCACTGGCGGAGACATATTATCCTGCCGGAGCTGTGCTGGTGGGCTGCGGAGGCGTCCGGAGGGCAAGCGGAGACCGGACCAGCACTGTCGCCTGTGGCAGGCCTGCGGAGCAGTGCGCCTGGGCCACGGTGGATGGGTGTGGGTGAATCATTTGGGGAGCCCGGGGCTGTGACATTGGTGTGGTCGCTGTAGCTGTCTGGACTGACTCTGCGGTGGCGCAGCGGCTTTTGGGATATGGAGGTGGGGGAGTAGGACCCGCGGTGAGGGACGGGCCGGCCTGTGGGTGCACCTGGGCCATCGCGAGCCGTTGAGGCCCGGGGACTAGGAGCCACCGCCTCCTACCAGCTTAGACGATGGCAGAAGTGACACTGTGGTGAATGTCAAGGGGCCTCCACGGTGACGTAGGAGAGCCCGGTCTGGCAGCAGTGAGTGGGAGAGGCACTGCGCACCGCTGAAGGTGTGGGACAGCCTAGAAAAAGAGGTGGCTGCCCCGCGGGGTGCAAACTGGGACACGCACCCACCGCACCTGTCCCAGTATGGGCCAGCAGGGAGCCGGGTCTAGACGTGACCAGTGAAGCCCCTTGTGGGGCTTGGAGCCTGGATCGGGATCGACCCAGGGGGTGACTGTCTGAGGCCTGCGGTTGTTGGATAATTGGAGGCTGCACCCTGGTGGGGTATACCCACACAACGACATTGTTTAGAGAGTCCTAATAGAGAGGAGAGGAAGGTGACCTGCGGAGTATCTTTCTTGGTGATGACCTGCCCCCTGAAATTGGGCCCTCCACTGGCAGTGCCCATCCTGGGGAGTGGCTAGGCGACCCTGTGAACAATTTCTGCAGCCGCTGCTGACCACCTGTTGGGGGAGCGCCTAGCCTGACCACATGTCTGCTAAACACCGTTATCAAGGGAAAGTCACATGGGAAAAGCCGGGATGGTGACCAAACCCAGACAGACATGGCTGCACCGGCTCCGCCCTCCTTGCAGGACACATTGGACAAGATCTTAGGAGCTATTGAAAAGTCTCAAACTACACTCCAGCGTGAAATAGGCCATGTGTCAGTGGAACTGGGCCTGTTGCGAGCAGACCATCAGAAACTCGCAGATAGGGTCTGCTGTGCTGAGACAACGCTTACGGATCTGGCCCCGGTGCAACAGGAGATTAAAGCCACTGTAGCGCAGCTAACAGACCGTGTTCAGCGACTGGAACGCTGGGCCGAAGATGCTGAAGGTCGAAACCGGAGGAACAATGTACGTGTAATTGGGCTGCCTGAAGGAGCTGAGGGTACTGATGCGTGACCTTTCTTGAAAAATGGCTGCGGCAGGAGGTTGCCCCGGGACTGCTTACCCCTTTCTTTGCCTTGGAGACAGCCCATCGGGTGCCTTCGAAACCGGTCGCGGTGGGACGGCCCCCACGAACTGTGGTGGCTAAGCTGCTCCACTATAGAGACAGAGACTTCCTGCTGCAGCGAGCCAGGGCCCTTCTGAGTGGACAATGGTACAGTGACCCTCTTCCAGGACTTCACTGCGGAGGTACAGTCTAGGCGGGCTTCCTACACGGTGGTGAAGAGGGCTATGAGGGAAGCGGGCATCCATTGTTCACTCCTATTCCCAGCCAGGCTGAGAGTAATTCTGGAGGGCCACACAATTTTCTTTTAAACGCCAGAGGAGGCTTGGGTGTGGCTGTGGGCCTACATGGCAAAAGGCGACCCCAGTGCCCAGCTGGGACTATTGCACTGGCAGGACCACAGGAGAGTGAGGAGGAAGCGGAACAGATCCCGCCCAAGAACGAGGCCAACTCCAGCACAGAAGAAACTGGACAGACAGGCTGCCTTGAAGGCAGTGGCGTCGCTGCAATGGGAGACCTCGGCTGACGAGGCTAGCGGAGGTGAGTCAGATCACCAATCCTATTCCATGGATATAGACTCCCATCACTCAGATGCGGCATCCACGGGATGGTGTGTTGGGGATTCCTTGGGCAATCACTCTACTTGAGGGATTTGGTGACACGTCTGGTCTCTGGGTGAATAGGAGAAAGACATACGTTTTCCCACTGACTGAGGGCGCAGAGAGTCCCTCCTCCTGTCCAGTTGACATTCCTTGGGCTCCCCATACTTTTAAATATTTGGGCATACAGGTCTTCCACGATCCATGTGATCTCCGCAATGGGAATCTTGGCACAGCGCTCCGATCCCTACGATCCTGTGTGGCGTTTTGGCACTCCTTAAGGCTCTCCATGATGGCCCAGGTGGCATTGTCCAAAATGATTATGGAACCCCGCCTACTATACTACTTCACCAACCTCCCAGTGACTATACCTGCGGCCTGGATAAGGGACCTGAGCATGCTCCTTAGGGGGCTCGTGTGGGATGGGGATCGCCAACGGACGTCCATCTCCACCCTCTGCCGACCCGCGTTGGAGGGCAGATTGGCGGTTCCAGATTTTGATATATTTTATTTGTCATGCCAACCCCAGTGGGTGGCTAGATGGCTGTTGGGGAGGCACCGTCTGGACTTGACTATACCCCGTGGTATGATCCACCCGGACATCCTCCTGGCCGGCTTGCTCAGTGCCAGGTGTGTCCTATCTATGCAGACCATTTTGCTGACGATGGCCTTTCCTGTTGGAGAGGATGTCTGGAGCGCACTGGAACAATGGTGGCTTACTCCCCTGGGATACCACTGACTGGAATACCGTTAGGGGGATACCGGGATGCACCTTGACACAAAGTTGGATGAGGGCCTGGACCCAGGCGGGGGTGCTGACCCTGGGAGACCTCTTCAGCGAGGGAATCCTGTGCTCCTTTGTGGAGCTAGTAGAAGAGGGAGGGGCTCCAGGGGGGCAGTTTCTGATGTATCGGACACTGGTTTTGGCTGTGAGGAGACTATGGCCTACTTGAATGCAGAGCCAGAGACACATTCCATACTGTACCTTTTACTGACAGCGGGGGAGGACTCACACTTGATCACCAGACTGTACGGGCTCGTACTGCAGCTACTTTGCCATCTTTACAGACTCTGCTGACAAAATGGGAGGAGACAGTGGGCAAGGCCCTGACAGACGTGGAATGGCAAAAAGTGTTAGCGTACCCCCGGAGAGTTTCCAGAAATACACACTTTCGATACATTCAGTAAACTTTTGTACATAGAACATACCTCACTCCACATAGGCTCAGAGTAATATATGGTGCAGAGCCCAGGAGCTGTCCCCGATGTAGAGCTGTGGACCTGGGTTTCCATCATATGGTGTGGGAGTGTCCTGACATATAGAGATGCGGGATGGGAGTACTGGAAGACATGGGGGGAACCCTGGACACACAATTGGACTTAGACCCCACCTGTGCCTGCTAGGTTTACATGCAAGGCCAACCTCCAAGAGAGTGGGCAGTGGGTTCCTGGACCTCGCTCTGGTTCTATTCCAGCGGCAGATCACCATGGCCTGGAGATCGCCATTAGGCCTGCATTTAGCGGACTGGAGGCGGGATGTGTCGGTGTGGGCTCAAGCCGAATTGCAGGAGCTGCGAAGAGAGGAGGATCGGGGAGTTAGGAAACAACCCTTAGCACCACTCTGGAATCAGATATTGGAAGATTGGGAGGCTCAGAGGCGGGAGCCGGGGGGGTCCGAGAGATTAGGGAGGGTGAGATGCCCCTGGAGGGGGAACGAGGTGATGCTTAGGGGGAAGATGATGGAGAGGGAGAACACGGATGGTCATAGTGCACACACACAGGTGACCTCATTATTCTTCTACATCAGGGTGGAGCATGGGACCGACTGTACTGGCATTACTGTATGTGACCTGATCATTTGACATGCTTTGGGGCTAGCTGAGTGCAGCCGGGACGAGATTGCACCACTTCATTATGATGGGAGATGGGCGGGTGCCAAATTTGACTCTCCCGGATAGATAACCTTGTTATGCATGTATAACTTAGTCCCATCGAGCCACTGCCTAATAATCCAGCACACTGCTTAGATGTTTGCTTTATTGTTTTCTTTTGATTATTGACCTAGTTAAAGGTTTATATGGTACTGCTTGAGATGATATGGGAAACCGAAAGACCGCACTGTAAAACGGCCAATGGAACCAAGCATGCATTAGATGATGTAGGGTACATATTGCTTGACTGTATAAAGTTCATGAGAGGGGTGGAATGACTAAGTTACTGTCTATCATCCAATCATATGACAATGTATAAATTCAGATCACCGCCCTGTGTTGAGGAACCCACTTATGTACTGATTTTTAATCAATTACAGAAATACCAATAAACAAAGTAAAAAAAAAATTCTACTCCAGATGAGATAAGTGCTTGTTTATCCATGTTTCTGTAGGCAGTCTAGGGAATGGCAGCATGCCCTCTTATCTGGCATACACTTAGGGCCAGATGTAGCAAAGTCTGAGTTTGCGACTCACAAAATGCGGGTCTGAGCGACTCGCAATTTGCGAGTCGCAAACCCAGATGCGACCCCCTTCCGATTCGCAGCACTCACAGGGATGGTGGCCTGCTGGAGACAGCAGACCACCATGTCTGTGACTGCTTTTCAATAAAGCAGTTTTTTTTTTTTGTATTGCAGCCCGTTTTCCTTAAAGGAAAACGAGTTGCAACACAAACGAAAAAATTAAACATTTGTGTTTCATTTTTTCAGAGCAGGCAGTGGTCCATAGGACCACTGCCTGCTCTGAAAAAATGTTTTCAGGGCTATTCACAAAGGGGAAGGGGTCCCATGGGGACCCCTTCCCTTTTGAGGATGGGTTACCACCCATTTGAAATGGGTGCTAACTGTGAATTGCTTTGCGACCGCGTTTGCAGTCACAAAGCAATTCTACATTGCGATGCGAATCGCAAAAATTCCTATTTGCGAGTCGCATTCCCATTTTGCGAGTCAGTAACCAGGTTACGGACTCGCAAAATGGGAATGAGCATCACAATGTGCTTTATGCATGGTGCAAACAGTGAATTTCGCTGTTTGCACCATGCAAAAAGCTTTGTACATCTGGCCCTTAGTGAAATAAATTAAAAAGACAGGAAAATTAAAGCAAAACACAAACAAAACTTCAGGCATAAAGTGGATTATAAAAATGTCCCCTTTACTAAGATATAAAATATAAATAATTAAATGTAAAACCCACCCTCTCCATCCACAACAGAACCACCCCTATTCCACATCTCTCCCCATTCCCAATCAATGTTCAGAATAAATATGTCCATGTCCAAATTCAAATTGTTCATAATGAAGAAAAATACCCTTCCCAAATTCCCACCATCTTCACCCACAACAACTCCCTTTCACCAAACGAAAAAATTGAAAAAGGGCAAATAGGAGGCATTTTCCATGAGGATCTCCAGATGTTGAGCGCAGGCACTAAGGCATGCTATTCGATGGCCCAAGTGTGCCAGCTCGTGCAGCACATAGTGGTGATGGAGCAGGTCTGAAAGAGGGTGGCACGAGGACAGGCAGCTCCAAGCTGCTGGTAGTGCTGGTGTGGCCTTGAGGCTGGAGGCACAGACAGTTGGCTGGTGGGGATGGGCCCAGGATCAGGAGCATGTGCCAGGTCCTCCTGTGCCACCAGCAACTACTAATGTGCCCTTGTGTCCTTCAGCCTCTGTTGCTAGAGCCGGGTTCCCTTCTCCTGGTGGGTCAGTGGTGGTGGTGGACTAGCAGGAGTAGCTGTATCAAGAAGGAAAAAAACAATAAAAAAGACAAATTGTAAAGAATGCTCTGTGCAAACAGTTGTTTTCTTTAATTACATAGTGACACAGTAGAAGAACATTGCTGCTGGTCCCCTAGGGCCACTGGAATTTTTGATGTGATGATTAGGCATGTCAGTCACTGGGACATGACATAAGGGACATGATTTTAACAACACATGATTCACATAAAACCACTGACTGGCTGAAAGGAGGCAGTAGAAGAGAAAGAGAAAGAAAGAAAACAGAATTATTTTTTCTGGTAGCTAATTTCCTAAAAAAATTAAACCACACGGACACATTGTGTGGAAAAAATAAAAAGATCTCTTTAATAAGTAAGGCATCATCTTCTATGGAGTACAGGTACCCTATTCTTCTTGTGCTAAATGACCGGAAGCGTGCAAGCTAGCACATCAGGTACAAATTTGCTACTCTCTGTGGTCTGCAGCTGGAGCAGACACAATGGACAAAAAAGTATCTTTGATTCCAGTGGCCCTGCTCTTCTCCAAAAGCCTTTCAATACTACCCTGAATCCAAAGAGGCAGATGATGGTTATATGTCACATACATCATGTATAACATGCAATAATAGATATCCTGTCTGGCATAAGTAGACGATGGGAAAAAGATGCAGTGCAGGGAAAGGAATGGGACATACAGATTTTATTGGGCACATTCGTCACTGAATATCCCATCAGCCGAACATGAAATCACAGACACCTAATCCAACTTTACTTCATGGCGTCACCCTCATGCAAAAAATAATTAAATCAAATATATTTGCATGGCAGGAAGGGAAGAAAAAGGAAACTTGACTTAAGGACTTATTTAAACTAGAGATTGGATTTACTTCATCACAAGCGTGACAGGTATCCCATCTGCTGTATTACAATTTGTAATATGGCAGATGGGATAACCGTCACATTTTAAATGGAGTAACCTCTTCCACCAAACTCTAAATCAGGCCCTTAGTCTGCTGAAGCAGGGTAAGGTACTGGGGAAAGTCCAGGTAGGTATGGTAGAGATGTTGCTATTGAATAGTGGTGTGGGAGGTGGTTCACTGATGATGTAGCTTAGGCTTAGTCAGTCACTGTAGTTGAAACTAAAAGTTGATGAATTTCAATGGGTGTAAATCCATTATGGAAGCCATATGAAGTATGAACCACTTGTCCGGGCAATAACAGTTAGCATATGCCAACATTTATTTTTTCAATGTGGACAGAACTTAAGGCCTGATTTGGAGTTTGGCTGAGCGGGTTACTCCATCACAAATGGGATGGGTATCCAACCCGCCATATTACAATTCCATAATATTCCATGGAAATCATAAAACAGCAGACAGGATATCTGTCACATTTGTGACACAGTAACCCGTACGTCAAACTTTCAATAAAACCCTTAGGAATGAATAAAGGAGTGCAGTCTAAGGAAAGTGATTGAGTGTGCCAAAGGTACGAAAAAGGCAAGCCCGTCTGCACCCGTCCACGCCTGGACCACGACCAGCCTCAGAATCCCTGGCTCTCGTCCCACCCACCGCTGCCATGCACGTCTTCACTACGACGCCGCCACCTTCCGTGCCCTCAACACTGGCTGCTCTCCCGCCTGCCTTCAAGCCTCACTGCTGACCACCTGCGGACCCTTCTCCTAGCGGAACTGCACCTTCACCAGCCTCCACCCCAATGACCCACCCGCCAAGGCAGGACGCAACCATCTTAGATGTCTTATCCTCTACACACGCTCCGTCCAGAAGCACACAGTAGACTTATAGAATCTACTCAACTCAGCCTTCCAGAATGTCACCTTCCTGACTGAGACCTGGATGAACCCCTCCTCAGCACCTGACATCAACATAGCAATCCCGGACGGCTACAAGATCACCCACAGGGACCGCCCCAACAAACCAGGTGGAGGCATTGCCATCATCCACAAGAATACCTTCAGGATCACGACCAGCACCGAAGACACCCTCAGCAACACCGAACACCTGCACTTCCAGATCCACACCAACCCAAGCACCACCCTCCGAGGGACCCTCGTCTACAGGCCCCCCGGCCCTTTACAGCAGTTCCGCGACTCCATCACTGACGTCATCAGCACGTATGCTCTCGCATCCACTGACTACATACTTCTCGGGGACTTAAACTTCCACCTCAAGAGCACCAATGACAACAACACCACCACCCTGCTCGACAACCTTTCCAGCCTCAGCCTCAAACAACTCGTCACAACACCAACCCACTCCACCGGGCACACTCGACCCTATTTTTTCCACCAGCAATCATGTCTCCTTCAGCCACACCACCGAACTTGATTGGACAGATCACCACTGCATCCACTTCTCCTTCAAGAAACCCACAACACACCACCTCCCACAATGGATCCCCCACCGCAATTGGAACAAGTCCACCGAAGACCAGCTCGTTGCAACCCTCTCCCAGAACCCACCCATTGACACCACCGACACTGACGCAGCTGCCTGCAACTTGAGGCAATGGATTGACAGCTGTGCCAACTCTTTCGCTTCGATCAAGAATGCCTCCAACAGACGCACTGACTCAAGGTCCTTCTGGTTTACCGCCGACCTTCTTGAATCTAAGCAAACTTGCCGCAGACTTGAAAGAAAGTGGCACCAAGAGCAGACTCTAGACAACCACACAGCCTTCAAAAACACCATCTGCACACACCACCAACTCATCCGAACCGCCAAGAGAACCGCCTTTAAAGACCGAATCAACAACAACGCGCATAGCCACAAGGAGCTTTTCAACATCGTAAAGGAACTCTCCAAACCCAGCTCCAATGCCAACGATATCCCTCCATCTCAAGACCTCTGCGACTCCCTAGCCCCCTACTTCCACTGCAAGATTGCAGACATCCACAACAGCTTCAACACCCAGACCCTCCCGGCGACCACCAACACCACAGATTCACGTCCGACCAACCTCCTGCTCTCCTGGACCCCCATCAACGACAACGACATCATCAAAATCATGCAAATCATCCACTACGGCTCACCATCTGACCCCTGCCATCACCACATCCTCAACAAAGCAAGCTCCGTTATCGCACCCCAACTATGGAAGATCATTAACAGCTCCTTTGAGTCCGCCACCTTCCCAGGGAGCTGGAAACACGCTGAGATCAACGCTCTCCTCAAAAAAACCAAGGCGGACCCAAAGGACCTCAAGAACTTCTGGCCTATGTTCCTGTTACCCCTCCTGACAAAAGTCATTGCGAAGGCTGTCAACAGACATCCAACCCGCTTCCTATAGGAGAACTGCACCCTGGACCCTTCCCAATCCAGATTCCGCAGCAACCACAGTACCGAAACTGCTCTCATCGCCACCACAGACAATATCAGAACCATACTGGATAGCGGCGAAACTGCGGCCCTAATCCTTCTGGACCTCTCGGCTGCATTCAACACCGTCTGCCACCACACCCTATGCTCTCACCTCAGCAATGCAGGAATCCACGACAGAGCCCTGGACTGGGTCACCTCCTTTCTCACCGGCAGAACCCAGAGAATCTGCCTCCCCCCATTCCGCTGGGAAGCCACTGAAATCATCTGCGGCGTACCCCAGGGTTCGTCCCTCAGCCCAACCCTCTTCAATGTCTACATGGCCCCACTCACTAACACCACTCGATCCCACATCCTCAACATCATCTCATACGCCAGCAACACCCTGCTGATTCTGTCCCTCACCAAGGAGCTGCCTCAAACTCAATTCCGACAAGACGGAAGTCCTCATCTTCGGCTCCACCCCTCCGCATGGGATGACTCCTGGTGGCCTGCATCTCTCGGAGCCACCCTGACTCCCACCGACCACGCACACAACCTAGGATTCATCTTGGATTCCTCATTATCCATGATCCAGCAAGTCAACGCAATCGCCTCCTCCTGCTTCAACACCCTCTGCATGCTCCGAAAGATCTACAAATGGATCCCCACCGAAACCAGAACAGTCACCCAAGCCGTTGTAAGCAGCAAACTGGACTATGGCAATGCCCTCTATGCAGGAACCATGGCCAAGATCCAGAAGAGGATGCAACATATCCAGAATGCCTCCGCTCGCCTCATCCTCGACATCCCTTGCCACTGCCACATCACAGGCCATCTGAGAGACCTGCACTGGCTTCCAGTCAACAAGAGAATCACCTTCAAACTCCTCATCCAGGCTCACAAGGCACTGCACAGCACTGGACCAGAATACCTCAACAGACAGTCTCCTTCTACACCCCGACCCCGCATCTCCGCTCCGCCAACCGCGCCCTCACAACCGTCCCACGCATCCATAGAACTACATCCCTTGGCAGATCATTCTTGCACCTCACCACCAAGACATGGAACACTCTTCCCACCCACCTGTGGCAGACCAAAGACCTCCTTAGCTTTAGGATACTCCTCAAGTCCTAGCTGTTCGAGCAGTAACAGCAGCCCCCCTCCCACCCTCCCAGTACCTTGAGACCTTCAGGGGTGAGTAGTGCGCTTTCCAAATTTCTGATTCATTGATTGATTGATTGGGAGGGAAGAGAAAGACAACTTGTTTTTGTTTTGGTTTGCAATCCATTGAAAGCTTTATAAATGCTACATTAACAGAAGCGGACACACATTGCACAGCCAACACTGCAGTGCCAAATTCATCCGTGCTGCAGTTGGGTGAAGTCATGGGTCACAGCTCATGAACTTGCAATTGGCAGGGAGTTCATGGGTGATGATTGATGGGTGGAATCTACCTGACTTAACAAATACAGTGGGTATATCAATAATTGTTTTTAAGCAAGCAATATGACTTACCATCACCCGGCCCTGAGACCACAGAGAATCCCCCTTGAGGTGCTGCATTATCTGGTGCACTGGTGCTGGCCTTAGCACTGGTGGTCTGTGTGGCTAGAAAAAAAATACACCTTTTAGATGCCAGACACACCTCTCTCTTTGGTCTTACAGGATGTAAAGGAGTAGTTATGCAATCACCACTGCTACTCATTCCAACTTCCACTGTTGGCCCAACTAGAAAAAGGTGGTATAACTGCCATACCTTCATTCCATGTATCCACTTTCACACCTGAACCTTCTATCTTCTGTACTTCCTGCCTGAGACAATCACCAGTCTGTTCTCTCACATTTGCATCTTTAACCTTCTGCATTCTGTAAATCTTGACTGATACAATAATCATGGAAACTATAGGTCTCTCTTCTAATTCCCTGCTTCAATTGCCATACCCCACTAGGCTTTCTGGATTATCGTACTTAGAACACACTGCCACTCTCTTCAAATTCCAACCTTTTCCATCTTCCAGGCGTACAGAATTTTTTAATGCCTGAACAGCACCTTTAGGTTTAAAGAAAGCACTAACACCTTTGCAAATTTTACCTGGTTTCTTAACTATATCCCACTGCCCAATTTTTACAACAGTGTGTTTAATTCTGTGTTTCTTGTCATAGTATTTCTTATACTCTTCATATTTACTCAATATCCTGTCTCTAACCTTTCCCAAAGACCAAAACCACATCTTTGGGGGAGAGCAACCAGCCTGAATAAATGTTTTTATCTCGTTTTCCTTCCCTGCATGATCTCAAATAGAGACAACTTAGTTTTTGGTACTTCTGCTATCCTATGTGACCAAAGAGTTTTATAGGTTTGTACTTCCAAACAAAAACAAGTCTTTTGAGATAAATAAATGGCCCCTTTAAGGACCCTATTAAATTATTCCACCACCCATTTCCCCTTCGATTATAGAGGGGTGTAGTTCTGTGATCCACATGTCCATCTTCCAAATAATTCCCTGCATTGTCAGATGTAAATTGCACTCCGTCATCACTTAACAGTACCCTGGGTATTCTTTCATTGAGAAAAATATCATCCATTAATTTATAAACAATGTCAGTATCGAATTTTTTAATAACCTTGATGTGCGGCTGCCTGGAAAAAACATCCATCATCACTATGATGAACTTCTGATTAGTTCCAATGGATCCAATTATGTCAACTGCCACTATCTCCTAGGTAGCATTAGGCCAATCAAAGGAGTTACACATAGGTGGTCTCAGTGTTTCCAAAGTCTTGTCCGCTGACAGACACTAATTACATTTCCTAACAAGTGTTTCCACCTTTTTTTCAATGCCCAGGCACCAATACATGTTTTTATAGCAGGTTTGATCTTAGCAATATCAATGAATCCCTCATGGCAAAGACACGGTTTTCTCCCTCAAAGAAAATTGAGCAATTAACTTGTCATCTCTTACCACAAAACCATAAATGCATGACAATTCATTACTCACTTCCCAGAATACTTTAATGTCTCCGAACTCACTCTTGCTTGGCCATCCACCATTTTCATACTCCACAACTTTACTTAACTGTTGATCATTTCTACATTCTATGTCACTCATTTCTTTAGTGAATGCTCTCCCTTATCAATAAATAAAGCCACTTTCACACTCTCAATAATTCTTCCTCATTTTCTAGCTGTGCTGTAGGCAGATTGTACGATGAAACAACGACTTCAAAAACAACTACTGCCTTAACAACGAGGTCGGAACACCGACCTCGTTGCTACTACTAATGATTTTACCACGAATGCCTTAACAATGATATTTTGTTGTAAAGGCATTCCTGATAAAAGCATTAGTAATAGGCACCATTCACCCTACATCCCTCACCCCACCCCCCAACCCCACCCCAAAACCTAAAACCCCTAACCCCCCACCCACTCCCCAAAACCAAAAACGCCCCACCCCCCCAACCCCACCCCAAAACCTAAAACCCCCTGACCCCCCACCCACTCCCCAAAACCAAAAACGCCCCACCCCCAACCCCACCCCAAAACCTAAAACCCCCTAACCCCCCACCCACTCCCCAAAACCAAAAACGCCCCACCCCCCAAAACCTAAAACCTCCTGACCCCCCACCCACACCCCAAAACCAAAAACGCCCCACCCCCCAACCCCACCCCAAAACCTAAAACCCCCTGACCCCCCCCACCCCCTCCCCAAAACCAAAAACGCCCCACCCCCCCAACCCCACCCCAAAACCTAAATCCCCATGACCCCCACCCCCTCCCCAATACCAAAAATACCCCACCCCCCAACCCCACCCCAAAACCTAAAACCCCCTGACCCACCACCCCCTCCCAAAAAACAAAAATGCCCCACCCCCCAACCCCACCCCAAAACCTAAAACCCCCTGACCCCCACCCCTCCCCAAAACCAAAAACGCCCCACCCCCCCAACCCCACCCCAAAACCTAAAACCCCTGACCCTCCACCCCCTCCCCAAAACCAAAAACGCCCCAACCCCACCCCAAAACCTAAAACCCCCTGACCCCCACCCACTCCCCAAAACCAAAAACGCCCCACCCCCCAACACCACCCCAAAACCTAAAACCCCCTGACCCCCCTCCCCCACCCCCTCCCCAAAACCTAAACCCACCACTTACCTTCGCCAACTCCCTTCTTTGTACCTTAACCACGCATGTTCGCTGTTCAGAACATACGTAGTTAAGACACAAAAAAACAGAGTCGTGGTTAAAAAAAGCGTTGTTGCGCTTTCGTTAACCACGACTTTCAGAAAAAAAAAGTCGTAAAAAAGGATGTTTCCCCTGTAGGCATTCTAGACAAAAGAAAATCTGTGATAACATTCATTTTACCTGGTACATATTCTACTTTGTACATAAAGTCCAATAATTGCATGGACAATTTAGCTAATGTAGATGACACCTTTAAAATACCTATTGTAGTCAAAATTTGTTTGTGATGAAAAAAAAATGCTTCAAGGACCACACTCATGCTAATGCTTCCCTCCCAATTAGTCCATATCTATTTTCAGATGTAGATAATGCTCTTGAAGCAAATTCCATACCCTTACTATCCTTTTGTTATTATACCACCCTCAAACCTTTACTACTTGCATCTGTGGTTATAGGGCCAGATGTAGCAAAGGTTTTTACCCATTCTGTGTCTATGGGAAAAAGTGTTCTTACATATGGCCCATAATGCTGGTTCACTGTGGATCCTTGTAACACCAGTGTGGAACAAATAGCTTTTTTGATGTCTAGAAACTCTTGGTCACATTCTTCTGACCAGACAAATTTTACATTGGCTTTCAATAATCTTCATATATGAAAGATTTTCATAGAGAAATTGTTAACAAATTTTGGAGAAAACTTCACCAAACTCAAAAAGGACTGTAAGTCCTCTCTATTTTGTGGTCAAGGAGCATTCTTGGTGGAATATAACAAAGGGTTCTTAGGTCAAATACCACAGCCACTAATCTCATGTCCTAGGTAAGTGAAATGCTTCTTTTCAGATTTACCCTTAGTATATTCCACTGTGAGGCCATGTTTCTTTAATGCTCTTGAAGCAAATTCCATACCCTTACTATCCCTTTGCGATTATACCACCCTCAAACCTTTACTACTTGCATCTGTGGTGTTAGGGCCAGATGTAGCAAAGGTTTTTACCCATTCTGTGTCTATGGGAAAAAGTGTTCGTACATATGGCCCATAATGCTGGTTCACTGTCGATCCTTGTAACACCAGTGTGGAACAAATAGCTTTTTTTATGTCTAGAAACTCTTGGTCAAATTCATCTGACCAGACAAATTTTACATTGGCTTTCAATAATCTTCATATATAAAATATTTTCATAGAGAAATTGTTAACAAATTTTGGAGAAAACTTCACCAAACCAAAAAGGACTTTAAGTCCTCTCTATTTTGTGGTCAGGGAGCATTCTTGGTAGAATATAACAAAGGTTTCTTAGGTCAAATACCACATCCACTAATCTCATGTCCTAGGTAAGTGAAATGTTTCTTTTTAGATTTACCCTTGGTATATTCCACTGTGAGGCCATGTTTATTTAATACACTTAAAACCTGCCCCAAAGTCTTGTCTTGTTCTTCCTTATTCCCGGTCATGATCAAGATGTTGTCCTGAAAAAATAATATAGCTTTCATGTTGCCAAACAAATTGAACAAAAAGGTGTTGAAATACTGCTGCTGCTGACACCAAACCAAATGGTATCCTATTGAATTGAAAACACCCCACCTGTGTGACAAAGGCAGTGTATATTTTCTTCTTGATGACAGGCTGTGGAAAAGTCTGGGGTGGAAAAGATTTTCATATCTTTAGTCATGGTCAGCATGTCATCCTGGGTAGAGGAAACTGATCACTTTTCCATTGGCCTTATATGCTACAACCAAGGGAGCTAGCCATTCGGATGATTTAACAGGTTCCATAATTCCTGCATCAGCTAAACTTGATAATTCTCTCATAAAATCACCCCTGATTGTCATAGGTACTTTTCTTGCCTTGTGAATTTTTGGAACAACTTTCTCTTTGAGAATATGCACATTTTTTTTTAATTTACCCATTCTCCCACTGACGACATTTGAGATTTTTTCCAACATTACATTTCCCATAGTATTTCCATCATTTGCCACTAAAACTAGCTCCTTGCTGTTGGGGTTTAACACAATATGCAAATTCCTTTGATGTGACCGTCACCCATACACCTTTCTGTTCCTAAATCTGAAAACAAGATTTCTGTAGCCTAACAAGTCAATGGTCTCCCCTGTATAATTTTCTGGGTCAATATCTGGCTTTTAAAATGTAGACCCTAATTTCTTTTCAAATACATTTCTCCACACACCTTCATTCACTATCATGTAGGGTGACCAGAGTCTGCAGCTATATTTATACCTACGCCCCCTAACTTCATAAAGCATATTGGTTTGTTTTTACAATCCTCTTTGAGATGTTTAATATCACCTTTCCCTATAAATTTAACACCTTCACTTTGTCATTCCTCTTACTTTTCCTACAACCGCTAATGGCTTGGTAGTTTTTACTGCATGCTAAATGAGTAATACTAACACATATATACCATTTTAAATTAGCTCTATCTTCTTTATTTTCTCTCCTTTTGCTTTATTATGAGTTTTTTCTGAAGTAAACTTATCAGTAGCTATTTTAGATAGAACATCAAGCGCATGTTCAGCAATTGTTTTCTTTAGTGCTTTAGCACACCTTCCCCAAATTTTAGCTTTGTGTATAATAGACATGCATCCTTTAACTTAATGTCATCTTTTACCCATAGTCTTACTAATAGCTGGACTGTGAGCATGCATCATAATTTGGTAATTTCCTCAAAGATGTGGCATACTTATCTATAGAATTCACCTTCTGTGCTTCCTGTGAAAAAATTCATACCTGGTAATACCAATGCACACTTGAGGAGAATACATATCCAATTGCGAGATTGCCTAATTAACACTTTTACCACCCCTCACAATAACATCTTTAGATAACTGACTGTAAACCCTTAGGGCCAGATGCAGGAAGAAAGCAAATTGCGACTTGCAATTTGCCAGTCCGTGCGACTCGCAAATTGCAAGTCGCAATTTGCTATGCAGAAAGGTATCTCAGACACCTTCTGCAACTCGCAATGGGGTCGCAAAGACCCACCTCATAAATATTTATGAGGTGGGTCGCAGTTTGCGACCCCATTGCGAGTATAGGCACTCGCTAACATGGAGGCCTGCTGTAGTCAGCAGGCCTCCATGTTAGCGACCTGCTTTTAAATAAAGCAGTTTTTTTTTTTTTTGAAATGTAGCCCGTTTTCCCTAAGGGAAAACGAGCTGCATTTCAAAAAATCCAAAACCTTTTGTTTCGGTTTTTTCAGGGCAGGGAGTGGTCCCTTGGACCACTCCCTGCCCTGAAAAAATGTTTTGGGGTCCATTCACAAAGGGGAAGGGGTCCCATGGGGACCCCTTCCCGTTTGCGAATGGGTTACCATCCACTTCAAGTGGATGGTAACTGCGACTCCATTTGCGACCGCATACGCGGTCACAAATGGAATTGCATACCATTGCGAATCGCAAATAGGAAGGGAACACCCCTTCCTATTTGCGATTCGGAAATGCATTTTGCGAGTCGGATCCGACTCGCAAAATGCATTTCAACATAGCAAAGTGGCTTTTGCGAGTCGCAAACAGCGTTTTTCGCCGTTTGCGACTCGCAAAACCCTTGCTACATCTGGCCCTTAGACCTTCTGGCCCCAAAGAATGCAACAACAATCCTTTCTTCCTTTCCAGTGACAATGTATTATTAAAATCAATAGTTGAGATATAGTTTAAAATGAGAATCCTTCCATTGTAAACAATGCACAGGAGGTTCTCTAGCACTTAACAAAACCTCCTTTGGTGGATTAATTCAAATACCAGCCATGATGGCAGTGGACTAGTTCTAAGGCCAGCACCACCAGTCCTCTCGTCACCACTATACCCCCTTTGGAATTTTTAAATTAAAGTCTCCAACTCTCCTTTTGATTGTTTATAATAAGAGGCTCCACTCTC
This sequence comes from Pleurodeles waltl, assembly GCF_031143425.1. Taxonomy (NCBI): domain Eukaryota; kingdom Metazoa; phylum Chordata; class Amphibia; order Caudata; family Salamandridae; genus Pleurodeles; species Pleurodeles waltl. The sequence continues at coordinate 805,984,601 of NC_090442.1, read as the reverse complement.
CCAGGGTTGCCAGTCCAAAAAGAGAGGAAGTACAGTACAAAACCTGTGGACATTTGAAAATCTAGTACCCTGAAGAATCTTGACAATCCAGCCAAAGAATGCATGAGGCTAGAGGTGATGTTCCAAAATTGATATGCAGTCTAGTAATTTCCAAAATGGTGTCTGGGTCACATACATGTTATATATGTGAACGTAAGGTCACGTATGCATCATCTGCCTCAGAATTCTCAAATGCACATCTCATACACAGCTGAAGTGCCTCTCATACCCCGCTGCGCAAAGGCTGCGATGGCCATCAATAGCCAAATCCCCTCACAGCCAAATGCAAAGGAGAGGAAATGGGAAAGAGGAGAACAGCTCTTCCTCGCAGAGCACCATGCCTGACAAGATCCTGAGTGATTACAACCGTGTGATCAACTTCCCCTGCCTATCGAACCTGGAATTCATCCTATCACACAACAAAACACAGCCAGGAGAACTTCAACACACATGAGTTCCTAATTTGTTGGCTTGGCTACAGCTCATTGCCAGTAATGTGTAGTAAAGATGCTACATAGGAAAGGCAAAAGCACCTTTATTTGCAACCAGGCAGCTCCACTTTCCTGCAGCTTCTCCCCAACTTCTATTCCACATTCTAAACATTCTGACCCTCATTATGATACTGGCGCTAAAAACTGCCTACCGTTGTGGCGACGGCCCCCAAAAGACCGTCACCGCAGCTACCAGCCGTCCGCCGTAATATGACCACAGCCGGATTTCCGCCACAAGGATGGCAGAAATCCGGCTGTGGCAATGCCGGCTGATGGTGGTAAGGTGGTGCTGCTGCCAGGAGCAGCACCATGTTAGTAGATTGCCGCCAGCCATATTATGATATAATATGGTCTGGCGGTGTTCTGCTGACGGATGCTGCTGCTGGCAGCAGCGCCCCGTCCCGTATTCCTGCTGGAGGACCCCCCCACACACAGGTAAGTGGATGCTCCGACAGGGGAGAGGGGTGGGGGGTGTTGTGTGTGTGTGTGGGGGTGTGTGTGTGTATGTTTGCATGTGCATAAATGCGGGTGTGTGTTGCATGTTGGATGCGAGTGAGCATTTATGAAGGTGTGAGTGCGTGTATGTTCTGTTTTGTGAATGCGTGTGTTTGTGCATGTTTGAAAGTGTGTGCAGGTGTGTGTGAGTGGAAGTATGCATGTGTGGATGTTTGTGGGAATATGTGTGTGGGTGTGAAGGGAGGCATGAATGTAGGGGCTGAGGGGAGCATTGGAGAGGCGGGGAAGGGGGTAACTGAATAGGAAGTGGGGGGAGACCCCTCTCAGTGACAGGGAAGGAATACCCTGTCACTGATAGTGCCTACCGCCATGGTTTTCATGGCGGTAAGGAAGCCACAAAAACCATGGCGGTAGGCGGGGTCAAAAATCAAAAGTTAAAAAATTTAAGGCCGGATTTAGAGTTTGGGGATGGGGTGTCCACATCACAAATGTGATGGATATTCTATCTGCTGTATTTCGATGCCATTACATCCTAAGGACATCGAAAAAAATGGTGCACAGGATATCTGTCACATTTTGACGGAGTGACCCATTCGCCAAACTCTAGATCAGGCCCTTATTTATGGTTAGCATGGGTGTTAGATAGGTGTGTATAGATAGAGGACTACAACATTGTCCTCACAATCGTGTTCCTCCCTATTTCTCACATGACATGAATAAAGTAATATGACCATAATTCCAGATACATTTTTAACATAATTTATATTAAAAAAACACTCTTAATTTGATTTCATGATCGGCTTGTCTATTACAATTATTGCATTGTTGCCATAGATTGAGAGCTTTCTGTGGCTCCTTTTTATCATGCAACCATCTTTGAGAAATGCCTTAATGTATTTATTAAGGAAATCCCTTTCCTTGAACATGTTACAACCCAAGTGTCTTAAATGCAAAGGATAATAAATATAAATTGTCCTGTATTATAAGGTTGTAACTAAATAGCATCAAATACTTTTATAGAGTCTCATATTTAAAAAGAAAAAAAGGAAATCGCTTCATCATTCACATACAATAGCACCCCTATGATTATTGAAACTGATCATAGCTTTCAATACACAGGGAGTCATTCCAACCCTGGCGGTCGGTGTTAAATCGGTGGCCAACCCGCCAACAGGCAGGCGGTAAAAAAAATGGAATTCTGACCCTGGCGGGAACCGCCAACAGAGACCGCCACTTTAATACTCCGACCGCCACGGCGGGACAAACAAACAGCGCGGCGGTCACCGCCAACAGACAGGCGGGAGACAATGTACCGCCCACCCTATCACAACCCACCAATCCGCCACCTTTTCCGGGGCGGTAGCCCCGCCGATAAAAACACGGCGGAAACAGACATTACGGAAAACGCCCACCTCTACATACTCCACGAGGAATCTGGACAGCATGGAACCCGAACTGCACATCCTACCAGCTATTGTCTTCCTGCTCCTCTACCAGGAGCACGAACGCCGGCGCAGAAGACACCGGTGAGTACTGCACCTACGACACAGGGGAGGGGGGAGGCAAAAAATTACGGGCACACACATACGCGACACACCCACCCTCACCCACAACTACATACACATCAATGCAGAGCAACAACTCAGAGTGACACCCCCCAAACCCCCCGGAAGAATGCAAAGACAAAATAAAATGTTCATGAATCTTGAAGTATATTGAACGGCTAAGTTAAAAAATATATCCAACATCTATAACTATATATACAAATGTAAATTGTCCTGTGCAAATTGGGTATCAGCCATTGTTCGTGGGCCAATGGGTCTAAACACATGGGCAAAGCACACACATGATACCCGAATCCATTGGAGAGAACACTGCAGGGGCATCAGATAGCAAAACTACAAGCACCTCAGGGGGAAGGGAAAGGGGGGCACCTCAGCCAGATGAGTCCACGACGCCAGATCCACGAGGGGCCTCCATGCCCACTGTTCAGTCCTGGGGAGTGCAAAGCCACAGTCTCACAAGTCCAGACACTGGGTGGATTGCCCACTGTGCCATCTTGGGGAGTGCAAAGCCACAGTCTCACAAGTCTCTACAGTGGGTGGATTGCCCACTGTGCCATCTTGGAGAGTGCAAAGCCACAGTCTCACAAGTCTCTACAGTGGGTGGATTGCCCACTGTGCCATCCTGGGGAGTGCAAAGCCACAGTCAATCAAGTGGATTACAGACTCCACTGGTTCTGGAGGAGGCATGGTGCCCAGAGTGCTTCGTGCAGCCCTGCCTGACACAGATCCGGCCCTGCCCCTTCTGCCAATGGGCCAGCAGTGCATGAGACTGCGGTGCCCTGTCCAGCGGTGCTTGACTTGAAGGGCCCAGCGGAGCGGTGCTTGACTTGAAGGGCCCAGCAGAGCGGTGCTTGACTTGAAGGGCCCAGCGGAGCGGTGCTTGACTTGAAGGGCCCAGCGGAGCAGTGCAGAGACGGCGGTGCCCAGCGGAGCGGTGCTTGACTTGAAGGGCCCAGCGGAGCGGTGCAGAGACGGCGGTGCCCAGCAGAGCGGTGCTTGACTTGAAGGGCCCAGCGGAGCGGTGCTTGACTTGAAGGCCCCAGCGGAGCGGTGCAGAGACGGCGATGCCCAGCGGAGTGGTGCTTGACTTGAAGGGCCCAGCGGAGCGGTGCAGAGATGACGGTGCCCAGCGGAGCGGTGCTTGACTTGAAGGGCCCAGCGGAGCGGTGCTTGACTTGAAGGGCCCAGCGGAGCGGTGCAGAGACGGAGGTGCCCAGCGGAGCGGTGCTTGACTTGAAGGGCCCAGCGGAGCGGTGCTTGACTTGAAGGGCCCAGCAGAGCGGTGCAGAGACGGCGGTGCCCAGCAGAGCGGTGCTTGACTTGAAGGGCCCAGCGGAGCGGTGCTTGACTTGAAGGGCCCAGCAGAGCGGTGCAGAGACGGCGGTGCCCAGCGGAGCGGTGCTTGACTTGAAGGGCCCAGCGGAACGGTGCTTGACTTGAAGGGCCCAGCGGAGCGGTGCTTGACTTGAAGGACCCAGCAGAGCGGTGCAGAGACGGCGGTGCCCAGCGGAGCGGTGCTTGACTTGAAGGGCCCAGCGGAGCGGTGCTTGACTTGAAGGGCCCAGCTGAGCGGTGCTTGACTTGAAGGGCCCAGCGGAGCGGTGCAGAGATGGCGGTGCCCTGTTCAGCTGTTCTTGAGACGGCGGTGCCCTGTTCAGCGGTGCTTGTCTTGAAGGGCCCTGTTCAGCGGTTCTTGAGATGGCGGTGCCCTGTTCTGCGGTGCTTGTCTTGAAGGGCCCCGTTCAGCGGTGCGTGACATGTGTCTCCAGGGCACCAGATCCGGCCATGACATGGATCTCACTCGCCACCCGACATGTGGCTGCCGTGCCCTTCGTGCACATCTGTCTTCTCGCTTGCGGCGCCCTCCTGTGCTGCCGTCCCGGGCCCGTGGGTGTCCTCCTTCACCCCTGGAATGGGGCTGGTGGGGCCCTCCTGGGCAGCTCGCCTGCTGCCGGACTTGTCGGGCGTGCTGCCCTTGCCACCCTTCCCTGCTCCTCTGTGGCCCTTTCCTCCCTTTGTCAGTGTGCCAGGTGGCAGCCCACTTCCTGGCGGTGCCAGGGTAGTGCCCTTGGAGCCTGCTGTCTCTGGCCTCTCGCGCCGGGCACTGGCTTTTTTGGCTTTCTTTCCAGGGGGTGGGCTGGCTGAATCTTTACTGCTAGCCGAAGTAGCTGGCCTTCAAGGTGTTGGACTCCAAAATCCTTGGACTATTGTCCTTGTAGGTCCAGGTTTTGTGGTGGCTGAGGTGCTGGTTGGAGTCTTATGAGATGGAGGGGGTGGGTCAGGTGATGGAAAGAGGTTAATTTTGGACAGGAAAAACTTTTTGGGAGCAGTGGGAAGGGTAGGTGTAGTGGGTATGGGAAGAGGATGTGGTTGTAGGTGAGTCAAGTCTGGTGTCTTTGGGTGCAGGTGCTTGTGCTGGAGGCTGTCGTGAGGTGGATGGCTGTTGGGTGGGTGGCTGCCTGCGTTTGTGTGGTTTGGAAGAGGGGGTGACAGACACACTGGGAGAGGACACATGGGACGTGTAAATGGTAGTGGGGGTGGTGACTGCACGTGTGCGGAGTGTTCTGGTGGGTGTGCTGGTGATGGACGTAGTGGCTGATGATGTTGTGCATGCAAGTGTGAGTGGAGACGTCACAAGGAGGGAGGAGGGAGACGAGGAGGAGGGGGATACAGAGGAGGCAGTGGCTGTTGGCATGTCTGCATGTGGCTGTTGCTTGGGTGAATGCTTGTGTGATGTGTGGTGCTTATGTCTGGATGAGCTTCCCTTGGGTGTTGAAGTGTGTGCAGACTGGTCTGTAGGTGTGTCTGGGATAGGCAGAGGTACAGGGGAGTGGGACTGGGTTGAGGAAGTTGGAGGAGGGAGGCAGGAGACAGGGACAATGGCTGCCATCAGTGCTGAGGCCAGAGCGTTGAACGATCGCTGATGGGCAGCCTGACCCGAATGAATGCCCTCCAGGTATGCATTACTCCGGTGCACCTCCCTTTCTACACCCTGGATGGCATTCAAAAGGGTAGAGTGCCCAACAATGAGCGTCCTCAGGAGGTCAATGACCTCCTCACTGAGGGCAGCAGGGGTAACTGGGGCAGGGCCTGAGGTGCCTGGGGCGAAGGAGATGCCCACCTTCCTGGGTGAGCGGGCACGGGGCGAAGGCTGAGGGGCTGCTGGGAGGGCGGAGCTGGTGCGCTGGGTGGCGGCTGTACCTGTTGTTGCGTTGGGCACGGATGTTGCCGCCACCACAAGGGAGCTCCCTTCCGAGGACGTGTCTGTGTCGCTCGTGTCACCACGTGTCCCCGCTGTGGAGCTCCCCTCGCCCTCCGTCTCACTGGTGAACTCCGAGTCGGTTGCATGGCCCTCCATGGCCATATGAGACGCAGCTCCCTCGTGCCCCGATGCCACTTCTCCTCCGCCTGATGATGCTAATGCACACATGAACAGGAAGACCACCAAAAAAGGGGGGGGGAGAAATAAAGACATGTTGAGTGCATGCATTGGCGACACAGTTGGCGGAGAGGACAGACACAGAAGCCCCCTGCACTACGCCGCGCACTTGGGGTACACTACTCAATCTGTGGGACATGGCCTACAAGCCTATGGAGGACAAATCCACACATAGGTGACACAGGGCCATGATTAGCTGTACTAGGCAACATACAGAGGTGGGGGGCGGGGGCACAGGGCCATGCCTAACAGAGGGGCCTAGCCTATGGAAATCGCCCTGGCCTAGGGTTAGCCACAGCCCTCCTCCCCCACCCAGACACCTCCACTGCGCGCTAAGTCAGCAGAATGTATTTGTACTCACCCCCTTGTGTCTGCTGTGATGTCCTCACGCGCCCATCCAAATCGGGGTAGGCCACCGCCAGGATCCGGGACATCAGGGGGGTCAATTGACGAGTGCCACCCCTCCTACGTTGGGAGGTCATCCCCAGCAGAGCCTCCGCGGTCTTCCTGCTCCCACAGCGGATGTCCTCCCACCTCTTGCGGCAGTGGGTGCCCCGTCTGTTGGACGTCCTTGGCGATGGCACGCCAAATGTCGATTTTCTGATGGGCGCTGACCTATGTGACATGTACAGGGGTAGAAAAATAAACAATCATTTTCTGCATGCTCGATGTGAGTGGCCCCCCATCCCCACCCTTGCCATGTGGCACATGCTCTCATCTGTCGTTTGATGCATGCCTCATTCGCTCACTCCCCACCATCGTTCATTCACCCCACTCAACCCAGGCATTGGCCACAAAGCATGGTCCCAGTGTACTTACCTGTTGGTCTGGAGGACCGTAGAGTAGCGCATACTGGGGGAGGACCCCATCCACGAGTTTCTCCAATTCTTCAGAAGTGAAGGCAGGGGCCCTTTCCCCAGTCGCAGCAGCCATTGTCTCTTCCAGACCGAGGTCACAGCAGCACTTGCAGGATAGGTCCTCTCCTGTGGATGATCAGGTATCGAGTGATTAAGCAGTTAGAAAATGGCGGTCACGCCCGCGGCGGTGCGTACCGCGACCGCCGGCGCACATCGTCATTGGCTCCTGAGACCCATAGGGTTTAATGTTAACCAATGCGGCTTTGCGCCGCGGTCTTCGACCGCCTCCCGCCACGGTGTGCCATGCCAGCACATTGACCTCACATCCCACTGTCACACTTCACAGGTCAGGCAGATGCCATTTCAAGGGCCCACATGGCTTAAAATCTACTGCGTCACACATACCTAGGCCTTGCATCAACACTCATACAAGCCATTCAATGCATTGAGAATCGTGTACTGTGCAAGCTGTGGGAACGTACCTGTGGGTTGATTGACTCTGTGCTCCATGTTGTCCTTCCTAGGCACCGTCCGCTGGGACTTGCGAGGAGATGGAGGAATCTTCCCGTGTACAGACCGCTGGTGGACCTGTCGACAATGGAAGAAAGACATGTCATACTGACATACAGGCTTGACAGAGCCACTATACAGGAACTGTGTGCCCAACTGGAGCCAGACCTGATGTCACCCATCCGCCAACCCACAGGGATTCCCCCTCTAGTGCAGGTTCTGTCAGTACTCCATTTCTTGGCAAGTGGGTCATTCCAAACTACAGTGGCCATTTCATCAGGGATGTCACAGCCTATGTTTTCCAAGGTGTTGTCCAGAGTGTTGTCTGCCCTGTTGAGATACTTGCGGAGCTACATTGTTTTCCCTGAGGTGGGCGATTTGGCTACGGTGAAGGGTGATTTCTATGCGCTTGGACATATTCCCAACATCATTGGTGCAATTGATGGGACACATGTTGCTTTGGTCCCCCCCCAGCACGAGTGAACAGGTGTACAGTAACAGAAAAAGTTATCATTCCATGAATGTCCAGGTGGTCTGTTTGGCTGACCAGTACATCTCCCATGTAAATGCCAAGTTTCCTGGGTCAGTGCATGACGCGTACATCATGCAAAATAGCAGCATCCCTTACGTGATGGAACTACTTCAGAGACACCGTGTGTGGCTAATTGGTGACTCTGGTTACCCTAACCTGTCATGGCTACTGACCCCAGTGAGGAATCCCAGGACAAGGGCATAGGAACGGTACAATGAGGCCCATGGGCGTACTAGGAGGGTGATCGAGCGGACCTTCGGCCTCCTGAAGGCCAGGTTTAGGTGCCTCCATATGACAGGTGGAACCCTAATGTACTCACCAAAGAAGTTGTGCCATATCATCGTGGCCTGCTGGATGCTTCACAACCTGGCTTTGCGCCACCAGGTGCTTTTCCTGCAGGAGGATGGTCCAGATGGTGGTGTTGTGGCAGCTGTGGAGCCTGCGGAGAGTGAAGAGGAGGAAGACGAAGAGGACGACACAGACAACAGGGACAGAGTAATACAGCAGTATTTTCAATAACATACAGGTAAGAATCAACACCGGAATTTACATTTACTTAAAGTCTCCTGCCTCTCTACTGTCTGAGTTTCCACCCAGTGTATGTTCACTGAGTTGTGTCTTTCCCTTCCAATTTCAGAGATGTGGGCCCCACTCCGTGACCTCTGCTTTGTTTCCCCATGGACTACAGCTGTGTGACAGTGGTATGTTGTCATCACAATGTAACTGAACATTTTGGCACGGTTCTGTGTAATACATTTGTTCAAAAATACAGGCAGACTCCAGATTATTTTTGTGCAATAAGTGTGTTTATTAAAGTGTAAGATTTTGGGAAATGGTTGCAATTCGGTGATGGTGGAGGAATGTCCATGGCAGAGTCCAGATTTTCAGTCTCACAGGTGCTTTGTCCATATGCCTGTGGAAGGTGGAGCAGGGGCAGTTTAAGGTTGGACAGGGTGACAATGTGGGACAGTGGGATGACAATCAGGGGGTATCCTTTCCTGGCGGGGGTCTTGGCATCCTACTCTGTCTTCTTCCTAGATCTCAGGCACCGCTTGCGGGGTGGTTCTCCTTCTGCAGGGGGTGGGGTTCTGGTGGCCTGTTCTTGTGTCGGGGCCTCCTGTCCACTAGCGCCGGCGGAGGTGGTAGCCTGTTCTTGGTCCATGCTAGTGACAGGGGCCTTTTGTGGTGCCACATGGTCCCGCAATGTGCTGACAATCTGATTGAGAGCCAGAACGATGGTGCCCATTGCGGAACTGATGCTTCTGAGTTCTTCCCTGAACCCCATAGGCAGTACCTGGATCTCCTGGAACCTGGCCAGGACCGTCGCCATCGTCTCCTGGGAGCGGTGGTATGCTCCCATGATGGAGGAGAGGGCCTCGTGGAGAGTGGGTTCCCTGGGCCTGTCCCCCCCCGTCGCATAGCAGCCCTCCCAGTTCCCCTGTTTCCCTGGGCCTCTGTCCCCTGGACCGTGTGCCCACTACCACTGCCCCCAGGTCCCTGTTGTTGTTGGGGTGGTGGGTTAACCTGGGTGCCCTGTAGTGGTGGACACACCGCTGATTGACGTGTCCTGGAGACAGAGGCATGGGCCCGCTGGGTGGGTGCTGTGCTGGTGTTCCCAGAGGGGGGTAGGTCTGCTGTGGCCTGTGGCTGTCTGAGGGGAACCGACTGTCCCGAGGTCCCCGATGGGCCGGGCTGGTCATCTGGGTCCAGGGAGACAGAGCTGCTGTCATCACTGTGGGCCTCTTCTGGGGGTGGAATGGACATTTCTGGACCCTCCTGGGCGGTGTCGTGGCGTTCGGGTCCTGCAGGGGTATAAGAGTATGGTTATTGCTTCTGTGTGTGCCATAGCGTGCAATGGGTGGGTGCCTGTGTACCCCAGTGCTGGCATTCCCTTGTGGGGGCTGTTGTGACGGTGGTTGGGGGGGTGGGTATGTGCAGTGGGCATGCTTAGGTGATGGGTGTCCATGGTTTGTGGTCTCATGCAGGGCTTGGTGTTGGGATGGGTGGGTTGTGATGGTGAGACATTAGCAAGGAGGATGTGTGATGGGGGTGGGGGTGGAGGGCGGGGGTATGATTTGGCATGCCGGTGGGAGGGGGGGGTGAAGTAGTTGAGATTTGACTTACCAGAGTCCATTCCTCCGCCTACTCCTGCGAGGCCCTCAGGATCGCCAAGACCTGTTCCTCCCATGTTGTAAATTCTGGGGGTTGAGGTGGGGGTCCGCCGCCAGTCCGCTGCACCGCGATGTTGTGCCTTGATACCATGGAATGCACCTTCCCCCGTAGGTCATTCCACTGCTTCCTGATGTCGTCCCGATTTCGTGGATGCTGTCCCACAGCGTTGACCCTGTCGACTATTCTTTGCCATAGCTCCATCTTCCTGGCAATGGTGGTGTGCTGCACCTGTGCCCCGAAGAGCTGGGGCTCTACTCGAACTATTTCCTCCACCATGACCCTGAGTTCAGCGTCTGAAAACCTGGGGTGTCTTTCGGGTGCCATGGGGTGGTGTGGATGAGGTGTGGGGTGGCGTTTGTGGTGATGGGTGTGGTGCGTGTGGTGGTGTGTGGTGTTTTGTGCATGGATGTTGTGTGGGTGATGGTGTTGTGTGCCTCTGTGTGGTGGGATTGTCTATTCTGTGCTCTCTCTCTGGCCTTCGTCAATAATTTTGGGTCGTAGGGGTTTGTGGGTGATGTGGGTGTGTGTTTTATATTGTGTTGGGTGTGTGGGAGTGGTGTTAGTATGTGTATCAGGTGTGTGTGTTTCAAAATGACCAATGTGGCAGTGTTTTGGAGCTGTGTGTGTATTTTGACCGCGGCGGTGTGTACCGCCAATGGAATACCGTGGTTGAAAGACCACCGCGTGGATTCGTAGGTCGGAATGGAATGGGCGTATTTCTGTTGGTGTGACGGTGGAGGTTTGGTCATCGCCAGTTTTTCGCTGCCCGTTGGTGTGGCGGACTTTTGTGGATATCGGGTTTTTGGCGGTTTGCCTGTTGCGGGTTAGAATGACTGTGGCGGTTTCCCGCTGCAGCGGCGGTGTTATGGCAGTCTTCTGACCGGCGGTAAGCGCCTTTTACCGCCGAGGTCAGAATGACCTCCACAGTGTTTTGCATACTATCTAGCCCCTATCATCAGTTTGTATGTGTTCCCATCTTCTTTTGTAGCCCCTATGAAATGAAAGTGTGAATTTTCAGCCTTATAAGGATGGACCATCTGTGCAAACAATCAAAGAAAAGTAACAGGGATGGGGAGGATAGGCAATAACTCATAACTATGAGTACACGTGGCATTAAAAACAGAAAAAGAACTGTTATTAATTCAACACATTATCAGAGTGTTGACATTGTGAACCAGCTTCACTGATTGCTCTAGCAGTGCAAATCAGCACATAATTAGAAAACCGATCATCTAATTTGTATTGACAGTTTCATATCCTCACTCAAGCCTGATGGGTATTTCATACTTAATTGAATGATGTACTTAGATTTCAATTTCATCAGAAGTTTTTCTCTGTTTCATTCTCATGGATTGGGCAGGATCCTGTCAATACTAATGAATTTCAGTCACTTAACATTATTGTCATTAGAATGAATATGACTTAAAGTGAGAGATTTTTCAGACTAACTTGTGAAAATGAGGGAGGCATTTCTAGAGCTCTAATTTAATGTTCTTTTGGAAACTCACTAGTACTGTTTTAGTTGTCTTCTTAATGTAGTTTTGGTTAATGCATCGTGTTTTTGAACCAACTTATTACTATACCAATCATGGAAACATGTGCTACAATGTTGAAACTGTAAGTGGGAGGGTGTTTTTTATGTTTATGCTTCTGTGTTAGTTTAACCCCTTCCCCGCCACGGACGTAATGGTTACGTCCATGGCAGCGCCCGTGTGGCGCCATGGACGTAACCATTACGTCCAGGGACTGGCAGTCGGGGGAAGCGCTAGCGCTTCCCCCGAGGGCCGCCCCCCAACACCCCCAGGCCAGGGCTGAAAGGGGAATCCCTTCCCCTTTCACGCCCACCCCCCCCCACCCCCCCCCCATGACGTCAGCGCGCGATCGCGCGCTGATTTCATGGAAACGGGGAATGACGCGCTGGAAGCCATTTGCTTCCAGCGCGTCAAGGGAGAAGGTGAGTATTTCACCTTCGTGCGGGGTGGGGGTGCTCTCAGAGAGGCATCGAGGGAAAGGAAAGGGTTTTCCTTTCCCTCGATGTCTCTTTGAGCATTCCTGCTGCCCGATCGCGATGCGATCGGGCAGCAGGAATGCCCACTAGACACCAGGGATTTCTGTATGTGTGTGTGTGTGAGTGAATATTAGTGTAGGGGAGCGACCCCTTGGGCAAGGGTCGCTCCCCTTTGGGGGCACATGCTTTTTACGTCGTTTCTGCCCCCCCTGGGGGCAGATTGGCCCTATTTTTAGGCCGATCTGCCCCCAAGGGGGGCAGAAAGCCACTAGACACCAGGGATTTTATTGTTGCTGTGTATTTTTTGTGTTGGGGGGCGGCCCCTTGGGCAAGGGTCGCTCCCCTTTGGGGGCACATGTATTTTACGTCGTTTCTGCCCCCCCTGGGGGCAGATTGGCCCTAGCCACTAGACACCAGGGATTTTATTGTTGATTTGTATTTTTTGTGTTGGGGGGCGGCCCCTTGGGCAAGGGTCGCTCCCCTTTGGGGGCAAATGTATTTTACGTCGTTTCTGCCCCCCCTGGGGGCAGATTGGCCCTATTTTTAGGCCGATCTGCCCCCAAGGGGGGCAGAAAGCCACTAGACACCAGGGATTTTATTGTTGATGTGTATTTTTTGTGTTGGGGGGCGGCCCCTTGGGCAAGGGTCGCCCCCAGGGGCCCTCATGTATTTTTGGGCAGTTCTGCCCCCCTTGGGGGCAGAGAGGCCTATTTTTTTTAGGCCTTTCTGCCCCCAAGGGGGGCAGAATCCCAATAGCGCCAGAAATAGTATGTATGTATGTGTGCTTTGTGTTGGGGGGTGGCCCCTTGGGCAAGGGTCGCTCCCCCCAGGGGCGCAATGTATTTATTGTCGTTTCTGCCCCCCTTGGGGGCAGATTGGCCATATTTTTAGGCCGATCTGCCCCCAAGGGGGGCAGAAAGCCACTAGACACCAGGGATTTTATTGTTGATGTGTATTTTTTGTGTTGGGGGGCGGCCCCTTGGGCAAGGGTCGCCCCCAGGGGCCCTCATGTATTTTTGGGCAGTTCTGCCCCCCTTGGGGTCAGAGAGGCCTATTTTTTTTAGGCCTTTCTGCCCCCAAGGGGGGCAGAATCCCAATAGCGCCAGAAATAGTATGTATGTATGTGTGCTTTGTGTTGGGGGGTGGCCCCTTGGGCAAGGGTCGCTCCCCCCAGGGGCGCAATGTATTTATTGTCGTTTCTGCCCCCCTTGGGGGCAGATTGGCCCTATTTTTAGGCCGATCTGCCCCCAAGGGGGGCAGAAAGCCACTAGACACCAGGGATTTTATTGTTGATGTGTATTTTTTGTGTTGGGGGGCGGCCCCTTGGGCAAGGGTCGCCCCCAGGGGCCCTCATGTATTTTTGGGCAGTTCTGCCCCCCTTGGGGGCAGAGAGGCCTATTTTTTTTAGGCCTTTCTGCCCCCAAGGGGGGCAGAATCCCAATAGCGCCAGAAATAGTATGTATGTATGTGTGCTTTGTGTTGGGGGGTGGCCCCTTGGGCAAGGGTCGCTCCCCCCAGGGGCGCAATGTATTTATTGTCGTTTCTGCCCCCCTTGGGGGCAGATTGGCCCTATTTTTAGGCCGATCTGCCCCCAAGGGGGGCAGAAAGCCACTAGACACCAGGGATTTTATTGTTGATTTTTATTTTTTGTGTTGGGGGGTGGCCCCTTGGGCAAGGGTCGCCCCCAGGGGCCCACATGTATTTTTGGGCAGTTCTGCCCCCCTAGGGGGCAGATATGCCTATTTTTTAGGCCTTTCTGTCCCCAAGGGGGGCAGAATCCCCATAGCGCCAGGGATACTATGTATGTGTGTGTGTGCTTTGTGTGGGGGTGTGGCACCTTGGGCAAGGGTCGCCCCCCCCCAAAGGGTGCAATGTAATCTGGGTGATTTCTGCCCCCTCCCCTTGGGGGTAGATTGGCCTATTTTTTTTTTAGGCCCATCTTCCCCCAAGCAGAGAAGACTAGACACGGGAAAATGAAAAAATGGTTAGTGGCGGAGTGTTTGTCAACTGGCGAAGTATTTACTTTTATGATAATAACAGTTTTTCTCCTTTTTGTTTTAGTTCAAAGCTTTTGCTGACTTTGCTGTGGCTTGTTGCAGTTTTGGCAGTAGTTGTCCTGCGGTTTGCGTAGTTGCATGTTTTAGGTAAGTAAATAAATTTACTCCAAGTGAGTATTGTTGCAATGCATGAATGACATGTTTGTAGGTGGTGTACTGAATGCAGGATTGTGTGTGAAATTGTCCTTAGAGTTATGCACAATGATTATTGTGTTGTCTTATGTCTAATTTGCTTTTTTTTTTCTCTTTTTAGTGGGATATCGTTGGTGATTGCTGTGGCTGTGCAGAGTAGTTGCTGGTGAGTCAAGCTTTTTCAGGCAAGTGAGCAGTATAGTTTTTGAGTTTATAATTCTTAGTGATAAACCTATACTTTGTTACTTATCTTACACAGTGCTGGTTGTTGGTGGTGTATTTGTCCAGTTAATTTTAGTAGGAAGGATCATGGCCAGCCGTAGGATGACCGCTCAGCAGGTTGTTAGTGTGCTTTTTGAGTCATCTTCTGACCATGAATATGAGACTGACTCTGCATCTGAGGCAGAGGAGGAAGTGCAGGATTCTGGAAGTGAATTTTCTGTCAGAGATGAATCATCTGATGATGAAGCCACTCTCAGTGCTGATGAAGGGCCTGTTTTAGAGGAGGACAGTGATGTGCCAATGGTGCAGGAGCCAGCGGCTGAAAGGCTTCCCATTGGAAGACCTGACGCATGGGTTGCACCAAACATGGAGCAGCCACAGTTGCCTGCGTTTACTGGTTTTCCAGGGTGTCGAGTTAATACGGAAAACTTTTTGCCCGTCAACTTTTTTGAGTTGTTTATGGACGATATATTTTTGGAAGAGATTGTTGAGCAGACTAATTTGTATGCAGAGCAGTTTTTGAGGGACAACGCTGCCAGACTTAGGCCACACTCTAGAGCTAGCCGGTGGATTCCCACAAATCTGGAAGAGTTGAAAAAGTTCTTGGGTTTAACTTTTTTGATGGGGCTGATAAGGAAGCCGTCGGTGTCTTCATATTGGTCTACTAGTCCCTTGATGGCAACTGCTATATTTCCTGCCATCATGAGTCGTAACCGGTATGAGCTTCTTCTTCGGATGTTGCATTTTGTAGATAATGCTTTAGCCTTGCCACGAGATCATCCTGATTCTGACCGTCTTTTTAAGATTAGACCTGTCCTTGGTCATTTGGTAGATCGGTTTTCAGAGATCTATGTTCCAGGGAAAGAAATATCTGTAGATGAGTCTTTGGTCCTGTTCAAGGGTCGTTTGGTTTTTAGGCAGTACATTCCTAGCAAGAGGGCACGGTATGGAATTAAATTGTATATGCTGTCAGAAAGTAGTACAGGTTATGTTTATAATTTCCGGGTCTACACTGGTAGGGATTCCAATATTGACCCCCCTGGTTGTCCTCCCACTTTTGGAGTTAGTGAGAAAATTGTGTGGGAACTTGGTAGACGACTGTTTAACAAAGGTCACCATTTATATGTAGATAACTTCTACACTGGAGTTCGGTTGTTCAAGGAGTTGTTCAGAGTGGACACTGTTGCTTGTGGCACAATCCGCTCTAATCGGAAAGGCTATCCAAAAGAGCTTGTCTGTAAAAAACTTGAGAAGGGACAGTGCAGTGCCTTGCGGAATGATGAGCTGCTAGCTCTGAAATTTGTAGACAAGAGGGATGTATACATGCTAAGCACCATCCATGATGAGAGTACTTCACCTGTGGCTGTTTGGGGTCAGGTTGCCGAAGTGCGCAAACCTGTGTGCATCTTAGACTATAATAAGCACATGGGTGGTGTTGATAGAGTAGATCAGAGGTTAGAACCTTACACTGCTGCTCGTAAGTCTTATGTGTGGTATAAGAAATTAGCGCTTCACTTGTTCCACTTGGCAACTTTTAATGCTTTTGTTGTGTTTAAGGATAGTTCTCCAGAGTCAAGGATGACATTTGTGAAATTTCAGGAGTCTATCATAGCTAGCCTTGTTGTGCTGGAACAGGCAAGAGTTCCTAGAGAAGCAGTGGTGGAGGATGTGGCTAGATTGAAAGATCGTCACTTTGCTGAGCACATTCCTCCCACGGCCCCAAAAAACTTTCCTGCTAAGAGATGTAGAGTCTGTGCTCGAAGAGGTATCAGGAAGGAGACTAGGATGTACTGCCCTGATTGTCCTTCAAAGCCTGGGCTGTGTGTGGGTGGCTGTTTCAGGAGCTACCACACACAGAAGAATTATTGGGAAATTCCGTGAGGGTAAACTGGTGTTTTATATTTTTATATGTTCGGTTTCACGGTTGGCATTAGTCATGTATTCAGTTAGAGCTTTTGTGTTTGTAGTTTTGTACTAATTTATGATTAGTGGTTTCTTTGTTGTTTAAAAACAAAAAAAAGGGGATGGCATGTGTAGAGTGGCGCTTGGCTGGTGGCGTGGGTGTGGTGGCGCTTGGCTGGCGGTGTGTGTGGGGTGGCGCTTGGCTGGCGGTGTGTGTGGGGTGGCGCTTGGCTGGCGGTGTGTGTGGGGTGGCGCTGGGCTGGCGGTGTGTGTGGGGTGGCGCTGGGCTGGCGGTGTGTGTGGGGTGGCGCTTGGCTGGTGGTGTGGGTGGGGTGGCGCTTGGCTGGCAGTGCCGGCCAAACGCCAGTCCACACACTCATCAGCTGGTGTGATTGCTGTATCAGGCATGTGGGCGTATGAAAGTGATGGGCCCTTGACTGGCGCTGTCTGTGGATGCGAGTCTTGTAATGTGCTGGGCCCGTGGCTGGCGGCGTGAATGGTCTAGTGCATGTCATGTATGAAAGGTGTGTGAATGGACTGTAAAGCGGTTGGTGCCTTGTCGTGGCTTTACAGCTCACGAGCTGTGAGTCATTGGTTCAGTTTTTTGGCCTTTCAGTTATTACCAGTGCATTTCACTTTTGTGAAATCTCTTGTTAATAAAATTTAATCTACTGAACCATCACTCACCCTCGTGCCAAATCCAACCAGTATGTGTGGTACAAATGACAAAACCTGCTCCGCTGTAATCAGGCGTCGCAGCACACTTGAGACACGCTAGGTGCCTCAGGTGGGACCCCGATGATGAAGCATGCCACCAACTTGGTTGGTGGGTGAGGGGTCTTCTTCACATAACCTAAGTGTGTTTCTTTTCACAATTTTAGTGTTTGGCACATCACGGACGTATGTGCACACATCAAAGTGATATATTCCAAAAATACCTGTGTTTGGGGGGGAGGGCCCACCTATGTTTTTGGTCCTGGGTGCGGCCGTCATGTAGGGAAACCTACAAAACCCAGAAACTTTTTAAAACTAGGCACCCCAAGGAGTCTAGGGAGGTGTGGCTTGTGTGGCTCCCCCAACATTTTCTTACCCAGACTCCTCTGTAAACCTCACAATTTGCATAAAAAAGCATATTTTCCTGATTTTTCTTAGTAGGATCACCGCTCCTGCACAAAATTCCTACTCCCCAGTTTTCCCCTCAGTCTCCCAAGTAAAATGACACCTCACTTATGTGGGTCCCCAAAGCAGAGTCCGTCTAAAGATGTATAAAAGAATATGCCCTTATAAACTTGCTGTGCTATCCCTTCTATCCCTTCAGGTTTTGGGCCTTATTATGTTGCAGGCACCTGGGCCACCCACACAAGTGAGGTATCATTTTTATCGGGAGACTTGGGGGAACGCTGGGTGGAAGGAAATTTGTGGCTCCTATCAGATTCCAGAACTTTCTGCCACAGAAATGTGAGGAACATGTGTTTTTTAAGCCAAATTTTGAGGTTTGCAAAGGATTCTGGGTAACAGAACCTGGTCCGAGCCCCGCAAGTCACCCCTCCTTGGATTCCCCTAGGTCTCTAGTTTTCAGAAATGCACTGGTTTGGTAGGTTTCCCTAGGCGCCGGGTGAGCTACAGGCCAAAATCCGCAGGTAGGCACTGTTTTCTCCCAAAATTGTGGATGTGTCCAGGTTGCGCTTTGGGGTGTTTCCTGTCGCAGGCGCTAGGCCTACCCACGCAAGTGAGGTATCATTTTTATCGGGAGACTTGGGGGAACGCTGGGTGGAAGGAAATTTGTAGCTCCTCTCAGATTCCAGAACTTTCTGCCACAGAAATGTGAGGAACATGTGTTTTTTTAGCCAAATTTTGAGGTTTGCAAAGGATTCTGGGTAACAGAACCTGGCCCGAGCCCCGCAAGTCACCCCTCCTTGGATCCCCCTAGGTCTCTAGTTTTCAGAAATGCACAGGTTTGGTAGGTTTCCCTAGGTGGCGGCTGAGCTAGAGGCCAAAATCTACAGGTAGTCACTTTGCTAAAAACAGCTCTGTTTTCTGTGATATGTCCACGTTGTGTTTTGGGGCATATCCTGTCGCGGGCGCTAGGCCTACCCACACAAGTGAGGTATCATTTTTATCGGGAGACGTGGGGGAACGCTGGGTGGAAGGAAATTTGTGGCTCCTCTCAGATTCCAGAACTTTCTGCCACAGAAATGTGAGGAACATGTGTTTTTTTAGCCAAATTTTGAGGTTTGCAAAGGATTCTGGGTAACAGAACCTGGTCCGAGCCCCGCAAGTCACCCCTCCTTGGATCCCCCTAGGTCTCTTGTTTTCAGAAATGCACAGGTTTGGTAGGTTTCCCTAGGTGGCGGCTGAGCTAGAGGCCAAAATCTACAGGTAGTCACTTTGCTAAAAACAGCTCTGTTTTCTGTGATATGTCCACGTTGTGTTTTGGGGCATATCCTGTCGCGGGCGCTAGGCCTACCCACACAAGTGAGGTATCATTTTTATCGGGAGACGTGGGGGAACGCTGGGTGGAAGGAAATTTGTAGCTCCTCTCAGATTCCAGAACTTTCTGCCACAGAAATGTGAGGAACATGTGTTATTTTAGCCAAATTTTGAGGTTTGCAAAGGATTCTGGGTAACAGAACCTGGTCCGAGCCCCGCAAGTCACCCCTCCTTGGATTCCCCTAGGTCTCTAGTTTTCAGAAATGCACAGGTTTGGTAGGTTTCCATAGGTGGCGGCTGAGCTAGAGGCCAAAATCTACAGGTAGTCACTTTGCTAAAAACAGCTCTGTTTTCTGTGATATGTCCACGTTGTGTTTTGGGGCATATCCTGTCGCGGGCGCTAGGCCTACCCACACAAGTGAGGTATCATTTTTATCGGGAGACGTGGGGGAACGCTGGGTGGAAGGAAATTTGTGGCTCCTCTCAGATTCCAGAACTTTCTGCCACAGAAATGTGAGGAACATGTGTTTTTTTAGCCAAATTTTGAGGTTTGCAAAGGATTCTGGGTAACAGAACCTGGTCCGAGCCCCGCAAGTCACCCCTCCTTGGATCCCCCTAGGTCTCTAGTTTTCAGAAATGCACAGGTTTGGTAGGTTTCCCTAGGTGGCGGCTGAGCTAGAGGCCAAAATCTACAGGTAGTCACTTTGCTAAAAACAGCTCTGTTTTCTGTGATGTGTCCACGTTGTGTTTTGGGGCATATCCTGTCGCGGGCGCTAGGCCTACCCACACAAGTGAGGTATCATTTTTATCGGGAGACGTGGGGGAACGCTGGGTGGAAGGAAATTTGTAGCTCCTCTCAGATTCCAGAACTTTCTGCCACAGAAATGTGAGGAACATGTGTTTTTTTAGCCAAATTTTGAGGTTTGCAAAGGATTCTGGGTAACAGAACCTGGTCCGAGCCCCGCAAGTCACCCCTCCTTGGATCCCCCTAGGTCTCTAGTTTTCAGAAATGCACAGGTTTGGTAGGTTTCCCTAGGTGGCGGCTGAGCTAGAGGCCAAAATCTACAGGTAGTCACTTTGCTAAAAACAGCTCTGTTTTCTGTGATATGTCCACGTTGTGTTTTGGGGCATATCCTGTCGCGGGCGCTAGGCCTACCCACACAAGTGATGTATCATTTTTATCGGGAGACGTGGGGGAACGCTGGGTGGAAGGAAATTTGTAGCTCCTCTCAGATTCCAGAACTTTCTGCCACAGAAATGTGAGGAACATGTGTTTTTTTAGCCAAATTTTGAGGTTTGCAAAGGATTCTGGGTAACAGAACCTGGTCCGAGCCCCGCAAGTCACCCCTCCTTGGATTCCCCTAGGTCTCTAGTTTTCAGAAATGCACCGGTTTGGTAGGTTTCCCTAGGTGCCGGCTGAGCTAGAGGCCAAATCCTGCAGGTAGGCACTTCGCAAAAAACACCTCTGTTTTTTTCCAAAATTTAGGATGTGTCCACGTTGCGCTTTGGGGTGTTTCCTGTCGCCGGCGCTAGGCCTACCCACGCAAGTGAGGTATCATTTTTATCGGGAGACTTGGGGGAACACTGGGTGGAAGGAAATTTGTAGCTCCTCTCAGATTCCAGAACTTTCTGCCACAGAAATGTGAGGAACATGTGTTTTTTTAGCCAAATTTTGAGGTTTGCAAAGGATTCTGGGTAACAGAACCTCGTCCGAGCCACACAAGTCACCCCTCCTTGGATTCCCCTACGTCTCTAGTTTTCAGAAATGCATAGGTTTGGTAGGTTTCCCTAGGTGGCGGCTGAGCTAGAGGCCAAAATCTACAGGTAGTCACTTTGCTAAAAACAGCTCTGTTTTCTGTGATATGTCCACGTTGTGTTTTGGGGCATATCCTGTCGCGGGCGCTAGGCCTACCCACACAAGTGAGGTATCATTTTTATCGGGAGACGTGGGGGAACGCTGGGTGGAAGGAAATTTGTGGCTCCTCTCAGATTCCAGAACTTTCTGCCATGTGCTACAATGTTGAAACTGTAAGTGGGAGGGTGTTTTTTATGTTTATGCTTCTGTGTTAGTTTAACCCCTTCCCCGCCACGGACGTAATGGTTACGTCCATGGCAGCGCCCGTGTGGCGCCATGGACGTAACCATTACGTCCAGGGACTGGCAGTCGGGGGAAGCGCTAGCGCTTCCCCCGAGGGCCGCCCCCCAACACCCCCAGGCCAGGGCTGAAAGGGGAATCCCTTCCCCTTTCACGCCCACCCCCCCCCCACCCCCCCCCCATGACGTCAGCGCGCGATCGCGCGCTGATTTCATGGAAACGGGGAATGACGCGCTGGAAGCCATTTGCTTCCAGCGCGTCAAGGGAGAAGGTGAGTATTTCACCTTCGTGCGGGGTGGGGGTGCTCTCAGAGAGGCATCGAGGGAAAGGAAAGGGTTTTCCTTTCCCTCGATGTCTCTTTGAGCATTCCTGCTGCCCGATCGCGATGCGATCGGGCAGCAGGAATGCCCACTAGACACCAGGGATTTCTGTATGTGTGTGTGTGTGAGTGAATATTAGTGTAGGGGAGCGACCCCTTGGGCAAGGGTCGCTCCCCTTTGGGGGCACATGCTTTTTACGTCGTTTCTGCCCCCCCTGGGGGCAGATTGGCCCTATTTTTAGGCCGATCTGCCCCCAAGGGGGGCAGAAAGCCACTAGACACCAGGGATTTTATTGTTGCTGTGTATTTTTTGTGTTGGGGGGCGGCCCCTTGGGCAAGGGTCGCTCCCCTTTGGGGGCACATGTATTTTACGTCGTTTCTGCCCCCCCTGGGGGCAGATTGGCCCTATTTTTAGACCGATCTGCCCCCAAGGGGGGCAGAAAGCCACTAGACACCAGGGATTTTATTGTTGATTTGTATTTTTTGAGTTGGGGGGCGGCCCCTTGGGCAAGGGTCGCTCCCCTTTGGGGGCAAATGTATTTTACGTCGTTTCTGCCCCCCCTGGGGGCAGATTGGCCCTATTTTTAGGCCGATCTGCCCCCAAGGGGGGCAGAAAGCCACTAGACACCAGGGATTTTATTGTTGCTGTGTATTTTTTGTGTTGGGGGGCGGCCCCTTGGGCAAGGGTCGCTCCCCTTTGGGGGCACATGTATTTTACGTCGTTTCTGCCCCCCCTGGGGGCAGATTGGCCCTATTTTTAGACCGATCTGCCCCCAAGGGGGGCAGAAAGCCACTAGACACCAGGGATTTTATTGTTGATTTGTATTTTTTGTGTTGGGGGGCGGCCCCTTGGGCAAGGGTCGCTCCCCTTTGGGGGCAAATGTATTTTACGTCGTTTCTGCCCCCCCTGGGGGCAGATTGGCCCTATTTTTAGGCCGATCTGCCCCCAAGGGGGGCAGAAAGCCACTAGACACCAGGGATTTTATTGTTGATGTGTATTTTTTGTGTTGGGGGGTGGCCCCTTGGGCAAGGGTCGCCCCCAGGGGCCCTCATGTATTTTTGGGCAGTTCTGCCCCCCTTGGGGGCAGAGAGGCCTATTTTTTTTAGGCCTTTCTGCCCCCAAGGGGGGCAGAATCCCAATAGCGCCAGAAATAGTATGTATGTATGTGTGCTTTGTGTTGGGGGGTGGCCCCTTGGGCAAGGGTCGCTCCCCCCAGGGGCGCAATGTATTTATTGTCGTTTCTGCCCCCCTTGGGGGCAGATTGGCCCTATTTTTAGGCCGATCTGCCCCCAAGGGGGGCAGAAAGCCACTAGACACCAGGGATTTTATTGTTGATGTGTATTTTTTGTGTTGGGGGGCGGCCCCTTGGGCAAGGGTCGCCCCCAGGGGCCCTCATGTATTTTTGGCCAGTTCTGCCCCCCTTGGGGGCAGAGAGGCCTATTTTTTTTAGGCCTTTCTGCCCCCAAGGGGGGCAGAATCCCAATAGCGCCAGAAATAGTATGTATGTATGTGTGCTTTGTGTTGGGGGGTGGCCCCTTGGGCAAGGGTCGCTCCCCCCAGGGGCGCAATGTATTTATTGTCGTTTCTGCCCCCCTTGGGGGCAGATTGGCCCTATTTTTAGGCCGATCTGCCCCCAAGGGGGGCAGAAAGCCACTAGACACCAGGGATTTTATTGTTGATTTTTATTTTTTGTGTTGGGGGGTGGCCCCTTGGGCAAGGGTCGCCCCCAGGGGCCCACATGTATTTTTGGGCAGTTCTGCCCCCCTAGGGGGCAGATATGCCTATTTTTTAGGCCTTTCTGTCCCCAAGGGGGGCAGAATCCCCATAGCGCCAGGGATACTATGTATGTGTGTGTGTGCTTTGTGTGGGGGTGTGGCACCTTGGGCAAGGGTCGCCCCCCCCCCAAAGGGTGCAATGTAATCTGGATGATTTCTGCCCCCTCCCCTTGGGGGTAGATTGGCCTATTTTTTTTTTAGGCCCATCTTCCCCCAAGCAGAGAAGACTAGACACGGGAAAAAGAAAAAATGGTTAGTGGCGGAGTGTTTGTCAACTGGCGAAGTATTTACTTTTATGATAATAACAGTTTTTCTCCTTTTTGTTTTAGTTCAAAGCTTTTGCTGACTTTGCTGTGGCTTGTTGCAGTTTTGGCAGTAGTTGTCCTGCGGTTTGCGTAGTTGCATGTTTTAGGTAAGTAAATAAATTTACTCCAAGTGAGTATTGTTGCAATGCATGAATGACATGTTTGTAGGTGGTGTACTGAATGCAGAATTGTGTGTGAAATTGTCCTTAGAGTTATGCACAATGATTATTGTGTTGTCTTATGTCTAATTTGCTTTTTTTTTTCTCTTTTTAGTGGGATATCGTTGGTGATTGCTGTGGCTGTGCAGAGTAGTTGCTGGTGAGTCAAGCTTTTTCAGGCAAGTGAGCAGTATAGTTTTTGAGTTTATAATTCTTAGTGATAAACCTATACTTTGTTACTTATCTTACACAGTGCTGGTTGTTGGTGGTGTATTTGTCCAGTTAATTTTAGTAGGAAGGATCATGGCCAGCCGTAGGATGACCGCTCAGCAGGTTGTTAGTGTGCTTTTTGAGTCATCTTCTGACCATGAATATGAGACTGACTCTGCATCTGAGGCAGAGGAGGAAGTGCAGGATTCTGGAAGTGAATTTTCTGTCAGAGATGAATCATCTGATGATGAAGCCACTCTCAGTGCTGATGAAGGGCCTGTTTTAGAGGAGGACAGTGATGTGCCAATGGTGCAGGAGCCAGCGGCTGAAAGGCTTCCCATTGGAAGACCTGACGCATGGGTTGCACCAAACATGGAGCAGCCACAGTTGCCTGCGTTTACTGGTTTTCCAGGGTGTCGAGTTAATACGGAAAACTTTTTGCCCGTCAACTTTTTTGAGTTGTTTATGGACGATATATTTTTGGAAGAGATTGTTGAGCAGACTAATTTGTATGCAGAGCAGTTTTTGAGGGACAACGCTGCCAGACTTAGGCCACACTCTAGAGCTAGCCGGTGGATTCCCACAAATCTGGAAGAGTTGAAAAAGTTCTTGGGTTTAACTTTTTTGATGGGGCTGATAAGGAAGCCGTCGCTGTCTTCATATTGGTCTACTAGTCCCTTGATGGCAACTGCTATATTTCCTGCCATCATGAGTCGTAACCGGTATGAGCTTCTTCTTCGGATGTTGCATTTTGTAGATAATGCTTTAGCCTTGCCACGAGATCATCCTGATTCTGACCGTCTTTTTAAGATTAGACCTGTCCTTGGTCATTTGGTAGATCGGTTTTCAGAGATCTATGTTCCAGGGAAAGAAATATCTGTAGATGAGTCTTTGGTCCTGTTCAAGGGTCGTTTGGTTTTTAGGCAGTACATTCCTAGCAAGAGGGCACGGTATGGAATTAAATTGTATATGCTGTCAGAAAGTAGTACAGGATATGTTTATAATTTCCGGGTCTACACTGGTAGGGATTCCAATATTGACCCCCCTGGTTGTCCTCCCACTTTTGGAGTTAGTGAGAAAATTGTGTGGGAACTTGGTAGACGACTGTTTAACAAAGGTCACCATTTATATGTAGATAACTTCTACACTGGAGTTCGGTTGTTCAAGGAGTTGTTCAGAGTGGACACTGTTGCTTGTGGCACAATCCGCTCTAATCGGAAAGGCTATCCAAAAGAGCTTGTCTGTAAAAAACTTGAGAAGGGACAGTGCAGTGCCTTGCGGAATGATGAGCTGCTAGCTCTGAAATTTGTAGACAAGAGGGATGTATACATGCTAAGCACCATCCATGATGAGAGTACTTCACCTGTGGCTGTTTGGGGTCAGGTTGCCGAAGTGCGCAAACCTGTGTGCATCTTAGACTATAATAAGCACATGGGTGGTGTTGATAGAGTAGATCAGAGGTTAGAACCTTACACTGCTGCTCGTAAGTCTTATGTGTGGTATAAGAAATTAGCGCTTCACTTGTTCCACTTGGCAACTTTTAATGCTTTTGTTGTGTTTAAGGATAGTTCTCCAGAGTCAAGGATGACATTTGTGAAATTTCAGGAGTCTATCATAGCTAGCCTTGTTGTGCTGGAACAGGCAAGAGTTCCTAGAGAAGCAGTGGTGGAGGATGTGGCTAGATTGAAAGATCGTCACTTTGCTGAGCACATTCCTCCCACGGCCCAAAAAAACTTTCCTGCTAAGAGATGTAGAGTCTGTGCTCGAAGAGGTATCAGGAAGGAGACTAGGATGTACTGCCCTGATTGTCCTTCAAAGCCTGGGCTGTGTGTGGGTGGCTGTTTCAGGAGCTACCACACACAGAAGAATTATTGGGAAATTCCGTGAGGGTAAACTGGTGTTTTATATTTTTATATGTTCGGTTTCACGGTTGGCATTAGTCATGTATTCAGTTAGAGCTTTTGTGTTTGTAGTTTTGTACTAATTTATGATTAGTGGTTTCTTTGTTGTTTAAAAACAAAAAAAAGGGGATGGCATGTGTAGAGTGGCGCTTGGCTGGCGGCGTGGGTGTGGTGGCGCTTGGCTGGCGGTGTGTGTGGGGTGGCGCTTGGCTGGCGGTGTGTGTGGGGTGGCGCTTGGCTGGCGGTGTGTGTGGGGTGGCGCTGGGCTGGCGGTGTGTGTGGGGTGGCGCTGGGCTGGCGGTGTGTGTGGGGTGGCGCTTGGCTGGTGGTGTGGGTGGGGTGGCGCTTGGCTGGCAGTGCCGGCCAAACGCCAGTCCACACACTCATCAGCTGGTGTGATTGCTGTATCAGGCATGTGGGCGTATGAAAGTGATGGGCCCTTGACTGGCGCTGTCTGTGGATGCGAGTCTTGTAATGTGCTGGGCCCGTGGCTGGCGGCGTGAATGGTCTAGTGCATGTCATGTATGAAAGGTGTGTGAATGGACTGTAAAGCGGTTGGTGCCTTGTCGTGGCTTTACAGCTCACGAGCTGTGAGTCATTGGTTCAGTTTTTTGGCCTTTCAGTTATTACCAGTGCATTTCACTTTTGTGAAATCTCTTGTTAATAAAATTTGATCTACTGAACCATCACTCACCCTCGTGCCAAATCCAACCAGTATGTGTGGTACAAATGACAAAACCTGCTCTGCTGTAATCAGGCGTCGCAGCACACTTGAGACACGCTAGGTGCCTCAGGTGGGACCCCGATGATGAAGCATGCCACCAACTTGGTTGGTGGGTGAGGGGTCTTCTTCACATAACCTAAGTGTGTTTCTTTTCACAATTTTAGTGTTTGGCACATCACGGACGTATGTGCACACATCAAAGTGATATATTCCAAAAATACCTGTGTTTGGGGGGGAGGGCCCACCTATGTTTTTGGTCCTGGGTGCGGCCGTCATGTAGGGAAACCTACAAAACCCAGAAACTTTTTAAAACTAGGCACCCCAAGGAGTCTAGGGAGGTGTGGCTTGTGTGGCTCCCCCAACATTTTCTTACCCAGACTCCTCTGTAAACCTCACAATTTGCATAAAAAAGCATATTTTCCTGATTTTTCTTAGTAGGATCACCGCTCCTGCACAAAATTCCTACTCCCCAGTTTTCCCCTCAGTCTCCCAAGTAAAATGACACCTCACTTATGTGGGTCCCCAAAGCAGAGTCCGTCTAAAGATGTATAAAAGAATATGCCCTTATAAACTTGCTGTGCTATCCCTTCTATCCCTTCAGGTTTTGGGCCTTATTATGTTGCAGGCACCTGGGCCACCCACACAAGTGAGGTATCATTTTTATCGGGAGACTTGGGGGAACGCTGGGTGGAAGGAAATTTGTGGCTCCTATCAGATTCCAGAACTTTCTGCCACAGAAATGTGAGGAACATGTGTTTTTTTAGCCAAATTTTGAGGTTTGCAAAGGATTCTGGGTAACAGAACCTGGTCCGAGCCCCACAAGTCACCCCTCCTTGGATTCCCCTAGGTCTCTAGTTTTCAGAAATGCACTGGTTTGGTAGGTTTCCCTAGGCGCCGGGTGAGCTACAGGCCAAAATCCGCAGGTAGGCACTGTTTTCTCCCAAAATTGTGGATGTGTCCACGTTGCGCTTTGGGGTGTTTCCTGTCGCAGGCGCTAGGCCTACCCACGCAAGTGAGGTATCATTTTTATCGGGAGACTTGGCGGAACGCTGGGTGGAAGGAAATTTGTAGCTCCTCTCAGATTCCAGAACTTTCTGCCACAGAAATGTGAGGAACATGTGTTTTTTTAGCCAAATTTTGAGGTTTGCAAAGGATTCTGGGTAACAGAACCTGGCCCGAGCCCCGCAAGTCACCCCTCCTTGGATCCCCCTAGGTCTCTAGTTTTCAGAAATGCACAGGTTTGGTAGGTTTCCCTAGGTGGCGGCTGAGCTAGAGGCCAAAATCTACAGGTAGTCACTTTGCTAAAAACAGCTCTGTTTTCTGTGATATGTCCACGTTGTGTTTTGGGGCATATCCTGTCGCGGGCGCTAGGCCTACCCACACAAGTGAGGTATCATTTTTATCGGGAGACGTGGGGGAACGCTGGGTGGAAGGAAATTTGTGGCTCCTCTCAGATTCCAGAACTTTCTGCCACAGAAATGTGAGGAACATGTGTTTTTTTAGCCAAATTTTGAGGTTTGCAAAGGATTCTGGGTAACAGAACCTGGTCCGAGCCCCACAAGTCACCCCTCCTTGGATCCCCCTAGGTCTCTAGTTTTCAGAAATGCACAGGTTTGGTAGGTTTCCCTAGGTGGCGGCTGAGCTAGAGGCCAAAATCTACAGGTAGTCACTTTGCTAAAAACAGCTCTGTTTTCTGTGATATGTCCACGTTGTGTTTTGGGGCATATCCTGTCGCGGGCGCTAGGCCTACCCACACAAGTGAGGTATCATTTTTATCGGGAGACGTGGGGGAACGCTGGGTGGAAGGAAATTTGTGGCTCCTCTCAGATTCCAGAACTTTCTGCCACAGAAATGTGAGGAACATGTGTTTTTTTAGCCAAATTTTGAGGTTTGCAAAGGATTCTGGATAACAGAACCTGGTCCGAGCCCCGCAAGTCACCCCTCCTTGGATCCCCCTAGGTCTCTTGTTTTCAGAAATGCACAGGTTTGGTAGGTTTCCCTAGGTGGCGGCTGAGCTAGAGGCCAAAATCTACAGGTAGTCACTTTGCTAAAAACAGCTCTGTTTTCTGTGATATGTCCACGTTGTGTTTTGGGGCATATCCTGTCGCGGGCGCTAGGCCTACCCACACAAGTGAGGTATCATTTTTATCGGGAGACGTGGGGGAACGCTGGGTGGAAGGAAATTTATAGCTCCTCTCAGATTCCAGAACTTTCTGCCACAGAAATGTGAGGAACATGTGTTATTTTAGCCAAATTTTGAGGTTTGCAAAGGATTCTGGGTAACAGAACCTGGTCCGAGTCCCGCAAGTCACCCCTCCTTGGATTCCCCTAGGTCTCTAGTTTTCAGAAATGCACAGGTTTGGTAGGTTTCCCTAGGTGGCGGCTGAGCTAGAGGCCAAAATCTACAGGTAGTCACTTTGCTAAAAACAGCTCTGTTTTCTGTGATATGTCCACGTTGTGTTTTGGGGCATATCCTGTCGCGGGCGCTAGGCCTACCCACACAAGTGAGGTATCATTTTTATCGGGAGACGTGGGGGAACGCTGGGTGGAAGGAAATTTGTGGCTCCTCTCAGATTCCAGAACTTTCTGCCACAGAAATGTGAGGAACATGTGTTTTTTTAGCCAAATTTTGAGGTTTGCAAAGGATTCTGGGTAACAGAACCTGGTCCGAGCCCCGCAAGTCACCCCTCATTGGATCCCCCTAGGTCTCTAGTTTTCAGAAATGCACAGGTTTGGTAGGTTTCCCTAGGTGGCGGCTGAGCTAGAGGCCAAAATCTACAGGTAGTCACTTTGCTAAAAACAGCTCTGTTTTCTGTGATGTGTCCACGTTGTGTTTTGGGGCATATCCTGTCGCGGGCGCTAGGCCTACCCACACAAGTGAGGTATCATTTTTATCGGGAGACGTGGGGGAACGCTGGGTGGAAGGAAATTTGTAGCTCCTCTCAGATTCCAGAACTTTCTGCCACAGAAATGTGAGGAACATGTGTTTTTTTAGCCAAATTTTGAGGTTTGCAAAGGATTCTGGGTAACAGAACCTGGTCCGAGCCCCGCAAGTCACCCCTCCTTGGATCCCCCTAGGTCTCTAGTTTTCAGAAATGCACAGGTTTGGTAGGTTTCCCTAGGTGGCGGCTGAGCTAGAGGCCAAAATCTACAGGTAGTCACTTTGCTAAAAACAGCTCTGTTTTCTGTGATATGTCCACGTTGTGTTTTGGGGCATATCCTGTCGCGGGCGCTAGGCCTACCCACACAAGTGATGTATCATTTTTATCGGGAGACGTGGGGGAACGCTGGGTGGAAGGAAATTTGTAGCTCCTCTCAGATTCCAGAACTTTCTGCCACAGAAATGTGAGGAACATGTGTTTTTTTAGCCAAATTTTGAGGTTTGCAAAGGATTCTGGGTAACAGAACCTGGTCCGAGCCCCGCAAGTCACCCCTCCTTGGATTCCCCTAGGTCTCTAGTTTTCAGAAATGCACCGGTTTGGTAGGTTTCCCTAGGTGCCGGCTGAGCTAGAGGCCAAATCCTGCAGGTAGGCACTTCGCAAAAAACACCTCTGTTTTTTTCCAAAATTTAGGATGTGTCCACGTTGCGCTTTGGGGTGTTTCCTGTCGCCGGCGCTAGGCCTACCCACGCAAGTGAGGTATCATTTTTATCGGGAGACTTGGGGGAACACTGGGTGGAAGGAAATTTGTAGCTCCTCTCAGATTCCAGAACTTTCTGCCACAGAAATGTGAGGAACATGTGTTTTTTTAGCCAAATTTTGAGGTTTGCAAAGGATTCTGGGTAACAGAACCTCGTCCGAGCCACACAAGTCACCCCTCCTTGGATTCCCCTACGTCTCTAGTTTTCAGAAATGCATAGGTTTGGTAGGTTTCCCTAGGTGGCGGCTGAGCTAGAGGCCAAAATCTACAGGTAGTCACTTTGCTAAAAACAGCTCTGTTTTCTGTGATATGTCCACGTTGTGTTTTGGGGCATATCCTGTCGCGGGCGCTAGCCTACCCACACAAGTGAGGTATCATTTTTATCGGGAGACGTGGGGGAACGCTGGGTGGAAGGAAATTTGTGGCTCCTCTCAGATTCCAGAACTTTCTGCCACAGAAATGTGAGGAACATGTGTTTTTTTAGCCAAATTTTGAGGTTTGCAAAGGATTCTGGGTAACAGAACCTGGTCCGAGCCCCGCAAGTCACCCCTCCTTGGATCCCCCTAGGTCTCTAGTTTTCAGAAATGCACAGGTTTGGTAGGTTTCCCTAGGTGGCGGCTGAGCTAGAGGCCAAAATCTACAGGTAGTCACTTTGCTAAAAACAGCTCTGTTTTCTGTGATTTGTCCACGTTGTGTTTTGGGGCATATCCTGTCGCGGGCGCTAGGCCTACCCACACAAGTGAGGTATCATTTTTATCGGGATACGTGGGGGAACGCTAGGTGGAAGGAAATTTGTGGCTCCTCTCAGATTCCAGAACTTTCTGCCACAGAAATGTGAGGAACATGTGTTTTTTTAGCCAAATTTTGAGGTTTGCAAAGGATTCTGGGTAACCGAACCTGGTCCGAGCCACACAAGTCACCCCTCCTTGGATTCCCCTAGGTCTCTAGTTTTCAGAAATGCACAGGTTTGGTAGGTTTCCCTAGGTGGCGGCTGAGCTAGAGGCCAAAATCTACAGGTAGTCACTATGCTAAAAACAGCTCTGTTTTCTGTGATGTGTCCAGGTTGTGTTTTGGGGCATATCCTGTCGCGGGCGCTAGGCCTACCCACACAAGTGAGGTATCATTTTTATCGGGAGACGTGGGGGAATGCTGGGTGGAAGGAAATTTGTCACTCCTCTCAGATTCCAGAACTTTCTGCCACAGAAATGTGAGGAACATGTGTTTGTTTAGCCAAATTTTGAGGTTTGCAAAGGATTCTGGGTAACAGAACCTGGTCCGAGCCACACAAGTCACCCCTCCTTGGATTCCCCTAGGTCTCTAGTTTTCAGAAATGCACAGGTTTGGTAGGTTTCCCTAGGTGCCGGCTGAGCTAGAGGCCAAAATCTACAGGTAGTCACTTTGCTAAAAACAGCTCTGTTTTCTGTGATGTGTCCACGTTGTGTTTTGGGGCATATCCTGTCGCGGGCGCTAGGCCTACCCAAACAAGGGAGGTATCATTTTTATCGGGAGACTTGGGGGAACATAGAATAGCAAAACAAGTGTTATTGCCCCTTGTCTTTCTCTACATTTATTCCTTCCAAATATAGGGGTGTGTGTAAAAAAGACATCTATTTGAGAAATTCCATGTAATTCACGTGCTACTATGGTCACCCCGGAATTCAGAGATGTGCAAATAACCACTGCTCCTCAACACCTTATCTTGTGCCCTTTTTGGAAATGCAAAGGTTTTCTTGATAGCTATTTTTTACTCCTTATATTTCAGCAAATGAATTACTGTATACCCGGTATAGAATGAAAACGCACTGCAGGGTGCAGCTCATTTATTGGCTCTGGGTTCCTCGGGTTCTTGATGAACCTACAAACCCTATATATCCCCGCAACCAGAGGAGTCCAGCAGACGTAACGGTATATTGCTTTCGATAATCTGACATTGCAGGGAAAAGTTACAGAGTAAAAAGTAGAGAAAAATTGATGTTTTTTTCACCTCAATTTCAATATTTTTCTTTTTCAGCTGTTATTTTCTGTAGGAAACCCTTGTAGGATCTACACAAATGACCCCTTGCTGAATTCAGAATTTTGTCTACTTTTCAGAAATGTTTAGGTTTCTGGGATCCAGCATTGGTTTCATGACCATTCCGGTCACTGACTGGAAGGAGGCTGAAAGCACAAAAAATTGCACAAATGGGGTATGCCCCAGTAAAATGCCAAAATTGTGTTGAAAAATTGGGTTTTCGGATTCAAGTCTGCCTGTTCCTGAAAGCTGGGAAGCTGCTGAGTTTAGCACCGCAAACCCTTTGTTGATGCCATTTTCAGGGGAAAAACCACAAGCCTTCTTCTGCAGCCCCTTTTTCCAATTTTTTTGAAAAAAACGAAATTTTCACTGTATTTTGGCCAATTTCTTGGCCTCCTTCAGGGGAACCCACAAAGTCTGGGTACCTTTAGAATCGCTAGGATGTTGGAAAAAAAGGACGCAAATTTGGCTTGGTTAGCTTATGTGGACAAAAAGTTATGAGGGCCTAAGCGCGAACTGCCCCAAATAGGCAAAAAAAGGCCTGGCACAGGAGGGGGAAAAGGCCTGGCAGCGAAGTGGTTAATGTGTATGTATTTTGAAAAAACGTACTTGTATCTTTTGAGGATCATCATTATAGTAATAATAGAAAAAATACAGTTGTTCATTCATGTTTTAAGAATGAGAACTTTGATCATTGTAATAGAAGCCCACAATTGAACAAATGGTATAACCTTAGCATGAGCAGGATACACTACTCCAATCACGTTTATGCAGACTCTTGCTATGGTGAATGTGTATGGTTCTACAAGTTCATTGTGTTCTACAGACATACCCAAAATGGACTTTGACCCTCTAAATGTGACTCTACGTACTGTTGCTTGACTAGTATGGGTAGCAGAAGGTCTGAACACAACACTGCAGTCTTGCCCACTCACAAATGGTTCCGTATTTAACCTAGAAATGCATTTAGTCAGGCAAGTATAGCTCATAAAGCTGTTCGCTCTGTGGCTATAAATTGCCTGGCCTGAACATTGTATCTCTGCAGAGGCTGTCATTCACTATTGAACACTAACACTGTTTGGCTTGAAGCTCATACCTTCAGAAAACAAAAACTTCAAGGCAATCTGTTAGGAACTAAAGTATGGCATCCCTCTCTGCTTGATGTTGGAACAACTTCTCACTATTTACCTCTACAAAAAACCTAAATGCCTGTTTTTTAAATGTCACTTCCAACTCTGTATTTCTAAATGATCAATTTCATAGACTGAAGATGATAAAAGTGACATAACAATCTTGAAGTGTACTTATGTAAATAGATTTTTTTTCTTACTACATCTATTCTCACTTCTAGTTAACTCTCTAAAGCAAATTGTAATACCGTATATTATATAGCTGTTAGATATATAATATTTGTTTGTACCTATGTAGAATGTGTCTGTTGCCCAACTGAGTCTGGTTTGTGCTTTATAAATGAGCATATAAATATATAATTGTAAACATACTCATGAATAAAGTTGTATGCTGCATGGAAAAGTTAAAACATCCCAAAACAATGAATTATCAGTGCTTGTAGAGGTTAGTAGACAGTATCATTCCCACCTTCAAGACGTTGCAAGTGGGTTTAATTTCTGTGACTGGCAGCTTCAGTATAAGGCAGAGTGATGTCATAGATTAATAACCAAACATTTGTATTGCCATATTTTGATTGATAATTGTAGCTTTGAAGCTCTTTTGACTAAATGTCTATATGTACTATGACTTCATTGAATAAATTAATCTGTTATAAATATGGAATCGCACATTTGCAAACTATATTGAATAGGATTTTGTAGAATGCTGGTAACAGATTTTGGAAGGAACAATTATGATAACCAGTACATTAAACAATAACCACACAGGCAATAATACTTAAAAAGTAGATGGTCAATTTCAGTTCTCTATTAATGGTTTTGTCAGAGACTTTTATACGCAACAGGAATCTTAAGAACAGTTTAAAAGAAGTAAAATCCATAAAATGAACGATAGAAATGCCATCAATAAGGTGGAATTGTAACATAATCACACCAAAAAAGGTCCTCAAAAGGCTGTATTACATTTTATTGGGGTATTAATCAAGGGATTTGGGCCTCCTAGTAAGATACTATTACGGGGCCCATCAGATACCATCACCCGCTACCCACCATGTTCATGTTACCTATTCCGTTACCCACTCCACCAGATGGATCTTCAGTGATACAATTAACATCAAACATATAAACACGCTCTGTAGTCATCATTCCTGTAGGTTCTCCCATAGCAAAATACTAGGTTACATTATAGATCTACACAATGCATAATTGGAGTTTGGGACTAGCTACAAAAAATGATTGAAGGACTCATTTGAATAGTCATTTAAAATCCAACCTAATGGCCAAGGTGGATTTTAAACTACTACTATAAAAATGCCACTTTTAGAAAGTTGTCAGTTCCCTGCCTAAGCTAAATGTGCCTTTCTGGCAGTATCAAGGGTCACCAGACTGTCAATGGCTTTCCTGTGGTGTGATGTGTATTCCTCCCAAAAGACCTGCATATGAGAAGGTGAGGGTCTTCCTGACAGGATGGCTGAGGAGGAGCTGCACCCCTGTGTTGATTATACTTCAAAGGAGCCTACTCTGTCCCACACAGAAGACCCAGACACTAGGACTGCCCTGCCTTTGTTTCGCTTGCTGGGCTGGACTCAAACGCAGAGCAGAGAGAGGAATTGACAAGTGCCAGTTTTGGGTGTAGAAAAAGAAGCCGTCCATAGCCTGGCACTTAAAAGTGGCATCCCCAGAACCTAAAATAATGACACTCCTAGACTTGCAACCTTTCAGAATAATGACTGCTTTGCTGTTCCAGAGATCCTTCCTTGATTCAGTGGCGTAACAATACTTGAGGGGGGCCCTCTGCAAGGTACATGGAGGCACCCCCGTCAGACTCAGTCAGGAGCACTAAGGCCAAAGTACTGTCCTGAGGTGCCCCCCAGAGTTTGGAGGCCCGCACCACGGGATCTGCGGGGGACTATGTTACACCACTGCCTGGATCCCAGCTGACCAGACTAAAATGGACCTGGTCCTTCCTGTTAGCCTCTGTGGGTACTAGAGCTGACCCCCAAATTTTATACTTCTCCCTGCCTAAGCTGAAGGTGCTACTGGATCTGACACAGAGCTCCCGAGCCACACTGTGTCACTTGATCCAACACCGAGAGATGCAGACTGGCATAGTGTAGCTCCTCAATGAAAGCCTCACCAGACCCAATGTAAAGTGGTATAGAGCATCACATAGCCCGGCAGAGCTGTACCATGCAGCTCTTCACTGAAGGCTTCACCAGATCTGGTGCTAAGTGACAGGGACCACTTCAAAGCAGAGCAGCTCCCACCTGAAGGCTTACTGGATCTAACACAGAGCAGTACCAACCTCTAATTGAATCCACAAAGTAAAATATCTTACAGAGGGAACCCGGTCCAGTATCCAGAATGCACTCCATCATGTCGGCCATAAATTCTGAGTTCATCCTAGACCAGCACACCCTGACACCCGCATTTGGTGCTTCACATCATCTTTTGGTGCTATTTTTAACTTTCCACTTTAAATTCATAACTCTGGTTCCACTGATACAGTTTGTGTCATTTTTGTGTCATTTTATTTATTCAATGAATCTCTATTTTTCGAAATTGGATTATGATTTCTGTTGTGCAGCGTTTTCACTTTATTACTGTGTTATTTCTTCAGAAATGCTTTTCACACCACATCTAAGTTAATCCTGACTGCTTTTGTGCCAAGCTATCAAAGGGTTAAGCACAGGTTTATTAAGTAACTTTTGTGGTTGATCCTGACAAGGAATGTGACTGTTCTCAAAGGCGGCTCTCACCCCTCTTCAACTAAGGTACTAATGGCAACTATGTCAGTCAACTTTGGTTACCTTGAAGTAGATTCTGTCCCCAGAAGTAGTATGTCTGTGTCCTCGGAACCTTGCATTTCACCTAAGATTGCATCCTCATGCAGTTATAAATATGTGTTCCAGTGTGGCTTTGAAGTAATACTGTGTTACATTAATCAAAGATTACAATAATTTAAGAAGGAGTCTCACAATTAGTATTAATCTCACAGATGCAAATATCACAGTTCAGTGAAAGGTAAGGGGCAAAAAGAACCCTAAATCCATCATCACCAGGTTCTAGCGGCCAATGAGCTTAATCCTTCCTTTCTCACTTTATAAAACTTGCACTTCCAGTGTTTCTCTTGCTTGCATGTGTATGATAAATGTTCAATGGTACGCCTGGTTATGTTTCTGAGGCCTAAGAATGGCCTTGGGCTAAAACCGCTATATCCAAGTGAAAGACAGTCATCATGTGCCTCACAAACCATGCACCTCACTTAGTCCCACACTCAGACCCAGATCAATAATACTAATGCACCCACTTAACACTTTCTTTAGAAATTTCTAGAATCTTACCCACATCCTCTTCCCAAGCATACATTCCTAACCAACAAAACACGCCTTCCTTTTCATGCTCATCAATATACATTTGGTGCACCACAGGCTGTAGTGAGTGGATAATATGCAGAAGACCGGTAATAGACTTTCCATAGGTAAGAAATTGGGTTACTGGTTGAGGTGGGTGAAAGCCTATTTATGCCGGAAACACAATCCTTGTCAGGGTGAAGCCACAAGGAAACCCAAATTGTGCTCTTTCTTCTAGTAGCTTGGTACAGAAATACAGTGATAACACAACAAAAGAAGTATCCCACACCTAAGTAGAAAAATAGAGTATATCTTAGTACATTATTTGACACCAAAATGACAAAAATCCAGTTATTGAAACAAGAGATATTCAGTTTTAAAGATTAAAGTGACAATAGCGTCAAAAAGCACAAAGCTCCATCTGTTGATATCTGGTCGCACCAGCCAAGGACAAAGTCACAAACTCAGGCTGACCGTGCTAGAAAGCAGGTCTGTCTCTGGAACTCAGACTCAGTTAGGCTCACTGAACAGTAATATCTTAAATCCTGGTTGCCAAGGATTGATGAGTACTGCGTCGACGATGTGTCGCACAGCCAAGGCAATGCAGGGTCTGGGTTGGAGATGCATCGCGTAGTGTTTGTTCTGAGGAGTTGCAAGACTGGGATACAAGATCTCGCATTGTCTACAAGGATGCCCCTAATGAGTAGGGCTTGAAATGTGAAGTCCTGCTTTGAGAATGCCTCAGGCACCATCTGGTTCAAAAGAAACTGAGGGACTTGCGATGCAAAGTCCTGCGTCGTCTTGAAGGCTACCATTGATCAGAGGCTTGGGATGCGAGGACATGCATTGAGGGTGCTGTGCACAGCAGTGGTTCAGGTGAGGCTGTGGGCTGTGAGGCAAAGCCTTTGTGCCGGGAAAGTCCATGTAGCAGCAATGATGCATCGGTTCTGCTTGGGGTTACGCCATGCGGCAGAGAAGATGCATCAGAACTGACTAAGTCCACAGATGGTCAGGTGGAGCACCTTCAGGCTCATTTCCAAGGGTCCAGGGCTAGGGTGGCACCACTTGGCATGGTAGGGCTCACAAATGGCAGAGTCTGTCCAAGTGCAGGTGCAAGGTTATTGAAACCTTCTGTTTATGACGCTTTAGTCAAGAGGCCAGAGAGGCAGTTCTTTCAGCAGCACATAATTCATTCTTCCTGGCGAAGGCCACAGGTCTAGAAGTGTAGTGAAGAGTTGGGGCCATATTTATACTTTTCGACGCAAAACTGTGCTAACGCAGTTTTGCGTCAAAAAAATTAGCGCTGGCTAACGCCATTCTGAAGCGCCATGCGGGCGCCGTATTTAATCAATGACGTTAGCCGGCGTTAGCCGCCGGCGCTGCCTGGTGTGCGTGGAAAAAAACGACATACACAAGGCAGCACCGGCGTAGGGGTATATGGGGCTTGGGCGTCAAGAAATCGGGCAAGTCAGGTTGAGGCAATTTTTTCGCCTCAACCCGATTTGCGCCATTTTTTTCACTCCCAACCCCATAGAAATGACTCCTGTCTTAGCAAAGACAGGAGTCATGCCCCCTTGCCCAATGGCCATGCCCAGGGGACTTCTGTCCCCTGGGCATGGTCATTGGGCATAGTGGCATGTAGGGGGGCACAAATCAGGCCCCCCTATGCCACAAAAAAAAAAAAAAAAAACACTTACCTGAACTTACCTTAATGTCCCTGGGATGGGTCCCTCCAGCCTTGGGTGTCCTCCTGGGGTGGGCAAGGGTGACAGGGGGTGTCCCTGGAGGCATGGGAGGGCACCTCTGGGCTCCTTCAGAGCCCACAGGTCCCTTAACGCCTGCCTTTTGCAGGCGCTAAAAAACGGCGCAAAAGCGGCCGTACGTCATTTTTTTGGACCCGCCCACTCCCGGGCGTGAATTTTGCCCGGGAGTATAAATCCGACGCACATGCCTCGGAGTCGATTTTTTAGACGTGAACGCCTACCTTGCATCTCATTAACGCAAAGTAGGTGTCCACGCTAAAAAATGACGCAAACTCCATGGACTTTGGCGCTAGACGCGTCTAACGCCAAAGTATAAATATGGAGTTAGTTTTGCGTCAAAATTGCGTCAAAAAAAACGATGCAATTCCGGCGCAAACGGAGTATAAATATGCCCCACGGTGTCTGAGGTCCAATATTCATACCAGGTGCCAACATTAAAGTGATGTTAGCTTCTAGTGGTTTCTACCCCTGAGGTATCAGGCATCCCCTTTCTCTCTGTCCTGGCCCCAGGTTTACTAAGGTCACAGTAGACTAGTGAGAAATTCTTTGTGAGAGTGCTCAGGCAGAGCTTTTGTGATGTGCACATGTAGTAGGTGACAACTCCTCCTCCTCGTTAACTCAGAGTGGTCCATCCTGTCAACACCTATCTTCCACCTATCTTGCACACACTGGCTGCAATGCCAGGTTTGACACATGTTTTATGGGCTACTTAAGTGAGTTACACAATCAGTGCTGCAGGCCCACTAGTAGTATTTCATTTACAGACCCTGGGTACAGGCAGTACCACTTTACTAAGGAATTACAGGTAAATTAAATGTACCAATGGGATCTAAGTCAATACTACCATATTTTAAGGAGCAAGCACAAGCTCTTTAGCAATGGTTAGCAGTGGTAAAATGTGAAGAGATCTAAAGCCAGTAAAAATGGAGTTAGCAATACAGGAGGGTTGAAGATAAAATGTTAGGGGAGAACCATTCCAATGATGTTGGGGAGAACCACACCATTCATTCCCAAGTTCATCTGGACTTGTACCCTTAGTGAACCAGCAACACTCGATTGATTTTAATTCCTCACTTTCTACTTCCCCTTTCTGTACTCTAGCCTTCTACCTTTGTTCTTATCTACTGAGCCAGCAGCATGGATGTGACCAAATAAATTAACTGCTGCTGGTGTAGTAACAACTCAATTCAGCATCAAGTTATTAGCAGAGGGGTTTTATTAAAATGATTGTTAAAATTTCTAAATAAAGGTAAAAGAAAAATGGAAGAAAATAAAATGTCCACTGTTCCTTGCCATATTGTCAGGTCTAAACTGCCTTGGCTGCTTCGTCCTGCCATCAACGACTCCACATATATCTCTCTTTGTCCCTCAGGAGAACATACACAGATAACAAAGTATACTGAGTCTCATGAAGCACCATAAGAACACCAGTATCTGTCAACATCACCTTGTTGATGTACCATGCAATACAAAGTGGGGTTGGGCTGTGCCTGCCAGCGGTGTGAGAAGTTCTCCTACCGTTCTCCTCCTTTTCCACACCTCAGTGTTACTGAGCTACATAGGAGAGGTGACACAGTCTGTCTTCCCTTACCCACACAGTATAACTAAATACCCTCACTTGCATGAGTGCTTTCTTGTCAGCTTTTTCCATGTCAGGTTCCTTGACACGTCGACTGTCACTCTCCGTAGCTCTCCTTCCTCCTGGTTTCCTCTGCTGCCTCAAGTCATACACCTCTGGTGTCACTTCTTTGTAGCCCCCACTTCCTGAACTCACTATTCTATTTAATCCTCTTGTCACTTTTATTGTGGTGTTCGCTCTGCATCTCCGTCACCCAGCCCCACGCCTTTGTGTCACACCATTCATAGGCTGCCAACTGTTACCGCTTTCGGTTGCCCTTGCAAGGCCACGTTGCTAGCACTCTACCCTTGGGCCTCTTGGACTCTTCT
Organism: Pleurodeles waltl; assembly: GCF_031143425.1. Taxonomy (NCBI): domain Eukaryota; kingdom Metazoa; phylum Chordata; class Amphibia; order Caudata; family Salamandridae; genus Pleurodeles; species Pleurodeles waltl. Next base: position 805,944,458 of record NC_090442.1, on the reverse strand, counting down.
GCTTCCACTATTATGGAGGGCCTGCATAGCCCCTGGTTAACATGACATATATATAATCAACTTATAAGTCCCTTGTAAAGTGCACTACATTTGCCCAGAGCCTGTAAATTAAATGCAACTAGTGGGCCTGCAGCACTGATTGTGCCATCCACTGTAGTAGCCCTTTAAACATGTCTCAGACCTACCACTGTAGAGCATGTGTGTGCAGTTTTAACATTTCATGTCGATCTGGCAAAAGAAACCCTTTGCAGGCCCAAACCTTCATTCTTAATGCATATGTCACCCCTATGGTAAGCTCTAGATAGCCTCAAGGGCAGGGTGCAGTGTATTTAAAAAGTTGATCATGTACTTTTAAGCTTTAACTGTCCGGTAAGTGAAAAACTCTGAAATTCATTTTTTACTACTGCAAGGCCTATCACTCCCATAGGGTAACCATGGGGTTGCCTTTTTACCTTGTATAAGTGTAATTTCCACATGGGAAGAGATGTCTGGTTTGGTGTCTCTGAAATTCTAATTTAAAATCCTAATGTATGATAAAGTCGAATTTTAAATTACAACTCTGAAATTGACACATCGAAAATTGGCATTTTATTGCCTTAGGCATTTGGTTCATGCATCCTGTCTCTGACCACATGACTGGGTGTAGTTTTCAGTTGGGATTTGTGTATTTCTCTTAGACTGCCACACACAACAGGAGCTTAGGTGTGACTGAATGGGCCATCACTGACAGTATGGGAGGGAGGAGCTGGGCCCAGCCTCACGTACACCTGAATAGACTGTGTACTGACTCCACAGAAAGGGCTGCATACCCTTCTGCAGTAAGTCTACAGCCAGGAAGGCAGGGCATCTGTTCACTTCAAAAGCATGCATCTACAAACTGCGCTCACTTCAAAGGCACAACTGTGAATAAAAGAAGGACCTCAGACACTGCCAATTCAGTACACTTCTGGACCGGTGGATAATCTGCCAGGAAAAAGGACTGCTAACTTGCTACAAGGACTGCCACTCTGCTGCCCTGCTGTTGGACCAGGTACTGCTGCCCTGCTGTGCTGGTCTGTTGCCTGCTGCCCTCTTGCCTGAGCAGCAAGAACTAGACCTGCAACTTCCCTCAGCCCATCTCTTTGTAACACAGCAGCGTCAGCCCATGAGAGACTACCAATGCACCACAATGCCTGGCCTGCGCTTTGCAACACACAGAATGCTGCCTGTGGCATTTTCCTTGCTCGCGGATGCCCTCTCCAACTCCAAGGGGACTCTTGGCACAAAACTTGAGATGGTAAACCTTCAGCGGCTGTAATCTGGGACTGTACTCCCACCACTCTCCATTGAGGTCGACCTGAATTTTTGACTTTTACCCAGTCCAGTGTGACCAGATAGCCACGATTGGCATTTTATGCTCGTAGGCACTATTTTATAGTTTATTCTTTAGAAATTCATAATCCCGGTTCTACTGATTGGATTTTTGTTGTTTTGGTCTTGTTTCTTTTATTAATTTGACCTCTATTTTTCTAACATGGTGTAGGATCTTTTGTGTAGTGTTTTTACTGTTTTAATGTTTGGAGTTTTGCATAAATACTGTGCCTTTTTGTATTTAAGTTAAGCCAGACTGCTCTGTACTAAGCTGCCAGGAGGTTGAATTTGTCGTTTTCGCTTGTGCCTTAACCTGAATAGAATTGTGGTTACTGCTTGACCAAGTCTCACACCCCAGGCAGCCAACAAAACAATTCATAACATATTCATTATTTATGTATTTATTTATGCGGTGTAGAGCATTTTACAGGAGAAATATTTTGTGACATGGAAGTTACATATAGAGAATATAGCTATAAGTACTTACAAACGTTGAAAGTACACAAAGGTAGATCATTAGTTAAAACACAAAGGATTAAAAAGGTTGAAGGAATACAGAGAATTTAAAAAGGTATATATGACCATAAAAAACTTGAGATAGTATAGAGGTCTGACCCAAGAGTTGATTACAGTGTTTTAGCTAAAATACCATTGGAAGAGAAGGGCTTTTGAGTCCATTTTGAAAGTTATCAGTGAGGTAGTTGTGCACAGATCTAAAGGTAGTGAATTCCAGATTCTGGTTGCGCTTCCCGGGAAGGGTTGTGCCATCAGTTTTTCCCTTTTAGAGGATAGGGGTTCAAGAAGCAATGCTTTATGTTTTGTGTTGGTCTGGAGCCATTTGATAGCTTAAGTTAGTTTGCCAGATAGCGGGGAGTGGATGTGGGCAGGGCTTTTACTGTGATGCAGGCAGTCTTGTAGATAGCTCTTGCTTCAATTGGAACCCATCAGAAAGTGATCAGCATGGGCATAACGTGGTCCTTTCTTTTGCCCCAGTAGATGAACCATGCATCGTTTTCAGGGGAGTGAGATCGGTTGTTGGGAGACCTGTCAGGAGAGAATTCCAATACTCTATTCTGGAGAGCATAAGTGTATGATCAAGTGGATTTCCCACAGAAAACATAGTATAGATAAATATATATTAATTAATTGTGTGCCTTCAGCTGTACTTCAGAGTTCTGTAGGTCCTTGCTCTAAAGCCTGGTAGATCCCGTGCTCATACTTACTGTGTGATTGCCAATAAAGAACCTGCAACAAAACTAGTTACATTATGATTGTCCAGGTTTTAGACACTGAGCAGTGAATCATAAAGTGTATTTATAAGGTCTGTAATGTACTGAGTAGCAGGAACTCAAATAGATGTGTACCCTCTACATAGGTGAAGGGGGCTAATCCAGAACTGAATGCAGAGTTGGTTCAAAAAAGCATTGCAATAGCTGACTAGGTGAATGGGCTGTCCTTGCTTGGTTGCATGTCCATTTCTGTGTGCCTCCGTGTGCACACCCTGTGCCTCTGATGTTAAGATCATAGGATGCCAGCTCACAACAATTTCCAAAACTTGTCTGTGCAGGTGAATTGAAAATACTTCCAAGCCTTCTTGGAACATGATCTTTTGTACATCCTCCTTGGTCAAATGCATGGTCAAATGCTAGGTAAAATCATGTTCTCATATGTATGCCTGTGTATAAACAGTTTATAACACTGGTGTTAAGGGAAGAATCACAATGTAAACTCTGAATAATCTCCAGCCATAGATATTCTGTTGTAAGAAATTGGGTTGTGGTTTGACTGGTATGTGGGCCCTGGGCAAGCAGAAATCAAAATCCTTGTCAGGGTAAGGCACAAGCCAAACCTTCATTAGACTGTGATCAACCCTCTAGTAGCTTGGCACATAGTAATCAGGCTTAACTTAGAGGCAATGTATAAAGTAATTGTGTACCACTTCAAAGAATCATTAAGTCAACAGACCACATATAAAGGATCCCACACTAGATTAGAAAAATTGAATCTTTTTTAATAAATAGAACAGAAGCAAAATAACAAAAATCTAGTCAGCCAGACAAATGCAGTTTTAAAGGTTTTAGTAGACAGAGCACCTAAAAGCAGGACCCGCCAAGTGTGGATATCTGCTCTCGCTGGACCAAGACACCAGTACAAGTTCAGCCCAAAGCGATAAAGTGTGGGCCAGACCCAATTAGGACCACTAAACAAAGTACCTTAAAGTTCACGGAGAGTTGCTACAATTCAAGTCAAAGGTGTCTAAAGTCCAACATTTATACCCATTTGTGCCTTTGAAGTAGAGAGAACTTCTAAAGTGATGCCTTTGAAGTGCACTGGTGCCCTGCCTTCCTTGCGGCTCTCTAAGCTAACTACAGTGGATATGCAGTCCTTTGTGTGGAGGCAGGATACAACCTATTCAAGTGTAGCCGGGGTTATGCCCAGATACTCCCTCTCATCCTGCCAGGGATAGCCCATCAATGCATACCTAAGCTTCCTATTGTGTATGGCTGTCTAGTAGGAGGATACAAAGCCCAACTTCCTACTACACCCACTCATGTGACCTAGAGGCAGACTCCAGGCACCAAGTTGATAAAGCAGGAAAATTCCAACTTTCTAAAAGTTGCATTTTCAAAGTTGTGAATTAAAATTCAACTTCACCATACGTTAGGATTTTTCATTACATTTCCAAAGACACCAAACATGAATCAGTCACCTGTTCTCATTTGGAAATTACAGTTTATTTAATGTAACAAGGTAACTCACATGTTATCCTACAAGAGGGGTAGGCCTTGCAGGCCTTGCAGTACTAAAAAGTTGAGTGTTTCACTACTAGAGCATGTAAAACCTAAAAGTACATGTTCTACTTTTTAAATACATTGCACCCTGTCTCTTGCGCTGTCCAGGGCCTATCCAAGGGGTGATCTAAATGTATTAAAAAGGAAGGTTTGGGCCTGGCAAAAGGTATTTTTGTCAGGTTGAAAAAAGCAGAAAGGCAGTTTAAAATTGCGCATACAGGCTGCAATGGCAGGCCTGAGGCATGCTTAAAGTGCTACTTAAGTGGGCGGGACAATCAGTGGTGCAGGCTCCCAAGTAACAATATTGCTGCTCCCTGGGCACATATATTGCTACTTTACTAGGGACTTGCAAGTCAATTATATATATCAATTGGGTAGAAGCCAATCTTACAATGTTTTAAGGAGAGAGCACAGCACAGTAGCACCGGTTAGCAGTGGTAAAGTTTACAAAGTCCTAAAGCCACCAAAAACAAAGTCGTCAAAGTGGGAGGATCGAAGGCATAATGTTAGGGGCAAAAGGTCTGAAAGTTGTCATCTGCCTTAGATTGAAACAACCTATTATAGATGCTGTCTATTCCCATCCCAAAAAACCTAGTGTATGATTACTTCCTTCACTCCTCCAGTCAACTGAGACTTCAAGGACCTTCCACAACAAAGGTGACCTCTGCAAAACTGCTCAACAGAACCGTACAAAAATGAATGCTTTCTACTCCTGCACCCTGTACCATCCTGTATCACAACAGATCATGCTCCCAGCCTCTCTCATTAGCCAACCAATAAGCAAGAACGACAAGAAGATGCCCTCAGTTCTTTGCCCAAAAAACCTACAATCTGTACAAATAGCAATGCCTCTCCCCTTCTTTCACTGTTTTAGGCTAGGTGGATACATGTCCAATGCTCATAAGCTCCCATTTCTGTATCCCTCTCTTTCACTTCTAAATTCTAATAGCTGTTATCTTTTCCTTCTACAAATTTGACTTTTGATATGTCTTTATCTATATAGCCTAAAGGATGGTGTGAAAAGGAAGGAGTATGGACATCCTCCGCCCACCACAATGACATTTATATTAATGGCTAATCACACATGGCAAAACACAGACTGGATATCTCCTAGCATATACAGACTGATCTGCCTTTTGCTAAACACAGTGATAAATGTTTAATTTCATTCACCTCTGCCCTGCATGGTATATGCTGCTCTCTGTAACTGATATTCCCCTAAGGGATGTATGACAGAACAACAAGGGCATTTATCACAATGCCTTTATGATGCTGGATCCACACCCCACAGCATCTTTACAACAAAAGTCTTTACAATGCCTTTTTTAATCAAGAATATGTCTTTACCACGCTTTAAATATGAGATAATAATTATTTTACAGGTTTATATATATATATATATATACACATATATATACACATATGCACATATGCACACATACACACATATATATATATTTTAAAAAACTAGTGGCGGTCGCTACTAGGTAGTTATAGTTATGACCTAATTTCTATAGAAAAATTGTTTTTGGGTGACAATTGATGATTTTCGCTAACTTTTCCCAAAAACAACATTGGTCACTTCAGCTGCTGTCTGGAACGTTTTGGGGTGATCCGTCAAGCAGGGGCTGAGAAAAAGGGGCTCCCAAAATATGTTTTCCCCATTCATCTTTCCATAGTACCAAAACTACTGGGTGGAATTACACCAAATTTGTTAGAAAGGTAGGTCTTGGTCCATAAAGAGGCCTTTTTGTTATTTAATGTAAATTTGTATATATAGGGAGGTGAAGGATATGTGACCCCTCCTGATCTCTTGTTGAGACCTTATTGGCTACTAACACTCCAAGAACAAAGGTTACAAATAAAGAAAAGAAACCCCTTAGCTCTGGTGGTGTGGTCCTAGAGGGACCCCCCAGAGCTAAAAATAACTTTTTTTAAAACAATTTTGAAGCATATTCACAATGGGGTTGTATATCTGGGCAAACATTTTTAAAAAACCAAGCGCAGGCTCCTGTGCTCATTTTCTATCAAGCCCCCGGGTGGACAAGCTCCCAGGGGCAGTTAATATTTCCTCCTCTCTGGGGCTCTAATTACATTAAAAGTGGGGCGGACACCCGCCCACTCCCATCTCCCCGCAGCCCCAGGGACTACCACCTTCTCAGGGCATTTGTGTTATTCTATTCAGGGGGGCTGTGCAGCCACCCGCTCCACCCCAGGGACTACCATCTCCCCAGGGCATTCAGAAATTAGGTGTGAGGGGCCACATTGCCCCCCCAACTCCAGGGACACCCACCTCCCTGGGGCATTCAGGAATTTAGGGCAAAAATTGAAAGGTGGCCCTGTTAGAAATTGGGTCTCTAGTTACCAGAGGTATACACCCTTGTCAAAGTAGGGACCACAATCCTAGTCAGGGTAAGTCACAACACAACACAAATTATCCTGTGTTCACCCTCTGGTAGTTTGGCACAGAGCAACCAGGCTTAACTTAGAAGGCAATGTGTAAAGTATTTGTGCAATAACTCATACAGTAACGCAGTGAAAACACCACAGAAATACACCACACAGGTTTAGAAAAGTAGATAATTCTTATCTAAATAAAATAAGGTCAAAACAACAAAAATCCAATATGCACAAGTTGAAATATCACTTTTTAAAGGTTTAAAAGAGTTTCAGTTCTTATGAAACAGTGGTTGTATGCTCGTAACACACCGTACCTTGGATGCCTCAAAAATAACTATGCATGGGGACCGCAGAGGAAGAAATGCATGTAAAATATGGTGTTGCGTAATTTCTTTTTCAGTGCGGCCCAGATGAAGCATTGTTTCTTTCCAAACTGCAAGGTGATGCATCGATCTCCAGGAGCGCAGCTTGGTTCCTTACTGCAGTGCAGGGATATTTTGACACCCATGGACGTTGCGTTGAAAATCCTTGATGTGCTGGAGCAGGCACTGCGTCGATCCAGTAGATGATGTGGTGGAATTACAGCCACGAGGCAGGCGCTGCATTAATTTCCATTTGTAGGTCCAGCGCTGCGTCATTCCGGTCAGTAGTGCAGTGTTTCTCCAGCCATGAGGCAGGTGTTGTGATGATTTCTGCAAGCGGTGCATCAATTTTCCGACTCAGAAGGATTTCCTAAACGGGTGAAGTCCTTGTTTCTTGTTTTTCTGAGACTTCAGAAACAGGAGACAAGCCCAAACCAAGCCCTTGGAGAGCACTTTAGGAGGAAGGCAGAGTTCTTCCAGCAGAGCCAGGAGAACCAGGCAGCAGGCCAACAAGCAGGAAAGCAGTCCTTCAGCAAAGCAGTCCAGATGAGTCCTGTGAGCAGCCAGGCAGCCTCTCTAACAGAGTCCTGGTGTAGGTCCAGAAGTGTCTGATTTGGTGGGGTCAGAGACCTGGTTATTCTGTACCCAAAAATGCCTTTGAAGTGGGGGAAACTTCAAAGAGTGGTTTTGGTATGCACACGTTCTCCTTTCAGCCCAGTCCTGTCTGCCAGGATCCCTGTGGAGGGTTATCAGTCCTTTGTGTGAGGGCAGGCCAGTGGCCTTTGAAATGTAGGCGAGAGCCCCTCCACCCTTGCTGCCCAGGGAGACCCATACAATATGCAGATGAATGCAGATGTGACTGAGTGTCCTGTGTTTATGTCTGTCTGGGTGGAATGTACAAGGGGAGCTGTTAATCAGTAGCGACCAGATGTGGATTGGAGACAGGGCTGTCAGGCACAGATGGCAGTAAGTGCAGAGAAATGCCCACTTTCTAAAAGTGGCATTTCTAAAATAGTAATATTAAATCCAACTTCACCAGTAGGTAGGACTTTCCATTATCATTCTGCTAATACTAAATATGGCAGGGCTACTCCTTCCAGATCAGAATCTACCACTCAAAAGTATATGAGGGCAGTTCTAATTCTAGCCTACTAGAGGAGCAGGTCTCACAGTAGTGAAAAATTTATTTATGAGTTTTTCAATACCAGGACATGTAAAACACAAAAGTACACGTCCTGCCTTTTACCTACATAGCACCCTGCCCTATGGATGATCTAGGGCCTACTTCAGAGGTGACTTGTATATAGAATAAGGGGAGTTTAAGGCTTGTCTGGTAGTTATAAATGTCAAGTCGAAGTGGCAGTGAGACTGCACACACAGGTCTAGCAATGGCAGGACTGAGACATGGTTAAGGGGCTACCTATATGGGTGGCTCAATCAGTGCTGCAGGCCCACTAGTAGCATTTAGGTCACAGGACCAGGGCACATGTAGTGCACTTTACTAGAGACTTACAAGTAAATTGAATATGCCACTTGGTTATGATCCAATGTTACCATGTTTTTAGGGAGAGAGCACATGCACTTTAGGACTGGTTACCAGTGGTAAAGTGTCCAGAGTCCTAAAGCCAGCAAAAAATTAGGTCAGAAAAAAGAGGAGGAAGGCAAAAAGTTTGGGGTGACCCTTCAGAGAGGCCATTTTCCAATAGGTCAGTTTCAGACCTCTGTGCATGGTGAGAGCACAAGTTGTAGTTACCTTAGGGCACAAATTATGGTTACTTGAGACAACTCTAACTATAACAGATGAATTTCTATGGTTGTGTACATTTAAGTTGTAAGTCTAAATATGACTTCCCTGTAACCTTTGTTTTTTTTATGTGAATATATATATTATATATTACTTGCCAGTAGGTAGTTATAGTTAGGACCATGTTTCCATAGGTAAAGCATTTTTTTACTTGCCTATAACTTTGGCACAGTTTGGTGAATCTTGACAAAATTTTCTGAAAAAAGGGGCCTGGTGATTCTTGGTGTGCATGGAAATGTTCTGGATGATCTGTCAAGCAGGGGCTGAGAAAAAAGTGGGGGGGGAAAAAACATTGTGTTTCTGACTTTAATTCCCATAGTCAACACATGTACCACCTCAACCACTGGACGGAATTGCACCAAATTTGCCAGAAAGCTAGCTGTCAATACGCAGATTGTGCTTTTTGTTAATCAGTGTAAATCTGTTCAGTAATTTTTGAAAAAGTAAGGGAAATTCAAATTTGTATATCTCTGGCTGTGAGGTATTCGCAAACAAAGACAAGCTTGTGCAGGGAAATGCACAGCTCTGATTGGCTGCGAACAATTCAAACCTGAAAGTGTTGGCAGCCGTCTTCTATTCACAATTTTTTTTTTTTAAACGTGCTTGTGTTTTTTATACGTCCCCTGGTGGGCCAGGTCCTGGGGGCATGACACATTTTGTGTGTGGGGGCCTCCTGTCCCCCTCCACAGCCCTGGGGACCACCACCTCCCAGGGCCGCGAGGTATGGTTACCTTAGGGCTCAAGTTTTAGTTACTTGAAAGAACTATGACTGTTGAATTTCTATGGTTGTGTATGAGTAAATTCTGAACCTAACTATAACGTCACTGTAACCTTTGTTTTTTTTCAGTGACTATATATATATATATATATATATATATATATATATATATATATATATGCACAATTGTGTGTGAAAATGGATTTGGCACAAATGCATTTGGGGAATGTTGTACAAAAATATTAAACTCCTGGAAATCTTTCACACAATCATTGCCATCAGTTTTTCCAGTAGCAGCCAGTGGCAAACAAAACTGTTGGTGCGAATATGGAACCTACTGACAAGCACTGGTAAAAAAAAAACCAGCAGTTTCCTTAGGCTCAGGGCCAAAGCTATTAATTGTGGTGCATTTTAAACAGTGTTTATAATGGACTATGATTGAGAGCTCTGAACGAACTGAAAGTTTATCACAGTGCTTGTCAATGAGTTTCATTAAAATACAGAAATAAAGATTTACTTATCCATCTCAGCACTCAGAGCCTTCTCCTCCAGCACAGGTGGAATATGTATATATAATATAGGCAGTCATCATTAGGACCATGTTTCCATTGATAAAGCATTTTTTGACTTGCCTATATCTTTGGTACCATTTGACGAATCTTCACGAAATATTTCAGAAAAAGTGTGCCAAAGAATCTTGCTGTGCATGGGTAGTTTCAGGGTGATCCATCAAGTGAGAATCGAGAAAAAGGTGGGAGTTTCTTATGTTAAGTCCCACAGGAGCTTTGAAGACAAATACAGCCCGAACAACTGGACGGAATTGCACCAAATTTGTCAGAAAGGCAGATTACACATTTTTCATTATTTGGTGTAAATCTCTTCAGTAGTTTTTCATATATTAAAAGAAAAAGAAATATATATATCTAGAGATGGGAAAACTTTGCAAATCCTCCTGATCTCATGCTGAGATCTTACTGGCTGCCAACACTTCAACATGGAAGTGTTGGCATCCATCTTGGGACTTGGCTTCAGCCAGGTCCCAGAAAAAAAAATAAAAAAAAATAAAAAGGGCCAGGTTAGGGACACCATGGCCCCTTAGCTCTGGTGCTGGGGTCCCAGACAGACCCTCCAAGGAAACAAAAAGCACTTCCTGCACTCCCCCACTTGTTTTAGTAAATACCCCTGGTGGGCCAGGTCCTGGGGGTTATATCAAAAATAAAAGAGAAGGGCCCACAGGGCCCCTCTCTGGGGCTTATTGTGCCCCGGGGAATACCACCTACCTGGGGCTTAAATCAAATAGTAGGGGAGATGTGCCCCCCCCATGCCCTGGGATCACCACCTCCCTGGGGCAAAATCTTTTAACTATAGTAGAGGGGGGCTGTGGACTCCAAGGGCCCTGGGGACCAATACCTCCTTTGGACTAATATTGTATTATATGCAGGGGGCTGCATAACCCCCCCAACCCCTGCAGCCTTGGGTCTGCCACTTTCAGGGAGTATTTTTTTCAAAATAAGGGTGGCTGTGTGGCCCCTTGCAGCTCTGTGGACTGCCCCCTCCCTGGGGCAATTGTTCCAAACTAATGGGGGCCACGCGTCCCCCGGCAGCCCCAGGGACCACCATCTCCCAAGGACTGAAATAAAAGAAGATAGGAAGTCTGTTGTGGGGGAACCCCTGCCCTGGGGACCACCTCCTTCCCAGGGCTTTTCAAATGCTGGAGGGGGGCCGTGCGGCCCCCCTCGTGGAACCAATAATGGCCCTGTGCTGTTTGCTGTGACCTTAATGGGACCGGTCAAAGCCCCCACAACTCTACTCTCAGCAAGTGAGAGCTTCTCAAATAGCTCGGAGCAGAGGTTTCCTCTGTTTACCTGCTCGAAGACATGAAGGCAGGGAAACCGAGGAAACGATTGCTCTTACAGACAGGGAGCTGCATGTTTAGCAGCTCCCTCTCTGAGACAACAATGCCAGCTCCCGCAGGAGGTGGGGAGCTGGCTGTGGCCACAGGGGCCTTGAGGTTCCCCCTGTTGTCCAATTGCAGACTAGATGCCCTGGAGGGTACCAAGGAGAGATGGTCGTATCTCAGCGGTTGGGGTCCCTGGGCCAAAGGTAGCTCAGGAAGGGGGGCTGTGCAGCCTTCCTCCACCATTTAATGAAGGCAGGGCCCCAGGGGATGGGGTCCCCAGGGCTGAGAGTGGCCCGGGGAGAGAGGATGCACAGCCCCCTTCTCCATTTAATAGCGATGGGCTCCAGGGGGATGTGGTAGTTGGGGCTGAAATAGACCAGGGGAGGGGCCTGTGTGGTCCCCTCCCCCATTGAATAGTGGTGGGCCCTGGGGGATAGGAACCCCCGGGGCTGAAATCAGCCAGGGGAGAGGGACCGCGCAGACCCCTCCCCTTAAGTCCATAGGTCTCCCTTTACATTGCAAAGAGTATGTAAATGTGAGCCCTTAGGTCTCCCTTTATTTTGCTCAGAGCATGCAAATGTGCAAATCACCTGGAAGCTGCGACTGCTTGGCACTGCTTTGTCCGTCTTAATAGTATGCATGTCTTCCCCTCTTTTGCCAGGATGATGGACAGCTTCCCAAAGGGCCCCCTCCAGTGCATTTCCCGATGATTTTGATGGCGCGTTCCTGATGCCGTGGAATATGAGGACATCTTCACAAAACAAAGCAGCACTGACTGCATACAGATAATAGGAAGGACCCTGTTTGATGGATATTTACATCTGTGAAGTCTTGTTGGTCTCTTTATAAGAGGATTCATCTTATCAAAGAAAAACAGGAACAATCATGTTGCCAAAATGCCCATCAGGTCACTGGTGACATTTCCTTGTGCTTCATTACAGAGCTGTAGTAGAAATTTACCCAAGGAGGCAGAATGAACTCCACCTGGGTAAATATTTCATGCAAAGCTGTGGACGTTTGTTGGATAAAAGGGCAGGTGAGGTTCCTTTGTGGCAGAGTCACTCACACAGCTACTAACACACCCACACAGACACTCACACACCCATTCACATGTGCACTCAGACATTCACTCAGACACTCATGCACTCACTCACACACCCTCTCGGACACTCACCCACCCACTCTAAGACCCACTTACATACTCATGCACTCACTCACAGACCCTTTCAGAGACTCATGCACCCACTCACAGACCCACTCAGACACTCATGTACCCACTCACAGACCCACTCACTCAAACACTCACTCACAGACCCACTTAGACACTCATGCACCCACTCTCAAACCCACTCAGATATTCACACACCCACTCACAGAATCACTCAGACTCTCACACATACACCAACAGACTCACACAGACACACACCCACTCACATAGACACTCTCACACTCACAGTCCCACTCAGAGACTCACATACCCACTCAGACACTAATGCACCCATTCACAAACCAACTCAGAGACTCATGCACCCACTCACAGACCCACTCAGACACTTGCATACCCACTCACAGACCTACTCATGCACTCAATCATAGACCCACTAAGACACTCGTGCACCCACTCACAGACTCACTCAGACATTCACACACCCACTCTCACACATACATTCACAGCCTCACACAGACACTCACACACCTACTCACAGAGACACTCTCACATCCACTGTCACACCCAGAGACACCCTGTTGCCCCTACTCTCATACCCGGACAGACACTCTCCCACCCACTCTGTCACACACCAGAGACACCCTCTCAAACCTATTCTCATACCAAGAGGGACATGCCTGCAGACAAATCCTATCGCACATGGCCAAAGGTCTTGCACAGCATGGGGTTGGGTGGTTAGGGGGGTTTGCTGCAGGGACAGGCTGCATGCCAGACCTTGCAGCCAATCCCCACCAGCACAGCCGAAGCGTGTGCGGGGCGGGGTTGGGTGGTTATAGGGGGTTGGCAGGGCCCTGGTCCAATCCCCACAGCACATGGCTGAACACGGTGCATGGTGGTGGTAGGATAAATATATAGCAATAAAAATTACTTTACGCTAACAAAAACATAGAAATTCAATAAAAAAATAGAAATTCACTTAAAAAACAAATGTTACAGGGACTTTATAGTAAGGTTCTGAATTTACTCACACGTAACCAGAGAAATTTGGCAGTTATAGTTATACTTATTTCAATTAACTTTAACTTGCAGCCTAAGGTTACTTCATCTCACGCACCACCATGCACTGCTAATTATCCCAGATATTACAACACTCATGACAACTTTTATAAGATCACTAAAAATATCAATGAAACAATAGAAGCAAAATTATTTGGGAAAAAACTGTGTATGGTGGGGCTCCTATTATTGTTACTGAATCCTTTGCATCCCTACATATACACATTTGGATTTTCTTATATTTCTTAAAAAGTACTGAACAGATTTAATCCAAAGAACAAAAAGGGCTCTTCCTGGGCCAAGGGCTACCTTTCTGCCAAATTTGGTGGCATTCCGTCCGGTGGTTTTTGCGCTATCGCTGTCCATATTTTACCATGGGAATTAACATTGGAAAAGCTATAAATTTCACCCCCCATATATCTCAGCCCCCACTTGACGGATCACCCTGAAATTTTCCAGACAGCAGCTCACATGACTGTCAAATTTGTTTTGAAAATTTTGTGAAGATTCGTCAAGCGACACTAAAGATATAGGCAAGCAAAAAACAGCTTTTTCAATAGCGATCAGGTCCTAACTATAGCGACTGCCACTAGGTAATATATACATATAGCAGCAGCGTCAGAATTGGCCGCAGGGCAGGCTGGGATCCTGTGCCGGACGGAGATGGAAGAGCAGAGTGGCACATGTGGTCAAGGTAAGTTTTTTGTAAAATCATGAAAAAAATTATTTAATTACCCCTCCCCGCCCCTTTCCCCACGTGCCGCCCAGCCCATTCTGCTTGCCACGAACTGCTCCTGCCTATGGTACCCCTCTATGTGTTCTATGGGGACAGGATACCTGTACCCTTGCACTCATCTTTTCCTACACCTCAGCCAGTGCAACAAACAAAATGGCAGGTTGTGGCCAGCCAATCAGAACCTTGACCACAACTATGGATCGGCCGGAGAATATGCGTCCCTATATATCTATGTTTTTTAACCTTAAATAACTCTGAATCTACTGAGTGGATTTACACCAATTCTTGAACAGCACAATCTGTGGACGAAGGCCTAGCTTCCTGCCAAATTTGGTGTAGTTCTGTTCAGTGGTTCAGGCTGTAGGCGTGTCTAAAGACCCTATGGAAAAATGCAGGGGGAAAATGCGTTTTGGCACCTCCCCTTTTTCGCTGCCCCACTTGATGGATCACCTCAAACCTTTGAAGTCAGCAGCTGAACTGACTGTTGTATTGGTTTTGAAAATTTCATGAAGATTCATCAAGTGGTACCAACGTTATTAGCAAAACAAAAAACACTTTTCCAATAGAAACTAGGCCCTAAGTATAACTACCTACCGAAGACTACCAGTAGGTATAGTTAGGACCTAGTTTCCGTAGGAAAAGCATTTTTTGACTTGCCTATAACTTTGGTGCCGTTTGACTGTAGCTTATTGTGCATGGTAAGTTTCGGGGTGCTTTGTCAATCGGGGGCTGAAAAAAATGTGTTTCCCATGTTACATTCCAACAATAGCCTGAACCGCTGGCGCTAAATTTGGAAGAAGCTAGCTCTTGATCCAGAAAGCACATTTTTTGTGATTTGGTATAACTTCATGAGTAGTTTTTGAGATATTAAAGGAAAAATAAATATAGATATCTGGGCAGAGCTTAGGCAATGATCTCATGGTGAGATCTGATTAGCTGTCAGCACTTCAACCAGAAAGTGCTGCAAGCCATTTTGGGACCAATATACATGAAAACACCCTTTGAATGCATTGCAGTGAATGGCAGGTTTTGAGGGTCCCAAATTTTAGTTACAATATAAATCATTTGTTGCTAAGGTGATGTTACCCTGTGAAAAAGCCTTCTGCTGGGATTTCATGAATCATGTTTGAGAAAAATTGTTTTTTCATGATTTTCCCATAGAGGGTAAGGAAGGTGCTCCACAAGCTAAAACGAGAGCATACATTCTGTAAATTCACACTATCTTTCTCAGCCATATGAGATTGAAGTCTGACATTGTCAGCAAAACATGTACTTCTGAGGCCTTAAAGACTGGGGTGTACCCACAGGGTTGGAAGGAGACAGCTGTCATCCCTCTGAAAAAGAAACCTTGAAAGGAATCCAGCGATTTGAAAAATTGACGTCCAATCTCTGTTGCCTGCTCCTGCAAAGATCATAGAGATGCATATAAATCAGGAATAGGAATTAGCCAATTAGGTACTTAATCAGGATCTACTGGACCCTTTGCAGAATGGAAGAATCATAGCATCGGATAGACTCTTATTGCCACTTCAGACTAATTTCACAGGCAAGTGGATCAGGGAGGAGCTGGTATCTTGGTTTTGCTAGACCTGTCAGTAGCCTTTGACACCCTATCTCTATCACTGTTGGTGCAAAGGCTGTAGCAGGTTGGGCTGAAGTATGTGGTCTTTAAGTTGTTGGAGTCCTTCTTGTGTGATAGATTGATCACAGTGAATTGTGGTGCTCTCAGAGCAGCCCCCTTCAGCTCCCCTGTGGAGGTCCCCAAGTGTCGTCCCTTAGCCCAGCTCTATTCCCCCCAGGCAAAACAGGTATGCTATTTTGGTTTCCAGTTAACATCTTATGTGGATGACACTCAGATCATCATTTCCATCTCTGATAACTGGGAGGAGGCATCGGACAGCTTTCGGACTTGCATGCGAGAGATCAGTAGGTGGAGGAGGCAGAACTGGTTTAAAATGAATAGGGGGGAGAAAGCCGAGATTGTGGTGTTTTCAGTGGACATTTCAATATTGAGAAAACACTGGTGGCTTGGTAGTTGTGGCACTTTACCAATCCTAGTAGCGGTGGCTACAAACCTGTGTGTTATGTTCAATAACACCTTGACCTTCGATATCCAAGATAACAGAATGATTAGTTCTTGCTTTTGGATGATCAGGATCTTGAAGAAAATATTGCCTCTTTTTCTGAAAGAGCTTAGGGTATCAGTGATCTTAGCTCTTATTACATCTCTTCAGTACTACTGCAATGCCTTGTATTTAAATATAAACCAACTTTCGTTAAACAACCTCCAAATCATTGAGAAGAGGCTGCTTGCTTGGTCCTCGGTGTATCAAAACACTCCTCGGTCAGGGAAGGTTTGAGATACCTTCACTGGCTGGCGAAAAAGAAACAAATGTCCTTCAAAGCGCTCTGCCTGATGAATAAAACTATCTACTCCCAGTGAATGAGCTATCTTAAGACTACTCTGAGCTAATACGTTCCCAGGAGACCTTTCAGATCAGCAGACGCCACGAGGTAGCAGCGCCACATTGTAAGAAAGTCAGGTGGGGAGAATGGGCTTTCACAGTGGCGGCTGCCAGGTTATGGAATTCCCTTCTTGAACATATAAGGATCCTGAGCTCACACCTACTGTTCTGTAAGCAACTTAAAACTTGGCTTTTTGTACATTAGGTTTCTATTGGGGGTTGCATTGCAGTGGGTTTGTTTGTTTTGGGTTGCCACTCAATAAACTTCCAAAAGGAGCAGCCTGGCAGTTGATTCCCTTTTGTTCTACTGCAGCCTCTCAGAATGTTCAGAATGTTCTAAAGAACAACTAGAACTCAAACAGTCTTACTTGACAAAAGTGTGTCACACCTGAAACCATCTTGATTGAATCAAACTGTTAAAATCTAAAAAAAAATATTTAGAAAGGAACAAAATGAGGGGGTTCATTTATCATAGAAATTATGGTTAGTGCATTCTGACATGCAGACTGACAAATGCCAGCAACAGACTGCCAGTTAACTCCCTGGCGATCAACAATTTACTACAGTTTTCTAATGAGCAACTAAATTGTTAACATCCTGAATTTATACCAAAAGTGTGGTACATCTAACCATTATCTTGATGAAATCGAAGTGGAAAACTGA
Organism: Pleurodeles waltl; assembly: GCF_031143425.1. Taxonomy (NCBI): domain Eukaryota; kingdom Metazoa; phylum Chordata; class Amphibia; order Caudata; family Salamandridae; genus Pleurodeles; species Pleurodeles waltl. The sequence continues at coordinate 805,927,044 of NC_090442.1, read as the reverse complement.
AAGCATTTTCTACTGAGCATACTGCTGTATATGAGATTAAGGAGCTTCATTAAAATATGTCTCCAAAGATGGCCACCAGAGAAAAAAAGAGCCCAAACGTAGCACATTTATGACCCAAATGAAGCTCAGGTATAGCCCGATGACAGAAGTGTGCAAAACACTTAAGTTTTATATAGCACAGACGTGACCCAAAGGTATAAGAGTGCTTTACATGAGCATCAGGTATGCTACACAAGGACACATTCCTTGTCGTCTTTAGGCATGGGGAGATTAAGGGATTTGCCCAGAATCACAGAATGTTGCGCTGTTAATGAAACTCAAACCTGGTTCCCCAGTTGCAAAGTCTGCAGCTCTTGCTGTAACACCACATTATGTCCCCTAAATGTAACATATAATCAGGTGATCAACTGAATATAAAAAAATCTAAATAGCAAATAATTTAAAAATGGTTTGTGGTTATTTGAGAACTCAGAAAATATGTCTTCATTTTAGTTTTTTAGTGCACTAACCATAATTTCTATAGGAATAAAACTCTCTCATTTTTATAATTTCTAAAGGAAATGCTTTAGGTATTACGGTTTTGATTAAATCAACCTGACGTCGGGCGTACCACACTTTTGTAATAAATATACAATGTTAGCAATCTAGTTGTTCATTAGAATACTGTGGGGAGGCAGATGTCAGGGGCACAGACTCAGATAACTGAGGGCAGGGAGGAGAGTGCAGAGGGAACAAGTTGACCATGCTGGACAGGCGGGAGGAGCATCAGCATCACAGCTGACCATGGTGGGCAGGGTGAAGGGTTGCAGAGGCAACACATCAACCATGCAGGGCAGGCAAGAAAGACTGTGGCAATATAATAGACCATTGAGGGCAAAAGGAAGCTGTGACAGTATAACCATACATGCCAGTCTCCCAAAGTTCTTAAGCCCAAGAGGGCTTTATTTTATCTGTCTCCTGTCCCCAGTTTTTTTTTCTTCAAAATCTCCCTCTTAAGAAGTTCAAAATGTTGACAAGTGTGGAACATTGGATTACGAAGGGCAGGAGGAATGGGTTAGGAGCTTGGGCTCGGATAGCAGAGTGCAGGAGGGAGATGGGCAGGTACACCAAACTGCCCCTACAGGGCAGACATCAGGGGTTGCGGCAGCACAATATACCACACAGGACAAGTGGGATGGCAGTGCCACACAATGGGCCATGGAGAGCATTAGGGAGGGGACAGGGCCATGCACATGGATAACAGAGAGCAGAGGGGAAAGAGGAAAGGACAGCAAGCTGACCATACCGGACGGACAGGAGGGACAGTTGCAGCATAATGGACCACAAAGGGCCGAAGAGAGGGGGCAGGGACACAACAAGGGATTAGGCACGGCAGGACATAGGGGATCGGGCCTGCACATGGAAAACAGAGGATAGGGGGGCAAAGGGGCAGGGCAAAAGCAGCAAGCTGACCATGGAGGGCAGGCGGGATGGGCACTGGCAGCAAAACCCACCATAGAGGGTAACAGTGAGACTATAATGACATCCACACAGACAATGGAGGGAAGGTTGGAGAGGGGCAGCAAGCTGATCACACTGGGCAAATGGGAGGGGCAGTGACAGTATAAAAGACCATTCGTGGTAAGTGGGAGGGTTAGTGGCATCCCAAGAGCCCTAGTGGTCAAGAGGGAGGGGGCAAGGGCATCCACAAAGGACCATGGCTGACAGACGGCAGGGATACAGGTTCGACACAGACAAGAGGGGCAGGGGAAGAGGCTTCATAGCAGACCATGCAGGGAAGGCAGGGGGAGCAGTTGCAACATAACACAGCATTGAAGGCAGAAGGGTGTTCCAGCAAATAGGCCAAGGAGGACAGGAGGGAGAGGATAGGGGCTTGGAACTCAGACAGGTAGGATGGGAGAGACAGGCAGCAGCCATCTCACCATGTTAGACAGTTGGTAGGGGTAGTGGCAGCTCAACAGAACACAGAGTAGATAGGAGGGGCAGTGGCAGGTTCATGGAACATGGTGGGCAAAAAAGAGGGAGCAGGGACATGCATACAGACTTCACAGGTCAGGAGGAAGGAAGGCTAGGAGCACCAAGATAAGCACAGAGGTTAATCAGGAAGGCAATGATGGGGGATAGAATACGGCATCAAAGGGCAGGAAGATTAGGCAAGGACATCAAACTAAATGGAGGGCAGTAGCAGCACACCGGACCATGCAAGGTAGGAGAGAGGGGGACCGGTGTATTGATTTGGACAACAGAGGGTAGGGAGGCGATGGATTTGGCAGCAAGCTAACTGTTCAGGGCAGGCAGGAAGGGCAGTGAAAGAACAACAGCCAAACAGGGCTGTAATGAGGGAGCAGAGGCATGGACTTGGCAAGGAAGGGGTGTAGGAGCAGCAAGCTTGGGTGGTTGCAGCAAAATCCCAGGCCAGGCACTGCATCCAAACCACCACCATGCATTGCAATGCTCACTTAATATTAAATAAACTCTAGAAATTCACTGAATATAACAAAGGTTACAGGTGTGTTACAGGTAGGAAATGGAATTTTAAAAACATTAAGTAACCATAACTGTAAGGTAACTATAACTTGCGCCCTTGCCAGGCACTGCTAATTACCACCGATATTACATCACTCATGACATTGTCTTTGACCTCATTGATAATATCACTGTAACATTTACAGTGAAAATATTGATGAGAAAACTCTGCATGGTGAAGGCATGAGATCTAGTTATCTTAGGGCATGAGTTATTTGAATTAACTCTAACTATAAAAGCTGCATTGTGTATGGTTTTGTGCGTGTAAAATCTGAACCGAGCTACATTGTCAGTCTTTTAAGTGAAAATGCATAACATATATATATATATATATATATATATCCAATGCCCCTTCTTCAGTACAGAGAAATGAGCTACACTGGATTCAATTAATTCATAATCCAAGTTCATTATTCCATCAGCAGAAGTCAACAGATGCCTTTCGACCTCACGCAAGGCCTTGATCACGTAATCCAGTCTGTTTTCTATGTTCATATAAAATTTCACAACAATGGCAAGTCCTTTTGCGCTCCAACATAAAGACATAGGAAAGACTTCTGTTTGGAATGCATCTGCCGACAAAACGATTGTTTACAAATCTTCATACCATGTGTATATTCATTAAATTCATTACCACGGGTCAGTAATAGCCCACATACGATTTGACATAAAAATAGGTGCAAAAACTGTATCATCAAATTCATAAACCATGATTTTTTCTTCCTTACCACAAATTCTCTAAATAAATTGTCATAATTCGTCATTTAGTGAAAGATATGTCCACCTTCCACAAGTTCAACATAATTAATCCAGCTGAAAATGTTCACAGGAGGTTTGCCTCAAGGATCGCATTAGTGTATAGCACCCCATTCCTCCGTACATATCCCCTTACACACCAAACAATGTCTGATTGCTTACAAACAGGTATTAACATAGTGCATAGTCAAAAATAATAAGTGCATAGCTCAAAGGACTCTCCTGTCTATTGGTGGTCCTACTCTTGATCGGGAGGACACTCCAACGCTTGTCTTCTCTCTGGTTTGATTTGTGACTATCTTTAAATGACTAAACTTCAAATTCCATTTTCTCCTCTCCCATGTAATCCTTGAAAGAATGCAAGTGTTAAAATCAGCTGATGCGATAAATCATTGCCTAATGACTACTTTGATTTCTTCATCATCCAATTCATTTAAATATTTCAGTCAGAGACAAACCATGGTTTTATGTCTGTCTCTCCTCTTTCACAAACCATTAAAACCATCCCATGTTAAAATCAACAAAATCAGGACATAGGATTGAGCTACAGCTTCAATAACAAATGCAAATGTAGTTTTTTGTCACTATTCATGCGCAACAAGAATCACTAGGGCACCTTTTTTTGAATATTTTGTGAAGATTTGTTAAACTGTGCCATAGATATAGGCAAGTAAAAAAAATATACTTTCTATGGAAACATGGTCCTCACTACCTAGTGGCGACCGCTACTAGGTAATATATTTAAGTATATACATATATACATATACATATATATACTAGCTACTGGTGGTCACCAGTAGGTAGTTATAGTTAGGACCTAGTTTCCATAGGAAGAGTGTTTTCTGTTTTGCAGTAACTTTGGCGCTGCTTGACAAATCTTCACAAAATTTTCAAAACTAATATGACAGTTATTTCAGCTGTTTTCTTGAAATTTTGGGGTGATCCGTCAAGCACGGGCCTAAAGAAAGGGGGGTCCTAGAACACATTTTCCCCATGAATGTTCCTACAGAGTCTTTAGACATGCCTATAGCATAATCCGCTGAACGGAATTACACCAAATTGGACAGGAAGCTAGACCCGGTTCTACAGATTGTGCTTTTTGTGATTTGGTGTAAATCCATTTAGTAGTTTTGAGATATTAGAGGTAAAAAAATACAGATATCTAGGGATGCGAATCCTCCCTGGATCCAACTGTCCCCGTGGTAACATCTCATTGGCTGGCAACACTTCAACAAGGAAGTGTTGGCAGCCATTTTGGGACTTGGCTTCAGCGGAGTCCCACAAAAAAAAGATTTAAAAAAAGAAAAGGTGTAGGGCAGGGACACTCTAAGCCCCTAGCCTTGGTGCAGGGTCCCCAAGGAACGCCGACAGGGCTAAAAAGCATTTCTAAAAAGAAAAATCTTGAAAAAATCCATGAATGGATCAGAGGATTTTTCTGAGATTTTGATGTTTTGAAATGTGGTCTTCCATGCTTTTCTTTTACATTGCCACCAGGTGGGCCAGGTGCAAGCGACATTGGGGACTGAAAAAAAGGAGGGGGGCTGCACGGGCCCCACTTTCTGGACTTATAATAGCTCTGGGGACCACCACCTCCCTGGGGCTAAGAAACAAAAGTATGCGGGGAGCTGCTCACCCCCCTGCACCCTGGTAGCCACCACCTCACTAAGGCAAAACACTTTGGAAATAGAAAGGGGGCCCTGTGGAATCCTCTTGTCCCCAAGGACCACCACCTACCTGGGGCTTAAATTAAAGTAAAGCAGGGGATCTGTTGCAGACCCCCAGCCCTGGGGACCACTATCTCCCCAGACAAAATTTTAAGGAAGAAGGGGGGCCATGCAGCCCACCTATTGGAGCCGTGGATGGGGCTGGGGACCACTCCAGCTACCTCCCAAGGTGCCCATCCTCTGGAGGTAGCTGTTGACTTGGTGGGAACTGACAGCTCCTACCAAGCAAAAGCAAACATAACTCTGCTTTCTGCAAGCGGGAGCTTTCACGCAGCATGCAGGGAAACAGATGAAAATATTGCTCCTGCAATCAGGGAGCTGCTACTTAAAGCCTCCCTGCTTGTGGGAGCAATGCCGGCTCCCACAGGACCTGGGAGCCGTCTAGGACTATGGGACCATAAGTCTCCCCCTGTAGTCCTGTCACTTTCTGTCTCTCTTCCATCCCGTTACAGGATAGAAGACAGAGGGAGAAAGTGATTTGAATTAAAAGACTCACCTATGGCCTAGTGGTTGAGCTCTCAGACTCATACATGAAGGGTTAAGGGCTCCAGTCTAGAAGTGCCAGTGGTTGTTTCCATCATTTAATTTCTTTTTAACTTTAAATATTTAAGGTACATACCGAAAGGTACTTTTCATTTTTTTACTTGACAAATACATCATATTTTTCAATTTGTCCAGAAATATCTCATAATGGGTGGTTACAGGGGGTAGGCCTTAGGGCCTGTAAGGCCAACCCCTGCCACACAGGGCAGAAGGGTTGATTGGTTATAGCGGCTTGGCTGCAGGCCAACCTGCAGTGCAGCTTGATGAATCTTCACAAAATTGTCCCAAAAAGGTGTGCCAAAAAATCTTGTTGTGCATGGGAAGTTCTGGGGTGATCTGTGAAGTGTGTGCCGAGAAAAAGGGAAGGTCAATAAAAGTGCATTTCCCATGTTAATTCCCATATGTGTTTTGAACAAGACTACAATTAGAATGGCTGGACCGAATTACACCAAATTTGGTAGCATGGTAGCTTTTGGTATGCAGATTGTGCTTTTGTTATTTGATGTAAATCCCCTAAGTAGTTGAAGAGAAATTAGAGGAAAACCAAATGTTTGTTTCTAGAGGCACAAATGCTTCGCAAATCCTCCCTATCTCAGGCAGACATATGATTAATTGCCAACACTTCAACCAGGAAATGTTGGCAGCCACTTCAACTTTCGACTTACAAAGGGTGAAAGTAGGGATTAAAAAACTGTAGGAGCGAGCTAAAGAGACAGGGCATCTGAGGTAATGGGGTGAAGAGGCATGAGGTGGAAGTAAGACTAGGTAGCAGCATTCACAATTGCCGGTGGCTGGCTCCTGAAACAACCTTTGAGGTTCTAGAATACCTTTGTTTTAAATTTGTTTTGTTTTCACCAATGAAACACTATCTTCATACACCATTATTATGATATTTGTGTCCACAAACATTGCTTGCACATTAATCATAAATTAGTGTCAATTTCAGGATGAAAAAAACATATCCATTGGTGCTTGCATTCAGGGCTCCCGGGGTCTCCCCTTTCTATGGCAGATGCCTGACCGGTCTGTAAAGTTCACCCTGATATTGCCTTGCCCCTCTGCGTGCCTTCAGGGTTTGAGAGGCACACTCTCTCCAAGGGAGGTGTGTAAAAGGGCCTAAAGGTCACACCTCAGTATTTTTGAACACTTTGGCACTGAAGGTTTCGGGAGCACAAGGGGTATCCCATTCCTCCAGCACATGCCCATTGAAGAACATCCTGACATTTTCACACACACTGCCCCTGTGTGCAGAGGTATGTATAATTCTGTGACATCCTACGATTTGGGGGCATTGATTAACAATGCTTAATCATATAGTAAATGTCCAGTAATAGTATTGTGAAAAAAAAAGGTAAATATGTTTTATCCAGACCACAAAAGTCCTCAAGGTGCTACTGGGTAGTGAAAGACCAGAGGTAAAAGAGAAAAAGTTCATATATATATATATATATATATATATATATATATATATATATTTTTGTGTATATATATATATATATTCCAGCAGATTCTCCAAATATAATGAAGAACGCTCGGGCAACAAGATGAAGTCCAATAAATTATATATTTTAATACCAAATGCCTCCTCATATACAACGCATTTCAGCCGTAGCCTTGTTCACGTACAGGCTGGTACTTTGCTACACATTTTAAATACCCCTACCAAACATCAAACACAAACAAAGGACTACATAACACAATACCTTGCAATCCACAGACAACATGGGCGCCATATTTAAACATCCAAGTATACATCTTAAAGTGTGTGTTGCTTGTATACCTATATATATCATGGTAATATTTCTATTTATATTGAAGAATAAAATTAAATTTAATTTAATTCAATTACTAATACCCTTCCAATAATGTAAATAATCCAATGATATAGATTCTAGCAAAACCTCCACACTAAAACTGCTAACTGGATTCCTAAATAGCATCACCTGTCTCTTTGATTCTGTGATCCCTGAACACACATTACTTGACAACCACATACTTATGACATAGCCAATATTCCATATTAACATGTGAGCTAACCCCAGTCCAACACATATACATATATAAATACCCAATGTATGAAATACTAAACAAATATTAAATACAAAATAACACCAGCAACTCATATTATCCCAAATGTACATTCATTTCCTCACTAGAGTTTAGACCCATGGGGCTCAGGGTGTTGAGCCTGATTATCATCTTGGATTCCAAGATCCTCATTTTTCTCTCTCTGTCACCACCCCGGGAAAAAGACTTAATCTGATCAATGACCGCAAAACTTAGCAGCCGCTCATCCCCATTGTGTTTCTCATGGAAATGTCTAGCTACCGGATAATTGCGATCATAATTACGGATGGCTCTAATGTGTTCCAGCACCCTTTTCTTTGCTTTATGTATTGTGCTGCCCACATACAGTTTCTTGCACGGGCATCTCAAACAATATATATGGAAATCTGTATTACAATTGTAGTGATCTCGAATTTGATGGATCAGATGTCCATTATCCCCAATCACTTGAAAACAATTGTCAATATACTTGCAAGCTTTACAATATTTACAACAACAAAAAACCAACAGTTCTCAATGATTCCACATGGACCAATATTTCTACATCCAAAAATTGAATTTCTTTCTGACTATGGTGTTCACTCAGGTGCAAGTTATAGTTGTTTGTATTCAAAGTAGCCACAAAACTCATTGCTGACTTCTCAAAGCATGTGTAGGAGATTTCAAGAGAGAGATTGTACGTTAGTAAGGTTATCCTACAAGCTAAAAGAAAGGCAGATAATATAGAGAGGGATGACCTGTTGTACCCTAGGTCAGAACCAGACAGTACAGAGCAGAATGTTAGATTTATTACTACATACTCAAATCAATCACAGACCATCAGAAAGATTCTAAATAAGAGTTGGCATATATTACGTACAGACTCTATTTTAAGTAATGTTATAACTGATATGCCTTTGGTTATCTTTCGGAAGAATAGATCATTACGGGATGATTTGAGTCACAATATGGCCGTAAGTGGCCGTGAGAGAGAAACAACAACAAAAAACCCTGTTGTTTTTTTGTTGTTGTAAACATTCTAAAGCTTGCAAGTATAGTGACAATTGTTTTCTAGTAATTGGGGATAATTTATATCTGATCCATCAAATTCGAGGTCACTACAATTGTAATACAGATTTCTGTATATATTGTTTGAGATGCCCGTGCAAGAAACTGTATGTGGGCAGCACAATACATAAAGCAAAGAATAGGGTTCTGGAACACATTAGAGCCATCCCTAATTATGATCGCAATTATCCGGTAGCTAGACATTTCCATGAGAAGCACAATGGGGATTAGAGGCTGCTAAGTTTTGCGGTCATTGATCAGATTAAGTCTACTGCCCGGGGTGGTGGCAGAGAGAGAAAAATTAGGATCTTGGAATCCAAGATGATAATCAGGCTCAACACCCTGAGCCCCATGGGTCTAACCTCTAGTGAGGAAATAAATGTACATTTGGGATAATATGAGTTGCTGGTGTTATTTTGTGTTTAATATTTGTTTAGTATTTCATCCATTGGGTATCTATATATGTATATGTATTGGACTGGGGTTAGCTCACATGTTAATATGGAATATTGGTTATGTCATAAGTATGTGGTTGTCAAGTAATATGTGTACAGGCATCACAGAATCAAAGAGACAGGCGACGCTATTTAGCGATCCAGTTAGCAGTTTTAGTGTGGAGGTTTTGCTAGAATCAATATAATTGGATTATTTACATTATTGGAAGGGTATTAGTAATTGAATTACATTTAATTTAATTTTATTCTTCAATATAAATAGAAATATTACCATGATATATATAGGTATACAAGAAACACACACTTTAAGATGTATACTTGGGCGTTTAAATATGGCGCCCATGTTGTCTGTGGATTGCAAGGTATTGTGTTATGTAGTCCTTTGTTTGTGTTTGATGTTTGGCAGGGGTATTTAATATGTGGAGCAAAGTACCAGCCTGTACATGAACAAGGCTACGGCTGAAACGCGTTGTATGTGAGGAGGCATTTGGCATTAAAATATATAATTTTTTGGACTTCATCTTGTTGTCCGAGCGTTCTTCAATACATTATTTGGAGAAACTGCTGGAATATTGTGCAGAGCAAGATCCACGTTCGGACCACCCCTGCTATAGCAGCCTCGGGTGTCTGGCATTCGTGAGCTATTATATATATATATATACATATATATATATATATATATATATATATATATATATATATATATATATATATATATATACATTAACTTAAAAAGTCAAAGGTACTCCCGATCATGTGCAGAGATATGAATGGTTGCCAAGACTTCAACCAGGAAGTGTTGGGGCAACTATTTTGTGACTAGGCTTTAGCCGAGTCTAAAAAAGAAATGTTACACAAAAGAAAAGGGGCAGGCTAAGGATCCACTGAGATCTTAGCCCTGGGCTAGGGCCCCCCATGGAACACCCCCCTCCAAAGGTTTAAGGGCATTTTTTTAAAAATCACAGCAAAAATTGCAGCACATCCACATATTTTTCTGTTATTTGACAAAAGAACAAATTGTCTACCACCTTTGCTATTCATTTTGCCCTGGGCATTGCTAACAAATAGTAGGGGGACAGGGGCCCCTTCCTAGGGCTAATCAAAGCCCCTGGAAGGCTACCAACCCGGAGCACTGCACATTCTGTATGTGGGCGGTCCAGTTCTGCCTGCCTGCACAACATGGACTGCCACCTTCCGAGGGTAAAAGCTGATAAATGAATTAGGGGGGCACGTGGGCCCCCCTGAAGCCCTGAAGACCACCATCTCCCCGGCAAAAATGTACTTAATTAAATGCAGGGGGCCCATGTGGCCCCCCCGCAGCCCTGAGGACTTTCACCTCCATAGGGCACTGCAAATTATGCATGCAAGCAGGTTCGCTCGGCCCGCCCACACTCCAGGCACCGCCGCCTCCCCAGGACAAAAGTTGTTATATGAATGTGGGGTGCCCGCATGGCACCCCCGCAGCCCTGAGGACCACCACCTCTCTGGGACTCAAATAAACTAATGTAGTGTCCCTCAAGCCCACCACCTCCCTGGGACAATTAAGTAGTATGTAAGGTGGGGAGTGCGCAGCCCTCCTGTGCATAGGGGAGCGTCACCCCTAGGGTTGAAAAAAATAATGTAGAGGGTCTATTGTGGACGCCTGGCCTTGGGGGCCACCACCTCCCCAGGGCTAAATTTAAACGATGGGGGGGCCAAGAGGACCCCTCGTTGAACCATTTATGGCCCTAGAAACTGCCACCCCCAGGACCTGCTCCTCCTACCTTCCGAAGTGCCCACCTCAAGGTGCCCACTGTTTGCTGACAGATCCTACCAAGCAAAAGCAAACATAACTCTGCTTTCAGCAAGAGGGAGCTGTTCAACAGCTTCAGTTTGCTGAAAAAGAAAGGAAAACATTGCTCCTGCAAGCAGGGAAATGCTCTTTAAAGCCAACTGGGTGGGCAGGAGTCCTGAGGCTCCTGCTGCAGCCCCCCTATTTGTTTTTTAATAAACACTTTTCATGGTGGAACTGTAGATCTGCATTCCCACCTAAAGAATTATCTGATGAAGACGCTCTAAGAACAATCACATTGGCAAAGTTACAGACACACAAGGTCACTGGAGATATTTCCTTGATATCCTTTACCCAGCTGTACTGTAGGAGATTCACTAAAAATTTACCCAACAAGGTAACTTACTGATTAACCAGTAGAAAGTACTCCAGTTGGGTAGACATTTTGCAGAAAGTGGTGGCCTCTTTTTTGATAAATATGTTGGGGAGGATTCGTTCTGACAGGATGCTCATCTCACAGAAATTAAACCTCAATGGGAAGCACTTACAGATATAAACAAAGTAAGAGTTCACGTTATAACTCTGCTACTGTAAAGTACTAATCATCCTAACTTTGTGCACATGGCCGAGGAAAAGCAAGTGTGCTTTCTCTGGATTTCTGAAAAGTTATCTGTAATCCTTGAAGGAGGTGTTTGCATCCTTCCCTTTTTCAAGCACAATATCTTATGTAGTGACTGTGACAAGACGGTTCTTTCTTGTCAACTGCTACTGAGACTCAACACCACCCCACACGGCCGATGGCCGCGCAAAACATGCAGTTGGGCTGTTGTATGGGGTTGGCCACAGGTCCTGGTTGCAGGCAAGCTCAGCTCGATCTGAAGGAAATGGATGGGCCCCTTTTCCTTTCTGGCTCAGCTTGATGTTCTCTCTGTAGGACCCTTGAGCCCAACTTGATGTGGCTTCTGCCCTCCACCCAGGTTCTAACCATCTTGTGGGTAAATTGCGCAATTTGAAACAAGAAAATCTGGGTCAAGCCTAGCCTTGCTTTTAGACCAAACTATGTGCTTAAGGAGATAATTTTATTGCACAGAGCCTCCTTTTCTTCACTGTCACATTTGAGGGCACAGATGTGGGCTATACAAAATCTACTTGAGTTTGATTTATTAGTTGCGTCCCCTTCCGACCCCTTCACCCCCCCCAGTGACGTCCGATGATATCAGTGTGCACATCGCGCGCTGACCTAATTAGAGGTCACCTCACAGCTCCCAGCATGATCCAAGGAAGAGAAATGAACAGCATTTCACTTCTGACAGGAGGTGGGGCCAGAGAGGCATCAAAGGAAAGGAAAGGCCTTTCCTTTCCTTTGATGTCTCTCTCAGCATTTCTGCTGCCAGATCGCTTTGCGATAAGGCAGCAGAAATGCCCACTAGACACCAGGGATTTTTTTTATACACGAATAAGGGGTCCTATGTGTTGGGCAAGGGTCGCTCCCTATGAGGGCAATTTATTTTAAGGCTCTCTCTGCCCCCCCTGGGGGCAGAAACCATTAGAGGCCAGGGATTGTTTATTTATTTTATTTTTTGCAGGAAGGCAAGGGTTGCTCCCCTGGGGGCAAATTAATTGTAGGCCATTTCAGCCCCCCTTGGGGGCAGATCGGCCTATTTTTATTAGGCCAATCTAGACACCAGAGATTTTTATTTATATATATATATATAAATATATATATATATATATATAAGGAGAGCAAGGGCCGCTCCCTTTGGGGGGCAATATTTTTTAAGGCCTTTTCTGCTGTAATTAGGCTAATCTGCCCCCGGGCGGTCAGAAACATCTCGGCACCAGGGATAAAAAAAATGTGTTTTTTTTTGTTGTTTTTTTTAGACTTGGGGAATGACTCCTGAGGGCAGATTGGCTATTTTTATAAGGCCGATCTGCCCCCAGTGGGGGCAGAAACCACTAGGGATTTTTTTGCACCAATTTCATGCAAGGGGAGCAGCCTCTTAAGCAAGTGTCACACCCCTGGGGGGGGCAAACTTATTTTAGGCAATTTCTGCTCCGTTGGGGGCAGATCAGCCTATTTCTATTAAGCTGATCTGCCCTCAGGGGGGCAGAAACCAATTAGGCACCAGGGAATTGTGTGTGTGTGGTTTGTTTGGGGGGGCAGCCCTGTGGGCAAGGGTCACTTCCCATAGGGGCACATTAATGTTGGCCATATCTCAGATCAGCCTATTTTTGGAAGGCCCATCTGCCCCCAAGGGGAGGGGTAAAAGCCCACCAGAGACCAGGGAAGATTTTTTTTTTTAAAAAGAGGGTGGGGTATGGCCATACCCCCACCCCTAAAAAATGGGGCAAAAGTTGTTCTGCCCACCGGAGGCAGATGGAGCAATTACCTATTAGATGCCAGGGCATTAAAAGAAAATAGTTGTGTGGTGTCTACCAACCAGTATGGGCATGGTTATGTCTCCACCCCAACTGAAAGGGGTAACAGTCTTTCAGCTCTCCCCCTGCACTAAAACTTCTTATCCAATGGCAAGCAAGAGGACATTTGATTATTTGGGGATTTGGTTTTACATTTCGGCCATGAGAGCTTGGCTAACTCTCAAAATCGTCCCAGTAGGAATGGTGAGGGCTGCACTTTTTGGATTTTGGGACGCTGCTGAGGACCAAATACGCAGGTGTCCCCCCCAAAAAATAACCAGGTAGTTTTATGTATGATAATTTTAAAGTATCCATATAGTGTTTTGGGGCATTTCCTTTCGTGGGCACTAGGCCTACCCACACAAGTGAGGTACCATTTTTATCGAGAGACTTGGGGGAATGCTGGGTGAAATGAAAATTTGTGGCTCCTCTCAGATTCCAGAACTTTCTGTCACCGAAATGTGTAGAAAAAGTGTTTTTTGCCAAATGTTGAGGTTTGAAAAGGATTCTGGGTAACAGAACCTGGTGAGAGGCCCACATGTCACCCCATCTTGGATTCCCCTAGGCGTCTAGTTTTAACAAATGCACAGGTTTGGTAGGTTTCCTTAGGTGCTGGCTGAGCTAGAGACCAAAATCCACAGCTAGACACTTTGCAAAAAACAGCTCTGTTTTCTTTGGGAAAATGTGATGTGCCACATAGTGTTTTGAGACATTTCCTTCCACGGGCACTATGACTACCCATGCAATTGAGGTACCATGTTTATCGGGTGACTTGGGGGAACACTGGGTGGAAGGAAATTTGTGGCTCCTCTCAGATTCCAGAACTTTCTGTCACCGAAATGTGAGAAACAAATGTTTTTTGGCCAAATTTTGAGGTTTGCAAAGGATTCTGGGTAACAGACCCTGGTGCGAGCCCCATCCTGGATTACCCTAGGTGTCTAGTTTTCAACAATGCACAGGTTTGGTAGGTTTCCCTAGGTGCCGGTTGAGCTAGAGAGCAAAATCCACAGCTAGACACTTTCCAAAACACATCAGTTTTCAATGTAAAAATGTGATGTGTCCATGTTGTATTTCCTGTCACGGGCATTAGGCCTACCCACGCAAGTGAGGTACCATTTGTATCAGGAGACTTGGGGGAACACAGAATAGCAGAACAAGTGTTATTGCCCCTTGTCTTTCTCTACATTTTTTTCCTTCCAAATGTAAGATAGTGTGTAAAAAAAGATGTCTATTTGAGAAATGCCCTGTAATTCACATACCAGTACGGGCACCCCGGAATTCAGAGATGTGCAAATAACCACTGGTTCTCAACACCTTATCTTGTGCCCAATTTGGAAATACAAAGGTTTCCTTGATACATAATTTTCAATCTTTATATTTCACCAAATGAATTGCTGTATACCAGGTATGCAAGGAAAACCCATTACAAGGTGCAGCTCCTTTACTGGCTCTGGGAACCTAGGGTTCTTAATTAACCTACAAGCCCAATATATCCCCGCAACCAGAAGAGTCCAGCAGACGTAACGGTATATTACTTTAGAAAGTCTTACATAACAGGAAAAAGTTACAGTGTAAAATGTGGAGAAAAATTGCTTTTTTTCACCTCAATTTCAATATTGTTTTCATTTCAGCTGTTATTTTCTGTAGGAAAACCTTGTAGGGTCTACACAAATTACCCCTTGGTAAATTCAGAATTGTGTCTACCTTTTAGAAATGTTTAGCTTTCCAGGATCCAGCATTGGTTTCACACACATTTCTGTCAGTAACTGGAAGGAGGCTAAAAGCACAAAAAAATTGTAAAAATGGGGTATGTCCCAGTAAAATGACAAAATTGTGTTGAAAAACTGTGTTTTCTGATTCACGGCTTCCTGTTCCTGAAAGCTGGGAAGATGGTAATCAACAGCAAACACTTTTTTGATGCAATTTTCAGGGACAAAACCACAAGCCTTCTTCTGCCGCCCTTTTTTCCCAAAAAAACTAAACAAAAATAAATCGCAGTATTTTGGGTAATTTCTTGGTCTCCTCCAGGGGAACCCACACTCTCTCGTTACCACTAGGATCCCCTGTATGTTGGAAAAGAGGATGCAAATTTGGCATTGGTAGCTTATGTGGACAAAAAGATAAGAGGGCTTAAGCGCAAACTGCTCCAAATAGCCAAAAAAAGACCTGGCACCTGAGGGGGAAAAGGCCTGACAGCGAAGGGGTTAAGGTTACTGATGGCACTGCTATCAGGGCAGAATGTTTCTAAATCCATGTTTCTAAATTATCAGTTTCAATAAATGCTTCTCAGTTCAGTGATATATTCTGATGTACTAAGGTGAAACGTTCCTCATGTTAAAGAAAGTTAGTTTTTTGTTTTTTTTTTGGAGATATTTCATTAAATTTGTACATGATGTTGTTTGCATGATTTACAAACCAAATATTTTAATGGATCAGCTTGTGCTCCTAAAGCCAAGCCAGACCTTTTTGCATGGCTCTCTTGGTTCATTTGTTGTCTTGACCACATTTCACAGAAACTGAAAAATAAAAACAACTTACAGTTTTATGAGTCACTGTGACTTAATGATGGTGTTCAGCCTTCATGGACATGGTGTGAGGGGACCTGTGGACAGACTGTGCAAGCCACGCTCCCCGGTTTGACAAAGGCCCCAGGCTCTTTGTTCTCTTTGCACTTTTTTACGTGAACGATGCTATTAAGGCACAGAATGCAAAACTAAAGGCAGTTCAGATGGGCTGCTCGGCACCATCCCACTCCGGAGAGGCCTCTCTGCCTTCACTTGGAAGGCAATGAGCTTCTGGAAAGGGGGGCTATGCAGTCCCGCATCCTTCAGATCGATTTGAGGCTACGCAAACGCTTTCAGGTGTTGTTTTCTGTGCACTGTCAATGTATATACCGAAAGGGCTAAAGGGGGCACTCATGGATTTCCATGTTTGTGGTACTGTGGGGCCTGGGGGCCATTTGCATTGCTCCTATAATTTATAGTAATAAAGTTATGTCCCTTCACGGTCCTATGTGTTTGGCAAACTAACTTAACTGGCCCATTGGGTGCCCCATGGCCCGATTGGGAGAATACAAATCATGAAAAATATTGAAATAAATGTGTCAAAATGTGTGATGGGTATATTATGAGCTAAAAAAAATAAAGATGACCTCTCAGGATTTCAAGTACGTTGCTAAATACGTGATTTAATTATGCAAATTAAACTCTTCACACCATTGTTAGAAACTCCATAAATATGCATTCCTTTAGAGAATATTAAATGAAT
Organism: Pleurodeles waltl; assembly: GCF_031143425.1. NCBI lineage: Eukaryota > Metazoa > Chordata > Amphibia > Caudata > Salamandridae > Pleurodeles > Pleurodeles waltl. The sequence goes on along the minus strand of NC_090442.1, from coordinate 805,910,470 downwards.
GTCATGTTTTTGTTTATTTTGAATGGCAGTGCAAATTTTTATATTTGTGCATTGTAGGGACTATGTTCAGATGACTAGCTGCAATGAGACACAATTCAAATAATTTCGCGTTTAAGTGGCCTCCTTTATATCATCAGGCAATGTAGAAACAATCAGGATTGATTTGATTTTATATTTTAAACTGCAATTTGTGAAGCTCACAGTAAAATCGATATGTATTTCCACGTGATTTGTTTTATTCGTTCAAGTTTCATAGACGTGCTGGAAAGTTTTCTGTAACATTTTGTTCCTCAGTTTCCCTTTGTCTGTAAAAAAGCAATAAAATCTAATTTCATTCAAAATGTTCTGTATCAATTCACAGCTGTCACATTAACCCCGCATTAGTATTAGATTTTCATAGGAGAAAATACAGCTGAAAGCAAGGAATATAGCTTGAGGCTTATACCAGCCTATGCAATTTAGCTATGATTTTCTTTGCATTCTGACTTTATCGATGGTGTTAGACACAAGTCAAATAATTGTTACTTGGTGTATAAAGGTGCTCATTGGTTTTGGTCCTTGGGCCTTTGATGCTTATGGGATTTATGATTAAGTGAAGCTTTTTAAATTCTAAACTTAACCTATTTATAACATGAGCATGTTTTTTCCATATATATGTATACTCGCAGGATCTATGGCTTGTAAGTGTGGGTGAGGAGACTCTTTGGGACCTTGGAGAATCTGTCTGACGAGAAAGCTATATGGAGTTGTGAACGAGCAATGCAGTTAGTGCCATAGCAAGAGCAAAGCATATAACATATATACTGCGCTGTGTCAGCTGTGTTCGACTGTTACAAATCATGAGTGATAAATAATAGGCCCTGGTGAAATGAGGCCAAATTTGACACGGCAGATTTACAAAGTGACGTAATGCATGCATTATGCCACTTAGTAACCCTTGCGCCACACTATGCCTTAGTCAGCCATAATGTATGCAAGTTGGGCGTTCCTCCGTTAGGGGGACTGCAAAATCTGTAAGATTCCACTGTGCCATTTTTAGCAGCTATTTCTAACCCCTGCACAGAGCAGGGGTTAAAAGGGGGGACAACATGATTCTTAATTGACCAATATGTACCTTGCAGGATTAGTGCCAATTTTTGTTGGTGCTAATCCCGCAATGTACTGCAGTAGCGTAAAAAATGATGACGCTATTGTCCCTAGCCTGCACCATGGTGTGCATTATGTATAATACGGCGCACACATGGTGGCATTAGCGGAGCACTAAGGGGTGCAAGAAAAGTGGTGGTACATATACTGCAGCACCACTTTTCTTAAATTTGGGCCTTCATTTTGTGTCATGTTTCTGAAATTTCTCGTAATTACTCAAACACAAATTTCGTGTATGTTTACTCAGCAACATAAATGTTAATTTCTACCATGCAGGGAGACTGACACGGACTTCCATCATTCCTATGTTAGTACCAATTAAATGGGTTTGCAATGGTAAGAAACGACAAGCGTAAAATATGAAGCATCGCTCTAAAACAAGCTATTTTTATAAACTTTACAGGATATTACTAATTTAATTCATATTATACTGTAGGTGACTTAAATTCATGTATGTGTCTTTGTTGTAAGGCAACGTTTTCATATTGTATCAGCTACACCATAATTACATATTTGCGAAGCATTGTGCTTTTTTTACCCTCTGTATCAAGTTGTGAACGCGTTTTTATCGCCCTATACTGCATAGGTACGTGCTACAAGTGTAGACACTTTTGATGCCATCACTGCTTCCCACGCCCTTCCTAAAAGCTGTGACTGCCATTAGAAACAGAGTTTAGCTTCCAAATAGGAACAGACGTCCATAGAAGCGTATAGTCGAGCTTTATGTGAACTCATCAGGAAATACATTCATACTGATGACATCCATAAGCGCAAGGGATATGATGGTGTCAAGTACACAGCATGAGATCCTGAAGTGCCACAACCCACTTTTGAAGGAGAACAATATCTTACATCTTACAAAGAGTATATCTGTGGGCAGAAGTGGCCTTCTGATTAAGGTTCTTTGTTTGATATTTTCTAAACATGCATTCGGCTTCACCGCAGTAATGTAAGAACTTCTCTAAAGTTTCATGATGAACTTCGTAAAGACCAGCCAAGAGAAAGCAATATTATTAGGGTTCTGTAAGCAGACATTGGACTCTTTCAAGCTATTCATTTGGAAACGATAATAAAAACTTATGAATGGCACTTTACCAAATGTCACTTTCAACCCCATGCTGGCCAGACCCTCCCATCGTCACAATCAATAAGTGGACTTATTGGAATGGCCTAATTTGCACGATGTGCTGCCATGTAAACCAGTTCCTCAGCCCCTATCATCCCAAACCTCTACTAACACTGGCGGTAGATTCCCACCAGAACACTGGATCTAAATGGCAGATGGTGACAAAACAATTACTTAAACCATGTACCCTTATGCCGGTCACAGCCCTTTTATTCTGTAGTCTGAATTTGGTCTACCATGAGCGCATAATGTAAATAAATACTGCAGCCACAGTAGATGTAATTTCACTTCATACTGAAAAGGGTGCACGTGGTTTTAGAAATGAAGAGTTTATTTTTGATATGTAATGCCATATGATTTGCAGATCTGTACAGCATCAAAACTTCCAAAGAAAAAGACAATGAGAGAAAATAAAACCAGGGAATCTACAGAGAGCATATTCTCGAATCCTTTTCATAGAGGATATGTAAAGCAGCAATCATGACCGCATGGATTAGTCATTTCAATGTTTCTGTGTTCCTGCCCAGAATTCACAAATCAAGGTGAGATGTGAGAACCAAATTAACACAATCTCTTACAGCATTGAGTGAAATACTTATTCCACGCTCTCGGAAATAGAAATGCAGTAATTTACCGCCAACGCTGTAGGTTGTATTTGGTGTACTTGAATGGTACACACAATTCTCCGTTACAAGTGAGAGAGCATAAGTTGGCTGTGCCATTATGTCTCTTAAAAGATGAACGTCTCTTAAAAGATGAACTGAAGGGGTGACTATTTTTTTTGTTAGGTGATAATGTTTTCCATTTAAAAGTGGTGTACCAAATTTCATACAATTAAGGTGCAGAGATGAATATAGTGTTTCGTGTATGCCATTTAATCATCATTTTGAAAGGATATTTATGTCATATTATTTTAAAATATTAGTCTTTATAAGCATTTTATATCGACATGGAAGACGTATAGAAATCATTTAAATTGAAAGTTTATTTGTATTCATTTACCTTGGTCGGAGAGAAGGCCTGTATTGTTCTAACCTTCAACGTGAAGTTTGCATTTGCATGTTTTTCGAAAAACTGCAGGCACTGAAACTAATAGGGATCCTATTGTGCATGAGAGATAGGAGAGTCTGAGAGAAGTTTTACAGGGATGGAAGGAGTATCCTGAATTGGCAGTTATTGTTTCTGAAATTCATGAGTGTGAGGCTGCACCAAGGCCAAATAGCAGATACTAAAAGGATCTACTGTTACCATTTATCCATTTGATTTATGATTTTGATTTTCAGAGGAAGAGTTTGACAGTGATGTCATGTTGGAAGGATTGAGATTTGAGTGTGGTTTAGTTAGTGAAAGTTCCTGACCTCCTTGCTTCTTTATGCAGAAGGTACCTCTCTGAGGTACTGACTTCAGATTCTTGAAGATTAAGCTGCTTTTTGCCGAACACATCTCTCTTGAAGGAATCTTCTACAGAAGTTCTGTTATGCTGACCTGTTCTCTGAAAACCCCTCCAAAGTTAGAATAGTTAGGAATCTAGATTCAGTGGTTAGGCAGGTGAATTTGATTTGAGATTTCAAACATCAAATACTTTTCTTGATTTTCAGCATTGTCACACTTGAAGTATTGATACTGAACAGGTTAGTTAGATTCAATACTGTGCAACACTTTAACTCTCCTTTAGTGATTCTGTATATCTATAGCATGGTTCTGAGACTAATTGATGTAAGTTTGAGTCTGTAATAAAGCACGTTGAAACATTAAGTTGGTCTCCGCGATTGAATGTGTGACAATTTGGTTGCACTGGAATACATTTCAACTTTATTATGTAAGGTTCCTCACCCTTAAAACAGAGGAAGAAAGGATTCATCGGAGTCAAGAATTGGAGATAGAATCCACCCTGGATCACTTGCTGCGTACCATGTGTATGCCTATATGCACTCCGAATGCTCAGGAGTTAAAGGTTGTAATCAATGTTTCACATGTTTAATTAATCTTCACAGAGCTCTGCCGCTGACCACATGTTGTGTATTTTATGTAAAGTACTAATAAACATGGCCAGCAGTTGTTGGCTGTACTAGGTGTATCTGAACTGAACATGCTGTTCATGGATATAGGACACAACCTATTTGTAGCTCTCTAATGCTCTGAACATCATTAGTGTTAAAGACTATGAACCTTCTTAGGACTGCCTTTGTAATACACAGGTGCCACTGAAGGTTCTGTACTAAATAGGATCTGAAGCAGAAGTCTTTGAGCCGTGTTGATGTTTGTGACTAATATGCACCCCATGGCTACTGGCCTTGCTCACTTTTTGTTAACAACTGCTTTAAATAGTGTTCACAAGTGAAGGATGATGACCATGTCTAACATGTTTATGTATCACAGAACATTCTGAACCACAGGCTGAGGACTTAGTGAACCTCACACCTGCATCCATCACTGTTAGCAGACAAGTGTTGCTGTCTTTCTTTGATGCAGATATGTAACAAAACCCATGACATTCCCATTTTTATTATATCAAATTTACAGATTATACACATGAAATTAATATGGACTAATGCATAATGATTTGTCACTGAACTACATTGTAAAACTTTTTCTAGTGCACTAAGGTTTAATGGGTAGAATATAAGCAAACAAAATATACAGGTGTTCAAAACTAAATTTCATGAACTGCCTTGTGAAGCGACCCCTATTCATTGTGACTCAACAAATATGGTTTGTTTTTTCACTCACCATTTACTCATAGATAGGACACCTTTTAATAATGCCTTTCTTTTCATTCTTTGCCATTATTTGTCCATATTGGTGGTATATTTGGCTTCCACGCTCTGGGCCTGATTCACAAAGGTAAAGGATCTCTATGTTTGCACTTGGGGCGCAATCTCAAGTGTGGAGATTCTGTCCGAGAATGGATGATCCACTCTGGGTGTGGAGATTCCACTCTGAGTGCAGAGTGGAATCTCCACACACAAGATGGAGATTCTGCTCCGAGTGCAGAGATCCTGTCCAGAGTACAGACTTAATGATACTATTCATAACTTGCCTTTGCGAATACCTAAATCCATAAACTTAGATTTTTGGTCTAAGTTTACCGCTGTGAGTCGGACGCTCTGCTTTTGAGAAATTGGCCTATCTGGGGCTCAAGCAGTGCGTTTCACAGTGGTAATCTGTTCCCCTTGTTGGCTTCCCTTTGTTACAATGACCTGAAAAGGATGTGTGTGGGGGCTGCTGGGGGGCTATGAGCCCTAGGATGCTTTGGGGCCAGGTGGAGGAGCCCTCATTTACCAATATTGATGTTATAAAGCGTGTGTCATCTACCAGTTGTGCGAGATGTGTGTGGTGGCTGCAGGGGGACTATAAGTCACAGAACGCTTTGGGGCCTGGAGGAGGACCCCCCATCCACCCATTGTATTGGCTCTATACAGCACGTGCAATCTACCATTTGTGCAGGAATTGTGTGTGGTGGCTGCAGTCCCAAGATGCTTTTGGGCCTGGAGGAGTAGCCCCTATCAACCCATTTTGCTGGCACCATAAAGTGCTTGTCATCTGTCCACTGCACAGAATGTGTGTAGTGGTTACAGGGGGACTATAAGTCTCAGAACGCTTTGGAGCCTAGAGGAGGAACCCCCATCCACTCATTGTGTTGGTGCTTTAAAGCGTATGTCATCTACCTGCTGTGTGGGACACACCCAGGCAGAGCGCGGGCCACGGGCAAGCCCAGCATGTGTCCATCAGAGCCTGGAGGAGACTGGGCTGTGTCACCCCTCTTGTTTTTTTTGTGGATTTCAAGGTACCTTTGTTGGTAAGCTCAAGGTACTGTTGTTCTTATTTTTCCTCAGCTATTTGTACTGTTTTACTGTTTTTTATCTCACAATGGCAAAGTGCAAAGCACCACTGTAGCAAAGTCTGGCACAATATCAGCTATCATAAATGGGTATATTAGAAGAGCAGTGGTGCTTTAAATAAGGAGATTGAACACATTCAGGTTCGTATATCTGCCACCATTGCAGTTACCCTGGGTCAACAGTACCCTTTGAGACATTGCCTCAGATTCAAAATGGTTTTACTTCTACATCTGCCCAAGGCATGTTGTTAGGTTCAGTACCATAACCTTCACATATTGTGCCTCCTATTGACTTTGTTGCCGTGGCCGGGACATTTGTTTGGCTTCATCTTCGCCTTATAACAGTGCACCTAAGGCTAAACCTAAAAGATGCCAGGGGACAAAGAAATCAGATCTCCCACCAGACTCTCAATCTAGCATTACATTTGCCTCCAGTCCAGTGTTTTCTATCAAACCTATTGCTTGGGACTTGGACTTATTTCAAGGACAAATTTTGGACAGTGTAAAGAGGTTGATGGAAAAATTGCTCTCTCCTATTATTAAACAGTTGGGGCAGATTGAAATCTTAAATGTACTTTTAAGACCTCACAATCTGTTGATTCAGTTAGGGATGGAGGTTATTTTTCACAAAAAACTGCTCCATATTTGGGTTCTGACATGTCTGTAATTACCCAATACTCTTCCCATATCAAGTATGTAGATAGCTATTTGGGCAGCTGCCCTTCCTCAGTGCAAACTGACCCCATCCAATCTTGCCAAAATCAAACAACTCATGGACCATGCAGGGAGGGGCCTCCTATCTTTTGGGGGGAGTTGGTTTGGACTAGCCAGCCTCAACCTATTGGATTTAATACCATGGTAACATTCAACTATTTGAGCCTTTTTTCGGTGGTTCTTGCCAAGCCCTAGGAAACATGAAGAGACAAACAATGAGGAGGATTTTTCTAATTTAGTGACCATCAACTTACTTTTTGCTTGTTTTGCTCATGTGGCAGTAATGGCAAATGTCCCCCCCTGCTCTCTGGTAAAGTTTAATCACCTGGCCAGTTAAGGAACAAAGTTTCTGAGTTAGAGTGTGGCAGATCTGGTCCAGCTGTCGCTTTTTTATTGGTTTCTCTGTCCGCCTATTAAGCAGTCCGCCCAGTATATATAGAGGCTTGCAGATTGATGGATGAAAGTCCGTTGGAGTGCCGCCATCTCCATCAGAATTTTCTGTCCATGTTGACAGCGCCACAGGCAAACGTGGCTGTTAGAGGGAGTACAGTCAGTTTGTTCGCCAGACCAATCACAATGTGCCTTCTCGCCAACATTACTGTGGCAGGGAAATATCCACACCTGAGTTGACAGATTGGAAGGGATAAAAAGTCCAAGCTTACCTTTTTTTCCCAATTGCCTTCCCATCATGAACCCAATCATCTAAGTCCTTCCTTGCTGCTGCTACTTGACCACAAAGCAAATCAACCCCATTGTCACTAAACTTGAAGGTAAGCTACTTTTTTACATGTTACTGTTTGAATTGTCCATTTCTATTACCTCTGAACTTGTGCATTTTTAATCCACACTTACAAGCAATATTTTACTAATGTGCAATGCATATGTGTGTAATGTGGTCATTTATTTGAGAAATTTAAAGAAACACACCTGTATAATTTAATTGTATTTACAAATTTGGTGTAAGCTGCCTTCATGATAATGGACACCCACACATAAATGTACATTAACCCTAAATACAAAATGTGTCCATACAGGTGTGTTTAATAATTTTTTGTGAACTATCAAATCATATACATATGAGTTACACATTATTACAATAATTTAAATTTAAAAAAATGCAACAATTGTTCTAGACAAGGCAAAATATTTGTTTACAATAAATGTAAAATCAATGTTAGTTCTAAACTTAAAACATCTTATACATTTTCTCTTGTCTAAAGCATTTTCTACAGATTATGACATTTTAATTTACTTGTCATTTTTTAAGGCTTAATGCATATGAACTTAATATTATAACTTAGCAAGTTAAAATAAGCAAACCTGTATTAATACTTAAAAAAATGTTACATTTTGGTGTAAGTGTCTGTTATCACAACAAATGTTTGCACAAAAACTTCTATGTCCTTTACACATTTGTATTGCTAATTTTTGCACTGTATAAATATGTTCCTTAAAAAAGCTTTTGTCTTTACTGTATCAAATATAAGCAGGAATGTGTATCTCACATTTTCATCATTAACATTGCTACTAATTAATGACTTGTAAACGAATAACAACGTAAGGACAAACTTAGTAAACATAAAATATTTGTATTATTCAATGATATACTTCTCTCAATGTTTATTAACAAAATATAAAGGGAGAACGCACATGATGCACAGCAACAGCCTGTGGGATCTTTGCCCAGATCATGCCTCTTAATCATTCTGCCAAATGGTAACCTGATCAGATAGGGGCATCTAGTGGACATATAGCAGGCACCTCAAGGATCTTTCTTGGGAGGGGTGGGTTTGGATTTGACAGGGGTTTGGGGCAGGTAAAACATGAATTCAAGAGGAGGAGTATAGGTGGGAGGGATGGGAGAGGACCAGGTGTGGGAGATGGAGGGAGCTGGAGTGGCTGATGTGTGTGTATCTGTGTGTTTTGCAGTTGTGTGTGGGTCTGGTGCATGTTGTGTATTTTTTGGCAGGTGTTTGGTGTTGGGGTGAGGTTGTGCATTTGGCTTTGGTGGGTGTTGTTTTGTATGTAAGTATGCTTTTGTGTGAGTGTGTTTGCTTGGATGTGTGCTGTTGAGGTGGCTGTTGAGTTGTAGTGGTTGTTGGTGTGCTGGTGGTTGTGGGTGTGCTGGTGGTTGCGATGCTTGCGGGTGTGCTGGTAGGTGTGGTTGCTGTGGTGGTTGAGGGTATGCTGCTGGTTGTGGTGCTTGCGCATGTGCTGGTGGTTGTGGTGCTTGCGGGTGCAATGGTGGGTGTGGTGATTGTGGGTGTGGTGGTGGTTTTGGTGCCTGTGAGTTTAGTGTCAATAGTGTGTATATGTTGTTTGTGTGTTTGTGTTTATATGCGTACACGTGTGTGATTGTGCTGATTGTGTCTGTTGGAGTAGGTGCCTGTAAAGAAGTGCATGTGCTTAGGATACTTGTGGGACTTGGGATTTGGGATGAGAAAGAGATCTGGAGGTTGCTGTCAGTGAGGAGGCTATTTTACCAAGCGATCACTGCATGACAGACATTGAACTGAGAATGTCATCCAGAAATTCAGCCATTTGTTGCATTTGGCAATTAAGGCCCTGGATGCCTTTCATGAGAGCAGTCTGGTTCACATAGATACTGAGTAATAGGTCAATAGCCTCCTCATTCAGTGCAGCCAGGGTGACAGGGGTAGGGGGTGAGGTGCCTGCGGCGGAGACCCCAGCCCTTTTAGGGGGTTGAGTTTGGCCAACGATGGGATCAAGAGGGAGGGTAGAGATGGGACTTTGAGTGGTGGACAAGGATGTGGTTGGTTCAGTTCTTTTACGGTCATCCACCACTAGGGACTGGTTTAATGTGGGGGCCTCCGAAGATGACGATCAGCTCTGTTCCAGTCCCCTCACCCTCCATGCCACTGTGTCCATTGATGTCTAAGATCTCGCAGCCCGACTCACAGTGGCCAGCTGCTTCCCTGCCTTCAAGGCCAATGACTGCTTCGCCTGTGCTTGAAGATGGTTAAAAGACACATACAATAGTTATATTGTATTTGATCATTTTCCAGATTTTCAAATTTCACATGCTCCAAAGCGGTCAAGCTTAGGTTTAATTTACCATTATCTCATGCATGAAATTAATTTATGCGGAAACCATTGGGTCACAGGTTTGTAATTACCCACTATTGCTCGTGTATTATTTTTGATCATTTCTCTTACCCATTTTCAATTTTCTCTAGGAACTGTTTAACACCTCTGAATGGTTCCAATTGGTTGTTTTGAATAGTGAACTTATGTCAGCAAACAATATATAGCAAAAACACTTTTGTACACTGTGTGTACAAGGCAAAACAACTGATCTATTTTTCTTTAAAAAAATACAAACATGAATCAATGTGTTAATATTTACTGCAATGTTGGACTAATATTTGGATACATTAAAAGCCTGTTTCTTTTGTTTGGGAATTTGAGAAAGGTAACACTTACTTCATGTAACTTAAGTATTTTTCACATATCTAAATTAATTTTGTGGATTCAATACTTAATTTGCTTAATGATGTACCACACCCAATGTATTTACTTATGCTGTTGAAGAAATTAAAAAATAAGTTTGTTGGCATTTTCAAATGACCTTCATAGCATAAGTAAATACATTTGGCTTGATACTTTCTAATCCACTTTAGCACAGAGCAAACATAATTTTACATTTCACTCTAAAAAATTGTGTTATTTTCAGTAGTGCCTGATTTTGAGTTTTCCAGATTGGATACTCCATCATGTATGTGATGGAAAATTCCATCTCCAAAAGTCCCTTTAACTTATCTATTTTGTTAATTGTTGATTTATCATTTGGACTTAAGGACAAAAGACGTAAAAATTATGTTTTGGGGTATGTTTTACTCTGTCACCAATGTGTACACATTCCTGTCTGTTTTTAAAAGAAAATGTATGTCTATCAAGTTCATTTTTCAAAAAACAGAATGGCTTACAATCACACTTTTAAAGGAGTAAGCCAAGAATCATGCAAATCTGTCACTTTTAACATAATTTTTAAATAAGTGTTTTAATAAGAAATGTAGCCATTTATTCTCATGTTTCTAGTTATTTTGGCTCACATGCTCACTATTGTTCATTTATAATGCCAACTCACCAACGTGATGTTCGGAACATCCACTGTATCATAAGTGCAGTTTATGCTATGTCACCTGTATTAGGGTCAATATAACATCCTTCACAATTGTGATGAAGCACCACAACTGACATAATTATAAATTGTAGCCTGTTTAGTACAACCGTCCCTTATAACATCAGACAACCTCATGTCTATTTTTTGTTTAGGCAGGCATGTGCTGCTCAAAACAGTCTTTTGGTAGTGATCAGAAAAAATATATCATTTTCTTCAAGAACTCTTCTTGTGCACTGGACATGGGTCAACCTTTATGTTGATGCCATGATTTGTTGCTGTAACAAAAAGTACTTATTTAACATGAAAAACTCAAAAATCATGCTGCTGTTGGGCTTTCAAGTGCCCATCAAGTTGAGGATTGACCACTGCAAGTATGCAGGCCATTAGGGCGGTCAGGGTGTGGTCCATGTTGTGAGGTCTGGCCGAGCTGGACTTCAGCTGATGTTTTGGTCCAGTGTAATAGATCCTCTCATCTGTTTCTGCAATGCATGCTGCACCGCTTGTAGACCTTCGGGGTCTGCACCTTCTTCATGATGACCTTCCGGATGATCGTCTTCTGATGGGCGTTGACCTGTATAATTCAAAAATTAAAGAAAAAAATATTTTCTGAGTTTTTGTTTATTTGTAATGATGTAACACAGTTTTGAGAATCAGTCACAACCATTTCTAAAAAGTTAGAGCAGCATATTCATTTATCTTTAGTAAAAATAAAAAAGTTGTAGTGACCTGTATAGTACCCCATGCCTTCTCATATTTTTATTTTACTCATTCAGTCCAATTTTACCATCTAGGTCGGGATATTGAGAGCTACTTCTGATCAGTGAAAATCCTTGTAAGCTACTGAAGGCTAAACCATTTGCACACCATTACCAGACAACCCTGCACCCAGCTTCATTCACTTTAAGCTTATTGTCCATAGAGCCAGATACCATGATTTGAACTATGACCAAGGGCACTATGAAAGGGCTGCCATGTGTGTGTGCCTGTGTCATATGTACATGAAGCAAAGGACATACCTTTCCCCATATGTGGAACCGTTATGTGTATAGCACCTACAATTATTTTTTTGAATGGGAGAAATTTAAAGTGAAAAAAATATTCTACAAAAACTTCATAATATTGAAAGAATTTCTGCACTTAAAATTTCTCTCATTTGAAAACATTTTCTGTTTTACTCATGGCAGAGCGTCTACTGGCCACTGGGAGGAAGGGGCCTGCTGTTTGTAAATGCATCACTTTGAAACTGGAGAAAAATTAAATGAACAGTTAACTTGATCATTAAGGTAACTCTATATCATAATTTTCTGCCATTTAAAAGCAATTAGAAACAACATTTTGTTCACAGCTCTAATACTGAGTTGACAAAACCTTTTATTTAAGAGTTAAATACCTCAGTGCCTCAGTTGTTCACCTCTCTGTGACCTAGCCCCAGTCTGGGTCATAAGTCTGACCGAGCACTGCTCATTATCAGGCCCTGCTATATGCAGCCTAATGATAATAATGTAAAATGAGCACAGCCCTCCATTAACTTAAAAAGGACAATTTGACCTTGTGCTTATTCAAAATTGAACTCAAGGCTGTGAACCACCCTGAAGGTGTCTGGGGGCTACTGGTAGCTTGTGATCCACTATTTGGAGACCTCTGACTTAGGATGAGTGATTTGTGGGATAGCATAAATAACAAAAAAAAAATTATTTGGTATGTCAAAAAATGTAAATATGTTAATTTGCATTGCAAATATAATATATTTTCAAAGTTAACATAATGTTAATCTTCTGGATTTCACATGAAATAATTACATATGCATAAATGTATATAGAATTACACACCAAAAATAAAATTGGGGGTAAACACACAACTTATACCAATGTTGTGGTGTTGAACTGAAACTTCACTTCAATCACTACACTTCACTGAGGAAATAAACAGGACATTCTAGCCTGTGTTTGAAAAAAAAAAAACACAAGTAAGGCAAAATTACATTTTAATTTTAAACATGTACCTGTTCCTCTGGCAAGCAATATAGCTGGCTGTACAGGGACAGGACCTCCATAGTCAGCAACTCCAGCTCCTCTGATGAGAAGATAGGGGGCCTGTCACCTGCTTTCCCTTGCATCATGGCTCCCAGATATCAGAAACAGCAGCAAAAGTTGAGAAGGTGTTGTTGGCTGCAGATTTGGAAGGCAAGTGAGCTTTTTATTTTAAATGCCACATGCACCTACATGACATGAGCGATTGCCTGAAGAGACAAACACATCCATTGGCTTTCATACATTGCTGTCAAACATGTTAGCCTATGACTGTGTCTATCGTGGAGTGTTATGCCCACTCCCTGGTCAACTTCCGCTGATGACCTTCTAATTGCAAATGTCCTGACGACAAAGTCAGGCGACTGCCATTTTAGATTGTGAAATAGTTTGTTTGTGACTGTTAAATCCACACCACCACTGAAAATGGTGGCTAGTTTGTTTACATATACAAAATGTTAATGTTACTCATTTTTGAAAAAAACAGTATTATGTAGTGCATTACTGTGGTTAATTGTTGTAGTTGCACAGTTTTGTTTATACTTCTATTGACAGACTTTTTGATGAGGGAAAACTGAAAAAAAAAAATACAGAATGTCCACAAAATACATTACAAATATATTATTTATACATTTCTTGAAAAAATTAATAGACATCCCAAAACTGTTATTTTGAATAACGAAAACACTAATGTATGTTGCTTAAAGATATGTTAAGAAACAAAGTAGATTTTGTGACATACATGACATTCGTGTTAAATATCAAAGAAAGGTTTGCAAATTTTATAAAATATTTTCCTGTTTTTTTTTAGTACAAACATATGATCCCAGTGAGAGGTAGAAGACCACAGCCTCAAGTTTTTTGGCCATTTCCACCATAGAAGAATAGGATATTATCAGAAAATTCAGGTTGAATAGGGAAGCTACTATTGATTTATGTCATCAGCTGAAGCTAGATCTTAGGTCTCACAATAGGAATCCCACATCAATTATACCAATAATCAACATCATGGCAGTACTGCAACTTGTAACCACAGGATCATTCTAATACACTGTGGCAGTATCTGGTGGGATATCACAAACAACTTTCAGTGATGTGCTACAAGAAGTTCTTTCTTAAATGATGAGAGACATCAACAGTTTTATACAATTTCCATGAAATGAGGATTTTGCCACTGTGAAAGGAGATTTTTATGCTTTGGTTTGCTTACCACATGTGGCTGGAGAAATTGATGGCACACTTATTACCTTTGTGCCACCCAAGCACAGTGAACAGGTCTACCACAATCAAAAGAACGTCCATTCAATCAATGCACAAGTTGTCTGCTTACCTGATTTGTACATCACAAGCATATGTGCACATTTTCCTTGATCAAGCATGATTCCTTTGTACTACAAGAAAGCACAATACCCCTGCAAATGTCCCAACTTGAACCTGAGAGGCCTGACTTGTAGTAAGTACAATCTGTCAATGTATTTTTTGGTTAGTTTCAGGTTGAGTGATCTACAATAGTATTACCTTTTTGACTCATTTTTTTTTTTTATTCATATAGGAGACTCAGCTTATCCTAACAGACCATGGTTGTTAGCAACCATGAGGAATCCAGCAATGCCAGCAAAAGTCGGCTTCAATGAGGTCCATGGAAGTGTACGGAGGCCAGTGGTGCAAGCTTTTGGCTCCTAAGGGGCAGCTTTGGATGTCTGGATAAGACTGATGAAGCCCTCCTCTACCCATTTATAAAGGTGTACAAAATCACCATGGTATGCTGCATGTTGTACAACATAGCCCAGTGATGGAACATCTCATCAAGTGCAGAATATGGACACCATAATAAGCCACCGGGTGAGGATGCTGAAATGCCAAATGAAGGTAGTGGTGAAGAGGAAGCAATAGACTTATGTCAAGATTTTATTGTAAACCTCTTCACATGAGTGTAAATATATCTGTATATATTATTATATTAAATGTTAACCCAACTTTTAATCTAATGAGGATACAAGTCAGTACAGGACATTTTTAGGAAGGACAAGTTAAGGAAAATCCAGAGCAAACATATTTGTTGATTAAAGTTTTGACATATTGACTACTTTATTCATTTAGTTGTTTATCTTTGATTGCTCTTAGAAAATGTGTCCTCAAAACTATTAATTTGTAATGTGTTCATTTTGTCATAACTTAAATAATCTTTTCTTTGACTGTCAGTTTTGATTTTATTTAATAGACCAACGTAATCTGAAATATTATGAAAACAAAAACTGAGACAAAAATAAAAAGTCAATAAAGCCAAAATTGTTTGAAATCCAAGACACAAAATACAACTGTCATCAAAAAGGTACACATGTCCAGAAAAGAGTCCACAGAATGGTGGTCACACACTGGGGGAAATTAGGATCCATATCTCTTGCTGGTGGAGGTCTTGCTATCCTCTCCCGATAGTACGGATGAACGTCACCTTGTGAGGGGGTGGAGGGTAGGGGATCCACAATTGCAGGGGCTGAGGTGGTGCAGCTGTTTCCTCTTCTGTGGCTGAGGCAGATGCAATTGCCCCAGATGTTGGTGACCACAGAAAGGGGAAGATGTTGCCCTACACATGTGTGTAAAATATCATTCAGGACCCCAGTCAGAAATCCCAAATTGGAATTTAGATTCTCCATCTGAACATTGTGCTCCTTCTGCAATAGCTTTATGTCCTGGAGCTCTGTAAGGACCTGGCCCATCATGTTTTTGGACTGATGGAGGGATCTCAAAACTTGGTTGGTGTTGGCCTGGGTGACGGTGAACCCAGTATCCTCACTTTGTTGTTCCACCAAATCCCACAGTTGAAGAGATGTACTGAAAAGAAAAAAAAGAATTAGAAGGTGTCCATAAAATATTCCGAGCAGTCAACAGAACACAGTAGAGAGTATAAATGTGAAATAAAACATCCAAACCATAGCAGGCTAAAACTCTGACTATTACATCCCTTAGACTGATAAATAGCGTTAGTCATCATATAAACTTTGCAAAGTACATTTATTATCAATACAACTAATGTTCTGCATACAACATAACATATATGAACATTTTTAAGTCAGCATACTTTGATTTGTGAAACCAATTACATAAATTCAATGAAATAACAAGAAAATGACAAAATACTAAATTAAACAAAATAACTATAACATATGTGCACATATGAAAGAAAAGAGTGAATGGCCAATATCACATTGCAATATAGTATTTTCACTAAACTAAAAAAATGCATCACAGTAGTTGTTGTCATTTCAATTAAACATTAACAACATTTGCCACTTTGTAATTTTAACATATCTAGTAAAATATATGCAGTGAAGATGAACAGAAATGTACATTATAAAACACTCATATGAAATATGTTGATAGGTTATAAACAACCTACAAGCACCTTAACTTCATGTGCAATTATATGGAGACTGGAGCCAGTTATCTTAACCCCAACAAAATACATTAAAAGAAGCAAACAAACAAGGCAAAAACATTAAACAATCCATGAAGAAAAACACACAAATTGACAACACATATTGACCATTAGTAAAACAAGAGATAAAACAATAATGCCACAACTTTGCTGAAAAAAAATCATTTAATACATTTATATATGGGTTTATATGTTTAATAAAGTTGTAACACATTATTAACAGCTAAATTAAAAGCAAAAACAACATTTAGTTTTAGTGACACATTCAAAAGTCTAACTTACCAGTCTCCACTCGACCCGGGGTTCCAGATAAGGCTTTAGTATGTCGGATCTGCAAGAACTCATCTTCTCAGGGAAAACATTGTAAGGGGGCACTGTGAAAACCACCACCAGTCATCTGAGCCTATCAGGGACACTTGGAGGCCAGGGAACACACTCTCCCCGCAGGTTGTTCCACCTCTTCCTAACTTGTGTGTGCAGGTTCTTTGTTACAGCATTCACTCTATCAATTATTCTGGCCCACATTTGCCTTTTTTTTTAAACTATATATATTGTACTTGGGCTCCAATCAATTGTAGCTCTACTCTATAGTTTCATCCACCAGAACTGACAATTCTCTGTCATAAAAACTGGGATTTCTCCTCCATTCCATTATAAAAAATAAAAAAAAAATTTTTTATAATCCACCAGAAAATAAATGAAAGGAGAAAAAAGGGACAAGAAACAGAGAAATAAAAAAGATCTGATTACACTGACAACATTTCTGCTTGATAATGTTGTGTTACATTGGAATGGCAAAGGATCATGGACTGTCAGTGTGTTTTATAGTGTGGTATGCATTTGAAATAAATTACCCAAAACACATCTGGTGTGTTATGGTACAATCCATCCAATTGCCATAGGAATGGTACATTGTTGAAAGCGTCCTGCTATGGAATCCCTCCATCTGGGATCCACCACAAGTACAAGGTCTGCGCAACTGTGAAATCTAAATATGCTTGGCGCAATCCATCCACCCTGATGTGACAGAGTAATATTCGCTAGCAGAGGAGTCCACTGTGTTGGCAGTGGTGAGCTGCTTAAGTGGCAGAAAACACTCTGTTGACACTGACGGAGATTCAGCCAACACACATCTAAATATGGAAGGTGGGGGTCCATCAGCTTGGTGGAGTAGTTGTAAACTCTGCCACAGAGGGATGATGGGGGGTCCTGCTAAAATCTAAATCGGGCCCAAAGTAATCCATTGGCTCCAATGTAAATTTGTTTTCCTGATTTTCAAATCCAAACACATTTTTTTGACAAGAAGGAGTGGATGGATTGGTTCAAATAAGAAATCTTTGAAGGGGACTGTATTATTGATCTTGTCCATGTCTCCCCTCTTACATCAAAAGGCAGAAACATTACGCTTCTTTCTTTGGGCTATTTATCACCATCTGCATTAAGCCCAAACAAACCTTTAATGAACTATCATGCGCCCAGTCATTTACTGTTGACTGTTGTCAGAAATGGGGTTTTGGGTTGGCTAGGGTATACCCCTAAGCCAGGCAGAACCCACCACTCTAGTCAGGGCAAGAAAGTTACATGCTAAAGGTAACCTGTGCTCACCCTCTGGTAGCTTTGTGCAGAGCAGGCAGGCTTATAAACAGATGCAATGTGTAAAGTATTTGTGCAACAGATACACAGCAATCACAATGGAAACATCACAAAAAGACTCCACACTGATTTATGAAAAATAGAGGTTATTTATCTGTGTAGATCAAGATCAAAATGACAATAAATACAATAAATACCAATATTAATTTGTGTTTAGAGTTTGTAAAAACAAGGGCACTTCAGACCTTGCTCGTTTTAGGCTATTAACTTTACTTGTGGAAACAAGCTGTTCTCCTACTAGAAGTGTTATGTGGGTTGGTCAGAGCTTTTTGATCTGGTCTGAGTGTTGAAGTAAGAAAAAGTACAATTGTGCTTGTAATCCCATCAAGAACGCTCGGGTCTAGTCGGTCTGTAAATACACAGCTTCGGCCGTGGGCCATGAACAAAGGAATACCTGGGGTGACGTGCAGCAGGGAGCAGAGTAATGCGGATGTGTGGGGTGCCAGCTGAGGCAATCAGTTGGGGTACCATGGACAGCAGTGCCGGAGTAAGCAACAAGGATCCCACATGCTTGGAAAAATCCTCAGTGTTGGACACGCAATCAAATGGGCATTGCACTCTGGCTTGGTGCATACAAAGGGTTTCCTCTGGTTGAGAGCAGGTCCTGGCTGATACGAAGAGCATCAGTGGGGACTGCTCACAGAGCTGTTGAAAAGCGGTGCAGCAGGTTGGGGTGAAGCTGTTCACAGATCTTTGTTGGTCAAGGCGGCAGGGAGGAACAAAGCCACTCTCGGAGTTGTGATTGAACAGAGGCGGCAGGCCCAAATGAAGTCGCTCCCAGGTGGTTGGAAATGGTGCACTAGTTCCATGGATTCTTTTACTAGGTCTTTGGTGTCCCTGAAACCTGGAGGGAGAACAGGGAGAAGCCAGAATGCCTCTGGAGTCAGTCTGGGTATAGTCTGTAGTGCCTCATAGCAGGGCAGAGGTCAGCAGGCATCAGGGTAGCGCAGCAAAGCAGGGAAGTAGTTCCTGGGAGCAGTCAGTCACAGCAATGGGGCAATTCCTTTCTGCACAGCAGCCTTTACTCCAGCAGAGGTTCTTTCAGGTCCTGGGGTGATCTACTTGAGTAGGTTAAGAGACCCATTACTTATATTGACAAGTGCCTTTGATGTAGGGAGTTACTACATAAGAGTTCTGGTAAAATGCACAAGTCCACCTGTCAGGTCATCCTCAGCTCCAGGCTACCAGTGGGAGGTAATCATTCCTTTGCGTGGTCTCTAGGTACTACCTTGATGTTGTCCATGCCCTTAACGCAGGCCTGGACAATTTTCTGCTCCCAATACATTCTAATTGTTTTACTTTTTGGACTTGTGATTTTAACATACAAAAATGCCCTCTCCCAGCAAGACGTGTGTGTGGCCTAACTGATGTAGCAGGCGCAGTAATCTTACACTATCTACACAATGTTTAAGGGAAATCCCTGAATTCCCACATTTTTGAGTATGTTCTTTTACTATTTGAGAGCGGTAATATGTAGGACAATGAACAGATTCCCTCTTTTATTGGTGGAGATGCCCGTACCACAATTGACCACGTCCTGATATGTTCTACTGTTAGTGATTTCGTTTTTAATTTAGAATCATTCCAACTGCTGTGAGTGACCATAATCCACTAGTTGTAGCCATGTTTTTAGGTAGGCAGAAAGCTCTATAGCAATTCCTTGTGTTGCCAACATTACCGCAGTTAGGTCCAAACGTGTTTGTATTAAATGGGCAGAGATTGACCCTTCCGGTATGTTGCAGGAGTTGTTCTCTATGAGTTCACTAGTGTTTTATTATTGCCTGATTACTGAGATGGACCATGATAGGATAATGTACGTGTTTGGAAACATTGTTAGGTCCCTTAGTGCACTACATACACAGCCTTTTAGACCAATAATTACAGATTAATGGTTGGTTTGATCATCTGTGTCCTCAGGCATCTAAACTCTTATGGGCCGCCTTGCATAGTTTTCCCACCGACTATTCAGTCACTAAGCAATTAAGAAACAATTATAATCTGGTACTAACTTCCAGGAAAAAGGTGCTTAGAGAGGAGGCTTGGTCAAATTTGGCACAGGCAGGTGAGACGAACGATGTCACCCTGTTTTAGAGCATGGTCAGCACTTTTTGAAACATGAGGCAGTACCCAAATTAACTTTATTTGTTTTCCCACAAGCATGGGTAGACCATTTCTCGGGTATTTTTGATTCCCTTAAGGATAATGCTACCATGGTAGTGCGCAAGAGTGTGAACCAATTATTTTTTAGTCCTCTGGATATTACTTTGGATGAGGTTCTCCTTGCCCTAGAACATTGAACCATGGGTAAGGCACTTGCCCCTGACAGAGTCCCGGTTGCTGTCTTTCGAGCAATCGTGGAATTATGGGGCCCAATTTTGACCAGAGTGTTTTGTGCGGCTGCTGGGGGCATGATCCTTTGTAGCTTGGCTGATTTAGTCATAGTCCCTGTCTTTAAGAAGGGGGAAAAATCTGACCCACAATCTCACCACCCTATCTTCCGCCTGGATTCCTCAGCTAAATTGATGGGTAGGATTCTTCTGCAGAGACTAGAGCAGTGGGCAGTGGATAACTCTAACCTCTGCGGCCAAGTGTACATTCAGGAGGGGGTTGGGGACAATGGAGCAGTGTGTGACTCTTGATCTGCTCATTTTGGAAATACACCAAAGACGAGCCAAGGTCTCTCTATCTATGTTTTGTTGACCACAGCAGTGCTTTTGATTTTGATTTGGTTGACCACTCAATTCTCTGGTCATTTTTTGCTTGCTGTTGGTCCCCCTGTGAATATAGTTTCTTTCCTACCCCTGTTATATGAGAACCTGTCTGCCAAGGTATTGTATGGCCTTCATGGGAATGTTCCCCTTCGTTTAAAATTAAGTTGGCAATTATACAGGGTTGTGTTTTGGCACCTTTTTTGTTTTCTCTTTTTGTTAATGAGGTTGATGGTGTCCTCTAGTCTCTGTGGGCCGATCTGCCCATCACTGGCGGACGTTCTGTCCCTGTGTTGTTGTACACTGATGACGCAGTGCTGTTGTTCAGGACTCCCGTCATCCTGTGTGTGCAGTGCTGAACTGCCAGTTCGACCTGGCAAGTGTACCCACTTGCCACACCTAAACCTTCCCTTTTTGTACATGTAAGGCACTCCTAAGTAAGGCCATAGGTAGCCTCATGGGCAGGGTGTAGTGTATGTTTTTAAAGGTAGGACATGTACTGATGTGTTTTATATGTCTTGATAGTTAAAACTGCCAAATTCATTTTTCACTATTGCAAGGCCTATCTCTCTCATAGGTTGACATGGGGACTGCCTTACATATCTTCTAAGTGCAGCTTCCCATTGGGAGCAGATTAGGATGTGGAGTATGGGGTCTCTGAACTCACAATGTAAAATACATCTTTTGATAAAGTTGGTTATTAGAGTGTCAGTTTGAAAATGCACTTTTAGAAAGTGAAAAGAAACACAAAAGAACAATGATGGACGGAATGCTGAACAATGCAAACATTCACCCCCAGTCACAAAGATCTGGGTTTAAGCCATTGTTTTTTTGCTCACCATGCCATATCAGTTTGGACCCTGCCATATGCAAATCAGTCTTGACCCTGTTCCTCATGGGAACAGTCTAGCCCGAACTGCCAAGCTAGGTCCTTCCCAGACCAGAAACAAGCATCCTAGGACCGGTTTTAGGGTATCACCCTTCATCAGCCAGGCTAGCTTGAATCTGGTGGCCACCATGCACCACGATTTTGCACACAGTGTCAATGGGCATCAAAACCACAGTGAACCTGTGCTGACCTGAGGCTGCCCTTCCAGAGAACTGATTCATCACTCTTCTGTGGGAGAGAAAAATTATGCATTCCCTACCTGACCGGAGAAGAAGCAATGCACAGCCTCATTTGTGAGTCAAGAATCGGCGCATCGATTACTTTTCGATGCACGCTCACCCATGCAGCTTTAATTTTGATACAAACCAAGTACTGTGTGTAAAAGCAATGCATCCATTGATTTCTATGGATTAGGATTCTTTTTACTTTTTACTTTAAAAAATCATAACTTTGCTGTTGTATGTTTGTAATTTTGGTCTTGTTTGATTTAGATAAATATTGGCTATTGTTCTAAACTGGTGTTGTGTCACTTTTGTGGTGTTTTCACTGTATTACTGTGTGCGTTTGTACAAATACTTTACACATTGCCTTTTTGATAAGCCTAGCTGCTTGCGCCAAGCTATCAAGAGGGTAAGCAGGGGTTGTCTTTGGATGTAACTACATTACCCTTACTAGAGGATTGTAGGACGAAACAACAACTTCAAAAACAACTTCTGCCTTAACAACATGATCTGAACACCGACCTCGTTGCTACTACTAATGATTTTACCACGAATGCGTAACAACGATATTTCGTTGTAAAGGTATTCCTGATAAAAGCATTAGTAATAGGCACCATTCACCCTACATCCCTCACCCCACCCCCCCAACCCCACCCCAAAACCTAAAACCCCCTGGCCCCCCACCCCCTCCCCAAAACCAAAAACGCCCCACCCCCTAACCCCACCCCAAAACCTAAAAACCCCTAACCCCCCACCCACTCCCCAAAACCAAACACGCCCCACCCCCCAACCCCACCCCAAAACCTAAAACCCCCTAACCCCCCACCCACTCCCCAAAACCAAAAACGCCCCACCCCCCCAACCCCTCCCCAAAACCTAAACCCACCACTTACCTTCACCAACTCCCTTCTTTGTACCTTAACCACGCATGTTCGTTGTTCAGAACATACGTAGTTAAGGCACAAAAAAACGGAGTCGTGGTTAAAAAAAACATTGTTGCGCTTTCATTAACCACGACTTTCGGAAAAAAAAGTTGTAAAAAAGGATGTTTCCCTTACTAGAGTGAGCGTCCCTGCTTGGACAGAGTGCAAACTAACTGCCAACCAGAGGCCCCATTTCTAACAGATGTAATGAGTGGTATAATATCAGGGTTAAGTAACATTGCATGGCGAGTGCGTGAGTTACAGCTACCTTAGTTCACAAGTTATACTCACTTGAAATAACTCTAACTATAACAGGTGCATTCCCATGGATTTGTACATTTAAAATGTGAAGCCTAATTAAAAGTCCCTGTAACCTTTGATTCTTTAAGTGAGTTTCTATATTTTTTTAAATTAACGGCTCTGTAAACTTTGTTTCAGTGATTTTATATATATATATATATATATATATATATATATATATATATACATTTATATTGAAATTCTATGTTTTTTTAAATTAATGTCCATGTAATCTGTTTGTTTCAGTGATTTATATATTTATATATCCAACTAATCCAAACACGCGTTGGTCTGCGCCCAGCACGGCAGAATGAAGTGGGGATTATGATTGAAGAATATGGGGAATAACATGTTCCAAGATGGCCGACATTAATTAAGGGTGTTTTTTTTCCCATCGTTTGTGTTGTTGCAATATCTATAATGTTAAATGGAAATGAAAGTATGGACTATTATTTCCTGTGAACAAGAGAGCCGTGTCTCCCAAAACGCGTCGGGAGGGTGTATGTTTTTGCTTTTGCCGGAATAAATATTTTCTTTAGTGATATCAAGAGACTGCAGCGTTTTCCTTTTGTTAAAGGAACGATCTTTGGAATACTTAGGGGCTCGTGACCCCGCTTCAGTCTGTCGTGCTGGGAGCAGACCAACGCGTGTTTGGATTAGTTGGATACATTGGAGTGAGTCAGAGTCCGCTCCCCTTCTCCCCGAAATGGGTGCGGCACGCGTAAGGATTTAAAACGCGTGCCAGAGGAAACCGAAGTGACAAGCGATCGGCCCGTAATCACGAGGACGAGACACCGGTCGGAGGACAGGTGTGAATCCGGTTGAACTACAGCAGGTGAGTTGAATAGACTTTAAATCAGGCTTGGCAATAATATTGCAAGGGTGCAACGGAAAGCACTATGACAGTACAGTGTCGGAGTGCGGATGTTTTGAGAGAAATATAAGTTCAGGCAAAGGCAACATGGCATCGGACAAAGAAGTTTTCTCGAAGTGCAGCAGCAGAACAGTTATTTGACGTTGTAGGAAATAAGGATTCAAATGGCAATCAAAATAGAAATGGTGGAAGAATAGACAGAAGCCAGAAAATATTATGTGATAAGTTGTGGAAAAATCAAAGAAAGAACAGTCAAAGTGGTGGGAAGCAGTAACATTACAGAAATATATTGATTGTGGAAGAATTCCTAGAGGTTTGAGGATTTTTGTAGTGCCTACCTTTGAAGATCCAGATCCAGAAATGGTGGTAGAATGGATGGAGAACAATCACCAGTGTAGTATAAACATGTTGAAAATATTGGTAAAGTATGCATGGAAAGACCAAGAAAGATTAAATGGAGAAATCCAGTACTAAAGAATTGAGAGAATTATGTAATACAGAGGTGTTTGAAAAAGAAATGGAAAAATGTCGTGAAAAACTATGAAAAGCAGAGGAAATTTTGAAAGTAAAGAAACAACAAAAGATTTTAAGAGACTTAAAAGACTATGAAAAAGGACAGATTCTTACATTTGGAAGGAGATATGATGAGGTTAGAAATAAGACAAAAGAAATATTCATAACTGCCAGTTTTTCCAGAGAGAAAAGTGTAAGGACAAGAGATGAAGTGGAGAAGGTACAAATGGATGTAGGAAAAGAAGTGAGGGACAGTGAAGATGGTGAGAGTGAAATATCATCACAGTCAGATAGTGGAGGAGTAAAAGACAATATTTTAAAGGAATTCGACCTGATAGCCCAAGGAAGGTCTATGGGCCAACCAGGAAGAGGAAGAGAACCTCATCGAGGATGAGGAAGGGGAGAACCAAAAGAAAGCTCAATGAGAGTGCAGACAAGGGGCCAAACAACAAAGAAATAACAGAAAAGATGACAGTGATTAATCTTTCGAATAGTGGTATATCTGATTCAGAGCAAGAGGTATTGTTGTTAGGATTGTCTTTTTGTCCAGTAACACAATTCAATTATACTCAAAGTCGAATTGATTTTTTCCATTTTGTCAGAACATTAAAATTTAAAAAATGGTTTGAGACTAAAGTAAAGAATCGAAATACTAATATTAGAAGTACACCCTCTAATTTAGAAATAAAGTACATATAAATGTTACATACTTTGTGTGAACTGGATGAAGATATTGAGGCTGATCAAGACCCTACCCTGAATTTATTACAACTAGGCATTGAAATTGATGAAAGATGCCCGAGTACTTTTAAGCCCAAATCCACTTTTTCACCACTGGTTAATTGTGATGCGATTAATGTTTTTGAAAAAGGTATAATCAAGGCAATGAAAACCCTGAGATTTACTAAGAAGTCTAAATATGATAATTTACAACCTAAACATAGGAAAGCGATTGAAACGTGGCGGAGTGATAAAGATATCATAATAAAAAAGTCAGACAAAGGAGGAAATGTAATAATATTATCAAGAGATAAATATATAGGAGAAGGGTTGAGACAGTTTCAGGAAAAGGATAACTATTCAGTCGCAAGTAGAGATGAAATGTTAGCAGCAAAAAAGAAGTGTTTGATAAATTGGATGAATGGAAATATTTAGGATTAATTGAGTGGGAGGAATACCAATTCCTTAAGATTGAATTCCCTGAAACAGCAGCAATTTTTTTTTTACCGAAGATACATAAAAACGTCAATGATCCTCCAGGTAGACCAATAGTATCATCTATAGGAAGTCTTCTAGAGAATATCTCCAAGTATGTGGATTATTTCTTACGTCCTTTTGTTGAAGCATTACCCTCGTATATCAAGGACACTAGAGAATTTTTAAGATTGATAAATGGAATCATGTGGGAGCATGATTTTCTTCTAATGAGTATGGATGTCAACAGCTTATATACTTGTATACCACATGACAATGGTATAAAAGCAGTAAGACATTTTTTAAGGGCTAGGTCCCTGTCATATCTCTTGCATACATAGATGCTGTTGGATATGGTGTATATGTGTTTGACTTATAATTTCTTTATTTTTAATAATTCACTGCACCGTCAGCGTCAGGGGACTGTGATGGGCACCTGTTTTGCTCCCAACTATGCAGGTCTGCACCTGGGCTGGTAGGAGGAACAGGTGGTCGGGAATATCACTGGTTTTGAAAATCAGGCAGTCCTCTGGGTTAGGTATATTGATGATATTTTTTGCATTTGGAATGGTAGTAAGGAATCAGCAATAGAATTTTTGACTTTATTAAATGACAACTCTCTAAATCTGAAATGTAGTTGTGCAATACATCCCTCTGAGTTGGAATTTTTGGATGTGAAAATCAAAGTGTTTAATAAGAAATTGGAATGTGAATTATTTAGGAAAGATACGGCGGGTAATAGCCTACTTCACTTCAGGAGTAGTCATCCAAAGAATCTAATTCGGAGTATCCCATATGGGGAACTATTACAGGCAAGGAGGAATTGTAGTTTGGAAGTCACTTTTGAGAAAGAAGCCAGCATTATGATTAACTCCTACTGTGCCTTGGACGAGGTGATCTCGTCCAAGGCACCGGTTCCCGGGTGCCTTGGACAAGATCACCTCGTCCTGCACCCGGGAACCGGGGGGAGCGCTAGCGCTCCCCCTATGGGCCCCGCACCCACACCCCCGATCGTGGATGGAAGAGGAATCTCTTCCCTTTTCACCCCGACACCCACACCCCCCTGTGACATCAGCGCGCATCGCGCGCTGATTGTCACAGAGGCCTCCTCCTCCTTTGCGCTGGAAGCTCAGCTTCCAGAGCGCTCGGAAGAGAAATGCAAAGCATTTCTCTTCTGATCACGTGGAGGAGGCCGGAGAGGCTTCAAAGGGAAGGAAAGGAATTTCACTCCTTTTGAAGTCTCTCTCTCAGCGTTTCAAAAGGCGGATTGTAAAGCAATTCAGCTTTTGAAACTCCCACTAGACACCAGGGATTTTATTTTTATTTGAAATTGGCATAAGGGAGCGACCCCTTGGGCAAGGGTCGCTCCTGGGGGGGCATTTTTTTTAAGGCCTTTTCTGCCCCCACCTCTAGGCACCAGGGATAATTTTTTTTTTTTTTTTTTTTTGGGTGGAGAGCGACCCCATAGGAAAGGGTCGCTCCCCTAGGGGGCAAATTACATTTAGGCCATTTCTGCCCCGTTGGCCTATTTTTATGAGGCCAATCTGCCCCCAAGGGGGACAGAAACCACTAGACACCAGGGAGTTTTGTTTTTCTTCGTGAATTTCACGCAAGGGGAGCGACCCCTTAGACAAGGGTCGTTCCCCTGGGGGGCAAATTAATTTTAGGCCATTTCTGCCCCCTTGGGGGGCAGATCAGCCTATTTTAATTAGGCCAATCTGCCCCAAAGGGGGGCAGAATCCACTAGACACCGGGGATATTTTTTCTTTGAGCCAATGTCACGCAAGGGGAGTGACCCCATAGGCAAGGGTCGCTCCCCGGTGGGGTTGAGGGGCAGTGGGGCAAATTTATTTTAGGCCATTTCTGTCCCCCCTCAGGGCAGATTGGTCTATTGTTATTAGGCCGATCTGCCTCTAGGCGCCAGGGCAAAAAAAAAATGTTGTGTTTTTTTTTGTTTGTTTTTTTAGAGATGGGGAGCGACCCATTAGGCAAGGGTCGCTCCCGGAAGGGGGGGTTGGAGGGGTGGGGGGGCAAATTTATTTTAGGCCATTTCTTCCCCCCTGGGGGCAGATCGGCCTATTTTTAGGCCGATCTGCCCCCGGGGGGGGGGGCAGAAACCTTTAGGCGCCAGGGCTAATTTATATTTTGTGTTTTTTTTTGTTTGTTTTTTTAGAGATGGGGAGCATTAGGCAAGGGTCGCTCCCCTGGGGGACAAATTGTACTTAGACCATTTCTGCCCCCTTTGGGGGCAAATCGGCTGATTTTAGGTCAATGGGGACAGAAACAACTAGGCACGGGGATCATTTTTTTTGCGCCAATATAACGCAAGGGGAGCGACCCGTAGGCAAGGGTCGCTCCCAGGGGGGCAAATTTATTTTAGGCCATTTCTGCCCCCTGGGGGCACATCGGCCTATTGTTATTAGGCCGATCTGCCCCATGGGGGCAGAAACCTCTAGGCGCCAGGGTTAATTATTTTTTTGTTGTTGTTTTTTTTGTTTTTTTACAGATGGGGAGTGACCCATTAGGCAAGGGTCGCTCCCCTGGGGGGGAAATTGTATTTAGACCATTTCTGCCCCCCTTGGGGGCAAATCGGCCGATTTTAGGTCAATCTGCCCCCAAGGGGGGCAGAAACAACTAGGCACCGTGGATCTTGCGCCAATGTCATGCAAGGAGAGCGACACCGTAGACAAGGGTCACTCCCCAGGAGGTTGGGGGCCATATTTATTTTAGGCCATTTCTGCCCCCTCTGGGGCCGGCTGAGCTAGAGACCAAAATCCACCGGTAGGCACTTTGTAAAAAAACACCTCTGTTTTCTGTGAAAAAATGTGATATGTCCACGTTGTGTTTTGGGCCATTTCCTTTCATGGGCGGTAGGCCTACCCACACAAGTGAGGTATCATTTTTATCGGGAGATGGATGGAACGCTGGGTGGATGGAAATTTGTGGCTCCTCTCAGATTCCAGAACTTTCTGTCACCGAAATATGAGGAAAATTTGTTTTTTTAGCCAAATTTGGAGGTTTGCAAAGGATTCTGGGTAACAGAACCTGGTTAGAGCCCCACAAGTCACCCCAACTTGGATTCCCCTAGGTCTCTAGTTTTAAAAAATGCACAGGTTTGGTAAGTTTCCCTAGGTGCCAGCTGAGCTAGAGGCCAAAATCTACAGGTAGGTACTTTGCAAAAAACACGCCCATTTCTGTCACTGGCTAGAAGGAGGCTGAAAGCAAAAAAAAACGTAAAAATGGGGTATGTCCCTGTAAAATGCCAAATTTGTGTTGCAAAATTGGATTTTCTGATTCAAGTCTGCCTGTTCCTGAAAGCTGAGAAGCTGGTGATTTTAGCACCGCAAACCCTTTGTTGATGCCATTTTCAGGGGAAAAAAACCACAAGCCTTCTTCTGCAGCCCCGTTTACCAATTTGTTTGAAAAAAACGAAATTTTCACTGTATTTTGGCTAATTTCTTGGCCTCCTTCAGGGGAAACCACAAAGTCTGGGTACCTCTAGAATCCCTAGGATGTTGGAAAAAAAGGACGCAAATTTGGTTTGGCTAGCTCATGTGGACAAAAAGTTATGAGGGCCTAAGCGCGAACTGCCCCAAATAGCCAAAAAAAGGCCTGGCACAGGAGGGGGAAAAGGCCTGGCAGTGAAGGGGTTAAAAGATTTAAAGAAAGGGGCTATTCTTCAGATATTACTCAGAAAGCATTGATGAAGGTTAGACAAATCAAAAGAGATGATTTATTGGTGAATCAATTGCAAAGAGACGAAAAGGAGGATAGACAAATAAGATTTATTACAACATATCATGATACAATAGGAGGCATAAGGAAGGCTTTTAACAGATTTTGGCCAGTACTAAAAACAGGTGAGATCGTAGGGGAATTAATTAATGATTATCCTACTTTTACTTTCAGGAGAAGTAGATCCTTGAAGGACACACTTAGTCAATGTCAGGTACCAAGAATAGAAACAATGAAACCTATTCAAGGTTTTTTCATTTGTGGAAAATGTAAAGCTTGTAAGCATAGTGAGAATTGTAAAGAAATACATTTTCCTGGGGTAAAAAGACCCTTTTTGATTAGGAAACAGGTAACATGTCTTTCGAACTATTGTGTTTATGCCTTAAAATGCTCTTGTAATAGATTTTATATAGGGAGCACAATACATATGGTGAAAAAAAGAATACTAGAGCATATGAGAGCGATTAAAAATGAGGACAAGTCATACCCAGGATTATCATGAGAAGAATATAAGTAAACCACAGTTCATGGTCCTAGATAGGGTCGTGATGAATATAAGAGGGGACAATAGAACGTTAGAATTGAGGAAACTTCAATCTCGATTAATTGTAGGCTGTAATACAATGGAGCCGGAAGGATTGAATAAGGATGAGGAACTATCTGTTGATTTATATTAAAAAGGTCAATATGTTATAAACAGAGAGTAATGTTGCTGCATGAACTTGTATGATTATTGTTCATATTTGACTGTATGTAAATTTAAATTGATAATGTACGATGTGAAAATCCTAATAGAAAAATTCTCTTCATTTTTGTCTTATAGAAGTAAATAACGATGTTTGCTGCAAAGCAATGGAGCTATTATATCATAAAAGAGGACATTATGAAGATGAAACGATGGTACTATAAGGAATGTTTTTCTTCCTTTGATTGTCACTGTATTGTATGGAGAGGTTCTGTATGATTAAGAATGGTACATAGGTATAATGATGGTTGAATGCCCACTGGGGCTAGAAACATTAATATTAATATTATTATGATTACCCATGCTAATTGGACTAATTAGGAAATAAGCAAAATAATGAGGTATATTGATATTTGAAGAAATGATGAATGAATTGGTCGAATAATCAGATATTAAAAAGCAATAATGGTATGAGAGAGAAAAATATAATGAATATCGATTTATGTACTGATGTAATGAAGTAAATATCAGATTATGATTGAATAATATGGGGAATAACATATTCCAAGATGGCCCCCGTAAATTAAGGATGTTTTTTTGTCAATCATTTGTGTTGTTGCAATATCTATAATGTTAAATGGAAATGAAAGTATGGACTATTATTTCCCGTGAACAAGGAAGCCGTGCTCCCGAAACGCGTTGGGCAGGTATACGTTTTTGCTTTTGCTGGAATAAATATTTTCTTTAGTGATATCAAGTGACTGCAGCGTTTTCCTTTTGGTAAAGGAACGATCTTTGGAATATATATACACATATATATATATATATAATTTGATATATTACCTACTGGCAGTCACCAGTAGGTAGTTATAGTTAGGACCCAGTTTCCATTGAAAAAGCCTTTTTTGACTTGCCTATATCTTTGGCACTGTTTGACGAATCGTCACAAAATATTTGGAAAAAGTATGCTCGAGAATTTTGTTGTGCATGGGAAGTTTCAGGGTGATCTGTCAAGCGGGGGCTGAAAAAAATGGGAGGGGGTAAAAAAAAGTGCATTTCCCATTTTAATTCCCATATAGATTTTAGATACAACTACAGCCCAAACTTCTGGATGGAATTACAAAACATTTGGTCCATAAACAGTGCTTTTTTGTTATGTGGTGTAAATTCATAACGTAGTTTTTGAAATATTAAAAGGAAACCACATTTGTATATTTAGAAGTGCGAAGGCTTTGTGAAAACTCCTGATCTCATGCTGAAATCTGATTGGCTGCCAACACTTCAACCAGGAAATGTTGGCAGCCATTTTGAGACTTGGCTTTAGCTGAATCTCAAAGACAAGCGCAAAACAAAAAGAAAAGGGGGCAGGGCACATTTACCTTAAGCCCCTGACATTGGTCAAGGGCTCCCCTGTGACACCTCCAAGGCTTAAAAGTATTTTGTTTTAAATCACAGAGAAAATCATGGCAGGTCCAAAATGTCAATGTGATTTAAAGAATAAAAACATGGAGTTCGGCTTTCTCTGTAATTTTGCCCCCCTGTGGACCAGGTCTTGGTGGCATTTTGTGCAGACAAAAAAGAGGGGCGCATGAGGATCCCCTGCAAGGGCTTTCAAAAGCCCCAGGGACCAAGATAATATTAAATCAATAGGGGAGGTCCTCTGGACCACCCCCACTGGCCCAGGGACCGCCACCTCCCCAGGGCTATGCCTTAATACTATGCGGGCCGTGCTGCCCCACAGTACCCTGGGGACCACAATCTTCCTCCTGCAAGATAAAATATAAAAATTGTGATCCCTCAGGACTTTCACAAGATTGCAAAATAGTAGAAAGGAGTAGGTAATCTATCATTGCACTGTACTATGCACATTGTGATCTTAGGGAAGAGTATCAGTGTAGAGTTTATGCCATAATTAAACCCTACTGTCTGTCACTGTGTGGATTAGTCTCAGCAGAGAGACCAGTCCCTCCTCACAGTCTTCCGTACTCAACTGTCATGCAAGAGAGAAGTCTCAGTGAAAAGGCAAGTCCCTCCCTACACTCTACTACACTCACCAGTTATTCAAGAGATAGTTCTCAGCAGAGAGGCCAGTTACTACTCACACCCTACTACACTGACACACTATCAAAGAGAGGGGTCTCAGCAGAGCAGCCAGTCTCTCCCAACCTCCTACTACACACACACACACAAACATCATCCAAAAGATGTCTCAGCAGCAAGGCTATTACCTCTGCACAGCCTACTACGCATACCTGTCATCCAAGAGAGGGATCTCAGAGGAGAGGCCTATCCCTCCCTACAATCTACTGAACACATCTGTCATCCAAGAGAGGGGTCTCAGCCGAGAAGCAAATTTCTTCACACACCCTACTAAGCATACCTAACACCCTTGGGATAGTTGTCAGCAGGGAGGCCAGTCCCTGTTCACACCCTACCACATACACCAATCATCCAATAGAGATCTCAGCAGAGGGGCAAGTCCCTCCTCGCAGTCTACTATGCACACCCATCATCCAAGCAAGAGGTCTAAATGAAGAGGCTAGTTTCTCATCACACCCTTGTCATGCACTTCTGTCATGCAAGAGAGAGGTGTGAGAGGGGAGTCCAGTCCCTGTCACATCCTACTATATAGAACTATCGTCTAAGAGAGAGGTGTCAATGGAGAGGCCAGTTCCTTCACACACCCTACTACACATACCTGATGCCCTAGGGATTGCTGTCAGTGGACAGTGCAGCCCTTCTGCTCAGCCTACTACATACACCTGCCCTCCAAGAGAGTGTTCAGCAGAGAGGCTACTTCGTCCTCACAGTCTACTATGCATACTTGTCATCCAAGAGAGATGTGTCACTGGAGAGGCTGCTTTATGTGACACCCTACTATACACTTGTGTCATGCAAGAGAGAGGCAAGAGTGGACAGGCCACTCCTTGTCCACACCCTACTATGCACACCCATCTTCAAAGGGAGGGGTTTCACTGGAGAGATCATTTCCTTCACACATTCTACCACACACATGATGCACTCGAGATAGGTGTCAGTGGGGAGGACAGTCTCTTGCCACAACCTACTATGCATACTTATTGTCCCAGAGAGAGATGTTAGCAGAGGGGCTAGTCCCCCCTCACACTCTACTATATACACCCATCATCCAGGAAAATGGTCTCAGTGAAGATGGTAGTCTCTTGACACACCTTGTTGTGTGCTTGTGTCATGCAGAGAGAGGTGTGAGCAGAGAGGCCAGTCACTGTTCACACCCTACTGTGTACACCTGTCTGCCCAGAGACAGCACTCAGTAGAGAGACCAGTTCCTTTACACACCTTACTATGCACACCTGTCATCCAAAACAAACATCTTAAAGAGGAGCCAGGCCCTCACCACACACTACTACCCACAGTCATCAACTTGTAGAGCAGCTGCAACAGAGAGGCCAGTCCCTCGTCTCACCCTACTACATAAGCTAGATATCCAAGTGAAAGTTGTTAGCAGAGAGGCAATTCTCTACCCTCATCCTAGTATGTATGTATGTTTGTCAAACTGGGAAGAGGCCTCAGAAGAGAGGCAACCTCTATCCCATATCCTACTAGGCAAACCCATCACACTGTGTAGAGGGCTGGGCAGAGAAGTCAGAGTTTCCCTATAGTGTAGTGTGCAGGCACTTTAGACTATTAAGTTTTCAGCCTTTTTTTTATATGTTAGCTGCATGAGTTTGCTAGACTCTTACAGAAGTAGTACAAATATATGGGCGGAGGCAGTGGTTTGGGTGCTCCTGCTCCTATGAGAGTTCTGCAGGTATCAATATCCAAATAAAAAAAGTATATATAAGACAATGTAGAAGTAGGGTGGCTCTGAAAAGAGCCCTTGGGTTGACAGTGTGTACTGTTCAATTAGATGCAGAAGTGGGTTCATTTCTTGGTGTTATTAAGGAAGATCCTCTTTCCTTCAACATTGAAGTAACCTTCATCTTGCATGTAGACAACTGGCATATCACAGCGGATTTTGTTATAATAAATAGAGCTTGTGTCATGGTCAAAGAGAAACGTAGCAAATGTTTTATTAACATGTTTCTGGGACTTCTCAATCTTAGGACAAAACAGTTTAGACCATTGTCATTCTTGCTGTTGACACACAGTGGCTGTGTGAGGAAAAAGAGACATTGATTGTAGAAGGATCTCCTTCATTTGGATTTCAGGGCAACCCCTGTGATTGTGCCTACATCATTCCCATCACAATGTACTATCGTGAATTCTGAATGCTCACAATCAAAAATGCTCTCAACTATTGGAAACAATTGACACCATTTAATATGCCTGTGGCCAATCCAAGTAAAATCCAAGATCTCTATCAATACCACAATGAATTGCATATTCTCTAGTCCAGTGGATGAAGCTGTATCCCTAAATCCAGAGGTGAACCATGATGCAGTATGGGAATGCTCTTCTAAACAGGAGTGGGCAACAGAATGAGTAATTTCAGGAAGAATATAAAGTTACAAGAGAGGTAAAAATGGAAGGGTGGCAAAAGTAAACAGGCTATTGGTAGATTTGTGACAGTTATAAAAGCAGGTTAGATTGTGAGCAACTGCTCTTTATATGGTGCATAGTTATCGATTCAAGAATGTGATTTTTGTAAAGGAGTGTGCTGTTGGGTGACTTTGAAATTCTGCTATGATCCAGCATGAGTTTCAGGAGAGTAAACTACAAGCTTCTGTAAGTGATGTTTGCTATGTGGGTTCATGCATTCCTGCAAGACTCTTGACAGAAAGTTTGAAAAAGGACAGTACACATGTCATAAAGTGTATCAAACAACTACAAAATAAAAAAATAAAATACATAGTTAGGAGTTGTGTTAATGTAGTAGCTAATGTAAATATTGAAAACACCAGTGTCACATTAATATTGTTTTTGTGTGGTTTCCTGCAAGTGGGGTTTTACTGCCTTAAATATGCAGTATCCAAATTAGTTAGAATGCAAGTAACTAGGGAAGTAGTAGTAGACAAAACTGAAGAACAACAAGCCCCCAATAATGTGAATGTCATGAAGTAGGAGTTAGATAGTGCAGTTGGGAATTCAACTAGGGGGGGAATGTTAATATTGAAAAAGTCAATGTTGATGCTCACAATGATATGTTCACTATTAAGAATGGAATCACATCACCATTATTACATTCACCCATCATGAACTCTTCATCAACCCCAAGTAAGAATTATTTGTCCAGGCAGGCTCTGAGACCTAGGCCTGAGGTTACAGATTGACAGGTCACAGGTGGGACAGCATGTAGCCGGCAGACAAACGAGTTAACAAAAATCTCAGATCAATCCCACAGATAGGCACAGTGACACTCCAATGGTCCAAGGAAATTGTCCCCAATAAAAAACACTTGGCGAGAGGGGTGTGCACATTCCCATAACACCATAAAGTCAGATGCCACATGAAGTTAGGAACACTCAGCAAACCAGAACACAGCACAGTAACATGTAGAGGCCAGACATCTAGACACATTACCCACTGGCCCACATTATGTCCATGCAAGGTCGAGGCCCATCTGCATTTGTTATTAGGACCTTATTTAAGACTCCAAGACAATAAACCACATTCCTTAGCTAAAAAAAACCAGTAAAATTGTTTTTTGGTTCCCAGAGTATCATATAAAACACTGGTCAGATCGATTGTACTTTGAGACAGTCCTCAGACCCCCTTTCTGTAACTGTTCTCCAAACCTTAGTGTTCAATCAAACCAACTGTTCCTGTTTTGCCAAAAATCTCTTGTCTTTTGTTTTTTTCAAGGTAAATTCACATTCAAGCAACACTTGCAAAGCTCATCATAGAAGAATATGGTACATGTTGTAGAAATACTGTGTAAAAGATACATTTACTGTGTGAATAATGCAAAACTGAGGCAACATTAAGGTAAACTAAGATTTGACGTTCCCACTACATAATTCAGTAAAAGCTGTGATGTCTTGCCTGTCCTTATTGAATGTTCACATGATTATATCTGTTTCATAACCACAGAAATCTGAGATTGCCTTTAGTGGTGTGGAGGTGAAGTGAGTACAATCTGTTGCTCAGAAGAGGTAATTTAATTTTTGATTAAAAGATTTTGGTGTATTCAGCTACCTTGAACACACAGGCCCTCATTATGACATTGATGGTAAATCCCATTTACCGTCGCGGTGATGGTTGCCAACATTCCGCCGCAGTGGTGAATATCCATTCGCCATATTATAACACACACACCAATCTGACAGAATACAGCCACATACACAAATCCGCCAGCCCAAAGGTCAGTGATAAAGTGGCGGGCCCAACACCCAGACTGTTATACCAACAAAACAATGCCAAGCACATCATGACCCATGAATCACCATGGCAGACATTCAACAGTGGTAAACCATTGGCGGTACATACCGCCGTGCTCAGAATGGACAACTACATACAAAAGAGCACTACATTGGCCAATATTAAAAACACACACCTGACACTCATACACACACCACACCCACCCACCCAGAGCACTTTAAAACACACACCCACAATACCCACAACCCTTTTCAAACAACAATTACTGCCAGGAGATTGACACAAACAGCACAGAGACAACTAGACACACACACCACTTACACCCATACATCCCTCATGCACCCCACATCACACACCCCACCACATTACTCAACACACTTTCACCAACACACACCATATAACACCCATGTCCCCACAAAGGCACCCCCGTTTTGCAGATGAGGAGTTAAGGGTCATGGTGGAGGAAATAGTCAGGGTAGAGCCACAGCTGTTTGGAGCACAGGTACAGCAGATATCCCTTGCAAGGAAGATGGAGCTATGGTGGAGAATCATGGACAGGGTGAATGCCGTGGTACAGCACCCAAGAACAAGGGACGACATCAGGAAGAGGCAGAACGACTTACAGGGAAGGTATGTTCCATAGCAGCAAGGCACCAGCTCACCATACAGAGGACTGGTGGTGGACCCCTACCTCCTCCCCCACAGCTCACAGCATGGGAGGAGCAAGTCTTGCCATTGCTACATCCTGAGGGACTCGCTGGAGTAGCCGGAGGACTGGACACTGGTAAGTCAGCAATTACTACTCCTCACCCCCATACCTACATGCCATTTCACACCCTCACCCTCCCTCCCATTACTCCACGCCATCCCACAGACTGCACCTACACATATGACTAACCCCAAAGCCAAGCGTTCATGCCATACTAATACATGGACAGCCCTCCCAGCCCTGCATTGACACCCATCACCAAAGCATGCACAGCATAGGGGAACTAACAATCACACAATACATCACCATACACAAGCAAAATGTGGCAGGACAATAGCAACGATTGAGGGGAAGCCAGGGATGTAAAATATGTCATAGACATGAAGCATAATACATAAATTACATACCCACAGGTGCCACATCCAATGCCAGCGGAGAGGAGTGCCACGACAAACCAGTCCCCCAACAGAAGATGCCTCCAGTGATGACAGTAACTCTGAACTTCGGGATCTGGACTAACAACCTGGCCCATCATGGACCACTGGACAGCCGGTCACCCAAACCCATTCACAGTCTACCACAGAGCCTCCCCCATCAGTATCCAACACCACAGCACCTTCCCAGCCTACCCATACCTCTGTTCCCAGGACACGTCAATCAGCAGTGTGCCCACTTGTACAGGGACCCCAGGCCACACCTCATACCCAAGACAATAAGGGACCTGGAGTCAGTGGCAGTGGGCACACCGATCAGGGGACAGAGGCACAGGGCAACAGGGACACTGGGAGGACTGCTGTGTGCCAGGGGGAGGACAGGACCAGTGAACCGAATCTCCAGGAGGCATTCTCCGAGATCCTGGGAGCCTACCAACATTCCCGGGATACGATGGACCAGATCCTTGACAACATGCAGAAGAACAGGCAGCTGTAGGAGGGACAGTATCAGGGGATCACGGAGGACTTGCAGGCATTAACAGCATCCTGATCTCCATAGCAGGGGTGCTGGCAGACGTGGCCAACATCATGAGCCAGTCCATTGACCAGACCTTCACCTCCGCTGCAGCTAGTGGGTAGGAGGTACCACCACAGGACCCACAGGGCACCAGCACCCCTCCCCCTGCAGAAGGTGAACCACCCCACAAATGTTCCCTGCAAACCAGACCGAAGCCAGAGACACTTGCCAAGACCACCAATAGGAAATGAGACTCTCCTGATTATCCTCCTGTGTCCCACCCTGTCACCTTGTCCACTTTGAACTGCCTTTGCTCCTCTTCCTATGGCCCCTTGGACACTGGACCTGTGCTACAAACAGACTGGAACAATACCCTGGACCTTCCTCCATCATTACCCCATTCCATTGCACTTTTCTCTCAATTTCATAGCACTACAATAAAAACCCTTGAACACAACTTGACTACAATTTGAACAATGGAACCACAGCTTCAGTGTACATAATGCATTTAGACAGTTGGAATGGCGAGGTATGTTCTAATCTAGTCTGTGACGCAGTTAATGTCGATATGACCGTTGTCCTCCCCCATGAAACGGCGACCGCCTGTCCTGTATGTAGGGACAGGTGGAAGTGAGGTAATTCCGCCAATGTTGGGCGTCGTGGCGGAAGGCAGTCTTGCACCGCCATTCAACTCCTCATTGGATAATATGGGGCTCTATGGTGTACAGTGGCCAATAGGGATCTGCGCTGGTGGTGACGGTGTACACCGTCGCGGACGTGATGCCCATTTTCTATCTGATTCCTCACTTGTTTCCTGACCTTTAACAGGAGACCACCTACACTGCGTGTGCTGTTGTGACCTGTGTCTGGAACCTACCATGGCCCGGGTGACTGGGGAAAGGGCCCCTGCCTTCACTTCAGAGGAGTTGAAGTGACCCAGTATGGACTGCTGTATGGGCCTCCAGACCAACAGGTGAGTACACTTTGGGCATGATGCATGTGGGAAGGATGCATGGAGAAGTGTGTGCAAGCATCATGTCATCGGGGGTGGGGAAAATGCCTTGTGGTGGTGTGCGTCAGGCGTTGTGTGAGCCAATGGTGATGGAAACGGGACTGGTGGTCATATGTGTGACAGGCTGGATTGGTTGGTTAATGGTGTTCTCCTGTCTGTATTACCTCTGCAGTTCAGCACCCATCAAAAGAAAGGATTATGGTGTGCCATCGCCAAGGACGTGCGGACCCTGGGGGTCTATGGCAGGTGGAGCACCCACTGTCGGAAAGGGTGGGAAGACCTTAGACGCTGGGCATGGAAGACCAGTAGAGGCCCAGCTGGGGGTGACCTCTCAACAAGGAAGGGGCACCCGTTGGAACCTGACCCCACTGATGGCCCTCATACTGGGGGTGGCCTACCCAGAGCTGGATGGTCGCTTGAGGAAATCACAGCAGCCACAAGTGGGTGAGTACAGTGGGCATTTTTCAAAAATTTGGCAGGTGGGGTGGGTTCCAGGTGGTGCATGTGAGTTAATGGGAGTCCCTAAAGCCAGGCCAGACACTGCAGCATCACTCAACTCTAGGGTAATAGATGTATGACAAATGCAGGTGACCCAGCTTTCCAGGGCTTTGTGGGTACCAGGAGGGGTGCAGTTGACGGTGTGTGGCACTCATCTTGCCGTGGCATTTAGCCAAATCACTGGCAGTGCACTGCATAGTGCTCAAGCCTGATCCCTGTATGTGACGGTGCTGTGTATGCCAAATGTGGTGTTCGTGCAGTAATTGACCCAGTGTTTCCTTTGTCTCTCTCCCCCCCTTTTTTCTTCTGTCATCCTGTCCATGTGTGCATTAGCATCATCTGGCGGAGGAGCAGGGGCACCAGCGACAGAGGGAGCTGCATCCCACAGGATCCTGGAGGCAGAGCCCACCGATGCTGAGGGAACTAGTGGAATGAAGGGTGAGGGAAGTACCATGGTGGAGGCAGGAGGTGACAACACAGACCCATATATCTCCTTTGATGGAAGCTCCCTGATGGTGCCGGACACCGCTGTGACCACTCCAGCTGCAGGTACAGCTGCCACCCCCGTACCAGCACTGCCCTCCCAGTAGCCCATCAGTGAATTGCCAGTGCTCGCTCACCCAGGAGGGTGGGCATATCCTTCGTCCCAGGCACCTCAGGTCCTGCCCCAGTGAGCCCTGCTGCCGTGAGTGAGGAGGCTATTGACCTCCTGAGATCCATCTCTGTAGGACAGTCAACCATTGTGAAATCCATCCAGGGTCTGGCATCCCAGATGCAGCAATGCAATGCATTTCTGAAAGGCATCTACAGTGGATTGGCGGCCCAACAGAGATCCATACAGGCTCTGGCCTCCTCTCTGATGGAAGCCATTGTCCCAGTTTCTACCTTCCCCTCTCCAACTACCACTTACCAGTCCCAGTCTCCTCAACTCCAACCCATCCCAGGCACACATACAGACGATCATGCACACAAGACAAAATCCAAGAGTGGGACAGGCAAACACAGGCACCACACTTCATCCCACAAGCACTCACACAAACATCAGACAGTTGCAGATACAACCACACCCACTGCCTCCACTGTCTCCCCCTCCTCCTCTTCCTGCACCTCCCTCACAGTCACTTCCACACTCACACCTGCATGCACTGCGTCAACATCCACCCCCAGCATCACCACACCAAGCAGCACACATACCTCAATAGCAGACACCTCTACAACATCCATGCACGCTTCCCCTGTGTCCTTTCCCATCCTGTCTGTCCCCCCTTAAAGGACACAAATGCCATTACTCACACACCCAACCACCTCACATCAGCATTCTGCCCATACACCTGCACCCAAATCCAGCAGACATACACCTCCTATTACCACTCCCTCAACCTCCACTCCCATCCCTTTTCCCTCCTTCCTCCTCCCACCCCACCATCCCTAAAAAGGTTTCTTTGCCCACCTTGACCTCTTCCTTCCCCCTCTCCCGTCCTGCCCATAAGAGCAAGGTCCCAACAACCCAGCTCAGCACCTCAGCCAACCAGTCCACATGGACAGTGGTGGAACCAGCTAATCGTGGTGGCAAGTCAGTAAAGGATTCCACTCCACCAGCCAAGAAGGGGAAGGATCCCATACCTCCTGCCATGAAGGGGAAGGAGCCTGTGCCTCCTGCTTTGAAGGGGAAGAAGTCCTCGACTCCTGCCCGGAAAGCTATGGAACACGTACAACCTGCCATGAAGGGGAAGAAGCCCTCCACCCCTGCCAGGAAGGGTGAGGATTCCAGGCCTTATGCCATGAAGGGAAAGAAGCCCTCGACTCCAGTGGAGGCTGTCAGGGGGACACCTCCACCACTACCAGTGGTCAAGGGTCCCCCACTGCCAGCTGAGGAAGTGCATCCCTCACCATCAGCAAAGGCTGCCCAGGAGGCACCCCCATCTGCCACCACAGTGCAGCCATCACCACCAGCAGAGGCTGCACAGGAGGCACCTCCATCTGCCACCATAGTGTAGCCATTGCCTCCAGCAGAGGCTGCCCAGGAGACACCTCCATCTGCCACCACAGTGTAGCCATCACCACCAGCAGAGGCTGCCCACGAGGCACCTCCATCTGCACCACAGTGCAGCCCTCACCACCAGCAGAGAGTGCCCAGGAGGCCCCTCTATCTGCCACCACAGTGCAGCCATCACCATCAGCGGAAGCCATGTTGGCCACCCTCCATGGGCTGCTGTACGAGGGGCCCCCTCCAGAACCAGTGGGAAAGTCACCTACCTGAGATACTGTGGCTTTGTACTCCCCAGGACAGAGAACTGGGCATGGAGCCCCCTCCAGAACCAGTGGGAAAGTCACCCTCTCAAGATACTGTGGCCTTGCACTCCCCAGGACAGAGAACTGGGCATTGAGCCCCCTCCAGAACCAGTGGGGCAGTCACCCATTCGAGAGACTGTGGTATTGCAGTCCCCAGGACAGAGAACTGGGCATGGAGCCCCCTACAGAACCAGTGGACTTTTTCACGCATTCGGCTGAGGTGCCCCACACCCCCAACCCCCTGAGGTGCCTTCCCACTTGCAAACTAATGCCCCTGCAGAGTTCTATCCGGATGAAGTCAGGATTCGAGTTGGGTCTTGGACTGTGCCCTGTGGCCATGTGGGCCCTTAGTACATTAGACCGGGCAGTGGCTCTTTGTGTACATTTATACATATCTGTTTTACGTACAATTGGATTATTTATTAGCTGTTGATATCAATACATTCTCCTTAGTGCATTCTTGTTGTCCTCGAATTCTTCTGTTCTGCCATGTATTGTGTGCCATTGTTATTCGTGTGCAGCTAGTTGTGTGTATGATGTGTGTTTGTCAGGTGTGTGTCATGCATGTGTGTGTCACTCTCGTTTTCCTCCCTCCCTCCCTTATATGCTAGGTGGCTGTACTCACCGTCGGCGGCGGCGTTGGTATTCCAGGTGGAGCATGACGTGGAAGAGCATCGGAAAGACTTCAAGTTCGGGTTCCATAGCGGCATTGTTCTTCCCTGTGTCTCCAATGGTGAGTCCTTTTTCTTCAGTGATGCATATCCGCCAGGCTTTTGATGGCATTGGTACCGCCCCGGAAAACGTGGCAGATTGATGTGTCAAAATATGGTGGGCGGTACTTTGTCTTCTGCCTGGCTGTAGGTGGCTATCGCCGTGGTGAGTATTGTTTCTGCCCTGGCGATTGATGTGGTACATTAGCTGTCTATGGGAGTTATCACTGCCATGGTCATAATTTGCAGGTAATTAACACCAGCTGGTTGGCGGTATTACCTCCACTTTATCACTCACCCCCAGGGTCATAATGAGGGCCGCAGCCTTATTTGCAGGTACTTAAATTGTTTCATTACTGTATAAAGTCTGTGACTGACGATTTTAATAATATATTTATTTTAAGAAAAAGATTTAGAATTATGCTATTCTTAAAACTTTCACTGTCAGGTCTTTTCCCCTTCTTGTGCCAATCTTTTTTTGGGCTATTTTGGGTAGTTCGGGCTTAGGCTCTCATAACGTTTTGTCCACATAAGCTATTCACACCAAATTTGTGTCCTTTTTTCCAACATTCTGGGGATTCTAAAGGTACCTAATGTTGTTGGTTTCCCTGGAGGAGACCAAGAAATTAGCCAGAATACTGGTAAAATGTTTTTTTTTGGGGGGGGTGGAATGGGAAATGTGCTGCAGAAGAAAGCATGTGTTTTTCCCCTGCAAATGGCATCAACGAAAGGTTAGCGGTGCTAAAATCATCATCTTCCCAGCTTTCAGTCAGTCAGACTTGAATCAGAAAATCACATTTTTCAACACAGTTTTGCATTTTACTTGGACATACCCCTTTTTTAGTATTTGCTGTGCTTTCAGCCTCCTTCCAGTTAGTGATAGAAACGGGGGTGATACCAATGATGGATCCCAAACAGATAAACATTTCTGAAAAGTAGACAGAATTCTACATTCAGCAAGGGGCCATTTGTGTAGATTCTTCAAGGATTCCCTGCAGAAAGTAACAGTTGAAGCAAACAATATTGAAATTGAGTTGGAAATAAAACAGGCATTTCTGTCTACGTTTTTATCTGTAACTTTGTCCAAATATGGCAGATTTTTGAAAGTAATATACTGTTACGTCTGCTGGACCCTTCTGGTTGCTGTGCTATATAGAGCTTGTAGGTTCACCAAAAACCTAAGGTACCCAGAGCAAATATATGAGCTGCACCTTGCAATGGGTTTTCATTGTATACCAGGTATACAGCAATTAATTTTGGAAAATATAAAGAGTGAAAATTAGGTATCCAGGAAATCTATGTATTTCCAAAATGGGCAGAAGATATGGAGTTTAGAAGCAGTAATTATTTGCACATCTCTAAATTCGGGGATCTCCATACTAGCATGTGAATTGCAGGGCATTTCTCAAAATGACTTCTTTCTTACATACTGTATTACATTTGGAAGGCAAAAATGTAGAAAAAGAAAATTGGCAACAACACTTGTTCTATTCTGTGTTGTAAAAATGTTATTTCACTGGTGTGTGTAGGCCTAGTGCCCGCAACAGGAAATACCCCAAAACGCAACATTGACACATCACATTTTTTCCACTGATAACTGCTGTGTGTTTTGCAAAGCACCTAGCTGTGGATTTTGGGCTGTAGCTCAGTCGGCACTTAGGGAAGCCCATCTAACCTGCATGTTTTCGAAAACTAGATACCTAGGGTAATCTAGGATGGAGTGATTTGTGGG
The DNA here is from genome assembly GCF_031143425.1 of Pleurodeles waltl. Lineage (NCBI taxonomy): Eukaryota > Metazoa > Chordata > Amphibia > Caudata > Salamandridae > Pleurodeles > Pleurodeles waltl. Next base: position 805,866,137 of record NC_090442.1, on the reverse strand, counting down.
GCTCTCACTTGGTTCTGTCACCCAGAATCCTTTCCAAACCTCATAATTTAGGTTAAAGCACTTTTTTCTCCTATTTTGGTACTGTAAAGTTAGACCTAATGCCTGCGACAGGAAATGCCCCAAAACACAATGTTAACACATCAAATTTTTCCAATGAAAACTGGTGTGTTTTTTGCAAAGTGTCTGGCTGTAGATTTGGGCCTCTACCTCAGCCGGCACCAAGGGAAGCCTAGCAAGTCTATACATTTTTCAAAACAATGCACCCAGGGAAATCCAGGATGGGGGTTACTTGTGCGGTTCTCACTGTGTTTCGTTACCCAGAACCCTTTGCAAAAATCAAAATTTGGCAAAAAAACACTTTTTTCTCACATTTGGTTGCTGCAGAGCTTTGGACTCTGAGGGAGCCACAAACTTCCTTCAACCCAGTGTTTCCCCAGGTCTCCCGATAAAAATAGTACCTCGCTTGTGTGGGTAGGTCTAGTGCCCACAACAGGAAATGCCCCAACACATAACGTGGACACATCACATTTTTCAAATTAAATGAATGTATTTTTTGCAAAGTACCTAGCTGTGGATTTTGGCCTCTAGATCTGTGGGCACCTATGGAAACCTAGTAAACCTATACATTTTTGGAAATTACACACCTACAGAAATCCAGAATTGGGTGGCGTTTTGGGCTCACACTAGGTTCTCTTACCCAGAAACTTTTGCAAACTTCAAAATTTGGCTTAAAAACACTTTTTTCTCACATTGCAGTGCTGCAAAGTTATGGAATCTGAGGGGAGCCACAAACTTCCTTCCACCCAGCATTCCTCCAAGTCTTCTGATAAAAACGGTACTTCACTTGTTTTGGTAGGCCTAGTGCCCGTGACAGGGAAGGGCCCAAAACACAACACGGACACATCAAAATTATCCAATACAAAACTACTTGCTTTTGCAAGGGGGGTACCTGCGTTTTTAGTCCCGGGCTCAGCACCCATCTAGGGAAAGCTACCAAACCCAGGCATTTCTGAAAACTAGACACCTTAGGGAGTCCACGGAGGTGTAACTTGCGTGGATTCCCCAGCGTTTCCTTATCCAAAATCCCCTGTAAACCTCAAATTTAGCTAAACAATTTAATTTTCCTCACATTTTCGTGTGGGATCACTGCACCAGCACAAATTTCCTACAACCCAGCATTCCTCTTCGTCTCCTTATAAAAATGATACCTCCCTTCTGTAGGTGGGCCAAGTTTCTGTGACAGGGAAGGGACAAAAACATGCAGAAATTGAGAGGGAACCAAAGCAGGTCCAACAGGACAGTTTAAAAAAAAAATGTTTAGGCTGACAAGGGGGGCAGAATCTTTATCTGTATAGATGCAACAATGCTGGGTGGTAGGAACTGTGTGGATTCCTGTAGTTCACAGAAGGTTCCATCACAAAAATATAGGGAAAATGCCTGATTTCAAGCAAAGTTAGAGGTTTGCAGGGCATTGTGGGTAGGAAAATGGTGTGGGGTGAATGTGAAGCACACCACCTGGAACTCCCCCAATGTTTAATTTTCAGATGTTTCTAGGTCTGGTAGGTTTCTCGAGGTGGCAGCATACCAAAGTCCAAAAAGTGCATCTGCTCACTGTTCCAAGTGGGACTATATTGGGAGTTAGCTAAGATCTCTTGGCCCATATGTACAAAACCCCAAAAATGTAAATGCCCTCTTGCTTGCCATTGGGATGAGATGTTATGGTTTTCAGGGGGGCTCAAAGACTGATACCCCCTTTAGTTGGGGTGGGAGGTATAACTATGTGCATAGTGATTGACAGAAATGGCCAAAATGAATGCCCCCCCAAAGGGGAGCAACCTTTGCCCCAATGGGCTGCCCCCCCAAATGAAATACACACACACACAACAACCCCTGGTGCCTAAGTGGCTACTATCCCCCTTGGAGGCAGATGGGCCTAATAAGCTGATCTGCCCCGTAGTCAGGCAGAAATGACCATCAGTAATGTGCCCCCATGGGGAGCAACCCTTGCCCAAGGGTCCGCCCCCCCAAACAAAACACAGATACACAACAATCCCTGTTGCCTATGTAGTGTCTGCCCCCCCCTTGGGGGCAAATGGCTGTAATAAAAATAGGCCAATCTGCCCACAAGAGGGGGCAGAAGGGGCAGAAATGGCATAACGAATTATGCCCCATGGGGAGCAACCCTTGCCTATGGGGCAGCTACCCACAAATAAAATAATAATATTGACAAAATCCCTGGTATCTAGCGGTTTCTGCCCCCTTTGGGGGCAGATGGACCGAATAAAAATACAAAAAGTCAGGGTAGAAATGGCCTAAGGTATAATGACCCTATGGGGAGTGACCCTTGCCTAAGGGACTGCTTCCCTTATGTAAATTAATCAAAACAAAAATCTCTAGTGTTTAGTAGGTTTCTGCCTCCTTGGGGGCAGATCGCTCTAAAACAAATATAGCTGTTTCTGCCCCCAAGGGGGGCAGATACAGCCTAAACATATTGCTCCCAAGGGAGAGTGACTCTTGCTCAATGGGCCACCCCCCAATCACCAAAATATTTTTATAAATATATCTCTGGTGTCTAGTGGATTTCTGCCCCCCCTTGATGACAGGTCGCCATAAAAAAATGGCAGATCTACTCCCAAGTGGGGCAGAAACGGCCAACATAATGCTCCCAAAAGGGGAGCAACCCTTCCCCAAGGGGTTGCGCCCCACATAATCAAACAATTAAAATAAATCCCTGGTGTTTAGTGGTCATGCCTGCTGTACAATAGACTTTGGAGGAAAAGCAAAGCCTTTCCTTTCCTCCGATGCCTCTCTGACCTCCCCCTTACCCCTTCCTGAGGGAAAACAAATCAGTTTTTCCTCAGGACAAGGGTGTCGGGGTGATCTCTGATGACCTCAGCTCACAGTGCGTGCTGACATCATCAGATGTCAAAACGGGGTGGGGGGCAGCAGAAGCGCTGCCATCCCTGCCCAGGGGGGTGGCCCACAGGGGGAGCACTAGCATTCCCCCTGCAGTTCACAGCCAGAAAGAAACCGTTACGTCTGTGGCACAGCAGCGCTGTGCCACTGGACGTAACCGTTATGTCCATGGCATAGAAACGGTTCAGGGAGCGCTCTTACAAATATATAATAATCATTGTTCAAAATGAAGCCTATACTTCCCAGGCTTCACCCATTAAAGAACTGTAAGCAGAGAAGATATGTTGTCATAAAACTGATCTTGAATAGAAGAACAGTACACAGAATATGTATCCTGCTAAAATGTGAAAACAGAGGGCATAGTGATTCTGTTATATCTTGTACATGGAGTCTTTACTTTGTAGTGATGTGTCACAGTACAGGTACTTTTTATAAACTCCAATATTTACAGTAGGGTTGAGTCCCTCACTAAAGCTTTCACACCCACCCTTTACCCTATAGAGAGGTCTAAGCAAAGAGGCCATGTTATCTTAAAACTGAAGCATTCACCCTGTACAAACTTCTAAGGAAGGTAGCCAGTCTTTAATCAAACTTTACCCCACTTAATCTGTACCCTGTTAAAATGTGATATTACAAGGTCCATTGTTTCTCTTAATTCTTCTACACAGGCCCTTCACTCTGTTCAAAGTAACTAGAGAGGTACTATTAGTAAACATAATGATACACTGTGTTACCTCATAGAAAAGGGCTTTGCAGAGGGATGAGTTCCTAAGTAAAGCATTTTACATTTAGCCTGTATCCTATAGAGAGGTGTTACCTGACAGAGCATATTGTGATAAAGTAAACCATTGTATTCTATATAGAGTTGTTTGGGAAAGAATCAGTCTTTTATCAAAATCTACTATACAGAATTTGCAGCCTGTTAAAATGAACTGCACAGGTCCTAGTATTTCGATTATTCATTGAAAACAGATCCTTTATTCTGTTCCTAGGTGTCAAAAGGGAGGCATACTCTTAGTAAACTGAAAAATACACTCTTTGCAGAGGGGTGAGTTCCTCACTAAAGCCTTTCACACCCACCCTTTACTCTGTGGAGATGTCTCAGCAGAGATGCAATGTTCTCATAAAACTCAAACATTTACCATGTAAAAAGTTGTAAGAGCATGAGACTGTCTTTTATCAAATTCTACCAGACAGAATCTACACTGAGTTAAGATATAACACAAGCCCTGTGTTCCTCTGAAATCTTGTAGACACACCATAAATAAGATTTAAGTTGGCAAGTAAAGAACAGCAAAAGAAGAAAAAGAGACAAACCTACTATGGAAAAGCCTGCTGAGATTCAAGAATGGAACAGTGGAAACACAAACATTGAATTATTGTAAAAAGCCCAGTCCTTCATTAAAAGTTATTAACCACATGTAACATTTCTCATACAAGTGTCAGTTCCAATAAAACATGTTAGTCACTTATAAAAGTTGATATTCTTCTGGGAGAAAAAGCAAAAAATGCAACAGAAAGTGAGCAGCGAAGAAGATTAAGGAAGAAATAATTCAAATAACTTCATTAGAAGTTCTTCCATGGAAGAGTAATCTCAAACATTATGAGAAGCATGAAGATAGTGGAAAAGGGAAACAATTGCATCAGCAGGAAGAATTAGTAGGGTTCCTGGTAGGCAAAGCATTTGAGTTAAAAACAATAGTTATTTATTCTCATTTTGCACAGAATGAGCTGTTTAGATAAACTGGTTCATTCATTTAAAAAGAATTGTTGTCAAACTTAATAAAACAAACGTTTGCAGTATTTTCCAAGGAGATAGAACACACACACTTAGCAGAGGGGCATTTTTAATGAGGAAAGGGGACAATTAGATGGTCTTTGCATTTGAAACAGATGCTCATGGATATGAAATGAATGACAGTACACCAACCGAGAAAGAGAAATTAGTACCTAGACATGTAGAACACAATGTAACCAATTAAGGTTTAGGTCAAAGTCTTCACCATCCAGTTTTTGAATGGAAGTGCAGAAAGATTTGCAACCTAAGACAATAATCTATTGAGAAACTCAGACAATTCTTACCTAAATACAGAAGAGGAACTGTTAAACAAAAAATAAAAATACTGCAATGCCAAGATCCTTGTAAAAATAGACGACTGAAACACCTTCATGCTTAGCTCAAAAGATTTGTTACAGTACTTTCCATTACATACAGATGTTGTCTGTGCATTGCACTAAAATTTGCAATCTAGGAAGAAGGTTATATTTGCCAAAAGTCCAGCCTTTCACCTTTAAAAATCAAATAGCACTTAGTGAGAGGTACTCATTCTGAACTGTCTTCTGCTATCATTGCTATTAAAATGACATAAATCATATTGTCTGCAGATATTGTATTGAAAATCTGGATGATGATAAGATTCCTGCAAGAGGTGTTTATATTAAATTAGAATGTTTCCCATTCCACATGTGCTTGTACATCTAAATGTCTATGAAACTATTCTCCGCCAAATCTATGAAACTATTCTCCTCCAGATAGTGCATTCACTCCAACCAATTATTAGAATGGAGATAAAAAAATAAAAAATATGAAATTATCTCCTTCTGACTTTTGAAAGGTCTGAAAGGTAAAGTTGTGTATTTGCCTTTAAATAGGAAGGAGAATATTGAAGATATATGTATAGATCGAGATGAAAAAGAACCACTAGTGATTCTAATGAGTGGAGTACCTCCTAAAGATGATATAATTAGGCAGGAACGTCTAAGCATTGATAGGGTTAAGAAAGATTTGCAATATGTTAGGTCAAGCAGAGGAAGTATATGAACAATATAGCATGCATCCTCTATACTCAAACAATACGAGTGGTGCTTTTGAATTCTACCAAATGAAGTAAGTAAAAGGAGATTTTTTGTGTGTGGGAAAAGAGCCTAGAATCACAGAGTTTTCCAAATTTTTTCCCAACAGGAGAAGGTGGTCATTATGATGAACGTCCAGTAAAGATTCCTGCATCATAATATAGATTAAGTACATTATATTCTGAGGATTCCTGGTTTAGGCAAAATTTCCCATACATTTACCTTCTTTTGTTTGAAAGTTATCTTTTAGTGCTATCTCATTCTATAGGTACACGGTTCAATGATATCACTGCCAGAGATTTTGTAAAAAAAAAGTGCATGACATAGGTGAACTTCTAGAGAGTAACCTAATAATTGTAATGTCTTCCCAGGGTGGTACCAGTGAATATCAGTTCCATTGTCATGGTGACCTAAAGTGTATGTTATGCAATCTAGGTGCACTGTCTTGCTTTGCAACTTTGAGCTGTGCAGTGTATGCTTGGGATTATCTTCATGTCTTTCTCAAGCAAGTCAGTGCAAATATTGCAGGCATTAATTTTAAATCGCTTGGTGAATTGTGTTCCATTGATCCTGCAAATGTATGTAGGCACTTCAAGCAAAGATTTGAAGCTACACTTCACTTTATTTGTAACAAAAATAAGCCACCACTAAATGAGATTGTGGACTTTATCTGGAGAAAGGAGAATCAAGCTAGAGGTTCACCACATGTTCATATGTTATTATGCATGAAAGATGCACCAACATCTGTTAAGATACTGATGCATCAGTATTATCATTCATTGAGCAGTTTGTAAAATTTTAGATTTCAGATTATTCTCACAACAGAACTCTTTGGAAACAGGTTTTACACTTCCAGTGCCATAACTGTGAGAAACATTGTCAACATAAATACAGAACAACATTGACACTAATATTGGGGTCCTCATACCTATATATTATAAAGGAAGAGTAAAGAGTTTTATGTCTGCAGTGAGATACACTGTCAATGGAAAATCACATAAAACAAGTGTAATCTGAAGAGAAGTGATGCATCAAACCCTATCAATGATTACAATGCTTTAAATCTTTCTATGTGGAATGCCAACATAGATATTCAGTTTGTAGCAAACAATTCTATTTCTGTTGATCAATACGTCACTTCATATATAACAAAGTCTGAAAAGACAGAAATCAATGTTATATGGGAAGAGATAACAGTGGACAAGTCTTACAGTAAAATGCTTTAAAATTTCAACATAAAAATGTTTCCCCACAGTGAAATTAGAGCTTATGAATCCTGGGATAAGCTCATTTCTGCTAGCTTATATGGCAAGTCCAAATTGATAATTTTGGCAACATTAGGCCTAGAATCAACATGAACATGTGCGCTGGCATGATTTCCTGAAATTGAGTACCTTGCTCAGTTTGATCCAGTGAGCACCGCCTTTTAAAAACCAATATCATTGACACTGTTTACCTTAATCAGAGTGTTCATGAATCTTTGAATGAAGTAATGCAGTACTATACATACAGAAATAACATGAATAAAAATACTGATCACTGAAAGTTTGGAGTGACTGGCTGTAAAAGTTGTTCAGTGAGACATTCAAAGCTATGTCTAATTAATCATTAGAAACTGAGCTGTCAAACAGTTGAGAAAAAAGTATTATTTAACATGAGGAAACAATTGCTATAGAGGTTGCAATGGACAGTTCACGAGGCAGCCAGAGCTCAGACCTTAATAGTCAAGACCTCCTTGGTCAGCCTATCATTGAAAATGAGGCATCTATAGCTCTGAATGAAGTGGAAAATGTTCTGAGCCAAGTTAGGGGTGAGAGCACTGATTTAGGAAATGTGGTATCAGAACTTATTGAAGAATAGCGAGTATGCGTTTAACAAATAAGTAAATCAGTAGAACCTTGACTTTTGCATGATAAGTTTGATTGTTCAAGTACAACAATCAAGCCTACACTTCTCTGTGTTAGTGGTCAGTCAGGTACAGACAAAAGTTTTCTGATTAAAGTGGTGACTACATTTGTTTATAAGAAGTCTAGTTGTAATCTTTCATGGAAAGTGGCAGCTCCTACTGGACATGCTGCTTACAACATTAAAGTAATCATATTGCATCAACTACTTATGTTACCTGTAGTATATGACATCAAACTAGAGTACTTGAAGGTATCTGGTGATGCTTGTCATGACGTCTTCAGTGTTCTAAAAAGAACTGAAGGTCCATACTACTGATGAGTTTAGCATTGTTTCAAAACTATTGGCAGCTTTAATTCATTTGAGGATGTAAGAGGTCCTCAGAACTGACTATGATGTTCTCTTTGCTGGTAAGCACTTCATAGTTTTTGGTGAACATTTGCAGTTGACTCCTGTCAAAGGGCAACCAGTTTTTAACAAACTATTTCATGAAGAAACCAAAAAGTCCTTAGGAAGTACTGGAAATGTTAACCTATGACTAAAAATTTCAGTACGCTGAATTGACTCAAACTATGAGACAAGCTGCCGATATGATGTGTGATAATATAGTAAAATACATCACAATAGGCATTATTAGGGAAGAAACAAAAAAAACTCTTGTTCTGGCATGGTTAGCTCTCTGTTCCCAAAAACTGACTCATGTGCTTGTGTAATGCGAGATCTCTTGTGAAGTCATAAACAGATTGTGTCTCTCATTCCAACATTGGACGAAGACACCCAGTTTAACATAGAAATGTTTCATTTGGTAAAACAAGATTGTGAATCTTAATAGTAAAGATATAATGGAACATTAAGGTTTAAACTTACCACTTTGCCAATTAGGAGTGAAGAAAATGGAGCCACAAGAGAAAACAGTTTCACATACTGCTTGTTTAGAAAAGACTCTACATCTCTGTAAAAAATGCAGAATATTTTAGTGTCAAAATCTCAACTTCAAGGAAAAATTAGTAAATGGTGGAATGGAAAATGTGATAGATTTCATCACATATCCCAATGAAGCAGAATAAGAGTACATTTCATAACATTTAACCACATTGAAGGGGGCAAAGCACTTTGGCAGGTGCATTACTTGATTTTTGTTGGTAAAATACCTCTATTTCAGAAGAGAACAGTTTCCTCTGTGTTGGCCGTTGCTACCACCATTCACAAATCTCAAGGATTAAGTTCAGATGCAATGATGATAAATACAGGTCACACAGTCTCCAAATAAAGCATTTTTAAATGTTTCTTTTTATTGAGCAGAAAAAAGCAGCAAAATGCATTCATAGAAACAATCATTATCAATAATAGAAAATACTATAGGAAGAAAAATCTAAATGTTTCCCTCAAAACATTTGAAAAGAAGATTACGAGCTAACAATAAAGTGCAGCAGTGCCTTTAGTGCAAGTCAATACTTAATACAAGATCTTACAAATATAATATTTTGGCATTGGCTCAAATAGCAGAATCATCAGTTTAAAGAATACTCATTATGTATCATAATCAAGATTGGCATCTGCCCATCACCCAGTCAGAAGAACCTCCTATTGAAGCTGTTGTGGTGGCTCTCATTATAACAATGAGACTGCTTGATTCAGATGGCAGCACCACCGGATTGTGGGTAACTGAGTCCAATCCCACACTGTGTGACAACTCGATCTAACCCTTCCGGCCAGCTAGCAGTACCTCACCAGTACCCAAGGGTAGAGGTGATTTCTGGCAGCCATGCACATGACATTCCGATTTCTCAGGGGAATTGTGGTGGAACAGATCTTATCTTTTTCTCTCAGTTACATTTGTCTCACACATGCAAAGGACAACAGAAGCAGGACTTGGTTCAATGCATTTTTACTGAATCAACTGCATCCTAGATAAGAAGGCATGTACTACAATACTAAAGATAATGAAACATGATAAAAGCAAAGAGGTGATGAAAAAGTAAAACATAAGAAAAGTCCCACCATAGTGTCACAATGCTAAACATAGGAATTCATACATACGCCGCTAACATACTATATTAGAGCATAGCAGTGTTAGCCCTAATCTGTCCCTTAGGACCGCTGGGAAGACACCATCCGCCATACCTGAGAGTCCTTTCTCATGTAAGCGGAAAGCCCATCAAGTCTCAGTAGACAGCTGCAATGAAGCAACACCATACAATGGCAGTTTCTTGCTGGAACTTCCCTCTAATGTATAGGGGACAGAGAAATGTTTTAAAATTATACAACTACTGATCCCTAATGTTTACGTGAACAGGCAGGGAATGTAATGTTCTAATTTGTACCAACAACAATATTGCATACAGCCTTGAGCAAGCACAGAGTGAAGATGTTGTGCTAAGAAATGAAAATAATTCCTAGGTAGAGCGAGCAATAGATAAGGAATAAAAATATCACCACAAAATGAGGCTTCTGGTAAAATAATACAATTAATTAAAATGAATTACAATAAGGCTAAAGGACACAAGCTGCAGGCCTATGGCAGAAATAACGTACCATTAAAGTGATACTAAAATAACCTCACCACAAAGCAGAGTAGTGGTGAAAGTGCACATTATGTCTGAGGAATAAATGTCTAGAATGTAGAATTTAGAATGTTGACAACACATCTCCACAAAGCCAATAGATGTGCTAAAGAAAGTTTTGGTATTAAAGTGCAAGCAGTGCCCATGATGCAAATCACGCGATTATTAAAAAAAAATATCATAAAACAGTTATTATTATTCAAGTATTCAAGGTGCGTCAGTGCATCAGTGGCAAGTATAAGCCTGAACAAACTATAACTCATTCCAGATTATAAAAATTGAAGAATCCCAATGAGCTCCAATAACAGCAACTTCAACTAAAAGCTTGGTATTAGTAAATGAACAAATTGAGTGAAAGTCACCAAAGTATCCATAGCCCAAGCCGAAGAGATCTTGCCCGCTACATGATAAAATGGCCCTATGAAGCTCGGAACCAAAGACATCGACATAGACCTAGAGAAAAGGGGCACCAAGGTGACTAATAGATAAAATAAATTTCTTAACAGGCCCTACCACCTTGGCAAAAGCCTCTTCAAACGCTTTTTTACTTTTCATTTTGATTTGCCCTTGATGAAGCAAAGGGGCCTCTGGTGTTTTCGAACCCTGCAAAATCAGGGAACGGGCCATTACAACAGCAATTGATATAAGATACTGCTGGTATTTTTGCAAATGACCACTTCATTTGAAAACCCAAACAGCACCAACATTGGGGTCAGAGAAATCTCAGTCTAGACACTACACCTGATCGCATAAAAATCTTTCTGCCAAAATTGCTGAAGGCTAGGTCAATTTTTAGAAAATGTGGATCCATCCACCACTCCTCATAGCGTAGCACCTAAAACACTGAATGGGCATAGAAGAAAACAGCTTATGCGGCCTATGAGGTATATAGTTTTCTAACCACCTCGATGGAAAGCCATACATTTAAAAATGGCTGTTCTTAGTGATATCTGCTCAACCTCACTCAGAAACTCCCATTCCTGACTGTTAAATCTGCAAAAAAATGTCTACAGTAGTTCAGGAAGTAATTTCTGAATAACATGGTGCCATAGCAGATGGTACCAATTCCCTACGCCTGCCAACTTAGTTACATTTATATGATATGCTATCAGCCACATAAAAAGACTTGTAGCTTGATTTGACTTTCAGTGATCATTAAATTCAACAGGAAATGATCATAAACTGGGGAGTCTGATGCTGATTGGACCATGTAATCGGCTAACGTAGCCTGATAATATGTCTGGAGATGCAGTAGTGCTAAACCTCCCTGAGCTGAGTCCAATTGTAACACAGACAATTTAACCCTGGGCTGCGTGCTTGCCCTTATGAATGTTTTGATGACACTGTTTACTTCTTAAAAATTTGAACTTGAAATTCTAAGAGGGACATCAAAAAATAGAAATAAAAATAGAAGGAAGATACACATCTTTATTAGTGCTTCCCTACCGTTCAGCAACAGAGGTAGAAGAGTCCACTTCTGCAACAGATTTTTAACTTTCGACAACATGGCCCTATAATTTACCTGAAATATTTGGGAGTAATTGACTGACACACAAATTTCTAAGTGTTCCTAAGTATTTAACATGGTGGCGAAGCAGATGGCACCAATTCCTTATGCCTGTTAATTTGGTTACATTTATACCAAATGTTATCAGCCACACACTCTCATTCATTGCTATGTAATTGTTTTCTAAAAATCTGCTTATTTGATTGAATCTAAAACAAAATAAGGGGCTCTGATTTCCAGATTGCTGTACCACACAATTCCATATTATCAAATTTGCCAATGGTCAAATTGGGAGTAGCTGTTTAACATAAACATTGTAAGTATCTAATTGGGTGATTTGGAATCAACAGCAAGCTAGCAGGGAGTACTGCATTACACAGAAGGAGCTCTGTGTTCGCTTGGTTGGCTTTATACCCGTTTGTTTGTGTAAAACAGGTAATTTTGTCAATAACATTCTGATATTTAGCCTCTCAGCCTTTAAATATTAAATTGCGCCATCAGCGAACAAGTTGATCTTTGTCATCTCACCTCTGGGAGGCAAAATCAAAGGGTTAGCACGAATCCTAACTGCTAGGGGCTCTATAAAAAGAACAAAAAGCAGTGGGAACAAAGGACAGCCCTGCCAAGTGCCACACTTTATCCTTACAGCCCCTGCTTCCTTAGTATTAATGATGATCTTGGCCTCTGCTCCATTATAATGTTCTTTAGGCATAATGATCATTGGAGGTAAAAAATCGAAATTTTTCCAGAGTAAAAAAAAGTGCCTGCCAGTTGACTAAGTCAAATGTTTTTTGAGCGTCCATCATTAGTATTGCCACCTTTTTTATGTTGATTGTAAAATAAACAATAGCTTGAATCAAGAAATGGGTATTAGTGGCCATCACCATACAAGTCAAAAAAACATTTTGGTCCTGATGGGCACATGGTGCAAGGCACTCAGCCCAAACCTTCGTAAATATTCTGTAAACAACATTCAGCAAGTATATGGGACAATATCAATTAGGGTCTAATGGATTATTGTCTTTTTCCAGGAAGCTCACCACTACTGACTCTTTGGAAGTCTTTGGAATAGATACAGATTCCTTTATATAATTAAAGACTATTGTTAGAAATGGAAGCAATTCTGCCCTATAGGCTTTATAAATTTTGGTAGGAACGCCATCACTTCCACTGGCTTTAGCATTCACCATGCTTTTAAGTTCTGAAGTTATGTCCCCTTCCACTATTTGCTTTGACAGAACACTCTTCTGGTTGCATGAAACTTGAGGTAGTGGCACTAAAGTGAAATCGTAAGACAATTGCTCTTGCTTTACTGCCTGATCTTCTTCATAGATCTGTCTGTAATGATGGAAACATATCTCAACTATCCTTGCAGTATTGGCCTTAATTAGCCCAGTAGATGGATCTTCAATTTGATTGATTAGCTGCCTACTCTTCTGGCTTTTTGTTGACAATGTCAGATATTTTCCCATATGCTGACTCTCTTCATAGAGCTTCTGTTGGAACGCTTTACTCTCTGTGGTTACCTCTAGAAGAAAAAAATGCCTAAGCTCTTGCGTGGCTCTGGTAAGCTGGTCTTGTGCTACCTGCCTAGCCAATGGGTCCATTGGCTTTGAGGCTTACCTTATCATGACCTCCACTGTGGCCTGAAGACTCTGAATCTTCTGAGTCCGGGCCCTGGCTAGATTATCCTTGTAGGATATCACCTGTCCCCTAAATGCTGCCTTAAATGCCTCCCATGCGATTAAGATGGGAGCGCAATTTGAATTAATCTAAAAAAACTCCCAAATGAACTGCCACATTTCAATTAGCCAAGTTTGATTGGAGAGGAATGACTTATCAAATTGCCATTGTGGCCTCTTTACCGACCCAGCTCCAGCAGAACTATAAAGTGGTCTGAATAAGAATTTGCCAAATCCTCGACCTTCCCTCTTATCAATAGCTTCGATAAGAGGGGAAAGTCTGTTTGAGAAGTGGACTGAAACCTAGCAAAATAGCACATGTATTGTGTAAACTTGGGATAGATGAGGTGCCATGGGTCTACCAGTGCCAGATCCTGCTTAATTATATTCAGGAGCTTGGCAGCCGTAGGCGTAAGCTGCCTCACATGTCTATTAGAGGTGTCCAAAGGCAGGTCACCTTCTGCATTGCCATTCCAGCTGAAGCTAAAAATGCCTGTAAATAGTTTACAGGGATGGAAACACTCTGGGAGTTATTTTTAAAACAAGTTTCCTGTAAAGATTATTTCTGGGTTAAAGGAAGTCATCCATTTTAACAAAGCACCTCACATCTGTTTATTCAAGACCATTCCCATTCCAGGTGATAATTTGTATCTGCCATGCCATTCTTCACTGCAGTATCAATCTTCGCCCCTATCCAGCCTTGCAGGACCTCCTTAGGCTAGCTGAAGTACCTCTCAAATATCATGGAACATGCAACATAGCCACACTTATAACCCTTGCATGGAACCTTCCTCAGACCAAATTTGCCACTCTGTCCCTGCTCATTTTTGGGTCCCCCTATACCCCTAACCTTATACCCACCTTCCATCCCATATCCTCCTACCACCCCAAAGCTCACCCCTTACTGACAGGAAGGACTGCCCATCTTGCTCCCTGCCACCTTCCAGCACAAAATGGGTGCTATGTTGATGCACCTGACTGTGCTCTGGCACCTACTCTTGCCTCCCCTCTGCAGAAACACCAATCACACAGACAGTGCAACATACTAATATGCAAATCACAAAATTCAATGAAATTGACAAAAACAAGAACTGCCTCTGCCCTCCCTGACATCATCACCTCCCTACCTACCTTGTGACACAAATAATCATAGGCCAATTCCCCCAGCAAAAATATGACGCAGGGCTATTTGGAGTATGGGACTAGTGTTGCAATATGAAAGAATATTGAAAGCACTGAAAAAGGAAAATGTGCAGTGCAAGACAAGAAGTACATGCTACAGCAGTCTAGTAGGCCATCTCAGAAACTTAAAACAGCAAAATAATACAATGCGCTCTAGACCATCTTAACTACAAAACAATTTGAATTGTAGACAAATTCCCACCCCCACCATCATCCCACCCTCAAGCTCCTACATGGTATCATTGAGTTGATGCTCAACATCAAATTGTGCCCTATATGTATCTTCTTTTAACCCACCACCTGATGCAAAAGGGATTGTGCTTCTTCTAAAGTAGTACAGAGTTTGCCTTTCAACAACACTTTTAGCTTTGATTGCTGTAAGAGTGAGGCCTGAGCACAAGCAGATTTGTACTGGCCAAATAGTCCCAAAATGTCTTGCCTCTGGCGGGCTGCAGGGACTGACATATCGGAAAAGATTTGGAGCTGACACACATCAGGTGCTGTAAAGATACATTTCTGAATTGATTTTGCAATGACTTGTTCTTTCATGCAATAGTCCACGGAGTTCACAATAATTATGCAGTCTATTGGAATTGAGGAGCAGGTGAGCTGGCACCCGATGCACCCTCACCATGGTAAGATCAGGGGGAACATGTTTGAGAATATGTGATCTAATCGAGTAGTCAGCAAGGTGTGAGATACTCTTGTACTTCTCAGAGGCTTCTTTGCTTTCGGGGACCCCAACAAAGCGTAAATTAGATCTTCGGGCATAGTTCTCCAAATCATCTACATTACCCTGTGACATCCTCAGCTTTTTTTGTAGGCTCACAAGCTCTTTGTCCCAAAAGAGCAGGTGATCCTCTAGATCAGACACTCTTTGTACAACTGCTAGCAGTCGCTTGGGATTTGCAAAACCATCACTTCAATCTTGCCCAGTCTTAAGTGAAGTGTTGCAATTTTGACAGCATGTGAGGATTTGAGTGCTTGAATCTCAGTTAACATAGTTTCAAACAGGGGCTGGAGCA
Source organism: Pleurodeles waltl (assembly GCF_031143425.1). NCBI lineage: Eukaryota > Metazoa > Chordata > Amphibia > Caudata > Salamandridae > Pleurodeles > Pleurodeles waltl. The sequence continues at coordinate 805,850,503 of NC_090442.1, read as the reverse complement.
AACCTAAATCCACCATAGGGCTTTACTGATTGACCGGGGCAGAGATAGTGGTAGTGCTCCCATCGGGCAGATGACACTCCCCTCCCATTTGTTCTAGGGTTTCTCCATGCTCCACCTGTTCAGGAAGCCGCACTTCACCAGGGAAGAAAGCTGACATAGCTGATGTCAGAGGGAAACCCCTTCCACAGAATGTTGGTGTTAATTGCAAGCAGACAGCGGCTTGGATTGAGCCAGTGTAGCAATATCTTGTGGCCACTCACTCCTAGAATCTTGGAGCTCCAACCCCTGTGGAACACCAGTCCCCACTCCCCCAGTCTTAAAGAATTTGGAAAATAACAAGTATTCTCTTAGTCCTTTATCATTTTTTTTGGCCTTCTTTTGCCACAGTGAAGACCATTAGACCCGTCTAGAATCAAAATATAGGAATTAACATAATTTTATGGATGTGTGAAACCACCTTGCGTCAAGGACATGCAAGGTAGGTGGTCCTGTCAAAAAAATTACTTTAAGCCAGTAGTGCTATATTCATCCCCCAAAAAAATGATGCACGGGTGGGAGGTGGACCCAAGAAATGACAAGAACCCCGTTTTGCATCAAATTTTAATGCCTGGGTCTGACCAGGCTTTAAAATGAGGCACATACATGACTACAGAATGAAAATTCACAGAAAAAGCATGTGCTCTCTCCAGGACAACATGGTAGTTGTACTGCTCCAGCTAGGCACACACTGCAGACGTCCGCAATGACAGCTGCTCCCTCCACCTCCACAACAGCAACCCCAAACACTTCTACAGCACCCACAAAGGCAACACAGAAGGCAGAAGAGGATAACATACCACCCATCGCAAAGCTCCTCACTGTTCTGCATATGCTGGCTTCTGGATCCTTTAAGACAACAGGGGCACTAGTGTCTGGTTTCTCCCAGCCATCAATATCTGTTTTCCTGCCTAAGGTCCTAGATGGCATCATTTGCCTCCCACCCCACCACATCTGCTTCCCAAATACCCAGCAATGGCAGCAGGAGACCAAGCAAGGATTCTATCTGATTGCTGGGTTTCCGCATGTGCTGGGTGCAATGGACTGCGCCCATGTATAACTGGCGCTACCTGCAGCTTTGGAGCACCTATTCAGAAACCACAAACACATGCATTCGATAAATGTGCAGGCCATTGTGGACTACCATGGGCTTTTCACCAACATCACAGCCAAGTACCCCGGCAGCGTCCATGATGCTTACATATTCCAGCATTCCACCATCAACGAGCAGTTCCAGGACGGACAATATGGCAATGGCCTACTTGTCAGTAAGTCAACCAACCAATCAATACACACACAACACAACAAACCTGTAGGACAAACAACATATACACCACAACAAAGACGCATGGGCATGGGACCCCAGATGTACTGGCCAAAACGCATATGCAACATGCCGCAGCATATCACAATAATTGGACATCACAAATGCAGACACCCACATGTACGTAACACAGCCACAAACGAACAGCCACACCACGTGAAGGAGAGCTAGTGATATGTCCCCTTTGCATACAGAAGAAGACCACAAACCACTTCAAGTGTACACTGATTGACTACTAAGTACATTTCACACACATTAGACCAAACCAAAAATAGCTCCGCCATGTCAATGGCCCATGGCATGTGCATGTAAAGAAAGTCACACCTAGGCACATCTTCACCTCATTCATGGCGTGCAAGACTCAGGCACAATCCACATCAAATGCTACCCAAGTGGTGCCAACTACAACTACATCCCATCTACACATGCCTGACATACCTGTAGGCTGCACATACATCTCTCGAATGCATTGTATTGCACACATAGGAAGACTAATGTACCAGCCATTATAGACAATAGGGGAGAATCATGAGAAATGGTGCCACAACTACTCAACTGACACCTCACATGCTTCACTTAGTGCCCCCTAACACCATCATGCCTGTACTGTAGACTATCAATAGTACACCATGGTGCAGATTCTCTGCTAAACTGTAATGTACATGGATGCCATAGTAGACCCCTGTAGGAGTATGGAGGACATGACTGGCCATACATGCACTGTACTAAGTGATCTTTCCGAAAAATAGCTGAACCACCTCCCAAAGTCTGCACTGTGCATGTGTAGTAAGTCTGGCTGACAATCCAATTACTAAGAAGCTAGGACCTGCACTGGTACCAAATGTGATCATTATACTAATATGTGATACACACACTTGGACAGCTGGACACTCATCATGAGTTTGTTGTCCAGCAGAGGACGCTTGGTAAACTTCCAATACAGTTAGACTGCTAATGTGCTCTAAACCCTGCTGGCCCAATTAGGAGTTCACTGCTGGGCCTGTGGGAAGAAACATTATTTTCCGTATGCCAGCTCAACTGGGAAGAGGGCCAAGACATTGCAGCTGGTCATAAGTAATCCGGCTGCAATGTGGCGATGGGGCAGGTGCAGCAGCACCAATTATGAGTTATTACTGCATGTAATTCCTGCATTGGAAAGCGCTACAGGTCTGTCCATGTGGGCCCGGCACTGCCCATGTCAAGTGCATGGCCAGTGCAGGGGCCTCCAGGGAGCACATGACACCCACATTCTGCCAACCTTTGCATGGGGCTGGCAGATTTGGTAGTCGAAATCCAGAGGGTAATGCTGCTTGCAGTACTGCCCTGGCAGATTAAGACTGCTGGGACTGCCAGGCAGCTGGGGGGTGGCAACCTTGCAATGTTGGAAGTCCAACTGTGGGAGGTCCATCATGATCATAATGAGGCGGTTATACTGCCACTGAGTCTGGCATTCTTGAGACCACCAGATGTGTAATGAGGACCAAGATGCTTGACACAACCATCATCTGACACTAAGGCCCACTAAGTTTTACACTGCATGCATAATGCCACATGCCTACATCGACGGAAGAGGCTGGCTTTGTAGGGCAACTATACTGGCTACACATCTGACTCCATTGTGCTGCAGGGAGGTGGTACCCTCTATATAATATGAGGACCCTGCTACTAAAATGTACTACATAAAACATGTTACATACATGATGAGCATACGTATTGGAATCCAGATGGTCATATACAGGTCCTTGAGTCAGTACCCAAGAATGACATGTACATCAACACAATAAAATTGAACCATATTACAAGACCTGGAACATACACAACACCACAAACACCTCTGATTCACCACTCAAACTGCTACCAGATACTGCATGGAATATTCCAGATCCCTCTCAACTCTTCACTAAATTTCTCCCTCTTATCTTTGCATCTGATTAAGGTTATGGCATACAGCTGTGTGTCATGACCCCATTTGCAAATCCAACTACCAATGAACATCGTCCCTACAATGAAGCACACCAGAAAACATGCAATGTGGTGGAGAGGAGCTTTGGCCTTCTCAAATCCCGGTTGAGGTGCCTGGACATGATAGGAGGAAGCCTCCTGTATGCTCCCTCGCTGGACTGCAAGATCATACAGGTATGTGCTATCTTGTACAACGTGTGTGTCAGAAACAATGTCCCCTGGGATGGACAAGTAGATGTCCACAATGAGGAGGATGATGAGGATCAGGACCTTGAGGGGGACCAACCAAACACAGCGGCAGGAGTCCACAGGAGACCAACAATTGTTGACAACTTTTATACCCTGTCAACCCAAAAAGTACTTTGTAAATATCTCTAATAAATTTTGTTTTACAACGTAATCCTTGGTCTACTCATTGTCCAACACATATACCATTGGAAAGTGAATCTAACCTCAGGGAGTGTGTCAGAAACACAAAAATAACAAGTATGGTTCACACATCTTTGGTGATGTAGGGCGTTCTACAGACTCCATCTCACATATCAGTGACACCCAAATCCCTGGCATGTGAGTTCTGTAGGCCAAGATCCATGTACCACCACATATATTGTTACATCATGTGGACAATGTGCAATTTCATGGGCCAATCACCAACACAACACCATCCCTAACAGGTGGCATGCAAGGGGGGGCACATAAGATAGGGGTTGTCAAGAAATGAAGGTTAAGTAATGTCAGAACTGAACACTGTCACTACTCTTTTTGAGAGCAGCTTGGCCTGCACCGTACATATGTGTCAAGGGGGGACATCATAGATAAAGTTGCTTCTTCAGTAATTGCCCATAGATTTTAGTCAATGTTGGAAGCTGAGTCTGCACAGTGTGTCCATGGGAATATGTACTGCCACTGCAATAGGCCACATCCCTGACACATGGAGGACTGTAAATCATGTTTGGCACATACACATTCATTGGGGATTGGTCAATGGCTTAGCAGTGACATGGAGCAGCTACAGGTGTTGAATCCATATACAAACACATAACAGAGTGTATGGTCTATGATTTTCAATAGGAGAATGCATCTACCAAGTGATAGTCTGGCTTGAATGTAGGCAGAGTATGTAACACAACCTATCTACATAGGATGCACACCTGTCACACAAATAGGCTTGATTCACACATGCCTACTGCTAATAATGAGAAATAAATGAAGACTAATGTATGGGTGTCCATCTTAGGTAGCAACAGGTATGCCATCATCCACAAAGATTGACCCCTGTCTGCATGTCTACACAGTATGCTCCATATGCCAACATTGCACAGTACATAGCAATACAAACCACTCATTGTCACTTACATGACAGATCCATTGCTTGGTTCCAAATGTAACTAAATAGCTCATACATGTACTGGTCTCCGATATCACAATCATGTGTGGCATGTGCAAACGTGCAGCATTGTCCTATACAGTCAGAGACCCACATCACACTGAGTGGGAGCAGACACAGCCATATTGTTAACATCTGGCAAAGGATAAATACAGCACTAAGAAGATAATACATCTCAACATCAGTCAGTCATGGTAAGAGTCAGCTAGGTAGTGGCATGCTGGGAGAATTGCATTGCCATGCTCACCAGTATATGTGAATGGACAGCTCTGAGATACCCACAAACTCTTGCTGATACAACACGCCATGTCACGTGGAGACTACTCAAGTGCTGTGGCATATGTAATGTCATGTGTGTCTGGCACTCATTACATCTCACTAATATCGCCAATGGGACATTGACTACTGAGTTGACAGTCATAGGAGAAGGGAATATCTCCACACTACACAATTCACATGTTGCACCCTGTCCCAATATCACCTGACAATGTTGCTGTAGAAGATGTGTACAAGGTGCTAGCAGACAAAAGACTGGGAGCAATGGAGAACACAAACATACCTCATGGGTCATGGCAGATAAAAGGGATAATGACGAGACAAACACCAAAACAGACACTGTAAGACACCAATGTCTACATGTCAAACTTTACCTGATGCACAGAGAGGGTGGGCATGTTAGTTCATGACCCAGACATGTTTGCCACCACCATACCTTGGTATTTGGCCTTCGCATGGCACCAGAACAGGAGACAGTCACATACAACTCCATCTGTACCATGTAATTTGTCCAACCTTTATGTCACAACAGTTATGCATCCCCTAAGCAGGCTGAACATGGACACAACTTTGGACTCCAAAACATCCATACATTTCCTACATGTGTAAGCACACGAGTTCTATACCTGAGGTGGGAAGCCTGACATCTAGTACTGAACTGGAATTCATTACAACCAGGTCTGTATGTCCACATTTGTGCATGTGTTTATCTACTAGGGAGTGTGCATAGGCTGGAAAGTAGCTATCATAAATGATAGAGATCCCAGCTAAATAAACCCACGCACCACTGCTCTGACAACATTAACATATGATAATGTCAGATGTTTGATGCACGTGCACAGGGGTCAGAGTGAAGTGGACCACCATTAACCTGCACTTTCACATGCTACCACAGGTTTGTGTTGCCACACAAACTCACACATTGATAAAGATTGGTAGGTCTGTCAAATATGCCACACTGCAACACTGCAATACAGTGGTACGGCACTGTATGTGACAGTCATGGTTGACATGATGTTGACATATCTGAAAATACATTTGGAGGCAGGCACACATATCCAAAGTTCTCTGCACACATGTACCACCATAATAGGCCAGCCATGGTAATGTGAATGGATTCACTACAAAATGTAACCTAGCAGCAACATGGTGGCATAGGTGTCACAAAACCTTTGAGAGTATAAATGTACCTATCAATTCTGTACTGACATACAGAACATAGACGCTAGTGATGTAACTACACAGGCAACAGTAAAAAAAGACAACTTCTGTCTATGCAGGAAGATGTCAATGTGAGCTTGCACATCTCCTTGACACAGCAATGTCATGATGTATGACACAAACGACACAACACATGTCCATACAGACACATGGCATACAGTATTGTTCACCTACACAAGTGTCCATAACATCTGCAGCAACTAAGATGCATAGGAAAATCCATGGCACATGTGTATCTGTCCTATAACTAGTTAATTACGATAAGTAAGCAGTGAGTAGACACACATGGACACTCAACTTGACAGGGGATACATGATGTTAATTCAGTCCCAGTCCACTGCATACTCTGAGTACAAAATGTAATGATTTACACATGCCTTAACATGTGTTTGACACAGGGTCTAAATACAAATATGTCTGTAGGTGTGTAGACATGTATTTCCACACAGACATAACTATCTACTCCACTTGCTACTCACTAGTCATACACATATCTTAACACATACCACACATGTGCCAACATACATGTGGACACATGCACATATGCACAACGTATGGGTGAGTGCCTACAGCTGAGTCATGAATACATGTATTGGTTGCACATACCAATGACACTGCAATGACATTCATGCATAGACTAGCACATGTAGCCAAAAAACATATACCACATAGTATAACAGCCCATGTAACATATGAAATGAATTAGGGTGAACTCAAGGGCTACAATGGAAAAAATGACGCGATTCCGATATGCGTAAAATAAATTACATTAATGCATCAACACCGCAACGTTGCAAAAATGACGCCTGGGCCCTGAGCGGCAATTCAATGTTACCACTACTCTCAGTGCACCATGGGGAAAAATTGACGTATGACTATAATGCGTCTAAAAAATTTAACACGCATGATGCTAAAAATGTGACGCACACGCCCAGGAAGTGACGCAAAGGATATCCTGCCTGCAAGTATTGTGCAGTAAGTGTAGTTTCACTTTCACTTCCCAGTCTGTGCCCCTGGGACTATGTGTGGTTGTGTTTTGGAGGTGCTGGTAGATTTGTGGTGTGTTTGGAGGTCTTGTTGTGTCCCTTATGTTGTATCCTGTGTTTTTGGTGTCTAAATTGTCTATTTACTTGTTATTTGTATTAATAGTGTACTGTTTTTTGATTGTATTGTGGGTGTCTGTCTGGGGTAGTTTAGTTCTTGGGGTAGTTTGGGGAGTTTAGGGTAGGTGTTGGGTTTAAGTTTCCTTTTTATATAATTTTGGGTGACGTCCTGTACCCTTTTATGTCTGGGAAGGGTAGGTTGGGGAGAATGTCGCCTGATGAACTGGGGGGTTCATATGGTTGGTGGCCCCTGATGCTGCAACTGGGTGGCCAGGTGATCCTGGGCTACCCCACTAAGGCAAGGCAGCTGCAGTGGGGCAAGGTCATTTACCATCTGGCGAGGATATTCAAGGCCGGACGCAGTGAGCCTAAGTGATGCTTGTAATGGTTGTGAACATGTCGTGTGCAACCTGTATGAGGAGTTTCTGCCCCATTTGAGGCCTGCAGTTCAAATGTCGTACAATTTAGCCAATGCGGGACACATATATGATAACCCTGCATAACCATCACAAAGGGGCATATGTAGGTGCCCCTAGCACAACCTTTGCACTGCCATAGTGTCATATGATTGACGGTAAGGCGCGCTAACCTCCCATTTACCCTGCATAGTCTTTACAAAGTGGCGCAATGCAAGCCACAATGTATGCGAGGGGGCTCTTCTGGCACAAAGTGGTCCTCCATATTAGCACAAAGAAGTCAATGAGACTGCTGCATGCCATTTGTGGTGGATTTCCTAATGCGTGCTATTTGCAGGTGTTAAGAATATGCTCCCATCATGATCAATGGACCCCTGGTGCTTAGCAGGACTTGGGGAAAAAATGATGATGCTAATTCTGCAAAGCGCCAGACTACTGCTAAAGAATTTTGATCCTACTCCCCCTAACTACCACCATGGTGAAACGTCTATTGGAGACAGCGCACACATTGTGCTAATAGGAGTGCACTAGGGCCCGCACTTGAACAGGCCCAGCACTAGGTGCTGCGCCACTTCCATATATATGGCCCCAAGTGTAGAAATGCATGCACAGTTTAGCTTTCTGATATACAGCTAGGCATGACGCCTGTGCCAGGAAAGCCGACATGAAAGGGTGTGTAAAAATTAGTTAGGGAGGGCAAATTCCAGACCTCAGTGTCACGACAAATGTTGCAAAGTATGAATTCCAAACACTGTAGGGTTGCTGAATGAAGGTGTGACATTTGTGCATAGAAATGTTTGAGAAGGGCCCCTATGTACGCAGCAGATGTTTCTGTGATCTGTGGCATCTCCTGCTGAGTGCATTATTGGCCATCACATGTATACATGATGTTGGCCCACTCTGCCATCATGCTGTGACCTAATAATGACTACGCACACACTGGATGTGAATAAGGGATGCACTAAGGCTCACAATGACAGTATAGATCAATAGGTGCTGCAATACTGTAGTCCTTTCGGCCTATTGGTGTCATTATGCAAGGTCATGTTAGGGAGCCTGACCATGCACTGGGTCCAGACTACTGGCAGTTCCATTTGACCTATGCATTGTGTATCAGAGTCAGCCTACAGGGTCTCCATTATCAAACACATGTGCTGGTTCTGTTCCACTGGCCTGCTGCTCCTCACTGGCAGTATGGGGCTGCACTACTTCAGCTCCATCACTGGCACATCACTCACTAGCCTGCAACACCAGATGCATCCTCTGACCACTGAGCAAGTGTATCTGTGTTGAGCCATATTCCTATGCCCATGTACTGATCCCTCACTGGTTCAACAATGGTATACGATGGCAACAATGTCAGGGTACACATCATTGGAAAGTCATTCATGTTTCAGATCAGTCAATGTGCAGGTAGTTACCACGGTCTTCACATGAGTCCACTCCCATTACATTTTGCATTGTGTGAATGCCTTGTGATGTCAGACACATTTCACTTACTTCACTGAAGGATGCATGATGTAAATCCTCAATACCTTGGAAAACCTACACAACCCCAGGGTAGCAGTTCATCAGTTTGCAATGATCATGATGTCAGTCTATACTACATCTGATGCAGGCTGACATGCTATGTGTGTGATAACGGGCCAACCACTGCAACAAATGTAGCATGGCCCTCAGGTGGGATATACGCTGTCCCAAATGGTAACGGAGGTGTTGTGCTAACAAACAGCTGCCTGACAATGCCATAAAGATATGGTGCTGTGAAATACACCACAGGAGTGTAATGGACAGTGATGGTTTGTAGATGTGTGTGTCTACCTCATCAGAAAGTATGTGTGACTGAGTGAACATAGTTGTCTGTCAGATTTACCAATCTTCCATTAAGATGATTTCCTCACACAGCCTAACAACTTTATACTGAATTATGTTGTCCATTTGCATTAACTAGGATTTACACTAAGCGATGTTTAACATTCATATCTTACAGGTGGACCTGCCTCTTACACCATCGGAGAGGTGGTGAGATTTGAAGGCCCCGATGTAGCCAGTAAGTGTCATATTTTGGCTCCTGTTAGCTACTCCAGGGTTTGGTGTGAGTCAGTCAGAAGGGTGGAATGCAATGAGTGATTTAATTTTCTGGACTAATGATCAGAAATCATAGGATGGAAGGTGACATCATAGGGCATGTGAAAGAGGCCCAAGCATCACTAGAGCATCTATATTTGAGAGGACCTGGGGATGCCAAGTCCTGCACCGAGTATAGATGGTGGACTTAGGACACATTTTGTGGCTTCACACTAACTTGTCAATACGGCCCCTTCATATGCAATACTTTGCGTGCAAGGAGCGTGCAATGGGTGTAGCAGGGGCTATGCCATAGCAACACCCATACAAATTAGACGGTGTCCCAGATCTATACATTTTCTTACACTAAAGGCTGTAGCAAATCCTGAAAACACACCAAGGTGTGGCTTTATAGGCCAGAACGAGCTAACATATATGTTGTTGTGCCTTCCATAATTTGTTCTTTCAATGGGTGCAGCATTTGGCAGCACACATCGAAAGTGCAAAGTCCCTTTGATGATTTTGTTTGTGTAGGAAGGTGTCCCTCCATTCACAATGACTATCTCCCCCTCAACGCAGCCAGCTAAGCACCATGGGGTAAGGGTGGCTGTGTCAAGTACAGGAAGCAAGCGTAGGTGACAACACAGTGATGTGCCCGTTCCTATTCAATATGGCTCATCCCTGCGTTGTGAATATGGCGGAGTGCTGCTCTGCCAATTGTCCGTTAACATTGTGCTCCATCACATTCCCATCATGTATGTTGTGGGGTTGTGCAATGAGATTGGCTTGCATGTAGTTCTAAGTGCAACTTGTGTTGGCATAGAATTGTGTGTAAAAGGAACAGAAATGGCTGACCACGTATGTATGGATGTCTGCCATCATATGTCACAGACAGGCTATACATGTACATAGAATGCCTGTTGTAAACAACCTTGTAACAGCACCATAATGAGCAATGTGTGCCACACATTGCTCACACTTGATGACAAGATGGCACCGATGTAGGCTTCCAACTGCAATAATCTCTAGGGGGATTCTGTAAGAGACATACACACACCTCAAGGGCCACACTATCCTCCAGAGATGATGAGGTGATGGTCCAGCAAGGAGCCATAATGTCCTGAACTGCAATAATTAGTGTACGCAATGTGTGGGCAACTTCACTTAAGATGTTTCAGGTCAAAGTCTATTAATCTCCTAACACCAGATGTCAGCAGTATGTAAATTGTGACTCATGTAGGTCACATCAAAGATGCATAAAAAGGCAATGCTGTGTGTGTAGCTGGTACTGTGAGGATATCTGACATGCATTTGCTGATGATGTGAGATGCTACTGGATACAGTTGCAGCGCCAAAAGCTGTGACACGATTACTGTGGCCTTCAGGGCATCCATACAGCCACCGTGTCCATGCTATTGAACACACGTAGGACTATATGGCACAGGGTAGGGAGCTCCAGTGATGTAATGTCTTGACAACAGTGATGTGTAGGTCAGTGATGTGTATGCCCAACCTTTCTCATATCAAAATAGCATCAGTTGTACATATGGCTGCAGCATGGGAAATGCAGCTGGACCCCAGTAAAGTAGGCTCAGGCCAGGTTTTACACCTGGACACATGAATGTAGATATACTACAACATAGAATATCAGCTTTGCAGTTGGCAGCCTTCTCTAACAATTGACCCACTCCTACATTCCATGATGAGTGCTCAGGCCTTGGTGGCTCACCAGGGGTGTTGAGCTAATGGATTGCATGCCCAACCCCCATTCTGCTCAGGGAGACAGGAAATCCAAACTTGTTGAGACACATGATGCTCAAAGTGTAGATGTGAGTGATGTTGAGCGGTCCATTGTTAGTTCCTATAAGCTGTGGCCCTTCTTGATTTACAATGGATTGATGTTATGCTACTGACATGTACAAGATACTGGTGATGTATGGTTGGATATAGAAGCAGATGAGGTGCAATACATTTTTTGAGGCATGTGTGTAAGACTGTAGATCAGCTATATCAGTGCAAGTTATAACTCTGTACATACTCCACCCAATGGTGATACTGATAGTTGCTTGTCCTCATTTGACAGCTGCCAACATCACCAATGATGAAAGGCCCCAGTTCAACCGTAGGTCTAAACGCTACCACCACATCCTGGAGGTGCACGTAGGATACCCCCACATAGCATGCCATTTCCATTTCGAAAAACATCTGGGGAATGGCGTGCATTCTCACACGGGGGACCAACTCACCCACCCAAGACAAAGGATGGTGCAGGCATATCAGCAATGCAGGGGCTCCCAGCTGCATCCACCTAATCCACATCTGCAGCAGGCGGGTGTGGGGGGGGTAAATGTTTATATTTAGAGTGTGGTGTTTTATGTGTAAGTTAGGATTAGCATAGGTTAGATAGATTTAGTTTCATGATAAGTATAGTTAGTATAGGTTAGTTTAGAATAGGGTAGGTTTCAGTTGTTTTTGTATAGTAATTTTAATAATAAATATCTTGTTATCATGGCAAACAGTTTGTGTAATTAGTGTGAGTCTCAGGATTCTCCACATGAGTGTACTGGCCACACTGGGGAAATGGCCTAGGGAATCTGTCCTGCCTTCAAAAGCCTCATTTGTCACATTGACTGCAACATCACATCTACTAGTCAATGCATCGGCCACCCAGTGTACCCACACTCATGATGACTATGTATACTTTGTATTGGACAGGTTAGTCTGCTACTTCAGCTATCAGTGTTGGGATCCAGTAGTAGAAATTTTGGGAACTGTGACACATCTGGCAACAGCCACATTTGGAACACTATCCTGGAAGACTGACTGGTGGCCATCACTAATGAGGTTTGCTACCTCTGTACCACACCAATGAGTTCTTCTGGTACTCCCAGCTAACGATATTGCCCTAGACTTGCTTTTCAGCCATACCTTCTGTATATGGTGAAGGAACCATATATGTGTCCTCCATTTGTGACATACTCAGTGAATTGCTTGTAGGCGATGAGACCAGCATAAACATTTGTCATGTTAGGATCCTTGTGTGTAGCTTTGTGTCCCCACAGTCCTGCACTCATGTACTGATATCCTGTGACCAATGATATGGATTCACACATTACAATCATTTAGCTGAGTCGATGGATCACAATAGACATAGACATGCTAATTGTGTACAAGGTGTTTATTTACAAGTGGAAATGCGGTCGTGAAATATTTACAGTATCCAGGTCAGTGGCCCCATTTGTGAAATCCAGATATTTGTAACACAAGCCAAGTCCAGGGTTGAGGGACATGTCATGAGACATGCTTCTGAGTAGTGTTGGTAAGTGTGGAGGAACACAAATTGCCAATTTGTAAGTGAGAGACAATGACAGTACATAACAGACAGGCCAACAGTAGTAAGAGAAGAGTGCACATATCCTACTGTGACAACACTGGCATGATCTTTAGCCCAGAACTAAGGAGAAAACTGCCCATGTGGCATAGACTGGTGCTACTGGGTACTTTTCAGAGAAAAAGTTATTTATTCCACATCTTCATCCTCTGATGTATGTGGTGGCTCCTGTGCCATTGGTAGTGGTGGTGGGGAGGTAGAGGGTGCCACACACACTTCAGTGGTTAAAGATGTGGAGTCCCAATTCCCAACAGCTCCCATATGTGGTATAACATATGGTATCCCTGCAGCAAGGAGGAACAGCTGATTTTTCAAAAGGGCTGCAATATCCCGGTGGTAGGCAGCCGTGTCTTCCCTGAGGGAGTTCACTACATGCGGAATGGAGTCCAGATTGTTCTCTATCATGCTGATACAAGTTTGGGAGGGCAGTTTTTGTGGTCTCTCCGTCTTGGCAGCAGCTATGTCCACCAGACACTGCTGGAAACCCCGCAGTGGGAAGTGTGTGCCTCGGTTTGCAGCTGTCACAAGGCACGTGCACACGCCCTCTATGCTGGCTACCACAGTCTCCATCCCCATCCGCACCTGCTTGGCCAGATCCAGCTGGACTCCTACCACTGTCCTCTGGAAGCTTGTCTCTGGGTCCTCGGAGTCCTGAGCTGTGTTTTTAGTGGCAGGTAGTATATTTTGGCTGTTGGGTGGGTCATCTGGGGTGGCTGCAACATTGATTGTCCTCCTTGCAACTGGAGGTGGTGTCTGGAGGACATCCTGGAGAGTCTGTTGGCTGATGGTTGTCAGATGGTCATGCAGGTCATCGGAGAACTCCAGGGCAGGCAGATCAGCAGGAGAGCCATCATCCTCTGCAATGAGAGGGTGTAAAATCAATCTATGTTGTGGCAGTTGACATGACACGTCATTGAATTGCTATTGGAGGCTCAGTGACAACTTACAGCCCAAACATTGTTCTTGTACATTATGGGTCTGATTTATCAGCCCTTTGCCCCACCTGAGTGTCACATAAAGGGAAGCTCAGGTGGTGCAATATGCTGCGTCATATTTACAAGGTGTGATGCATTCCATTTTTGTGGCTTGATACCACCTTGTTATTGTGGCCCCTTCCCATGCATCAATTTGCATGGTAGGCCCTTGCAATGGCTGTTGTGGTGGTCAAGCCACACACATTTTTCCCCTGTCCCAGTTTTACATGTTTTCATACACCAGAGGCTGCACCAAAAACCTTACACCACCCCAGGGATGGCATTACCAAGGTGCAATGGCGTAGTTTACTTTGATTGCTCCTCCTGTTAATGTATGTGTATGTGTGCTGCATTCCACAGTTCACATGGACCTAGCAGATTGCCATTTCAGTTTCTGGTTATGCTGGAAGGTGCTCCTCCTACACAACTATGGTCTCCCCCTCAATGCAGCCAAATTTGCACTACGGTATAAGGGATGCAGCATTATGGCAGTGCAGCTAATTTACCACTGGCACATGGGTGGACCCAGGGATGGCTGGTATGGGTATCATTTATTGATGTGAACAGTATTTTGTACATGACAGTGCCTGATGCCACCAAATTATGGACATAGCCAGTTGACTTATTTTCATCTTTGAACCCCTAGGACCTCTAACTAGTTTGATGGAGATATTGTAGCTAGTTGTACTAGTGCATCCATGGACCCTCATTACAAGTCTGGCAGTCCTATGACCACCAGACTGCTATTGGCAATATGACCACAGCCAACAGCACAGTTGGAAGTGGCACATTTTGATCATGGGGAAAGTCCCAGGGGCCAATGGCCTGGCACTGGCAGGTTGCCAACAGCTTATGGACTGGCAATGCCACCTGTCTTGTGACACCAGCCCAGCATTACGATCAGAGCTACCTTCCAGATTATGTTCCCGCTTTTCTACCAGCCTTTGCATGGCAGTCCAACCGCCATGCACAGATTAGTGGTAATGTGGTGTTGTGTGCCCCTGGGTGCCCATGCACCTGGCATGGTCAGTGCAGAGGCCCCCATGGTCAGGCTCTTTGTGCTATCCACTTCATGATTTGCAGGGACAATTGCAGCATGTGCTATCACACCTAATGCACCCCAAGATTGGTGCTGACTCTATTTGATCCAGCAACAATGTTGTGGTAACTTCCCCACAAAGCTGACATGAGGAGACAGATTTCCACCCGTCATCCTAGCGTGAAACTCATACTGCCAACCGCGGAAGGAAGACCACACTGGCAGTCTTACCAATGCCAGACTTGCCCATGCAGCACCCCCTGCCCTTCAACGTGAAAATGTGCACCATGATGTTTACAGTCATACACCATATGTTGTGTTTTAGTGATTGTTTCACCATTCCAGTCAGAGTTGTTGAAGGTTCAGTCTATATATGTTGTGTTCTACAGATTGCAATCTGTAGTGCAAATATTTCTCTACTGGCACAGTTCTGACCAGCATCAATATGTGTGACTCAAAACTGCACCAGGTTAGTTACGCAGGGTAGTGCCTTGTTTACTGTGAAACAGGACCACCCTGCAATTCCTTCAGCAGCTGCACAGATTCGTTTTCCCTGCACCCAGACAGGCATTGTTGCAGCATGATGAAGAAGTGGCTGCCTTGTGGGGATGTCTTGCTTATGTGCGGGGTGGTGTTCCTTCCTGCGCATGTAAGAGTAATGTTAGCTATGGTGCCATTTTAATGTGTGCTGTAAGATGCAGCACATATGTGTTTTGGCAATGGGACATGGCAGTAGCAAAGTGTTTCTGCAAGAGACACCACCATGACGTGACCCCTGGAATAGTATTGAATGTCTTCCTAGTCTCTGATATCTTAGTTGTGTGGGTAGGGTAGGTTTGGCTATATGAAAGGGGTGTTGTGATGTAATTAGATGTGCCTTCCATCCAATGTGCTGCATATGTACATGTTGGTAGATAGCCCTGGTGATTGACATATGTCCAGGTTGGGTATGTGTTGTGGTGCATGCCACAACCAAGGCGCGTGTACATGTGTTGCTTATGTTTGAATAGTGCATCTTGATTCATGGGCAATGTGTCCTGCTGCACTCCTTTAGCATGCATTGAGTGTGTCCTATGTGCCTCCACCTTCTGGCATTAGAAAAATTACTTTACCTTACCTTGCATTTGTGGTGGTTGTTGGAAGTCTGCACTGTCCTGTCTTTGTATTTCTGTGACCAGCTCTTCCAGGATGACTGCTGAAACCATCTCCTCCATCTCATTCAGGTCCTCCTGTGGTGCAGGTCTTCCACCTCCAGTTTGAAGTGTTCATCTTATTTCATTCAGATAAACCTTATCTATTTTCTTAAACTGGTGTGGAGTACTTTTTGCAATGTTTTCACTGTGTTACTGTATGAGTTATTGCAGAAAATGTTTACACATTGCTTTCTTAGCTAAGCCTGCCTGTTCTGTGCCATGCTATCAGAGGGTGAGCACAGGATAATTTGGATTGTGGTGTGACTTAACCTGAATAGGGTTGTGGTTCCTACTTGGATAAGGGTGCATACCTTTGCCAACTAGAGACACAATTTCCAACAGCAATTATATAATACATTTTTAAAAATACATTAAAAATAATGGTTTACATATTAACCATGTTCCAACCCTAATCCTTTACGAACCCAGCAACCCAATATGAAATTAACAATTTCTAATTGCATTTAAGAAAGTTACATTTTGTATACAGGTTTACAAAAATTACTAATACAAACTAAATAATAATACACTTACAATAGTAATACTTATAATTTTAAAATAACTGAAATGTATCAAACTAATGAAAAACAATATTATGTACAACAATGTTAAAGAAACAATATATATATATATATATATATATATATATATATATATACATCTTTATTTAAAAATATATATAAAATAACTAAAAAAATTATATTCTTACCTTCACTATTAAGTCCTACGATATTCTTGATATCAGGATAATCTGGCCCGATAGTTACGAACCATGATATTGTCTGACTCAATATTTTGGTCAAACATCTAAATTTTATGGTTTGTCCATGATTGCTGTTCTACTTTTGGAAATTATGGGGGTCATTCTGACCCTGGCGATCGGTGATAAAGCGGCGGCCAACCCGCCAGCAGGTAGGCGGTAAAAAAAAAGCAATTCTGACCCTGGCGGGAACCGCCAACACAGCCTGCTACTTTAACACTCCGACCGCCACGGCGGGACAGACAAACAGCGCGGCGGTCACCGCCAACAGGCAGGTGGCAGACAATGTACCGCCCACCCTATCACAACTCACCAATCTGCCACCTTTTCCAGGGCGGGAGCCCCGCCGATAAAAACACGCCGGAAACAGACTACGAACGGGAAAACGCTCACCTATACACACTCCACGAGGAAGGAGGACAGCATGGAACCCGAATTACACATCCTACCAGCTATTGTCTACCTGCTCATCTACCAGGAGTACGAACGCCGGCGCAGACGACAACGGTGAGTACTGCACCTACGACACAGGCGAGGGGAGGAGGAAAGCTTACGGGCACACACATGCGCCATACACCCACCCCCCCACCACAAATACCTACACCCCAATGCCGAGCAACAAGTCAGAGTGACACCACACAAACCCCCCGGAATAATGCAAAGACACAATTAAAATGATCTATAAAATATATGTATAAATAGCTCCATTGAAGGTATGGGAAATATGCCATATAAAAGATACAAAAATAAGGAATGAACATAGTCAACAATATATACATAGGCAAAAAGTCCTGCACATTCCGTCAAAGTTCCATAGTCCGTGGGCCAATGTGCACAAACACATGGGCAAAGCCCACACAGGAGACCAGATACCATTGGAGAGAACACTGCAGGGGCATCAGATGATAAAACTACAGGCACCTCAGGGGGAAGGGAAGGGGGGGCACCTCAGCCACATGAGTCCACGACGCCAGATCCACAAGGGGCCTCCATGCCCACTGTCCCATCCTGGGGAGTGCAAAGCCACAGTCTCACAAGTCCCTACAGTGGGTGGCTTGCCCACTGTACCATCCTGGGGAGTGCAAAGCCACAGTCTCACAAGTCCCTACAGTGGGTGGCTTGCCCACTGTACCATCCTGGGGAGTGCAAAGCCACAGTCTCTCAAGTCTCTACAGTGGGTGGGTTGCCCACTGGACCATCCTGGGAAGTGCCAAGCCACAGTCCATCAGATGGATTACCGACTCCACTGTTAATGGAGGAGGCATGGTGCCCAGAGTGCTTCCTGAAGCCCTGCTCGACACAGAACCGGCACTGTCAATGGGCCAGTGGTGCTTGAGATGAAGGGCCCAGCGGAGCGGTGCTTGAGACGGCGGGGCCCAGCAGAGCGGTGCTTGACAGGAAGGGCCCAGCGGAGCGGTGCTTGACAGGAAGGGCCCAGCGGAGCAGTGCTAGACAGGAAGGGCCCAGCGGAGCGGTGCTTGAGACGGCAGGGCCCAGGGGAGCGGTGCTTGACGGGAAGGGCCCAGCGGAGCGGTGCTTGAGACCGCGGGGCCCAGCGGAGCGGTGCTTGACAGGAAGGGCCCAGCAGAGCGGTGCTTGAGATGAAGGGCCCAGCGGAGCAGTGCTTGACAGGAAGGGCCCAGCGGAGCAGTGCTTGAGACGGCGGGGCCCAGCGGAGCGGTGCTTGAGACGGCGGGGCCCAGCAGAGCGGTGCTTGACAGGAAGGGCCCAGCGGAGTGGTGCTTGAGACGGCGGGGCCCAGCGGAGCGGTGCTTGACAGGAAGGGCCCAGCGGAGCGGTGCTTGAGACGGCGGGGCCCAGCGGAGCAGTGCTTGACAGGAAGGGCCCAGCGGAGCGGTGCTTGAGATGAAGGGCCCAGCGGAGCGGTGCTTAACAGGAAGGGCCCAGCGGAGCGGTGCTTGAGACGGCAGGGCCCAGCGGAGCGGTGCTTGACAGGAAGGGCCCAGCGGAGCGGTGCTTGAGACGGCGGGGCCCAGCGGAGCGGTGCTTGACATGAAGGGCCCAGCGGGGCGGTGCTTGACAGGAAGGGCCCAGCAGAGCGGTGCTTGACAGGAAGGGCCCAGCGGAGCGGTGCTTGACAGGAAGGGCCCAGCGGAGCGGTGCTTGAGACGGCGGGGCCCAGCGGAGCGGTGCTTGACAGGAAGGGCCCAGTGGAGCGGTGCTTGAGACGGTGGGGCCCAGCGGAGCGGTGCTTGAGATGAAGGGCCCAGCGGAGCGGTGCTTGACAGGAAGGGCCCAGCGGAGCGGTGCTTGAGACGGCGGGGCCCAGCGGAGCGGTGCTTGACAGGAAGGGCCCAGCGGAGCGGTGCTTGAGACGGCGGGGCCCAGCGGAGCGGTACTTGACAGGAAGGGCCCCAGTGGAGCGGTGCTTGAGACGGCGGGGCCCAGCGGAGCGGTGCTTGACAGGAAGGGCCCAGTAAAGCGGTGCTTGAGACAGCGGGGCCCAGCGGAGCGGTGCTTGACAGGAAGGGCCCAGCGGAGCGGTGCTTGAGATGGCGGGGCCCAGCGGAGCGGTGCTTGACAGGAAGGGCCCACGGAGCGGTGCTTGAGATGAAGGGCCCAGCAGAGCGGTGCTTGACTGGAAGGGCCCAGCGGAGCGGTGCTTGAGACGGCGGGGCCCAGCGGAGCGGTGCTTGACAGGAAGGGCCCAGCGGAGCGGTGCTTGAGACTGCGGGCCCCTGTTCAGCGGTGCTTGTCCCGGCGGGCCCTGTTCAGCGGTTCTTGTCCCGGTGGGCCCCTGTTCAGCGGTTCTTGTCCCGGCGGGGCCCTGTTCAGCGGTGCTCCTCCCGGCGGGGCCCTGTTCAGCGGTTCTTGTCCCGGCGGGGCCCTGTTCAGCGGTGCTCCTCCCGGCAGGGCCCTGTTCAGCGGTGCTCCTCCCGGCGGGCCCCTGTTCAGCGGTGCTTGTCCCGGCAGGCCCTGTTCAGCGGTTCTTGTCCCGGCAGGCCCCTGTTCAGCGGTTCTTGTCCCGGCGGGGCCCTGTTCAGCGGTGCTCCTCCCGGCGGGGCCCTGTTCAGCGGTGCTCCTCCCGGCGGGGCCCTGTTCAGCAGTGCTCCTCCCGGCGGGGCCCTGTTCAGCGGTGCTTGTCCTGTGTGTCTAGGGAGCCAGACCTGGGCAAGACTTCCCGCTCATTCACAATCCGAACTTGCGGTCACGGCGCCCTCCTGTGATGGAGTCCTGGGCCCGTGGGTGTCGTCCGTCACACCCGGAATGGGGCTGGTGGGGCCCTCCTGGGCAGCTCGCCTGCTGCCTGACTTCTCCGCCCTGCTGCCCTTGCCCTCCTTCGCTGAAGCTCTGTGGCCCTTGCCTCCCTTGGATGATGTGGCAGGTGACGGGGCAAGGCTACTGTCCTTGGTGGCAGCCGTCTCAGTCTTGTCGCGCCGGGCCTTTTTCTTTTTTGTCCTCTTCCCAGGGGGTGGGCTGGCTGTCCCCTTGCTGCTGGGCGATGTTCCTGCCCTAGGATCTGGTGGACTCCAATAGCCCTGCAATATGGTCACAGTAGATGCAGGGCTGGTGGTGGCTGAGGTGCATTTTTAATCTTACCAGATGGAGGGGGTGGGTCAGTGATTGGAACGAGCTCAAGGTTGGAAAGGAAAAGGACTTTGGAAGGACAGGGACGGGTAGGTGTAGTGGGTTTGGGAGTGGAGGAAGAGGATGTGGTTGTAGGAGAGTCAAGTGTGCTGTCTTTGGGTGCAGGTGCTTGTGACGGAGGCTGTCGTGAGGTGGATGGCTGTTGGGTGGGTGGCTGCCTGCGTTTGTGTGCTTTGGAAGAGGGGGTGACAGACACATTGGGAGAGGACACAGGGGACGTGTAAATGGCAGTGGGGGTGGTGACTGCACGTGTGCGGACTGTAATGGAGGGTGTGCTGGTGATGGAAGTACTGGCTGATGGTGGTGTGCATGCAGGTGTGAGTGGAGACGTCACAGGGAGGGAGGAGGGAGATGAGGAGGTGGGGGACACAGAGGTGGTAGTGACTGTTGGCATGTCTGCATCTGGATGTTGCTTGGGTGAATGCTTGTGGGATCTGTGGTGCTTATGTCTGGATGAGCTGCCTTTGGGTGTAGAGGTGTGTGCAGGCTGGTCTGATGGTGTGGATGGGATAGGCAGAGGAACAGGAGACTGGGACTGGGTGGAGGGAGTCAGAAGAGGGAGGCTGGAGACAGGGACAATGGCTGCCGTCAGTGCTGAGGCCAGAGCGTTGAACGATCGCTGATGGGCAGCCTGACCCGAATGAATGCCCTCCAGGTATGCATTGCTCCGATGCACCTCCCTTTCTACACCCTGGATAGCATTCAAAAGGGTAGACTGCCCAACAATGAGTGTCCTGAGGAGGTCAACGACCTCCTCACTGAGGGCAGCAGGGGTAACTGGGGCAGGGCCTGAGGTGCCTGGGGCGAAGGAGATGCCCGCCTTCCTGGGCGAGCGGCCACGGAGCGAAGGCTGAGGGGCTGGTGGGAGGGCGGGGCTGGTGCGCTGGGTGGCGGCTGTACCTGTTGTGGCGGTGGGCACGGATGTTGCCGCCACCGCTAGGGAGCTCCCTTCCGAGGACGTGTTGGTGTCGCTGACGTCTCCACGGGTCCCCGTTGTGGAGCTCCACTCGCCCTCCGTCTCACTGGTGTACTCGGAGTCTGCTGTATGGCCCTCCGGGGCCATGTGAGATGCAGCTCCCTCGTGCGCCGATGCCACTTCTCCTCCGCCTGATGATGCTAATGCACACATTAACAGGAAGACAAAGAAAATGGGGGGGGGGGAGAAATGAAGACAGGTTGAGTGCATGCATTGGCAACACTGTTGTCGGAGAGGACAGACACAGAAGCCCCCTGAACTAGGCCGCGCAATGGGGGTACACTACTCAGTTATTGTGACTAGGCCTACAGGTCTATGGACGACAAATGCACACATGGGTGAGGCCGGACCATGGATAGCTGTACTTGGCACCCTACAGAGGTGGGGGGCGGGGGCACAGGGCCGTGTCTAACGGAAGGGCCTAGCCTACAGAATGTGCCCTGGCCTGGAGATAGCCACAGCCCTCCTCCCCACCCAGACACCTTCACTGCGCGCAAAGATAGCAGAATGTGCTGATACTCACCCCCTTGTGTCTGCTGTGATGTCCTCACGCGCCCATCCAAATCGGGGTAGGCCACCGCCAGGATCCGGGACATCAGGGGGGTCAATTGGCGGCTGGCACCCCTCCTACGTTGGGAGGCGATCCCCAGCAGAGACTCGGCGGTCTTTCTGGTCCCGCAGCGGATGTCCTCCCACCTCTTTCGGCAGTGGGTGCCCCGTCTGTTGTGGACCCCCAGGGCCCGGACGACCTTGGCGATGGCACGCCAAATGTCGATCTTCTGATGGGCGCTGACCTATGTGACATGTACAGGGTGGTAAAGGAAATCGCATCAGTTTTCTGCCTGGTCAATGTGAGTGGCCCCCCCCTCCCCAACCTTGCCATGTGGCACATGCTCTCATCTTTCGTGCGTTGCACTCCTCATTCGCTCCCCTCCCCACCATCTTACATACACCCCACTCAACACAGGCATAGCCCATTCAACGTGCACCCTGTGTACTAACCTGTTGGTCTGGAGGACCGTAGAGTAGCGCATACTGGGGGAGGACCCCATCAACAAGTTTCTCCAATTCTTCGGAAGTGAAGGCAGGGGCCCTTTCCCCAGTCGCAGCAGCCATTGTATCTCCCAGACCGAGGTCACAGCAGCACTTGCAGTATCGGTCCTCTCCTGTGGATGATCAGGTCTCGAGTGATTAATCAGATAGAAAATGGCGGTCACGCCCGCGGCGGTGCGTACTGCGGCTGTGCGTACCGCGACCGCCGGCGCACATCGTCATTGGCTCCTGAGACCCATAGGGTTCAATGTTAACCAATGCTGCTTTGCGCCGCGGGCTTCGACCGCCTACCGCCACGGTGTGCCACACCAGCACGGTGACCTCACATCCCACTGTCACACTTCACAGGTCAGGCAGCCGCCATTTCAAGGGCCCACATGGCATGATTTCTACTGCGTCACACAGGCCTAGGCCTTGCATTGCCACTCATACAAGCCGTTCAATGCGTAGCGATTTGTGTACTGTGCAAGCTGTGTGAACAAACCTGTGGGTTGCTTGACTCTGTGCTCCATGTTGTCCTTCCTAGGAACCGTCCGCTGGGACTTGCGAGGAGAAGGATGAATCCTCCCGTGTACCGACCGCTGGTGGACCTGTCGACAATGGAAGAACGACATATCATACTTACATACAGGCTTGACAGAGCAACTATACATGAACTATGTGCCCAGCTGGAGCCAGACCTGATGTCCCCCATCCGCCAACCCACAGGGATTCCCCCTCTGGTGCAGGTTCTGTCAGTACTCCATTTTTTGGCAAGTGGGTCTTTTCAGACAACAGTGGCAATATCATCTGGGATGTCTCAGCCTATGTTTTCTAAGGTTTTGTCCAGAGTGTTGTCTGCCCTGATGAAATACATGCAGAGCTACATTATTTTCCCTGAGGTGGGCGAATTGGCTACAGTGAAGGGTGATTTCTTTGCCCTTGGACATATCCCCAACATCATTGGTGCCATTGATGGGACCCATGTGGCTTTGGTTCCCCCCAAAGAAAGTGAGCAGGTGTACAGAAACAGAAAAAGTTATCATTCAATGAATGTCCAGGTGGTCTGTTTGGCTGACCAGTACATCTCCCATGTAAATGCCAAGTTCCCTGGGTCAGTGCATGACGCGTATGTCATGCGAAATAGCAGCATCCCTTATGTGATGGAACTGCTACAGAGACACCGTGTGTGGCTAATTGGTGACTCTGGTTACCCCAACCTGTCGTGGCTACTGACCCCAGTGAGGAATCCCCGGACCAGGGCTGAGGAACGGTACAATGAGGCCCATGGGCGAACTAGGAGGATCATAGAAAGGACCTTCGGGGTCCTGAAGGCCAGGTTTAGGTGCCTGCATATGACAGGGGGATCCCTCATGTACTCACCAAAGAAGGTGGGCCAGATCATTGTGGCCTGCTGTATGCTTCACAATCTTGCATTGCGACGCCAGGTGCCTTTTCTGCAGGAGGATGGCCCAGATGGTGGTGTTGTAGCAGCTGTGGAGCCTGTGGAGAGTGAAGAGGAGGAAGACGACGGGGACGACACGGACAACAGGGATACAGTCATACAACAATATTTTCAGTAGCACACAGGTAAGAATCAGCCACCCCGTTTTACATTTACTTAAGGCCTCATGCGTCTCCACTGTCTGTGTTTCCCCCCAGTTCCTGTTAACTGATTTGTGACTTTCCATTCCCTTTTCAGAGCTGTATGACCCACTGCCTGACTTCAGCTTTGTTTGCCCATGGACTAAAGCTTATTGAAATTGGTATGTTGTCATCACAAAGTAACTGGACATTATTGCACCGTTATGTGTAATACATTTGTTAAGAATACAAGCAGACTCCTGTTTTTTTAAGTGGAATAAGTGATTTATTTTAAGTGCTACATATAGGTACATGATTGGGAAACGGTGATGGGTGGGGGTGGAGTAATGTCCATGGCAGAGTCCAGTTCTCAGTCGCACAGGTGCATTGTCCATATGCCTGGGGAAGGATGGAGCAGGGGCAGTTCAAGGTTGGACAGGGTGACAATGTGGGACATTGGGATGACATCAGGGGGTATCTTATGCTGGCGGGGGTCTTGCAATCCTACTCTGTCTTCTTGTGAGATCTCAGGTTCCGCTTGCGGGGTGGTTCTTCTTCTGCAGGAGGTGGGGTTCTGTTGGCCTGTCGTTGTGTGGGGGCCTCCTGTCCACTAGCGCCGGCGGAGGTGGTAGGCTGTTCCTGGCCTGGGTTAGTGACAGGGGCCCTTTGGGGTGCCACATGGTCCCGCAATGTGGTGACTATCTGGTTAAGGGCCACGACGATGGTCCCCATTGCGGAACCGATGTTCCTCAGTTTCTCTCTGAACCCCATGTACCGTTCCTCCTGCAGTGCCTGGATCTCCTGGAACCTGGCCAGTACCGTCGCCATCGTCTTCTGGGAGTGGTGGTAAGCTCCCATGATGGAGGAGAGGGCCTCTTGGAGAGTTGGTTCCCTGGGCCTGTCCCCCCCCTGTCGCACAACAGCCCTCCCAGTTCCCCTGTGTTCCTGGGCCTCTGTCCCCTGTACGGTGTGCCCACTACCACTGCCCCCAGGTCCCTGTTGTTGTTGGGGTGGTGGGTCAACCTGCGTGCCCTGTAGTGGTGGACACACCGCTGATTGACGTGTCCTGGAGACAGAGGCATGGGCCCGCTGGGTGGGAGCTGTGCTGGTGTTCCCAAAGGGGGTTGGGTCTGGTGTAGCCTGTGGCTGTCTGTGGGGAACCGACTGTCCAGAGGTCCCCGATGGGCCGGGCTGGTCATCTGGGTCCAGGGAGACAGAGCTGCTGTCATCGCTGGGGGCCTCTTCTGTGGGTGGGATGGACATCTCTGTACCCTCCGTGGCAGTGTGGTGGCGTTCGGGTCCTGCAGGGGTATAAAGGTATGGTTATTGCTTCTGTGTGTGGCATTTCGTGTGATGGGTGGGTGTCCGTGTACCCAAGTGCAGGCATTCCCTTGTGGGGGCTTTTGTGAGGGTGGCTTGTGGGGGTGATGTGTGTGTGCAGTGGGCACGCTTTGGTGATGGGTGTCCATGCTTTGTGGTCGCATGCAGGGCTTGGTGTTGGGATGGGTGGGTTGTGATGGTGAGCCATTTGCAAGGAGTTGGTGTGATGGGGGTGGGGCTGAGGGTGGGGGTATGTGTTGGCATGCAGGTGGGGTGGGGGTGGGAAGAAGTAGTGAAGATTTGACTTACCAGAGTCCATTCCTCCGCCTACTCCTGCGAGGCCCTCAGGATGCTGAATGTGAAAGACTTCCTCCTCCCATGCTGTAAATTCTGGGGGAGTAGGTGGGGGTCCGCCGCCAGTCTTCTGCACCGCAATGTTGTGACTTGATACCATGGAACGCACCTTCCCCCGTAGGTCGTTCCAGCGCTTCCTTATGTCATCCCGATTGCGTGGATGCTGTTCCACCGCGTTGACCCTGTCCACTATCCTTTGCCATAGCTCCATCTTCCTGGCAATTGTGGTGTGCTGCACCTGTGCCCCAAAGAGCTGGGGCTCTACACGGACTATTTCCTCCACCATGACCCTGAGTTCTGCGTCAGTGAACCTGGGGTGTCTTGGGGGTGCCATGGGGTGGTGTGGATGAGGTGTGGGGTGGCGTTTGTTGTGATGAGTGTGGTGCGTGTGGTGGTGTGTGATGTTTGGTGCGTGGATTCTGTGTGGGTGATGGTGTTGTGTGCCTCTGTGTTGTGGGATTGTCTATTCTGTGCTCTCTCTCTAGCCTTCGTCAATAATTTCTGGTCGTAGGGGTTTGTGGGTGATGTGGGTGTGTGTTTTATATTGTGTTGGGTGTGTGGGAGTGGTCTTAGTATGTGGATCAGGTGTGTGTGTTTCAAAATGACCAATGTGGCTGAGTTTTCTATGTATGTGTGTATTTTGAGCGCGGCGGTGTGTACCACCAATGGAATACCGCGTTTGAAAGACCGCCGCATGGATTCGTGTGTCGTGATAGTGTGAGCGTATTTCTGTTGGTGTGACGGTGGAGGTTTGGTCATCGCCATTTTTTCGCTGACCTTTGGTGTGGCGGACTTTTGTGGATGTCGGGTTTTTGGCGGTTTGCAAGTTGCGGGTCAGAATGACCGTGGCGGTTTACCGCGGCCGCGGCGGTTTTATGGCGGTCCAGGGTAGGGGACGGAGGAAGCACCGGGCTGGCGGTGCTTCTGGGGCTATTCTGACCGCGGCGATAAAGCCGCGGTCAGAAAAGGGAAGCTGGCGGTTTCCTGCCGGTTTCCCGCTGCCCCTGTGAATCCTCCTGGGAGGCGCTGCAAGCAGCGCCGCCATGGGGATTCCGACCCCCTTCCCGCCAGCCTGGTTCTGGCGGTTTTCACCGCCAGAACCAGGCTGGCGGGAACGGGTGTTGTGGAGCCCCTGGGGGCCCCTGCAGTGCCCATGCCACTGGCATGGGCACTGCAGGGGCCCCCTAACAGGGCCCCACATTGATTTTCAGTGTCTGCTTGACAGACACTGAAAATCGCGACGGGTGCAACTGCACCCGTCGCACACCAGCAACTCCGCCGGCTCCATTCGGAGCCGGCATCCTCGTTGCTGGTGCTTTCCCACTGGGCGGGCGGGCGGCCTTTTGGCGGTCGCCCGCCAGCCCAGCGGGAAAGTCAGAATGACCGCCGCGGTCTTTTGACCGCGGTACGGTCTTCTGGCGGTTCCCGCTTGGCGGGCGGCGACCGCCGCCCACCAAAGTAGGAATGAGGGCCATAATCTGGTTCAAATTATGGTTCTTGGTCCTGATTTTTGAACAAATGAAAATACAGATGGCCCTATACCAGATATCCAGTGACATGCTCCTGTGAGAAAGTTTACTGGCCTAGACCTTACCAGCAATCTAATTCACATAGTTTAAATTCACTTCAAACAACAGATTCCAATCCACTCAGGATTCAAGAATTCTCAGTTAGTTGGAAAAACAACAAAGGCCAGCTGAACCATTTGCAGTCACAAAGTGCACTCCAAGCAACATCTTTAAGCAAAGAAGTCCCCACCATGCCAATAGACAGTTCATGGTACACACCAATTTGGGTCTTCCACTTCAGGAAATTCTCTTGTTAGTTCCATGGAGCAAGACATTTAAGCAGAATAATTTGGGATGATTTGGGACATTTTCTCTACAAATGCAACATTTGTGTTATAATAATGCTCATCTTGCAGTCCAGTAAATTGATTTTGCAGGATTATAATGAAATATATAAATAGGCTGTTAGCCAATAACAATCTAGCATCCCCTAAAATGTTCTCCCAGATAAACATTTCCACATACCCATGTCCCACTAAGTAGATTAAGGAGTTCTCCCACACAGTGGTGCCTCAAGTGACAGAAGTCATTAGCACTCACAATACAAGAAGGACTTGGACTTGCTATGCTAAAGCAAGGGATCATTATCCCACTGTTAAGAAAATGCTGCAGATCCCAGTGTCCTTTCCAATTTCCTAACAGTCATTGCCATTTATCAGCAAAATAGTTGAAAAGGAAATGACTAATTAACTTCAAGATTACAGGTTTTAGGCTTAGCAGAGGAAAGGATATAGCGTTGTTAAATATACATGAAAACGTGTTGTCAGCCTTTGACAGTAATCACTCAACACCACTGAGATCTGTCTTAGATCTCTCAGCTGTATATAACACGGTGGACCACCACAGTGTGATCAACAGACTGAATTGGCCTGAAAGGTACTACCCTAAACTGAGTAAAAGTGTACCTGTCTGACATGAAATACCAAAGTCCAGGTACAAGTTGCCTGTAATTGATGCAACATATTTATTGCATTCAATAAAATCCAACTCCTCTGAGTCAGAATTTATCATGGCCAATACAGACCATCAAATTATGAGAAATAATGTGCTGATTTTGGTGGATGCTGCATCAAAATCTGCATGTCCCAGTACTTACTGGGCAGTTTTCCCTTGATAATTACTAATGGGTTTGATCCACCAAAATCTTCTCAGGGGATGTGATCTTTATTGTAGTACTCATAAGTATGATATGTGTGGTAATGGGGGTTACTGCACATATTGCAATTTAATAACCAATTTATGATGTGGGCCCACGTCAGAATTGTCTCTGAGGAATCCATGAGGAAATCATTGCACTGTGCAGTTACCCAAGGATCATCACTCTCCTTTATTATTTAATGGATGCATGCGCCCCCAGCACAAAACATCAAATCAATCTGCTCCTGTTCCAACTATATGTGTATGACTCACAAATCTTCCTCAAATTAAATGAGTATGAGCCAAAAAAAAATACCCAGACTGTTTATGTTTAAAACACATTGATCCTCATTACGACCCTGGCGGTCCGAAGACCGCCAGGGCCGTGGTGGCGTTCTCACCGCCGACGGACCAGCGGTGAAGACCTCCACATTATGAGTGTGGCGGTTTGGCCTCTGCCAAACTACCACATCCCTGCTGCTACAGGAAGGGCAGTTGGACCGCCAGGCCATGATGGAGATCAGTCTCCTTACCGCCAGGGTTCCCGCGGGGGTAGCACCTCCACGGAAACCCTGGCGGAAAGGCTGCCGGTGAAATTAAATTCCTTTCCTGTCGCTGGCAGACGACTCCCCCAGTCCCCCCTGCAACTACAATACCCCCTCAACTCCCCCTTCCATGTCAGCACCCCCACCCCCTTCCATGTCAGCACCACCCTCCCCGCATACATGCACACACCCACACACACTCCACATGCACTCATTCACCATCACTTACATACACTCATTCACTCACACCAACAGACACGCATTCACCAACATGCGTACATACACTCATTCACTCGCACCAACAGATAGGCATTCACACAAACAATCCAACACGCACTCACTTCAACAATCATACATGCATTCAAACACGCATTCAAACACCCATACACACATGCATTCAAACACCCATGCACACACGCATTCATACATGCATTCAAACACCCATGAACACACTAATTCACACACTCATACACACATGCATTCAAACACCCATGTACACACACAATCATACACACATTCAAACACCCATGCAAACACGCATTCATACACGCATACAACATGCATTCAAGCACCCATGCATACATGCATTCATACACGCATACACACATGCATACACTCTTACATTCAAACATGCAGAAAACACCCACTGACACACACACACACAACATCCCCACCCTCTCACTTCCCTCCCCTGTTGGAAGATCGACTTACCTTGTCCGGCGAGGAGGTCATCCACCAGGGAACAGGAAGAGACGCTTCCATCGGGAACAGGAACAGGCGCTTCCATTGCCGGCAGCACCCCACTATCAGGACACTGCCACACAGTATTTCTGCTCATAAGACGGCGGGTGGAGTCCTTTTGGCATGGCAGTGACGGCTGCGGAATTGCCTCTGCGCCGCCTACCACCAGCATGACTGCTGAAGGATTTCCACCTAAATTGTGGAAGAAATCCTTCAGTACTCGTAATGTGGCGGTCAGAAGACCGCCATCACTGGTGGACTTCTGGCACCCGCGGCTTCAGCGGTCTTTGTAAAAAATCACCGAAGTCATAATGAGGGCCATTATCATTCACAAGGGGACAAACCAGTGTCCTCATTTTCAAAAAAAGGGAAAATAGATTTCAAATTAAGGTGGCCAAAAACCTTGATTCAACCAGTAAGTGCAAGAAACCTGGGAATTGTCTTCAGCAAAGATATGTCTTCCAAACTTCATCTAAACAAGGTGGTTACTCGCATCTGTTACTAGTACATGCTATCAAAAATTGAGTTATTTCTCCTACTTCTTCCATTTCAGTGCATATGCACACCTGAAAAAGCCTCAAATTCAAAAACCACAATGGATGCAATACCAAGCACTGTCTTCAACTAAACAAAATGGACCAAAATTGCCGGTATGCATTATGCATAAAGTCTTACACAAATCTGTTCCCAACTATCTCCAGCCATTGGCGACACTGCTCCAATCAATGAAAAATCTTCGATCTACCATTGTTATTCACCTCATTCAGTATATGTGGAGATAAATCTCTAAAGGGGATTGACCCATACCTTTGGAATACACTACCACCTCCACTGAGAAGTGTAGAAGATCAATGCCAGATCCAGAAAGTTCTGAAAACCATCCTCTTCACAGACATATTTGACCCACAATCCCACTGTAAGGCCATCATTTAAAGGCTTTACTGTTTCCTTGTTTCAAAAGAGCATAACAAAATTGGACAACCTGCCAATTCTTTCATATTCTAATATAATTTGTTTGTTCTTCTCTGACATTTTCTTCCTCTGCTCTACCAATACTTTCTACTATCACAGTGCTCTCAAGCAGCCAGTTTGAAACATGTAAGCGCTTCATACAACCCCTTCACCAATTATTAAAAAAATAAGTACATATAATTAAGAACTCAAAAAATATTGTTAGACAAGACAAATGGGATTCATACCTTTTGGGCAGATTTTGCTAAATCCCTAAAAAATCTGCCTCCTAATCCAGCCCTTTGTTCATCTAAGCATTTAAATGTTCAACTTATATCAAATTCCTCCAGGACCATTAACATAAACAAATTGGGCTTTCTTCCTTGGCCTATAAGAGATATTTTTCATAGTGTTTAACTCATGACTCGGAACACATTAAAACCTACATCTATTATTAATGATTCAAATGTGTCATAGTTATAAGAAAGGGAATAAAAATGTGTTTAAAAAAAAAAAAAAAAACCTAAAATAGGGGTTGCTGAAAAATTCAGCTCTGCCTTGAGAGGTTACTAAGTTTTGCCCCCTCTGCATACTGTTTGGAGTGAAGAGTTCTGGGAAAACTCCACCAACTGCTGTATGGCGGAGTTTTTTTCCAGCACGCAGCTCATCAACTTTAAGTAGGTGAGGGTGAGCCAACGTTTACATCTCCTAACACAATTTTTTGGGAGCTAGAATGCCTCCCGGTGAGATTTCTTAATGCCGGTGGTTGCAGCATGTCATGACTGTCTGAATTGAGAAAGCTGCCGATAGAGTAGAAAATGAACTCGAGCAGCAGAAAGAAGAAGAGCCAGAATTTGCATCCCTTAGCTCAATTTGTTGGGTGCTAGAATGCCTCCTGTTGATATTTCTTAATACTGGGGGTTGCAGCAGGTCCTGACCGTTTGTGTTGAGAAAGCTGCTGCTCAAGTAGAAAATCAACTCATGCAGCAGAAAGAAGCAACTCCCGGTGCTAAAAATCAGCGCAAGCAGTGCAACATGCGCCAATTCCGTCCGCTCACAGAGCTCTGCAGAATCTCAACAAGTTT
This sequence comes from Pleurodeles waltl, assembly GCF_031143425.1. Lineage (NCBI taxonomy): Eukaryota > Metazoa > Chordata > Amphibia > Caudata > Salamandridae > Pleurodeles > Pleurodeles waltl. Next base: position 805,818,452 of record NC_090442.1, on the reverse strand, counting down.
TTATGTAACTCTGCGGAATTCCATAGAGTAAAAATCTGAAAGTTCCACCCACTTACATCTACCATAACTTCCTAAAAATAAAAATAAAAAACTGCTGAACTTTCTGTCAGAGTGTACTTTCATTCTCAGGAGTGACATGATGCTAAAAAGGGCCTAACACTCAGCACTTTAGACTCTGTTAAATTAGAATAACTGAGAGTAGCAAAGTAGCCTGGCAAGGTGAAGGGGTTGAGGGAAATGACCAGCAGGAAAGGAGATCTGTAACACAAAAGAATATAAAAATGGTCATAATCTGTGATTTAATAGGCGTTTAGATTTTAATGGAATAGCAGTATCTTAAATTTCAGACTCCTGACTTGCCACTAATCATTTTCTGGACCCAAGTGTAAACTTAATGTGATAGAATACATTTTGCAATTACATAGTGTTTTCTAGTGACCTGTAAAGGAATAACTTGTGTTACATTCACAAGCTTAACTAAAATTATTAGCCTATCAAATAATTGTATTTTAAACAATGTATAGTGACTGAAAACCGTTTGCAGTCCTTGAACAAACGCATTCCTCACAACCTAGGTGTGCAAAAATCAAATACTTGGGGAATGTTAAGAGCAAATGGAATTTCAAAATGATACATTTGGCTAAAGTCATAACATACAATTAACTCCTGATTCTGAAACTTTTTCTAATATTTAGCCTCACCCTTAGGATTTTCATGCACTGGTTCAGGTGCTGCTCAGCTCAGTAAACAGATATTCAACTATCCACCCTGAATGACCATTCCTAACTTTAATGATGCCTTTTTCGAACACCTGGGAGTATGCAAACTTTGTATTTCAGAAAACTCTGGAGCATTTGCCGTTTATTGATATATGCTTTTAAATGGTAATCACAACAGGACACATTTTACTCTTTCTTCTGTTATCAATTATACGTTCACTTAATAATACATTTATGAACAACTTGCGTGCTCCATGTGATTTTATATGTTCAATTAATAAAATCTAATCAGTATTTTTCAATTATATTGAGTAGCAAATATATCAGGTGGAGGGTGCCTGCTTCGAGTATATTCACATAATGTAAAACAAAAAAACTTTCTTTCAGCTTGTTGCTTGTATTTCACACAGTAAAATGGAGTCTCCTGTTCTTTCCTACAGCCAGTGTTTTTGACTGAAGAAGTTGAAATGGACAATGAAAACGTTCCCACGAGAGTTATGAACCTTCTTCCCTTACTTACTTGCCTTGTCAGGTACACCTCAGAATCTGAAATATCTTCAAACAACTGAGCAACACAAGTTGAAGAAACTCAAAATCATGAATTAAAAATCCAGTTTTATTTCCAGTTCCTAGCCACACATGGTTTGGGATTGTTGGAAAGTGGGTTATTGGTAGTGGTAAGTATGAACCCACCACTGGTACTAAGGCCACTAACCAAATATAGGTTTCATAAAGGTCTCAGTAAATTAGCCCCTTGCCCAATCCTTGGTAGCTTTAACCGAGCAGGCAGGCCTAACGTAGGAGACAGGAGTGTAAAGCATTCAAAAACACCAATACAGTAAATAGGTGAGACACAACACACAATAAAAATCTCACACCAATTTATAAAATTAGGTTATATTTCTATGAGTGAATAGATACCAAAACAACAATAATCCAATGTAGGGAACCAGACATATGAATTTTAAAAGAATAAACACTTTCTAGCACTTAGAAACACAAAGGGGGTCATTCTGACCTCGGCGGTAAAAGGCCCTTACCGCCGGTCAGAAGTCCGCCATTCTACCGCAGCGGCCGCGGTAAACCGCCACGGTCATTCTGACCACCAACTGTGAAACCGCCAACAATCCGACATCCAAGGAAGGCCGCCTCATCAGCGGGCCGCGGAAAACTTGAGATGACCAATCCTCCACTGTCACGCCAACACAAACACGCCCATGCCATTCTGACCCACGAATCCACGCTGCGGTCTTTCAACCGCGGTATTCCATTGGCGGTACACACCGCCGCGCTCCAAATACACACACAGCTCCAAAACACAGCCACATTGGACAATTTGAAATACACACACCTGAGACACATACAAACAACACTCCCACACATCCAATCAACTATAAAACACACACCCACATCACCCACAAACCCCCACTAGTTGGAAATCGGAGAGAAGGCGAGAGAGATAGAGATAGAGAGAGCGAGCACAGCAATAGAAAACCCCAACACACACAGGAACCCAACTTCATCACCCACACCACATCTACGCACACATCACCACATATCACCACGCACATCACCACAAACACCACCCCACACCTCATCCACACCACCCCATGGCACCCCAAAGACACCCCAGGTTCTCGGACCAAGAACTCAGGGTCATGGTGGAGGAAATTATAAGGGTTGAGCCCCAGCTCTTCGGCACACAGGTGCAGCACACCACTATAGCAAGGAAGGCTGAGCTATGGCAAAGGATCGTAGACAGGGTCAACGCTGTGGGACAGCATCCCAGAAATCGGGAAGATATCAGAAAGCGATGGAACGACCTACGGGGGAAGGTGCGCTCGATGGTGTCGCGACACAACATCGCTGTGCAGAAGACTGGCGGCGGACCCCCAACCACTCCACCCCAATTCACAGCATGGGAGCAAGAGGTGGTAAACATCCTGCATCCTGATGGCCTCACTGGAGTACACGGAGGAATGGACTCTGGTAAGTCGAATCCCAACTACTTCACCCCCCCCAACCACCAGCATGCCAACCCCCCCCTCACCCCAAATCTCAACCCCCCAGCACACAACCTCCCTGCCAATGTCTCACCAGCACAACCCACCCTAAACAACACCAACCCCTGAATGCCAACACAAACCATAGACAGCCACCACCAAAGCATGACCATTGCACATACCCATACACCCCCCCCCACCACCCTCACAACACCTCCCACAAGGGAATGCCAGCACTGGGGGCCAAGGGCACTCAAAATGCACGCCATGGCACACACCGAAACAATAACCATACTCCTTTACCCCTGCAGGGCCCGAACGCCAACACACCGCCACGGAGGGTCCAGATTTGTCCATCCCACCCCCAGAACAGGCCCCCAGCGAGGACAGCAGCTCTGTCGACCTAGAACCTGATGACCAGACCGGACCATCGGGGACCTCTGGACAGTCGGTTCCCCACACACAGACACAGGCCACAGCAGACCCAACCCCCTCTGGGAACACAAGCACAGCTCCCACCCAGCGGGCCCATGCCTCTGTCTCGCGGACGCGTCAATCAGCGGTGTGTCCGCCACTACAGGGCACCCAGGCTGACCCAACACCCCAACAACAACAGGGACCTGGGGGCAGTGGTAGTGGGCACACCGTCCAGGGGACAGAGGCCCGGTGAAACAGGGCAACGGGGATGGCTGCTGTGCGACAGGGGGGGGAGGACAGGCCCAGGGAACCGACTCTCCAAGAGGCCCTCACCACCATCATGGGAGCATACCATCACTCCCAGGAGACGATGGCGACGGTACTGGCCAGGTTCACCGAGATCCAGGCACAGCAGGAGGAACGGTACATGGGGTTCAGCAATGAACTCAGGAACATCGCTACCGCTATGGGGACCATAGTCCAGGCCCTCAACCGGATAGAAACCAGATTGCGGGACCATGTGGCACCACAAAGGGCCCCTGTCACTAGCCAGGAACAGCCTACCACCTCCGCCGGCGCTAGTGGTCAGGAGGCCCCACAGAACGACGGCCCACCAGAACCCCACCTCCTGCTGAAGAACAACCACCCCGCAAGAGGAACCTGAGATCTCAAAGGAAGACAGAGTAGGATGCCAAGACCCCTGCCAGCCTAATATCCCCCCGGATGTCATTCCACTGTCCCACAGTGTCACCCTGTCAAACCTTGAACTGCCCCTGCTCCATCCTTCCACAGGCATATGGACAATGCACCTGTGCGACCGAGAACTGGACTCTGCCATGGACATAACTCCACCCTCACCCATCACCGTTTTAATATCATGTACCAATATCTAGCACTAAAAATAAATCACTCATTGCACTGAAATCATTCTGGAGTCAGCCTGCATTATTTTCAAATGTATAACACATTACTGATCAATAATGTTCTGTTATTTATGTGATGACAACATACCGATGTCAATAAGCATTAGTCCATGGGCTAACCAAGCAGAAGTCACGCAGTGGGTCATACAGCACTGAAAAGGGAAGGGAAAATCAAACATCAGTCTAAAAGAACTGGGGGGAAATACACAAAGTAAAGATGCAGGGGGCTTTCAGTAAATGTTAAATGGCGTGGGTGATTCCTGCCTGTGTGCTACTGAAAATACTGTTGGATAACTCTGTCCCTGTTGTCTGGGTCGTCCTCTTCCTCCTCTTCACTCTCCGCAGGCTCCACAGCTGCTTCAACACCACCATCTGGACCATCCTCCTGCAGGAAAGGCACCTGACGTCGCAATGCCAGATTGTGAAGCATACAGCAAGCCACGATGATCTGGCACACCTTCTTTGGTGAGTACATCAGGGAACCCCCTGTCATATGCAGGCACCTAAACCTGGCCTTCAGGAGGCCAAAGGTTCTTTCAATGATCCTCCTAGTTCGCCCATGGGCCTCATTGTACCGTTCCTCTGCCCTGGTCCGGGGATTCCTCACTGAGGTCAATAGCCAAGGCAGGTTGGGGTAACCAGAGTCACCAATTAGCCACACACGTTGTCTCTGTAGCTGTTCCATCACATAAGGGATGATGCTATTTCGCATCACATACGCGTCATGCACTGACCCAGGGAACTTGGCATTCACATGGGAGATGTACTGGTCAGCCAAACAGACCACCTGGACGTTCATAGAATGGTAACTTTTCCTGTTTCTGTACACCTGCTCATCGTCTTTTGGGGGTACTAAAGCCACATGGGTCCCATCAATGGCACCAATTATGTTGGGGATATGTCCAAGGGCATAAATCACAGTGGCCAAATCAACCTCCTCAGGGAATACAATGTAGCGCCGCATGTGTTTCGTCAGGGCAGACAACACTCTAGACAAGATTTTTGAAAACATAGGCTGAGACATTCCAGATGACATGGCCACTGTTGTCTGGAATGAGCCACTTGCCAAAAAATGGAGAACTGACAGAACCTGCACTAGAGGGGGAATTCCTGTGGGTTGGCGGATGGGGGACATCAGGGCTGGCTCCAGCTGGGCACACAGTTCATGTATAGTGGCTCGGTCAAGTCGGTATCGTAGTATGATATGGCGTTCTTCCATTGTCGACAGGTCCACCAGCGGTCGGTACACGCAAGGATTCATCCTTCTCCTCGCAAGTCCCAGCGGACGGTGCCTAGGAAGTACAACATGGAGCACAGAGTCAAGCAAATCACAGGTACGTTCACCACTGCATGCATAGCACACGATTATCTATGTATTGAAAGGCGTGTATGTGTGGCAATGCAAGGCCAAGGCCTGTGTGACGCAGTACAAATTATGCCATGTGGGCCCTTGAAATGGCGGCTGCCTGACCTGTGAAGTGGGACAATGGGATGTGAGGTCAATGCGCTGGCGTGGCACACGTGGCGGTAGGCGGTCGAAGACCGCTATACGAAGCCGCATTGGCTAACATTGAAGCCTATGGGTTTCAGGAGCCAATGACGAGGTGCGCCGGCGGTCGCGGTACGCACCGCCGCAGTACGCACCGCCGCGGGCGTGACCGCCATTTTCTATCTGCTTAATCACTCGAGACCTGATCATCCACAGGAGAGGACCTATACTGCAAGTGCTGCTGTGACCTCGGTCTGGAAGTGACAATGGCTGCTGCGACTGGGGAAAGGGCCCCTGCCTTCACGTCTGAGGAGTTGGAGAAACTTGTGGATGGGGTCCTCCCCCAGTATGCGTTACTCTACGGTCCTCCAGACCAACAGGTAAGTACACTGGGTGCACATTGAATGGGCTATGCCTGTGTGGAGTGGGGTGGATGTAAGTTGGTGGGGTGGGGGGCGAATGAGGAGTGCAACGCACGACAGATGAGAGCATGTGCCATATGGCAAGGTTGGGGAGGGGGGGCCAATCGCATCTAACATGCAGAAAATTTATGATTTTTCCTTCCCACCCTGTACATGTCAAATAGCTCAGCGCCCATCAGAAAGTGGACATTTGGCGTGCCATCGCCAAGGAAGTCCGGGCCCTGGGGGTCCACGTCAGACGGGGCACCCACTGCCACAAGAGGTGGGAGGACATCTGCCGCGGGACCAGGAAGACCGCCGAGTCACTGCTGGGGATGGCCTCCCAACCTAGGAGGGGTGCCAGTCGTACCCTGACCCCCCTGATGTCCCGGATCCTGGCGGTGGCCTACCCTGATTTGGATGGGCGTTTGAGGACATCACAGCAGACACAAGGGGTTGAGTATCAGCACATTCTGCTATCTCTCTGCGCAGTGGAGGCGTCTGGGTGGGGGAGGAGGGTTGTGGGTGACATTAGGCCAGGGCGCTTTCTGTAGTGTAGTCCTCTCCTTTAGGCATGGCCCTGTGCTTGTGCATTGTTAAACAATGTATAGTGACTGAAAACTGTTTGCAGTCCTTGAACAAACGCATTCCTCACAACCTAGGTGTGCAAAAATCAAATACTTGGGGAATGTTAAGAGCAAATGGAATTTCAAAATGATACATTTGGCTAAAGTCATAACATACAATTAACTCCTGATTCTGAAACTTTTTCTAATATTTAGCCTCACCCTTAGGATTTTCATGCACTGGTTCAGGTGCTGCTCAGCTCAGTAAACAGATATTCAACTATCCACCCTGAATGACCATTCCTAACTTTAATGATGCCTTTTTCGAACACCTGGGAGTATGCAAACTTTGTATTTCAGAAAACTCTGGAGCATTTGCCGTTTATTGATATATGCTTTTAAATGGTAATCACAACAGGACACATTTTACTCTTTCTTCTGTTATCAATTATACGTTCACTTAATAATACATTTATGAACAACTTGCGTGCTCCATGTGATTTTATATGTTCAATTAATAAAATCTAATCAGTATTTTTCAATTATATTGAGTAGCAAATATATCAGGTGGAGGGTGCCTGCTTCGAGTATATTCACATAATGTAAAACAAAAAAACTTTCTTTCAGCTTGTTGCTTGTATTTCACACAGTAAAATGGAGTCTCCTGTTCTTTCCTACAGCCAGTGTTTTTGACTGAAGAAGTTGAAATGGACAATGAAAACGTTCCCACGAGAGTTATGAACCTTCTTCCCTTACTTACTTGCCTTGTCAGGTACACCTCAGAATCTGAAATATCTTCAAACAACTGAGCAACACAAGTTGAAGAAACTCAAAATCATGAATTAAAAATCCAGTTTTATTTCCAGTTCCTAGCCACACATGGTTTGGGATTGTTGGAAAGTGGGTTATTGGTAGTGGTAAGTATGAACCCACCACTGGTACTAAGGCCACTAACCAAATATAGGTTTCATAAAGGTCTCAGTAAATTAGCCCCTTGCCCAATCCTTGGTAGCTTTAACCGAGCAGGCAGGCCTAACGTAGGAGACAGGAGTGTAAAGCATTCAAAAACACCAATACAGTAAATAGGTGAGACACAACACACAATAAAAATCTCACACCAATTTATAAAATTAGGTTATATTTCTATGAGTGAATAGATACCAAAACAACAATAATCCAATGTAGGGAACCAGACATATGAATTTTAAAAGAATAAACACTTTCTAGCACTTAGAAACACAAAGGGGGTCATTCTGACCTCGGCGGTAAAAGGCCCTTACCGCCGGTCAGAAGTCCGCCATTCTACCGCCGCGGCCGCGGTAAACCGCCACGGTCATTCTGACCACCAACTGTGAAACCGCCAACAATCCGACATCCAAGGAAGGCCGCCTCATCAGCGGGCCGCGGAAAACTGGAGATGACCAATCCTCCACCGTCACGCCAACACAAACACGCCCATGCCATTCTGACCCACGAATCCACGCTGCGGTCTTTCAACCGCGGTATTCCATTGGCGGTACACACCGCCGCGCTCAAAATACACACACAGCTCCAAAACACAGCCACATTGGACAATTTGAAATACACACACCTGAGACACATACAAACAACACTCCCACACATCCAATCAACTATAAAACACACACCCACATCACCCACAAACCCCCACTAGTTGGAAATCGGAGAGAAGGCGAGAGAGATAGAGATAGAGAGAGCGAGCACAGCAATAGAAAACCCCAACACACACAGGAACCCAACTTCATCACCCACACCACATCTACGCACACATCACCACATATCACCACGCACATCACCACAAACACCACCCCACACCTCATCCACACCACCCCATGGCACCCCAAAGACACCCCAGGTTCTCGGACCAAGAACTCAGGGTCATGGTGGAGGAAATTATAAGGGTTGAGCCCCAGCTCTTCGGCACACAGGTGCAGCACACCACTATAGCAAGGAAGGCTGAGCTATGGCAAAGGATCGTAGACAGGGTCAACGCTGTGGGACAGCATCCCAGAAATCGGGAAGATATCAGAAAGCGATGGAACGACCTACGGGGGAAGGTGCGCTCGATGGTGTCGCGACACAACATCGCTGTGCAGAAGACTGGCGGCGGACCCCCAACCACTCCACCCCAATTCACAGCATGGGAGCAAGAGGTGGTAAACATCCTGCATCCTGATGGCCTCACTGGAGTACACGGAGGAATGGACTCTGGTAAGTCGAATCCCAACTACTTCACCCCCCCCAACCACCAGCATGCCAACCCCCCCCTCACCCCAAATCTCAACCCCCCAGCACACAACCTCCCTGCCAATGTCTCACCAGCACAACCCACCCTAAACAACACCAACCCCTGAATGCCAACACAAACCATAGACAGCCACCACCAAAGCATGACCATTGCACATACCCATACACCCCCCCCCCCACCACCCTCACAACACCTCCCACAAGGGAATGCCAGCACTGGGGGCCAAGGGCACTCAAAATGCACGCCATGGCACACACCGAAACAATAACCATACTCCTTTACCCCTGCAGGGCCCGAACGCCAACACACCGCCACGGAGGGTCCAGATTTGTCCATCCCACCCCCAGAACAGGCCCCCAGCGAGGACAGCAGCTCTGTCGACCTAGAACCTGATGACCAGACCGGACCATCGGGGACCTCTGGACAGTCGGTTCCCCACACACAGACACAGGCCACAGCAGACCCAACCCCCTCTGGGAACACAAGCACAGCTCCCACCCAGCGGGCCCATGCCTCTGTCTCGCGGACGCGTCAATCAGCGGTGTGTCCGCCACTACAGGGCACCCAGGCTGACCCAACACCCCAACAACAACAGGGACCTGGGGGCAGTGGTAGTGGGCACACCGTCCAGGGGACAGAGGCCCGGTGAAACAGGGCAACGGGGATGGCTGCTGTGCGACAGGGGGGGGGAGGACAGGCCCAGGGAACCGACTCTCCAAGAGGCCCTCACCACCATCATGGGAGCATACCATCACTCCCAGGAGACGATGGCGACGGTACTGGCCAGGTTCACCGAGATCCAGGCACAGCAGGAGGAACGGTACATGGGGTTCAGCAATGAACTCAGGAACATCGCTACCGCTATGGGGACCATAGTCCAGGCCCTCAACCGGATAGAAACCAGATTGCGGGACCATGTGGCACCACAAAGGGCCCCTGTCACTAGCCAGGAACAGCCTACCACCTCCGCCGGCGCTAGTGGTCAGGAGGCCCCACAGAACGACGGCCCACCAGAACCCCACCTCCTGCTGAAGAACAACCACCCCGCAAGAGGAACCTGAGATCTCAAAGGAAGACAGAGTAGGATGCCAAGACCCCTGCCAGCCTAATATCCCCCCGGATGTCATTCCACTGTCCCACAGTGTCACCCTGTCCAACCTTGAACTGCCCCTGCTCCATCCTTCCACAGGCATATGGACAATGCACCTGTGCGACCGAGAACTGGACTCTGCCATGGACATAACTCCACCCTCACCCATCACCGTTTTAATATCATGTACCAATATCTAGCACTAAAAATAAATCACTCATTGCACTGAAATCATTCTGGAGTCAGCCTGCATTATTTTCAAATGTATAACACATTACTGATCAATAATGTTCTGTTATTTATGTGATGACAACATACCGATGTCAATAAGCATTAGTCCATGGGCTAACCAAGCAGAAGTCACGCAGTGGGTCATACAGCACTGAAAAGGGAAGGGAAAATCAAACATCAGTCTAAAAGAACTGGGGGGAAATACACAAAGTAAAGATGCAGGGGGCTTTCAGTAAATGTTAAATGGCGTGGGTGATTCCTGCCTGTGTGCTACTGAAAATACTGTTGGATAACTCTGTCCCTGTTGTCTGGGTCGTCCTCTTCCTCCTCTTCACTCTCCGCAGGCTCCACAGCTGCTTCAACACCACCATCTGGACCATCCTCCTGCAGGAAAGGCACCTGACGTCGCAATGCCAGATTGTGAAGCATACAGCAAGCCACGATGATCTGGCACACCTTCTTTGGTGAGTACATCAGGGATCCCCCTGTCATATGCAGGCACCTAAACCTGGCCTTCAGGAGGCCAAAGGTTCTTTCAATGATCCTCCTAGTTCGCCCATGGGCCTCATTGTACCGTTCCTCTGCCCTGGTCCGGGGATTCCTCACTGAGGTCAATAGCCAAGGCAGGTTGGGGTAACCAGAGTCACCAATTAGCCACACACGTTGTCTCTGTAGCTGTTCCATCACATAAGGGATGCTGCTATTTCGCATCACATATGCGTCATGCACTGACCCAGGGAACTTGGCATTCACATGGGAGATGTACTGGTCAGCCAAACAGACCACCTGGACGTTCATAGAATGGTAACTTTTCCTGTTTCTGTACACCTGCTCATCGTCTTTTGGGGGTACTAAAGCCACATGGGTCCCATCAATGGCACCAATTATGTTGGGGATATGTCCAAGGGCATAAATCACAGTGGCCAAATCAACCTCCTCAGGGAATACAATGTAGCGCCGCATGTGTTTCGTCAGGGCAGACAACACTCTAGACAAGATTTTTGAAAACATAGGCTGAGACATTCCAGATGACATGGCCACTGTTGTCTGGAATGAGCCACTTGCCAAAAAATGGAGGACTGACAGAACCTGCACTAGAGGGGGAATTCCTGTGGGTTGGCGGATGGGGGACATCAGGGCTGGCTCCAGCTGGGCACACAGTTCATGTATAGTGGCTCGGTCAAGTCGGTATCGTAGTATGATATGGCGTTCTTCCATTGTCGACAGGTCCACCAGCGGTCGGTACACGCAAGGATTCATCCTTCTCCTCGCAAGTCCCAGCGGACGGTGCCTAGGAAGTACAACATGGAGCACAGAGTCAAGCAAATCACAGGTACGTTCACCACTGCATGCATAGCACACGATTATCTATGTATTGAAAGGCGTGTATGTGTGGCAATGCAAGGCCAAGGCCTGTGTGACGCAGTACAAATTATGCCATGTGGGCCCTTGAAATGGCGGCTGCCTGACCTGTGAAGTGGGACAATGGGATGTGAGGTCAATGCGCTGGCGTGGCACACGTGGCGGTAGGCGGTCGAAGACCGCTATACGAAGCCGCATTGGCTAACATTGAAGCCTATGGGTTTCAGGAGCCAATGACGAGGTGCGCCGGCGGTCGCGGTACGCACCGCCGCAGTACGCACCGCCGCGGGCGTGACCGCCATTTTCTATCTGCTTAATCACTCGAGACCTGATCATCCACAGGAGAGGACCTATACTGCAAGTGCTGCTGTGACCTCGGTCTGGAAGTGACAATGGCTGCTGCGACTGGGGAAAGGGCCCCTGCCTTCACGTCTGAGGAGTTGGAGAAACTTGTGGATGGGGTCCTCCCCAGTATGCGTTACTCTACGGTCCTCCAGACCAACAGGTAAGTACACTGGGTGAACATTGAATGGGCTATGCCTGTGTGGAGTGGGGTGGATGTAAGTTGGTGGGGTGGGGGGCGAATGAGGAGTGCAACGCACGACAGATGAGAGCATGTGCCATATGGCAAGGTTGGGGAGGGGGGGCCAATCGCATCTAACATGCAGAAAATTTATGATTTTTCCTTCCCACCCTGTACATGTCAAATAGGTCAGCGCCCATCAGAAAGTGGACATTTGGCGTGCCATCGCCAAGGAAGTCCGGGCCCTGGGGGTCCACGTCAGACGGGGCACCCACTGCCACAAGAGGTGGGAGGACATCTGCCGCGGGACCAGGAAGACCGCCGAGTCACTGCTGGGGATGGCCTCCCAACCTAGGAGGGGTGCCAGTCGTACCCTGACCCCCCTGATGTCCCGGATCCTGGCGGTGGCCTACCCTGATTTGGATGGGCGTTTGAGGACATCACAGCAGACACAAGGGGTTGAGTATCAGCACATTCTGCTATCTCTCTGCGCAGTGGAGGCGTCTGGGTGGGGGAGGAGGGTTGTGGGTGACATTAGGCCAGGGCGCTTTCTGTAGTGTAGTCCTCTCCTTTAGGCATGGCCCTGTGCTCCCGGCCCCCACCTCTGTAGGGTGACAAGTACAGGTATCGATGGTCCAGCATCACACATGTGCGCCTTTGTCGTCTCTAGACCTGTTGTCCTAGTCAGAAGTACTGAGTAGTGTACCCCGAATGCGCGGCTTAGTGCATGAGGCTCCTGTGTCTGTCCTCTCCGCCAACGGTGTTGACATTGCATGCACTCAACCTGGTCTTCGTTTTTCTCCCCCCACCCTTCTTCTTCATCTTCTTGTGCATGTGTGCATTAGCATCATCAGGCGGAGGAGAATTGGCATCGGAGCACGAGGGAGCTGCAAGTCACAAGGCCCCGGTGGGACCAGGAACAGACACCGAGGGCACCAGTGATCCGGAGGGCGAGGGGAGCACCACAACGGGGACCGGTGGTGACACCAGCGACACGTCCTCGGATGGGAGCTCCCTAGCGGTGGCGGCAACATCCGGGCCCCCCGCCTCTACAGGTACAGCCGCCACCCAGCGCACCAGCCCCGCCCTCCCAGCATCCCCTCAGCCTACGCTCCGTGCCCGCTCGCCCAGGAAGGCGGGCGTCTCCTTCGCCCCAGGCACCTCAGCCCCTGCCCCTGCCCCTGTTACCCCTGCTGCCCTCAGTGAGGAGGTCATTGACCTCCTTCAGACCATCATTGTTGGGCAGACTACCCTTTTGAATGCCATCCAGGGGGTAGAAAGGGAGGTGCATCGGAGCAATGCCTACCTGGAGGGCATTCATTCGGGTCAGGCTGCCCATCAACGATCGTTCAATGCTCTGGCCTCAGCACTGACGGCAGCCATTGTCCCTGTTTCCAGCCTCCCTCTTCTGACTGCCTCCATCCTGTCTCTGTCTCCTGTTCCTCAGCCTATCCCATCCACACCATCAGACCAGCCTGCACACACCTCAACACCCAAGGGCAGCTCATCCAGACACAAGCACCACAGAACCCACAAGCATTCACGCAAGCAACACCCAGATGCAGACATTCCAACAGTCACTACCACCTCTGTGTCCCCCTCCTCCTCGTCTCCCTCCTCCCTCCCTGTGACGTCTACACTCACACCTGCATGCACACCACCATCAGCCAGTGCTTCCATCACCAGCACACCCTCCAGTCCAGTCCGCACACGTGCAGTCACCACCCCCACTACCATTTACACGTCCCCTGTGTCCTCTCCCACTGTGTCTGTCACCCCCTCTTCCAAGACACACAAACGCAGGCAGACACCCACCCAACAGCCATCCACCTCACGACAGCCTCCAGCACAAGCACCTGCACCCAAAGACAGCACACCTGACTCTCCTACAACCACATCCTCTTCCTCCACTCCCATCACCACTTCTCCTACCTTTTACCTTGGTCCTAAGAAAGTTTTCCTCGCTAATCTTGACCTCTTTTCCTCCACTGACCCACCCCCTCCATCTGCAAAGAGTCCCAAGAGCACCTCAGCCACAACCAGCCCAGCTTCGAGAGTCACTGTGGTGCATGGGTTCTGGAGTCCACCCTTTGCCAGCAGTGACACTTCAATCAGCAGCAAGGGGACAGCCAGCCCCCCCCAGGCAAGAGGACCCGGAAACTAAAGTGCCGCCGTGAGAGGACTGACACGGCTGCCCCCAAGGAACAAAGTTCGCCCACTTCACCAGCCACAACAGCTAGGGGAGGCAAGGGCCCGAGAGCCCCATCTAAGGAGCGAAAGGGCAGCAGGGCGGAGAAGTCAGCCAGCAGGAGCGTGGAGCAGGAGGGGCCCACAAGCCCCATCCCGGGTGTTAGGGAGAACACCAAAGGGCCCAGGACTCCGTCACCGAAGGGTCCAGCAACAGCACGGTCGGAGGGCGACTGAGCAGGGAGTCGAGGCCAGGTCTGGCTCCCTTGACTTACTGGACGAGCACCGCTGAAGAGGGCCCCGCCGTGCAGAAGAGCACCGCTGAACAAGGCCCCGCCGTGCAGAAGAGCACCGCTGAACAGGGCCCCGCCGTGCAGAAGAGCACCGCTGAAGAGGGCCCCGCCGTGCAGAAGAGCACCGCTGAACAGGGCCCCGCCGTGCAGAAGAGCACCGCTGAACAGGGCCCCGCCGTGCAGAAGAGCACCGCTGAACAGGGCCCCGCCGTGCAGAAGAGCACCGCTGAACAGGGCCCCGCCGTGCAGAAGAGCACCGCTGAACAGGGCCCCGCCGTGCAGAAGAGCACTGCTGAACAGGGCCCCGCCGTGCAGAAGAGCACCGCTGAAGAGGGCCCCGCCGTGCAGAAGAGCACCGCTGAACAGGGCCCGCCGTGCAGAAGAGCACCGCTGAACAGGGCCCCGCCGTCTCAAGCACCGCTCCGCTGGGCCCTTCCTGTCAAGCACCGCTCCGCTGGGCCCCGCCGTCTCAAGCACCGCTCCGCTGGGCCCTTCCTGTCAAGCACCGCTCCGCTGGGCCCGCCGTCTCAAGCACCGCTCCGCTGGGCCCCGCCGTCTCAAGCACCGCTCCGCTGGGCCCTTCCTGTCAAGCACCGCTCCGCTGGGCCCCGCCGTCTCAAGCACCGCTCTGCTGGGCCCTTCCTGTCAAGCACCGCTCCGCTGGGCCCTTCCTGTCAAGCACCGCTCCGCTGGGCCCTTCCTGTCAAGCACCGCTCCGCTGGGCCCCGCCGTCTCAAGCACTGCTCCGCTGGGCCCCGCCGTCTCAAGCACCGCTCCGCTGGGCACTTCCTGTCAAGCACCGCTCCGCTGGGCCCCGCCGTCTCAAGCACCGCTCCGCTGGGCCCTTCCTGTCAAGCACCGCTCCGCTGGGCCCCACCGTATCAAGCACCGCTCCGCTGGGCCCTTCCTGTCAAGCACCGCTCCGCTGGGCCCTTCCTGTCAAGCACCGCTCCGCTGGGCCCCGCCGTCTCAAGCACCGCTCCGCTGGGCCCTTCCTGTCAAGCACCGCTCCGCTGGGCCCCGCCGTCTCAAGCACCGCTCCGCTGGGCCCCGCCGTCTCAAGCACCGCTCCGCTGGGCCCTTCCTGTCAAGCACCGCTCCGCTGGGCCCCGCCGTCTCAAGCACCGCTCCGCTGGGCCCTTCCTGTCAAGCACCGCTCCGCTGGGCCCCGCCGTCTCAAGCACCGCTCCGCTGGGCCCTTCCTGTCAAGCACCGCTCCGCTGGGCCCCGCCGTCTCAAGCACCGCTCCGCTGGGCCCTTCCTGCATGCACTGTTAACGGTTCACTGTGCCCACCATGCCTCCTCCTTGACCAGTGGAGACTGTAATCCACTTGAGAGACTGTGGCTTTGCACTCCCCAGGATGGCACAGTGGGCAACCCACCCACTTGTGAGACTTGAGAGACTGTGGCTTTGCACTCCCCAGGATGGAAGAGTGGGCAACCCACCCACTTGTGAGACTTGAGAGACTGTGGCTTTGCACTCCCCAGGATGGCACAGTGGGCAACCCACCCACTTGTGAGACTTGAGAGACTGTGGCTTTGCACTCCCCAGGATGGAACAGTGGGCAACCCACCTACTGTAGAGACTTGAGAGACTGTGGCTTTGCACTCCCCAGGATGGCACAGTAGGCATGGTGGCCCCTTCGTGGTTCTGGCGTTGTGGACTCATGTGGCTGTGGTGCCCGCCCCTTCCCTTCCCCCTGAGGTAACTGCAGTTTTTTCATCAGATGCCCCTGCAGTGTTCTCTCCAGAGGACTCAGGTCTCCTGTGTGGGCTTTGCCTTTGTGTTGTTACACTTTGGCCCACGGACACTTCGTTTTTCTTTTGATGTGCAGGACTAATTGCCTCGGTTATCCATTGCACTGTATATAGACTTATTTTGATATTGAATTTTTGGCTAGTTGACCATAACTTTTCAGAGCCTATTTTGTACATAAATTTTTATTCACAATTTAATTATGTCTTTGCATTTATCAGGGGGGTTTGGGTGGTGTCACTGTGACTTGTTGCTCTGCATTGGTGTGTACATAGTTTGGGGGGGTGGGGGTCGCATATGTGTGCGCCGTAAGCTTTCCTCCTCCCCCCTCCCGTGTGTCATAGGTGCAGTACTCACCGTTGTCGTCTGCGTCGGCGTTCGTACTCGTGGTAGATGAGCAGGTAGACGAGAGCAGGTAGTATGTTTAATTCGGGTTCCATGCTGTCCTCCTTCCTCGTGGAGTGCGTAGAGGTGAGCGTTTTCCCGTTCGTAGTCTGTTTCCGGCGTGTTTTTATCGGCGGGGCTCCCGCCCCGGAAAAGGTGGCGGATTGGTGAGTTATGATACTGTGGGCGGTACATTGTCTGCCGCCTGCCTGTTGGCGGTGACCTCCGCGCTGTTTGTCTGTACCGCCGCGGCGGGCGGATTGTTAATGTGGCGGGCTGTGTTGGCGGTTCCCGCCAGGGTCAGAATTCCATTTTTTGGACCGCCAGCCTGTTGGCGGGTTGGCCGCCGCTTTATCACCGACCGCCAGGGTTAGAATCACCCCCAAAGTGCCAACTTTACCAAAATTTTCCAAACTTCAGGAGGTGTTTCCTGAAGTCCTCCTTGCAGGTACAAAAGGTCCAAAACACAAATCCAAGGGTCTGGAATCTCCTGATTGGTTCTTGGAACCGGCGATGTGATTTTTTAAAAAGAATAAACACTTCCTAGTGCTTAGAAACACAAAACACCAACTTTACCAAACTTCTCCAGTCTTCAGGAGGCGTTTCCTGAAGTCCTCCTTGCAGGTACAGAGGCTCCAAAACACAAATTTAAGGGCCTGGAATCTCCTGGATGGTCCTTGGAAAGTTGTACCACAATTTCCACAATGCACCTGGCCAAATCCTTTAAAGTCCACTGGATGCACTCCAGGCTGGAGACGTTTGCTGGGGATGATGCAGGTGAAGCTCTGTTAACCTGTAGCTGCAGGGAGTCCACTCCTGGGTCCTTCTTGAAGCAAGGCACCATCCCCAGGGTTGTAGTACCAGATTGTGCAGCAGGCACAGTTCACTCAGAAGTGCAAGCAAAGGGTTCAGATCCAGATTCTAGCAGGGCAGTCCTTCTTTCTCTTGTAGTTTCAGGCAGCAGATCTGAGAGACTATGCACCTCTCACATATTTATTCCCAGCTCCTGGGCTTCAGGAAGGGGGCACCCAACTAATAGAATGCAAAGTGATGCCCAGATGCATGACCACTTCCTCCAAAGTATTGCATATTCCTGACCCAGAAAGCACCATTCTTCCAAAATCCCTGATGCCTGAAATTCCAGCAGAGCAGTAAGAGCTGACTAAACCATCCTCCAGTGTAGCTCATTTCCATACCTCTCCTTCTCCTAACATCTGCAAATTAATTCCTTAAGACGTGGTATCTGGCTGAGGGGTCCAGAAGGTGGGGGTTAGGTGATCTGGCATCTCCTCCTGTCTTGCTCTCCTTTGAAAGTGGTATGCTTTATCACCCCTCCCCCTGCTCTGGCATTCCTGTGTAGCCCCGAGCTGCCTTTCACCAGATAGGCTCTCCCCTAGACAGCCACTTATCTCTTAATCACCAGCTCTGCTAATCCTGTTGACACTGAACAATCGGAGGAGACCTTCAGAAGACTGGATTTTGGCTTACTTATAGAAAAGCCTTATAACTTTTTTTCTGTATAAGTTGTGATAAATTCACCAATGTCAAATTGCTGGATTTATCACAACAAATCTTATAAATCCTTGAATGACTTTTCAGCACTTTTCCTTACTATTATTACATTGAAATACAATATAGCAATGATAGCCTATGAAGGTCAGTATCTATAATGGGGGAAAAATGAAATGATCAGTTCATCCCTAACCAGGGTTTAAAACATCATTTATAAGGCCCCTGCTTATAGTTACATGTCCCCCGCCCATAGACACCTAGGGGAGACCCTAGGGGTACCTAATATGTGAAAATAAGGTAGATCATCACATTTAAAGTGCCCACAGCACCACAGGCAAATTGAGACACCATTTCCATTTAAATGCAGCCTGCAGAGTCAAGCTGCATTTAGAAATTCCAGAAAACCTCCAGCAGTCCCACATGCAAAGGACAGCAATTCGGCTGGGCCTCTACTTCCATGCCCTATTATGTACTAGGGTCTTATAGGTAGTTGGCACCCCCTTTCCACATTTGCTACTATGGACGTATAGGGGCTGTCATGCAAATGGAAGGAATTTAACTTTTAAAGACAGGCTACAAGGCAGACCTGCATTTAAAAGTACAGGAAGCATAAAAGCAGTTCCCACATGCAAGTGCAGAAATTCTGCTGGGCCTCTAATCTCCATGCCCTATTATATAATAGGGGTTTATAGGCCAATTGTACACCCTTGCCCTATTATATACTAGGGACTTAAAGGGTCTATCAGGACAATTGGAAGGGTACCCTAATACCTAGTGTACTCTACTACATGTGTGTGTTTTAACATAGCACTGGCCTGGGTCTGGCTAAGAGAATCCAGGGCACAGTCAGAGTAAGTTATCATCAGCACCGGCCAGCAACAACAAAATGGGGATGAACAGGGCAAAAATATGCATGACTTTGCAACAGAGATCACACATGGTTTCTCTAGAGCCACACATTTAATAGTTCTATCGTTTACTAATTTACAACTGCAAAAGTTGAAAACAACATTACCAACATATTGTTTTTTTCAACATAATTCTTTAAAAAAAATCTATTACACTTTCCATACATGAATGTTTACAGATTGCATACATGATTGTACAATAAGGAACCATCACTTCTTGTCAGTGAAAGGTAGATACACAATTAGAGATAACCTGCGCTCACCCTCTGGTAGTATGGCACAGAGCAGTCAGTTTTATTTTGAAGAGGTAATGTTTAAAGTATTTGTGCAACACAAACACACCGTAACACAATGAAACCACCAGAAAAAGTGCTCCACACAGGTATAGAATTGTTCATAATATTTTTAAGTGTGAAACAAGACCATAGTGCCAAAATACAAACAGTAGAAATCGAAATAGGAATTACCAAGAACAGCGCTAAAAGGTTACTGGAGGTCACATTTTACCAGGGTAAATCCAAAGTTCAGGCCAACTGTGATGGATGACAGGCCGGCTACAGAAGCCACGCAGGGTCTGCTGAGAAAGTATCTTTGATGGAAGAAGTGTTGACTTCAAGGACTCGATGCGTGGAGCAAAGGAGGAGATGTGTTGCTGTTGATCTGGGGATGTAGGCGATGCATCTGTTCCAATTTGAGCAGCATCGAAGATGCATTGAAGATCAGGTAGTGTTGGGCGTTGAGTCAATGCGTTATCATCAAACTGCTGGGTTGGAGTGAAGCGCTGGTGCTGGGTCGTGCAAGGTCAAAAATGCGTCAAAATACAGGGACGATGCATTATGCAATCTGCAATGTGGTGTTTAATCTGACTTTACCATTAAAGAAGATTTATCATTACCATTCCAATGATATGAAACATGATGCAGCTACTTCTTTCTGATCTGGAATTACAGCTTACAAATATATTAGGAATAACCAATGCTGGCCTATGAGAGAAGTAGGCCTCACAGTACAGAAAAACGACTTCAGGAGGAACTTTAACTAGGAATAGAGCAAAGAAGCATCAAATGCCAATAATGGTCAATGATTGCAGTAGAAAAGGACCTACACGTAACTTGATGCTAATGGCGATTGAGCGCAGGTCATATGTAGTAACCAGCTTTGTCCTGGTCAAATACTTTACCTTCTGACTTTAGTAGCTATCTACCACAGGAGAACACTTTTAAAGCTTACCAAGACTTAAAAGCTCACAGGGTGGCAGGCAGCATTTAGTCCAGGTCCAATTTGCCACTGAGAAGCTGTGTAGTTGCAGGAAAGGCCTCTTGGAACTTGTTGTATCTCTGTAGGTTGAACATAAGGCCAGCCTAATAGACCTTGGAAACGACCACTTCTCTTTTTTGGGTACAGTAAAGAGCAAGTGCAGTCCTCCAGGGCTCTTGTCAGGTTACAGATGCAGCTTCACTCCTCTTTTGATGTTCCTTCACTTCAGGAGTCTTCTGAACTGGGTGCTGAAAATGCCACATGTATGCCTGCCACAAGGCAGTAGATAGAAATTACCCCTGGGGGCACCTTTGTCAATGAGGTAAAGGTTTCCAGAGATAACTTTTGGCATTTTCACTACGTATGGCTCTGAGGGATGGGGTGCGGTTGGGGAGTGTACTATGGTAATCCTAATATCCTCCTACATTTAACACTAAAATACCATTTTAGGGAGTCCTTGTATCCTTTCAGTGACAGACGTCTGATAGAACAAAAGCTGAGTTCAGCCAGACAAGGGGCACACACAATTCTTGTTATCTTCCTTTGAAGTGTGTCCCAAGAAGGAAGCTCACCCACAATGTTTTATGCAACCCCAACAGACCTGTTAAACAGGCTTTAACACAGTGGTGTCAAAAAGAGGCCCACTCCGATTGTTGGAGCACTCACATTCACCCCCAGTCACAGATCTGGGTTTAATACATCTAGGTGGTCATTACAACCCTGGCGGTCGGTGTTAAAGTGGCGGTAAGACGCCAACAGGCCAGCGGAAAAAAAAATGGAATCACGACCGTGGCGGAAACTGCCAACAAAGACAGCCACTTTAACACTCCGACCGCCACGGCGGTACAAACAAACAGCGTGGCGGTCACTGCCAACAGACAGGCGGGAGACAATGTACCGCCCACAGTATCACAATTTACCAATCCGCCACCTTTTCCGTGGTGGATTCACTGCGAACAAAAACACAGCGGAAACTGGACTACGAAGGGAAAACGCTCACCTCTACACACCCCACGAGGAACCAGGACGCCATGGAACCAGAGCTTCACATTTTTCCAGCCTTTATCTTCTTGCTCCTCTACCAGGAGCACGAACATCGGCGGCGAAGACCACGGTGAGTACTGCACCTACGACACAGGGGAGGGGGGAGGGAAAAAACAGGGACACACACACGCAACACACAACACCCCCACACTCACCCACGACAACACACACACTAATTCAGCATGATGCATGACAGTTACACCCCCAAGCCCCCCTAGACGAATGCAAAGACAAAAGAAAATTAGTGTAACCATTGTAATCTATTAAAATCCAGTACGCAAAAATATATATACACTATAAACAAATATATACACCAAGAATAGAAGTCCAGGAATTGCACCATTTAAGTCTGTGGAACACTGGGCCCACACTGCATGGTCAAGGCCCACACAAGGTACCTGAACATGACGGAGAGAATACTGCAGGGACATCAGATAGAAATAAAACAGGCACCTCAGGGGGAAGGGAAAGATGGGGCGCCTCAGCCGTTGAGTGCATGACGCCAAATCCACGAGGGGGCCACATGCCCACTGTCAATCCTGGGGAGTGAAAAGCCACAGTCTCACAAGTATCTACAGTGGGTGGTTTGCCCACTGTGCAATCCTGGGGAGTGCACAGCCACAGTCTCACAAGTCTCTACAGTGGATGGGTTGCCCACTGCTTTATCCTGGGGAGTGCAAAGCCACAGTCTCTCAAGTCTCTCCAGTGGGTGGTTTGCCCACTGTTCAATACTGGGGAGTGCAAAGCCACAGTCTCACACGTCTCTACAGTGGATGGTTTGCCCACTGTACAATCCTGGGGAGTGCAAAGCCACAGTCTCTCAAGTGGATAAGTCTCCACTAGTTCTGGAGGGGGCTATGTGCCCAGAGTGCTTCATCCTGCCAAGGACTGTGTGAGTAGATGCTTTTCTCCACTGGTTCTGGAGGGGGCTTTGTGCCCAGAGTGCTTCATCCTACCAAGGACTGTGTGAGTGGATGCTTTTCTCCACTGGTTCTGGAGGGGGCTTTGTGCCCAGAGTGTTTCTTCCTGCCAAGGACAGAGGTAGTGGATGTGATACTCCACTGGTTCTGGATGGGGCTTTGTGCCCAGAGTGCTTCATCCTGCCAAGGATTGTGTGAGTGGATGCTTTTCTCCACTGGTTCTGGAGGGGGCTTTGTACCCAGAGTGCTTCATCCTGCCAAGGACAGGGTAGTGGATGTGATACTCCACTGGTTCTGGAGGGGGCTTTGTGCCCAGAGTGCTTCATCCGGCCAAGGACAGAGGTAGTGGATGTGATACTCCACTGGTTCTGGATGGGGCTTTGTGCCCACAGTGCTTCATCCTGCTCCTGGCGGACTCAGTAGCGTCAGTGCTCTTGGCGCTCATGGGCCAGCGGTGCTTGTGGTGGCAGTGTCCTTGGCAGCGGTGCTTGTGGCGGCGGTGTCCTGTTCAGCGATGCTTGTTGCGGCGGTGTCCTGTGCAGCGGTGCTTGTGGTGGCAGTGTCCTTGGCAGTGGTGCTGGTGGCGGCAGTGTCCTGTGCAGCGGTGCTTGTGGCAGCGGTGTCCTTGGCAGCGCTGCTGGTGGTGGCGGTGTCCTTGGCAGCGACTCAGCTGCTGGCGGTCCTGTCTAGGCCTGCAGGGCTGGTGCTGGCGGTCCTGTCTGGGCCAGCGGGGCTGGAGCTGGCGGTCCTGTCTGGGCCAGCGGGGCTGGTGCTGGTGGTCCTGTCTGGGCCAGCGGGGCTGGTGCTGGCAGTCCTGTCTGGGCCAGCGGGGTTGGTGCTGGTGGTCGCCTCCTGGCCAGTGGGGCTGGTGCTGGCGGTCGCCTCTTGGCCAGCGGGGCTGGTGCTGGCGGTCCTGTCTGGGCCAGTGGGGCTGCTGCTGGTGGTCCTGTCTGGGCCAGCGGGTCTGCTGCTGGCGGTCACCTCCAGGCCAGCGGGGCTGGTGGTCCTGTCTGGGCCAGCGGGGCTGGTGCTGGCATTCGCCTCCTGGCCAGTGGGGCTGGTGCTGGCGGTCCTGTATGGGCCAGTGGGGCTGCTGCTGGCGGTCCTGTCTGAGCCTGCGGGCCTGCTGCTGGTCGGATCCTGGGCAGCGGGCTGATGGTGGTCTTCTCCGTCGTGCTGCTCTTCCCAGACTTGCCGGGTTTCTTGTGCCCCTTCCCCACCTTGGAAGGTGTCGCAGCTGACTCCACACTCCCACCTGTACCCCTGGGAGCGGCTTTGCAGGCTGTTGTCTTCCCCCTTTCCCGCCGGGCACTGGTCAACTTTTGATGCTTGACAAGTGGGGAACTGTCCGTGCTGTGGCTCCTTGCCACACTGGCCGCCCTGCTGCCTGGTGCACTCCAGAATCCGGTGACTACTGGCACCACTGGTCCCGCCAATGCTGTGGCTGAGGTGCTAGGTTGGGACCTGGAGAGTCGGGCCCTAGGAGACTGACAGGGTGGGGGAGGTGAGGGAAAGAGGTCAAGGGTGGCCAGGAAAAGTTTCTTAGGAACACTGGGACGGGTAGCTGGAGGGGGATTGGGAGTGGAGGAAGAGGTTGTGGTTTTAGGATGTGTCCGTTTGGTGACTTTGGGTGAAGGTGCATACGCTGGAGGCTGTCGTGAGGTGGATGGCTGTTGGGTGGGTGTGTGGCTGCATTTGTCTACCTTGGGAGGTGGCGTCACAGACACACTGGGAGAGGACACAGGGGATGTGTGAATGGTAGTGGGGTGGTGAGAGCACGTGAGCGGGGTGTGGTGGTGGGTGTGCTGGTGATGGAAGTAGTGGCTGTAGAGGTAGTGCATGCAGGTGTGAGTGTAGACAAGACTGGAAGGGAGGAGGGAGACGAGGAGGAGGGGGACACAGTGGAGGCAGTGGATGTTGCTATGTCTGCATGTGTGTGATGCTTGAGTGAGTGCGGGTGGGATGTGTGGTGCTTATGTTTGCCTGAGCTTCCTTTGTGTGTTGATGTGTGTGCATGCTCGTCTGATGGTGTGCTTGGGATAGGCTGAGGTACAGGGGATTGGGTCTGGGTGGAGGAAGTTGGAGGGGGAGGCTAGAGACAGGGACAATGGCTGCCATCAGTGCTGAGGCCAGAGTCTGAAAAGCTTGCTGAAGGGCTGCCTGACCATAATGAATGCGCTCCAGGAATGCATTGGTTTGTTGCAACTGCCTCTCTACACCCTGAAAGGCATTCAAAATGGTAGACTGCCCAACAGTGAGGGACCTGAGGAGGTCAATGGCCTCCTCACTGAGGACAGCAGGGGTGACAGGGGCAGGGCCTGAGGTGCCTGGGGCAAAGGAGATGCCCACCCTCTTGGGTGAGCGGGCATGGGGCAAAGACTGAGGGGCTGCTGGAAGGGCAGTGCTGGAGGGAGCTCCCATCAGAGGACGAGTCCGTATCACTGGTGTCAGCTCCTGTCCCCGCCGTGGAGCTCCCCTCGCCCTCTGTCCCACTGGTGGCTTCAGAGTCCATTGTCTCGCCCCCCAGGGCCATGTGGGATTCAGGTCCCTCTTGCTCCGGTGCCACTGCTCCTCCGCCTGATGATGCTAATGCAAACATGTACAGGGAGACCACAAAAAGGGGGGGAAGACAGAAGAATTGGTGTCTGGGCGCCATGAAGCAGACCTTCCCCTTCAGGTCTTTCCACCTCTTGCGTATGTCGCCCTTTGTACGTGGGTGGCTTCCCACTGAGTTCACCTTGTCGATGATCCTCCACTATAACTTTATCTAATTTACCAGTGATGTTTGCTGGACTCGTGCCCTGAACAGCTGTGGCTCTACCCTGATGATAGTGTCCACCATGGTCCTTAATTTGCCATCAGTGAAATGAGGGTTCTTTTGTCGGGACATGGTGAATGTGATGTGTGCCTGAGTGTTAAATATTTAAGTGAAATGTGATGGGTGAGAGGTGTGCAGATGCCTGTGATGTCTGTGTGCAGTGCGATCTTCAGTGTGGACCTGCAATGTATGTCAGTTGTTCGTCATAGCAAGGAGTTGTGGGTTGTGTGTATGTCTGTTTTGTAGGGGGGATGTGTTGTGTGTATGTGTTTCAGGTGTGTGGTATTCAAATTGGCCTATGTGGTGTTGTGTTGCAGTGCAGGTTCCATCTTGGTCGCTGCAGTCCCGACCGCCAATTGATTACCGCTGCTCTATGTCCGCTGTGCTGATTTGTGGGTAGTATTGGGGGGGTCTTGTTCTGCCGTAGTTGTGTGGGTGGTGGCTACGCATCTATGCCGCCACTGTTCGGCCTGACAGTGTCAGTTTTGTGGCTGTGTTCTGGCGATTTTGTTTTTGTGTGTTGTAATTGAGCGGGCGAATTGCTATCGCCACTGCGGTCTTTTGGCGGCCGCCAGCACGGTGATCTTCGGGAAAGACCGCCAATGTCATAATGAGGGCCAGAGTCACTTGTTGATGGTCAACCTGTTTGGTCAGGTACTTTCTTAGGTGCAACAATACTGCTCATGCACATCCCATTTGTACTGAGGAGGAATCTAAACATAGCTAAGTCACTGAACATGACACACATTCTTATGAATGACCTGACCTTTGGGATAATGACAGTTCATTAGTCATGTAATATAGATAAAGCACAGTTTTTCTTGTTTAATCTCTGGTGAATAATGGTGTTACATTTATGACAATGTTGTGACAACCTGCATTTTTCATCAGCACACAGGTGTCCTATTTGCCCTAAACTGAGGTAAGTGTATCCCTGCTTCTTTACAGTTTAGTCTCTATCCTTGTTACTAGATATAACCTCCAGCCAAGGATGGGCAATGGAAAAGGTGCTATACATTGTTACGGCAAACTGAGATAACTGAAGTGTATGACCCTACATAGATGGGATGTTGGTTAAACAATAACAAATGTAATTGCTAAGATGATAAATGTTTGGTAGGTGAAGTTGAAAAGTTGAGATTGGAATGCCTTTAGTTGACTCCAGGCTTGTTTCAAAACTGAAGGCCTTCTGCATCACATCATTGTGTTGCTACTGCTGTGCCTTCTGGAGTGACATAGTGGAGTATTATGATGTTCCATGCTTTCATCAACTCTCTCAACTTTTCTGCCCATACTCACATGGATAGAAATAGAGTGATCATGTTGTTTGTCAGGAGGTGCACTTTAAAGCAGCCATGCGCCCCCTTCTGAGAGTGTTGTGACGCTTTGATAAAGATGGATGTTAGAAATGGGGTCTTAGGTTGGAAGTCACGTTGCTCCCTGTCCAAGCAAGGACCCTCATTCTAGTCCGGCAATGAAGTTACACCATGAAGATAACCCATGCTCACCCCCTGGGTAGCTTGGCACAAACAGTCAGGCTTATCTCAAAGGCAAATTGTAAAGTATTTGTACCAACACACACAGTAACACAGTGACCACACTACAAAATGAACACCACACCAATTTAGAAAAATAGGCAATATCTATCTAAATCAAACAAGACCAAAATGACAAAAATCCAACATATACAAGCCAAGATATACATTTTCAAAAGAACAAGAGTCTTACTCCATAAAAAAGCATGGAAACATTGATTTTACCTGAGCAAAAATAAAGCTGCACGGGCGAGCATGCATCGGAAAAGTCAGCAATGGATCGATTCCTTACTTGCAAGTGAGGCTTTGCGGCATTTGTTCTCCGGTCGGGTAGGTGATGCGTCTTTTTTCTCCCTCCAAAGAGAGCAATGCAACGATTTCCGGAGAGGGCACCTCGGATCCGCACAGGTTCACAATGACTTTGATGCCAAGCGATGAATCACACAGTGTCAGAAAACCGCACTGCATGGGGTTTGAGGGGTTATCATCAGCCGCAAGCAGATGTTGTATCGTTTCTCCAGCCGCGATGCGCCGATTTCCCAACCGCGATGGAGGGGGATTGCTGATTTCATTTGCGAAGCGGGTGGCCCATTGTTTATCACCCGTGTTGCAGATGGTACATCAAAAATTTCCCCATGCGACATTCTGTGCATGGATTTCAGTCTTTGTTCTGCCAACTTCACCTTTCAAGGGTCCAGGGACTGGATAGGGTACCACTTGGCAGGGCAGGTGTCTCCCAGGTGCTGTCAGAGAAAGCCTTTGATGGCCCTGAGACTTCAAAACAGGAGGCAAGCTCAGTTCAAGCCCTTGGAGATTCTTCTTCAAGCAGTAATGCACAACAAAGTCCAGTCTTTGTCCCCTTTCACATGCAGAAGCAGCAACTGCAGAATAGCCCAACAAACCACAGTCACAGGCAGGGGCAGCACTTCTCCCCAGCTCTTCAGCTCTTCTCCTTGGCAGAGGTTCCTCTTGGGTCCAGAAGTGACCTAAAGTCTAGGGATTTGGATCCACTACTTAAACCCCTTTCTGCCTTTGAATTAGGTAAACTTCAAAGGAGAGTCTCTGCTGTTCACAAGATTCTGTCTTACCCAGGCTGGGCCTCAGACACACACCAGGGGGTTGGAGACTGTATTGTGTGAGGGCAGTCACAGCACATTCATGTGTAAGTGACCACTCCTCCCTCCATTCCAGCTCAGATGGCTCATCAGGATATGCAGGCTACACTCCAGCTCACTTTATGTCACTGCCAAGAGGAGATTCGCAGAATGGCTTAAGCAAGAAAATGCCCACTTTCTTAAAGTGGAATTTTCAAACTAACAATTTAAAAACCAACTTCACTACAAGATGTCATTTTAAGTTGTGAGTTCAGAGACACCAAATTCCATATTTCTATCTGCTCTCAAAGGGAATCTGTACCTGAAGGATATTTAAAGGCAGCCTCCATGTTAACCTATGAGAGAGATAGGCCTTGCAACAGTGCATACCGAATTTCGCAGAATTGTACTGTTAGGACATGTAAAACACATCAATACATATCCCACCTTTAACATACACTGCACCCTGCCCATGGGGCTACCTAGGGCCTACCTTAGGGGTGCCTTACATGGATAAACAGGGAATGTTTAGGCCTGGCAAGTGGGTACACTTGTCAAGTCAAATTGGCAGTTTAGAACTGCACACACAGACACTGCAGTTGCAGGTCTGAGCCATGTTTACATGGCTACTAATTTGAGTGGCACAACCAGTGCTACAGGCCCACTAGTAGCATTTGATACACAGGCCCTGGGCACCTCAAGTGCACTTTACTAGGGACTTACTAGTAAATCAAATATGCTAATCATGGAAAAGCCAATTATACATGCACTTTACACAGGAGCACTTGCACTTTAGTACTGGTCAGGAGTGGTAAAGTGCCCAGAGTACCAAAAATAGCAAAAACAGAGTCCAGCACACAGTCAAAACATGGGAAACAGATGCAAAAAGACAGGGGGACCATGCCAAGGATGCCAGGTCTAACAATGGGTGTTGAGCGAAAACGTTTTACCAGCTTTCCGCTTCCACACTTTCTTACCTAGTAGCCTTTGAGTGATGACGCAGTAGAGCACTTGGTGAAATGTGTATTCCTGTTCAGGACATCTGTCAATGAGAGGCTGAATAACAAAGTGTAAAGCTTGCAGTGGGGGCAAAAGGATCATCATCATCTCAATAAGCAGTGGCATGTCCTGCAAGGATTGCTCTTCTCAGGTGGGCCTCACATGACCCCATCTTGTCATTGTGTGCTTCGTGTCAGTTGATGGGGCTAAGTATCACCCTTGACTGAAGTGTGCAGCATGCAAGTGGGAATTCTCCAAATCAAGTGCTGTAGCACCACTCCTCTGAGTGGCCAGCTAACATGGAGGAACAGACAGACAGACACCATTATCCAAGAATCAATCATAGGAGACCCCATTTATCCTCTGTACTGGGGACCCAATATCATTTTGCCATCATTAGTGTATGCTGCTCAAAGCCAGATCCCACTGATGAAGGGCAGGGATCTACTTATCAGGATCATATGAAAAAGGGTGCATTGTTGGAGATTTTGAGAGATATGTTAGAAACAACTGAATAACCCAGAGAATAAACAACCCAGAGAGCCCACAAAGGGAGACAGGTGAGAAAATTATGAACAAGCAACTTGCCAATCATATCCAATCCACACATTGTTTGGTCCCTAACCAATTTGGTTTCCATAGTGGACACAGTATGGAGACAGCATTATTAAATGTTAGCGAGGAGAACAGATGATGAACAGAAAGCTGAACAAAGCAAACATTCACCCCAAATCACAAAGATCTAGGTTTAAACCATTGTTATTCTTTTGTCCACGAGGTCATTCCAGTTTGGACCCAGCCATATGCAAATCAGTCTTGACCCTGTTACCCGTGGGAACAGTCCAGCCCGAACTGCCAGGTCAGGTCCTCCCTGGACCGGAATAAAGCATCCTGGGACTGGTTTTGGGGTATCATCCCTCATCAGCAAGACAACCTTGAATCCAGTGGCGCAGTGAGCACTGGACCAACATCTGGACTTACCCTTTCCACTTAGGGTGACAAAATCAAAAGGAACAGATGATGGACAGAATGCTGGACAAAGCAAACATTCACCCCCAGTCACAAAGATATGAGTTTAAGCCATAGTTTTCTTGCCCACCATGCCACCGCAGTTTGGACCCAGCCATATGCAAATCAGTCTTAACTCTGTTCCCAATGGGAACAGTCCAGCCCGAACTGCCCGGCCATGTCCTCCCTGGACTAGAATAAAGCATCCTGTTTCCGGTTTCAGGGGATAACCCCTTATCAGCCAGGCTAGCTTGATTCCAGTGGCACAGTGAGCATGGGACTCATGTCTGAGCATACCTTTCCCACTTACGACGACAAAAGCAAAAGAAACAGATGATGGACGAAATGTTGAAAAAAAACACTCACCCCCCAGTCACAAAGATCTGGGACCTGCTTTCCCAGGTTGGACTGGATTATTCCAAAGGAAAACTGGGTCAAGACTGATTTGCATATGGCCAGGTCCAAACTGGGGTGGTGTGGTGAGCAAAAGAATTGATGGATTAAACCCAGATCTGTGAATGAAGATGAATGCTTGATTTTTTCTGCATTCCATCCATCATTTGTGTTTGTTTGCTTTTGGTCCTCCAAGTGTGCCGGGTGTGCACAGATGTTGTTTCTGGGCACACTATGCCCCTGGTTTCAAGCTAGCCTGGCTGATGAAGGGTGATCCCCTGAAACCAGTCCCAGGGTGCTTGCTTACGGTCCAGGTAGGACCTTGCCCTGGGGCTACACTGTTCCCATGGGGAAGAGGGTCAAGACTGATTTGCATATGGCTGAGTCCAAACTGGAGTGGCGAGGTGAGCAAAAGACTTGGCCCTCATTACAACATCGGCGGTAAAAGCCGCTTACCGCCGTGCAGAAGACTGCCAACACACCGCCGCGGCTGCGGAAATCCGCCACGGCCATTATGACCCACAGCTCGGAATCCGCCAAAATTGAGACACCCACACAAGTCCGCCACACCAAAGTTCAGTGATAAACTGGCAAAAACAAAACCTCCACCGTCACACCAACAGGAATACACCCACACTATCACGACCCACGAATCCACGCAGCGGTCTTTCAACTGCGGTATTCCATTGGCAGTACACACCGCCGCGCTCAAAATACACACACTCTTACAAAACACTACCACATTGGACAATTCCAAATACACACACCTGATACACATACACACACCACTCCCACACATCCAATACAATGTAAAACACACACCCACATCACCCACAAACCCCTACAACAAAAATCCCAAAAGAAGGCCAGAGAGAGACACTACAATCTATAACCAAGCATCCACAGGTACACAACACCATCAACCACATAACATCCACGCACCCCACACAACACATCACTAAATATCACCCCACATATCACAACACACACCACCCCACACATCACCCACACCACCCCATGGCACGGCAAAGACACCCCAGGTTCTCTGAGGAGGAGCTCAGGTTCATGGTGGAGGAAATCATCCGGGTAGAGCCACAGCTATTCAGATCACAGGTGCAGCACACCTCCATAGCTAGGAAGATGGAGCTATGGCGCAGAATATTGGACAGGGTCAACGCAGTGGGACAGCACCCAAGAAATAGGGATGACATCAAGAAGAGGTGGAACGACCTATGGGGGAAGGTGCGTTCTGTGGTATCCAGACACCACCTTGCGGTTCAGCGGACTGGCGGCAGACCCCCACCTCCTCCCCCACAACTAACAACATGGGAGGAGCAAGTTTTGGCAATTCTGCATCCTGAGGGCCTCGAAGGAGTAGCAGGAGGAATGCACTCTGGTAAGTCAAACCTTAAATACTATATCCCCCACCCTACCTGCATGCCATCACATACCCCCACCCTCGTCCTCGCCCCATCACTCCTAGTCCTCACAAATGTCCAAATATCACAAACCACCCATCCCAACACCAAGCCCTGCATGCAACACCAAAGCTTGGACACCCATCACCAATGCATGGCCACGGCACATACCCATACACCCCCCTAAACCATCATCACACAAGGTCCCACACAGGAATGCAAGCACTGGGTACATGGTCACCCACCCATTGCACACCATGGTACACCCAGATGCAATAATCATGCTTTTACACCCCTGCAGGACCCTTACCCAACATCACCGCACAGGACGGTCCACACATGTCCACACCACCAACAGAAGAGGCCCACAGTGATGACAGCAGCTTTGTCCAACTGGATCTAGACGGCCTATCTGGGACCTCGGGACAGTCGGTTCCCCTCACACAGTCACAGGCCACCACAGAGCTTCCCCCTCTGGAAACACCAGCACAGCACCCACCCAGCGGGTCCATACCTCTGTCCCCAGGACACGTCAAGCAGCAGTGTGTCCACCACTACAGGGAACCCAGGCTAAACCCCCACCCCAACAACAACAGGGACCTGGGGGCAGTGGGCACTCCGTTCAGGGGACAGAGGCCCAGGGAAACAGGGGAACTGGAAGGGCTGCTGTGCTACAGGGGGAGGACAGGCCCAGGCAACCCACTCTCCACGAGGCCCTCTCTAACATCATGGGAGCATACATCATTCCCAGGAGACAATGGCAACGGTACTGGCAAATTTTCAGGAGACCCAGCGGCTGCAAGAGGAACAGTATTTGGGCTTCAGGGAGGAAGTCAGATCCATCAATTCCAGCCTGGGCACCATCGTAGGGGTGCTGAAGGAAGTCATCAACACCAGGAGGGACACTGTGGCACAACAAGGGGCCCCTGACACTAGCCTGGACGATGAACTGCCCACCACCTCCGCCGGCGCTAGTGGACAGGAGGCACCGCCACAGGACCACCACACCAGCACCCCACCCCCTGCAGAGGGACAACCACCCCGCAAACGGTCCCTGAGATCCAGGACAAAGACAGAGAACGATGCCAAGACCCCCGCCATGAAATGAGACCACCCTGAATGTCATCCTTCTGTCCCACTTTGTCACCCTGTCCATCCTCAAACTGCCCCAGCTCCACTTCCTATGCCCCTTTGGGCAATGCACCTGTGAGACTAATAGACTGGACTCTGCCATGGATATTCCTCCATCATCAACCCTCACTATGTTACAGCACCCTTCAATATTGAGCACTTAAATAAACACCCTTAAAGCACAAAACAATCTGGAGTCTGTCTGTGATTTCGAAATAGTGTATTAGCAATTACAGTGACAAAATGCTCTTTCAATTGTAATGTCAACATACCTATTTCACACAGCTCTAGTCCATGAGGAAACAAAGCAGATGTCACACAGTGGGACCCACATCTGTGAAATCGTAAGGGAAAGTGAAAACTCAGTGACCATACACTGAGTGAAAAGGACAGACAGTAGAGAGGTAGTAGTGTTAAAGTACATGTAGTAGGCAGGTTTGTCTTCTTACCTGTGTCTCAATGGAAGTATTGCAGGATAACCGAGTTACTGTTGTCGATGTCCTCTTCTTCTGCTTCCTCATCTTCACTGTCCACAGGCTCCACAGCTGCCACAACACCTCCATCTGGACCATCCTCCTGCAGAAAAGCCACCTGTCATCGCAAAGCTAAGTTGTGAAGTATACAGCAGGCCACGATGATCTGGCACACCTTCTTTGGTGAGTAGAATAGGGAACCACCTGTCATATGGAGGCACCTGAACCTGGCCTTCAGGAGGCCGAAGGTCCGCTCTATAATCCTACTAGTTCACCCATGGGCCTCATTGTAGCGTTCCTTTGCCCTTGTCCTGGGATTCCTCACTGGGGTCAGTAGCCATGACAGGTTGGGGTAACCAGAGTCACCTGAAAATGGTGAGGGACAACTGTTAGACACACAATAACCTGTAGGGATATCCCCAGACAACTATTCCCACTGACTTGCTTCCAGGTGCTCCCCTAATAGCCACACACGGTGCCTCTGAAGTTGACCCATCACATAAGGGATGCTGCTATTCCACAGAATGTAAGCGTCATGCACTGAGCCAAGGAATTTGGCATTAACATGGGAGATGTACTGGTCTGCCAAACACACCATCTGCACATTCATCGAATGATAACTCGTCCGATTTCTGTACACCTGTTCACTCCTGTGGGGCGGGACCAAGGCAACATGTGTCCCATCAATGGCACCTATGATGTTGGGGATATGTCCCAGGGCATAGAAGTCACCTTTCACTGTAGGCAAATCCTCCACCTGAGGGAAAACGATGTAGCTCCGCATGTGTTTTAGCAGGGCAGACAACACTCTGGACAACACGTTGGAAAACATAGGCTGGGACATCCCTGAGGGGGCCACTGTAGTTTGAAAAGACCCACTTGCAAGGAAATGGAGTACTGACAGCACCTGCACTAGAGGGGGGATTCCTGTGGGATGGCGGATAGCTGACATCAGGTCTGGCTCCAACTGGGCACACAGTTCCAGGATTGTGGCACGATCAAGCCTGTAGGTGATGATCACATGTCTTTTCTCCATTTTCGACAGGTCCACCAGCGGTCTGTACACCGGAGGATGCCGCCATCTCCTCACATGTCCCAGCAGACGGTGCCTATGAAGGACAACAGCAAACACAGAGTCAACCAACTCAGAGGTACGTAAACACAGCTTACTCAGAAATCCATTCATAACCCGAACTTTGCCTGTATGAGTGATGAGGCAAGGCCTAGGTATGTGTGACGCAGTTTAAATAAAGCCATGTGGGCCCCTGAAATGGCGGCTGCCTGACCTGTAAAGTGGGACAATGGGATGTGAGGTAACTGCGCTGGCGTTGTACACCGTTGCGGTAGGCGGTCAAAGACCGCGACGCAATTCTGCATTGGTTAACATTGGACCCTATGGGTCCCAGGAGCCAATGACGATGTACGCAGGCGGTGACGGTACGCACCGCCGCGGTCGTGACCGCCATTTTCTATCTGTTCAATCACTCGAAACCTGATCTTCGACAGGAGAGGAACTACACTGCAAGTGCTGCTGTGACCTCAGTCTGGAAGAGACAATGGCTTGTGCGTCTGGGGAAAAGGCCCCTGCCTTCAGCACGGAGGAGTTGGAGAAACTTGTGGATGGGGTCCTCCCCAAGTACACGCTACTCTACGGTCCTCCAGACAAACAGGTAAGTACACTGGGAGCATGCTGTATGGGCAATGCCTGTGTGGAGTGGTGCGGATGAAAGATAGGGGTGGGGAGAATGATGTGTGCATGAAACGACGGAGAGTGCATGTGCCACATGGCAAGGATAGGGATGCGGGCCAATGACTGTGACAGTGCAGTTGGTAATAACTTCTCTTTTTCCCCTGTGCAATTCATGTAGGTCAGCGCCCACCAGAAGAAGGATATTTGGCGTGCCATCGCCAAGGATGCCTGGACCCTGGGATGGAGAACCCACTGCTGTAAGAGATGGGAGGACATTCGCCGCTGGAGCTGGGGCCATCCCCAGCGCGGAGGCCCAGCTGAGGATGGCCTCCCAACGTGGGAGGGGTGCCCGTCGCACAATGACCCCCCTGATGTTGAGGATCCTGGCGGTGGCGTACCTGGAGTTGGATGGGTGCTTGAGGGCATCACAGCAGCAACAAGGGGGTGACTACACACTCATTCTGCTGATTCAGCGTGCAGTGGAGGAGTCTGGGTGGGGGAGGTGGGCTGTGTGTTTCCCTAGGCCAGGGCGAGTGTGCTAGTTAAGTCCCCTTTTTCAGGCAAACCCTGTGGCACCCCAACCCTCCTGGGTACAGTGCCAACTACACCTAGTCAGGCTCCTGTGACATCCATGTTTGCAGATATCGGCCATAGCCTTGTAGGCCATGTCCCAGGGATTGTATAGTGGACCCCAAGTGTGTGGTGTAGTGCAGGGAGCTTCTTTGTCTTTCGTGTCCCACCCCCCCCCTCTGGAGCTCAAATCATGGGAGGAGACGGTCTTGGCATTCCTGCACCCTGAGGGTCTCAGTAGAATCCCCAGAGGACTGGAAACTGATGAGTTACCTATATTTTTGTATGACATATACCTGTAATGCATGCATCCCCTTCCCATGCATGCCCACCCTACCCCACTAACACCAATCCCAAAGTCCACACTCCCAAATGCACCCAATGCATGTACAGGATGAAGCACTATGACTCCCACAAGGCATCACCCTGTAGCCACTTAACAATGCACATTCCCCTCACACAACTACACCTGAGTCCTGAAGCATGACACATAGCACTCATCTGGCACCCCCTGTAAAGTACATCAGGCAGATGTGAATAACAATCCCTGTCATCCACAGGTGCCACTGAGAATGTCATCAGACAACCAGGACCACTTACAGCCAGTCTCCGATCTGATGAAGACACCAGTGATGACAGCGACACAGGATGTAGGGAACTGGAGACCTACATGGCCCATCCAGTCCACCTCCACCAGCCTTGCCCAGGACACCATTGAACCCCCTCACAACCTCTGCCACCAAACACCGGTCTTCCAACACCCCCACACCAGTGTCTTAAGGCCACGTCAATCCACAGTGTTCCCATCTGTACGGGGACCTTAGTCAGCACAGACCACACAAGATGATGAAGGTCCTGGTGTAAGTGGGAGTGGGCACACTGTGCCGGTGACACATGTACAGGAGACTATGGCCAGTAGGAGTGCACCTTGGGATCACAGGGCGGGGCGACCCAGAGAGCCACCTGCCCATGAGGCTATAGCACAAGTCCTGGGAGCATACAACCAATCCCAGGACAAGATGGGCCAGTTATTAGACCTGTTGGGGGAAAACCTGAGGCAGCAGAGGGAGTACCACCAGGAGGCCATGCAGGAATGGCATGCCCTCAATGCCACCCTGGCCTCCATGAAAGGCTTGATGCAG
Organism: Pleurodeles waltl; assembly: GCF_031143425.1. Taxonomy (NCBI): domain Eukaryota; kingdom Metazoa; phylum Chordata; class Amphibia; order Caudata; family Salamandridae; genus Pleurodeles; species Pleurodeles waltl. The sequence goes on along the minus strand of NC_090442.1, from coordinate 805,781,930 downwards.
GAGCTCATCATAATCCTGCGTGAGTTCTCCACTCACCACCAAGCCGCTTCCAATGGTCAACCTACTGACCAGCCCTCTACATCTGCTGCAGCTAGTGGGATGATAGTCATGCCTGAGGACTTACAAGCCACCACTGAGCCACCCCTGTTGCTGAGGAACCCCTACGCAAATGTGGTTGCAGACCCAGACATCCTGCAGGGACAGAAGCCAAGACCAACCCCACTGCCAGGAAATGAGACTCTCAAGAACTGTCTCCCTTTTGTGCCACTGAGACACCTTGTTGACTTCCTATTGCCATAGCCCCATTTCCAAATGCCAAATGGATACTGGACCTGTGCTACCAACTGCTGGGCCTTACAGACTGATAGATTCAATCATCATAGTCCCACTGCTTTGCACCCTATCCATCCTTTGGTATACACAGTAAATGCACTTCCACACATGTTTTGGTGTTATGTGTTTACTCATTGTGAAAGTGCAACAGATGTGTGACATGTCACAGAAATTGAGTCCTAAAACACATTGAAGATGTGTATGTGTCATGCTCCCATCTGGCTTCCTGCAGCAAAGTCAGTGTCCACACAACCCTGGGTCCTCAGGTAGCAAACCTGGAAGAGTGGTGACACATCATCCATAGTACATCTACAATTGATAGCACAGAATGTTCAACACACATTGTGGGGGTCATTATGACCCCAGCAGTCGGCGGAACACTGGTGGTAATACTGCCAACAGGCTGGCGGTGTTTCTCCAGCGTATTATGACCGTGGTGCATTTGTCACGGTCATACCGCCGGTCCCACCAGTGTACCGCCAGGCTTCAGCTGGGCAGTCTTAATCCCCAGGGCAGTGCTGCCAGCAGCGCTGCCCTAGGGATTATGAGCCCCCAACCGCCAGCCTGTCCATGGCGGTAAGCACTGCCATGGAAAGGCTGGTGGTAAGGGGGACTTGGCATAGGCAGTGCAGGGGCCCCCAGGCACAGCCCATGCCAACCACATTTCACTGCCCGAATTACAGGCAGTGACATGCATGACAGGTGCTGCTGCACCCGCTGCACATCAACATTGCCGCCGGCTCGATTACGAGCCGCTTCAATGTTGATGTGACTTTTCATATGTCATAATAGGGGGCCAAGCATACCACCAGCACTGGCGGTAAATTGGCTCCCGCGGCTTCGGCGGTCTTTTTACAAGACCGCCAAATTTGTAATGAGGGCCTATGTTCACTATTGCCAACAGTATGTACCTGCACATCATTATGGTTAAACGATTCACACTATAGGTCCACACACTGATAGACAATCCAATGCCATTGCACACATGACCACAACCCTGTTCAGGTACAATGAGACAAGTTAATCATTACATCTAACAGCAATTACCTGAGTAATAGACACTCATTGTAGTAGTACCACACAGCTCACACCCTTGGATGCCAAGTATTGCTACCACTTGAACTCACAAGAAGCTGCAAACTATGCCATTGAAAATGTGATTCCAGAATGGAGAAGTCTCAAATGTGTGAAGAAGAAGATAGGATGTCAGAACTATATGCAACCCAGAGAGATGGACTAGCTAACATCACAGTGGCACTGTAGACCTACTTGTCAGACCACTCCTGTACACATTCATCTGAAACCCAAATGGGGTCAACATCTACTGACATCAGGGATGGATAATGAAGTACAACCAATGTGTACACCATCATATGACATGTCAAACATAGAGAAGTACCTACCAGAATCTTAGCTGATGTACTGCTGGATGAGATCTGTTGTTGTGCCAACATCTTCCTCATCCCCATCTTCGTCACTCATGTTTCCTCCCTCCTCTGCTACCAGATTGTCCCTATCTCCTACCTCCTCCAGCAATGGGATGTTCCTCCTTAGTGGCAGATTATGCAGCATGCAGCAGGCCACCTTAATCTAGCACACCTTCTGTGGTGAGTACTGCAGGTAACCACAAGAGATCTGCAGACATTTGAACCTTGCCTTCAAGAGACCAAATTTCCTTTTGACCACCCTTCTTGTCCTCCCATGAGCCTCATTGTACTGTTCCTCAGCCCTGGTCCTTTGATTCCTCACCGGTGTCAGTAGCCAGGAGAGATTAGGATAACCTGAATCACCTGTGGATAGGGTAAACCAACATTTACATTTCAAAATGTCACATACAGACTGAGTAATAATGATGGGGTAACAGTGATGACATATACACTCATTATACTCACCGATGAGGTAGGCCACCACTCTTAGAAGAGGTGCCATCAACCATGGGACACTGCTATTCCTGAGCATGTATGAATCATGGACAGACCCTGGAAACCTTGCAGTCACCTAGGAGATGTAGTGGTCAGCAAAGCAGACCACCAGCACATTCATGGAGTGAAAGCCCTTATGGTTCCTGTACACTTGCTCATCAGCCCTGGGTGGTATTAATGCAATATGTGTGCCGTCTATAGCCTCAATCGCATGAGGGATATGTCCCTATGCATAGAAATCAGCCTTCACACTGGGCAAATCTACAGGAATGGGAAATTGAATGTAGTTGTCCATATGTTTAACTAAGGCGGACAAGACTTTCCTCAACACATAGTTGAAAATAGGTTGAGACATGCCTGTTGCCATTCCTACTATCCCCTGGAACGAGCCAGTGGTCAAGAAATGGAGGACAGAGACCACCTACACAGCTGGAGGAATGGATGTAGGTTGTCGAATGACTGGCAGCAGATCAGACTGGGTACACAGCTCACTGATTGTAGAATGGTTCAGTCGATAGTGGGAGATGATGTGGCGTTCTTCCATCATTGCCAAGTCAACCAGGGGTCGGTACACAGGTGCATGCCTCACCGTCAACAGTGGTCGGCATCTACACATGGCATACAACACAAGTATGTCAATGACTACCATTTATAAATCCTACTGCAGGATGACAAACGGTGAATCAACATCACATATGCTGCCACTTGTTGCTTGCAAAGCAGACTTCAATTTGCTGAGTCATTGTAATCCCCATGACAGTTGCACATACATCTGGGATTTACAATGGATGACAATAGTGAGATGCTTGTCTGTCACTGCTAGTCTATAGTCACCATCAATATGTAAGACCATTCCCACAATGTCATCTTGTCATTACCAGAATGTGTGCACACTCTAAGTTCATGTTGCCTAATTGTACTTAACACTGTCCCAGGGCGTAACTCATCACATGTCCATGTTGGAAATGAGTAGCTACTTTATGAATTAATGTATTTGTTACAGTTGTATTGCAAAATAGCTGCTGCCTGTCCTGCATGCAGGGCACAGAAGTCAGTGAGCTCATTCCACCGGCGTATTCTGTCATGCTGGTAGGTGGTCGGAACCGCTGTGCAACTGCTCACTGGTTAACATTGATGTCTATGGCATACAGGGACCAATGTCGACCACCTCCAGTGGTGACGGTGCAAACTGATGCTTCCGTGACCCCCATTTTCTACAGTGTATCTCACTTGACTCCATGGCCATTAAGACCTCCACTGAGTGTGCTACTGTGTCGTGTTCTTGGGAGCCACTATGGCACGTGTTACAGAGGATGGGACCCCCGCTTTCACCTCAGAAGAACTGGAGAAACTTGTGGATGGGGTCCTACTCCTGTACAAAAAGCTGCATGGGGCTCAAGAACAGCAGGTAGGTCACATAATGGATATGTATGTTGCTACATTGGTATGTAAGTGTGTAACAGTACGTGTATGCAGGATGTTACAGTGGAGGGTGTATCTACAGATATGACTTTTAGGAATGTTGTCGAAGTGTGAAGTCTTATGCAATGCTGATTTGTGTACTTTTGGTAGGCCTATGAATGTCGTATGTTGTTGTGCCTACATTAATGTGCCCTTGGTTCTGTGTCTCCCATGCAGGTCAGCACCCATAAGAAGAAGGGTTTGTGGAGAGCCATCGCCTAAGGAAGTGCGGACCCAGGGTGTCCATATCCGGCAGAGCACTCACTGCAGGAAGGAGTGGGAGGACCTGAGACGCTGGGCCTGGAAAACTGCAGAGGCCCAGTTGGGGTGCCCTTCAGACCATGACCCCCTGATGGTCCACATACTGACTGTAGCCTACCCGGAGTTGGATGGGCAACACAGCAGCCACAAGGAGTGAGTGACATAGTACATATCCAGTACAGTTTGCAATGGACTTGATGGGTGTGCTAGCCATGGGATCAAGGATGTAAATTGTAGGTATGACAGTTAATGTAGGTAGGATACAGTTGTGCTGTGAACAGAAGTAGCTGTGATAGGTGAGCATCTGAGCAACAGGTTTTCATGGCATTGCTACAGTGCCAAAACGTTGGACTTCATATGGACATACAGGAACTTCAGTTGGTGTCCAAACCTATCTATACATGTCCACAATGGGTGACACGGGTAGGTATGACAATGTACAAATGTCACTCATTGACAGCTTTCTCACAGTAGTGGTCCTGCATACAAGAGCCCAAACAGTGTAGAGTAGTACCTGGGTGTAATTGTAGTGGTATCATGATTGTGCATGCCCATCAGAGAGTATGCACAGTGGGTGTAAAGAGATCACCATTGATGTTGTAGGGAGTGTAGTCAGGAATGCACATAAAGGCATGTTGTTGTAATGTACGTATGTGCAATGGGGATTGGTATTGACCCAATGCTCCCATCTGTTTCACCACCTCCCCTCCTTTTTGTACAATCCTGTCCTTGTGTACATTAGCATCAGCAGGCAAAGGAGTAGGGGCACTGGTGAGTGGGGAGGCGGCAGCCCATGGGACCCAGGAGGCAAAGACCACCGAAGCCGAGGAGACCAGTGGGACGACGGAAGAGTGGAGCACCATGGGGGAGACTGGAGCTAATACCACTGATACAGATTCTTCCTCTGATGGAAGCTCCCTGGCAGTGGCAGCACCTTCTGGGGCCATCCCAGCACCAACCTCGTCTGCCACCCGCCTTACCAGCACGGCCATCCCAGTAGCTCCCCACCCTGTTGCCTGTACCCGCTCACCCAGGAAGGAGGGCGTCTCCTTTGCCACAGGCACCTCTGCCCCTGCCCCAGTCAGCCCTGATGCCCTCAATGCTGACGCTATTAACCTCCTGAGGTCCATCTCTGTAGGGCAGTCAACCATTGTGAATGCCATCCAGGGCCTGGCATCCCTGATGCAGCAGACTAATGCCTACCTAGAGGGCAGTCACAGTGCCTTGACTGGCCTACAGAGATAATTTCAGGCTCTGGCCTCTTCATTGATGGCAGCCAGTGTCCCTAGTAGTTTCGTCCTCCCTCCTGCTACTTGTGCCCCATCCCAAAGCCCTTTCTAGCCGAGCCACACATACAGACAGTCACTCACCCAAACCAACAGACAAGGTATGCAAAGACAAACACAGGCACCACAAATCACATCAGAAGCATGCACACACACAAAAGCAGACACAATATCAGCCGTACCTCCCATGTCTACCCCAGCACCTCCTCCCTTGCTGTCACACCACTCACACCTGCCAGCACTGCATCCTCACTCCCAGTCCCTGTCACCACTTTACACTCAGTCACCACAGCAACAGACATTCATACATACACCACATCCGCACTAACAACAACCACCATCACTCACACATGCAGCACACCCACCTTACTTGCAGAAACCACCCCAACATTCATCCACACTACCTGTCTGTCCACTCCCACCCTCACTTCCCCCCTCCTCCAAGGACACATAAACTCCCGCACTCAGACACTCAACATTCCTCCACCTCACACATACATATGCTGCATAAATCTGCACCCATATCCAGCACACTTACACGTCCTACGATCACTCCCTCGACCTCCACTCCCAAACCTGTTTCCCAATCCATCCCCCTTGTTCCTAAGAAGCTTTTCCTTGCCTACCCTGACCTGTTCCCTGACCTTGTCCCACCCTGTATTGTCACTTGCCTTCATGGGTCCCTCCCAAGCCAAGTCCCTCTACCTCGAAGACCTCTGTGACCCCCCTTCAACCTCTGCTGGCTCTCCAGCCGCGAAAAAGCCATTCCCTGTTCCCAAGAAGAAAGCTGCCCCAAAACATGGTTCCAAGGCCCCTGCCCCTCCCTCAAAAGCTAGGGTGAAATCCCAAAACCCCCAGCCCCTCCCAAGCCAAAGCCCAAGGACCCCCGCACCCTCCAACCCAAACCCCCACCCCCAGACCCTTGAGGTGCCTGCCTGCCCCATTGATGTCCCTACCTTGTGGAGGCCCTTAGGCTGTCAGGAGTCAAGCTGGGGCCTTTGACAGGTACAGTTGTGCCCATTGGACTGGCCTACGGGCCTTGATGCTTTATTACCTCGTTCACCTGCATTTGCCATTTATGTATATCTTTACATTACAGGATTACTTCACATACAGTTCTTGAGTATTTTTGTTCTCTGATGAGTTTCCATTTATCTATTGTGTGCTGTTGAATGTGCATTTCTAGGCATTTTTTTCATTCAGATTCACTGTTCTTTCTTGTATTTGGGCATTGTATGTAGTGTTGTGCCTTTGTATTGGTTTGTGTGTCTCTGCTTGTTGGTGCTATGGTGTGGTTGTGTAGTTATGATCAGGGGTGTGTGTATGTGACGTGTGTGTTTGGTGTGGCTGTGTTCTGTGTGTGTGTGTCTCGATACGTGTGTTGTGTTGCTTCTCTGCATGCGCTGGAGTGCGTGCATGGTGTGTATGTTGTGTGTGGGTGTGTCACTCTCCCCTTCCCCCCGCTTTTGTGCTCTGCAGGTGTACTTACTGATGGCATTGGCGTCAGCGGTCGTAGAAGAGAAAGGCGAGGAAGAGCGCTGGGAAGATCTCAAGGTGACTTTCCATGGCTTCTGCGGAGTCGTCTGCGCGCCTGGAGGTGCATGGGTCCTTTTCTACTTTCTGTTTCCACCAAGCCTTGGGTGGCGGGTGTCCCGCCCTGGAAATTGTGGTGATCTGCAATGTCGTATTAGGGTGGGTGGTGCAGTGGCTACCGTCGGCCTGCGGATGGCAACCGCCATCAGCAGCGGTCTGGCTGCACTGGCGGTACTGTCAGCAAACTGGCTTGGTTTCAGTGGGTTGACTGCAGTAGTCGTAATATGGGGGTCTGCACCGCCGGTTTAGCTGCGGTCCGTCCGCTATCGTCAGCGTGGCAGATCCGTTACCGCCAATGTCATACTGACGGGCTACATGTTCTGCCTCTTATTTCAATGAGTTATAATAGCCCCTTTACATTCTTCACACAAGATTCTACTTCACCAAGATATTTATATTTCTAAAGCCTCAATATAGTGTGAAATGCTGGATTTGCATTTCATGTAATTGTGGTTATTTAGCATAGTTAGTGAAAGCAAACTATGCTAATTTCACACACCCATAGTTTGAACACAAGTATCAATAAAAACTGCTCACTCCCTAGTAGCTGTGAGGCTACCAGTAGACAATTCCCCGGAGAAAGATGTGTTAGGTTCAAGCACTAGCAACAGTTTTTATGTCAGGAAAACAACATAATAAATTCCCACACCAATTTAGAAAAAAAGAGAAAGCTAAATTAAATAAGTGGAACAGAGAAAATTAGTTTTTAAAGTTTTAAGGCACAAATGTGGTTATTACAACATTGGCGGTAAAAGCCGCTTACCCCTGTGCAGAAGACCGCCAATACACCGCCGCGGCCGTGGAATTCCACCACAGCTATTTTGACACACATCTCGGAATCCGCCGAAATTCAGCCACCCCCACAAGTCCGCCACACCAAAGGTCAGTGATAAACTGGTGAAAACAAAACCTCCACCTCCACGCCAACAGAAACACTCCCATGCTATTACGACCCACGAATCCACGCGGCGGTCTTTAAACCGCGGTATTCTATTGGCGGTACACACCGCTGCGCTCAAAATACACACACATCTCCAAAACACCGCCATATTGGACAATTCCAAATACACACACCTGATACACATACAAACACCACTCCCACACACCCAATGCAATATGAAACACACACCCACATCACCCACAAACCTCTACGACCACAATTCACGACCGAAGGCCAGAGAGACAGAGAGCACAGCAACTGAGAACCCCACCACACAGAGGCACACAACACCATCACCCATACAACATTACACTCACAATACAACACACACCACTACACATCACCACACACATCAACAATGACACCACCCCACACATCACCCACACCACCCCATGTCACGCCAAAGACACCCCGGGTTTTCCGAGGAGGAGCTACAGGTCATGGTGGAGGAAATCCTACGGGTAGAGCCACAGTTATTTGGCTCACAGGTGCAGCACACATCCATAGCCAGGAAGATAGAGCTATGGCGCAGAATAGTGGACAGGGTCAACGCTGTGGGACAGCATCCAAGAAATCTGGAGGACATCAGGAAGAGGTGGAACGACCTACGGGGAAGGTGTGTTTAGCGGTCTCCAGGCACAACATTGCGGTTCAGCGGACTGGCGGCGGACCCCCACCTCCTCCCCCACAACTAACAACATGGGAGGAGCAAGTCTTGACCATCATGCATCCAGAGGGCCTCGGAGGGTCGGTGGAGGAATGGACACTGGTAAGTCAAATATTAACTATCATATCCCCCACCCTACCTGAATGCTATTACACAACCCCACCCTCGCCCCCTCCCCTATCACTCAAACTCCTCACTAATGTACCAATAACACAAACCACCCATCTCAACACCAAGCCCTGCATGACACAACTAAGCATGGTCACCCCTCACTAAAGCATGCTCACTGCACATACCCATAAGAACCCCCTAACCATCATCACACAAACCCACACACAGGAATGCTTGCACTCGTGTACACGGTGACCCACCCATTGCACACCATGACACACACACATGCAATAATCATGCTCTTATGCCCCTGCAGGATCACGAAGGACCGCCACCACACCGGAGGGTCCAGACAACTCCACTCCACCCACAGAAGAGGCCCACAGTGACGATAGCAGCTCTGCCCTACTGGATCCTGATGACCAGCCCGGACCATCGTGGGCCTCGGGACAGTCGGTTCCCCTTGCACAGGCACAGCCCAACACTGACCTTCCACCCTCTGGTAACACCAGAACAGCACCCACCCAGCGGGCCCATACCTCTGTACCCAGGACAGGTCAATCAGCGGTGTGTCCACCACTACAGGGAACCCAGGATAACCCACCACCCCAACAACAACAGGGACCTGGGGGCAGTGGTAGTGGGCACACGGTCCAGGGGACGGAGGCACAGGAACACAGGGGAACTGGGGGGGCTGCTGTGCGACAGGGGGCGGACAGGCCAAGGGAACCCACTCTCCACGAGGCCCTATCCTCCCTCCTGGGAGCCTACCACCACTCCCAGGAGACAATGGCGACGGTCCTGGCCAAGTTTCAGGAGACCCAGCGCCTGCAGGAGGAGCAGTATTTGGGGTTCAGGGAGGAGCTCAGGACCATCAGCTCCGCCCTGGGCACCATCGTAGGGGTGCTGAAGGACATACAGCACCCCATGAGGGACACCGTGGCACACCAAGGGGCCCCTGACACTAGCCTGGATGATGAACTGCCCACCACCTCCGCCGGCGCTAGTTGACAGGACGCCCCACCACAGGACCACCACACCAGCACCCCACCCCCTGCAGATGGACAACCACCACAGAAGCGGTCCCTGAGATCCAGGAACAGGACAGAGCAAGATGGCAAGACCCCCGCCAGGAAATGAGACCACCATGATTGTCCTCCCACTGTCCCACTTTGTTACCCTGTCCATACTTAAACTGCCCCAGCTCCACTTCCTATGCCCATATGGGCAGTGCACCTGTGTGACCAATGGACTGGACTCTGCCATGGACATTCCTCCACCGTCCCCCATCACCAAATTACAACCCCCCTCCATTTTTGAGCACTTAAATAAACACCCTTGAACCACATAAAAATCTGGAGTCAGTCTGTGATGTAGTAAATATGTATTATCAATGACAGTGTCATAATGCGTTTCCTATTGTAAAGCCAACATACCGATGTCACACATCACAAGTCCTTGAAGGATGCAAGCAGATGACACACGTTGGTAACCACACCTGTGAAACCGTAATGGAAAGGTACAAGTCAGTGACCAAATACTGCTATGAAATGACAGACAGGATAGAGGTAGACGTGTGAAAGTCAATGTGATGGTAAAAATGCCAATGTTCTCACCTGTGTGTCACTGGAAATATTGCTGTATGACTGACTCCCTGTTGTCGATGTCTTCATCCTCAGCTTCCTCCTCATCCCTGTCCACAGGCTCCACAGCTGCCACAACACCGTCATCTGGACCATCCTCCTGCAGAAAAGGCACATGGCGTCGCAAAGCAAGATTGTGAAGCATCAAGCAGGCGATGATGATCTGGCACACCTTCCTTGGTGAGTAGAATAGGGAACCACCTGTAATATGGAGGCACCTGAACCTGGCCTTCAGGAGCCCGAAGGTGCGTTCGATCACCCTCCTAGTCCACCCATGGGCCTCATTGTAGCATTCCTCTGCCCTGGTCCTGGGATTCCTCACTGGGGTCAGTAGCCATGACAGGTTGGGGTAACCAGAGCCCCCTAATAGCCACAAACAGTGCCTCTGGAGTTGACCCACCATATAAGGGATGCTGCTATTCCGCAGGATGTAGGCGTCATGCACTGAGCCAGGGAACATAGCATTTACCTGGGAGATGTACTGGTCTGCCAAACATACCATCTGTACATTCATCGAATGATAACTCTTCCGGTTCTGGAACACCTGTTCACTCCTGTGGGGGGGGACCAGAGCTACATGGGTCCCATCAATAGTACCTATGATATGTCCAAGGGCATAGAAGTCACCTTTCACTGTAGCCAAATCCTCCACCTCAGGGAAAACGATGTATCTCCTTACGTGTTTCAGCAGGGCAGCCAACACTCTGGACAACACGTTGGAAAACATAGGCTGGGACATCCCTGATGCCATGGCCATTGTTGTCTGAAAAGACTCACTAGCAAGTATATGGAGCACTGACAGTACCTGCACGTCAGGGGGGATTCCAGTGGGATGGCGGATTCGTGACATCAGGTCTGGCTCCAACTGGGTACATAGTTCCGGGATAGTGGCACGGTCAAACCTGTAGGTGACGAGTAAATGCAGCTCCTCCATTGTCAACAGGTCCACCAGCGGTGGGTACACCGGAGGATTCCGCCATCTTCTCAAATGTCCCAGCTGACGGTGCCTAGCAAGGACAACAGCGACCACAGAGTCAACAAATTCCCAGGTATGTACCCACAGATACACAGAACACGACACCAAACACAAAACCCTTCCTGTATGTGTGTTGAGTGTAGGCCTAACTGTGTGACACAGTAGTAAATGAAGCCATGTGGGCCCCTGAAATGGCGGCTGCCTGACCTCTAAACTGGGACAATGGGAATGTGAGGTCACTGAGCTGGTGTTGTACCCCGTCGCGGTAGGCGGTCGTAGACCGCGGCGCAATGCTGCATTGGTTAACATTGGACACTATGGGTCCCAGGAGCCAATGACGAGGTGCGCCGGCGGTGATGATACGCACCGCCGCGGACGTCACCGCCGCGGACGTGACTGCCATTTTCTATCTGTTCAATCACTCGATACCTGATCTTCGACAGGAGAGGACCTACACTGCAAGTGCTGTTGTGACCTCGGTCTGGAAGATACAATGGCTGCTGCGTCTGGGGAAAGGGCCCCTGCCTTCACTGCTCAGGAGTTGGAGAAGCTAGTAGACAGGGTCCTCCCCCAGTACACGCTACTCTACGGTCCTCCAGACCAACAGGTAAGTATACAGGGAGCATGTTGTGTGGGCTATGCCTGGGTGGAGAGGGCTGGTTGTAAGAGGGAAGGGGGTAGAGTTCAGGGAACATGAATGTATGTGAATGCATGTGCCACATGGCAAGGGTAGGGATGGGGGCCACTCACATCGACGGTGCAGTTGGTAATGACTTCTCTTCTTCCCTTGTGCATGTCACGTAGGTCAGCGCCCACCAGAAGAAGGACATTTGGCGTGCCATCGCCATGGAAGTCCGGACCCTGGGGGTCCACCAGAGACGGGGCACCCACTGCCGTAAGAGATGGGAGGACATTTGCTGCTGGAGCAAGAAGACGGCGGAGGCTCAGCTGGGGATGGCCTCCCAATGTGGGAGGCGTGCCCGTCGCACCATGACCCTCCTGATGTTCCGGATCCTGGCGGTGGCCTACCCGGAGTTGGATGGGCGCTTGAGGGCATCACAGCAGACACAAGGGGGTGAGTACAACCTCATTCTGGGGACTTAGCGCGCAGTTGAGGGGTCTGGGTGGGGGAGGAGAGCTGTGGGTGTACCTAGGCCAGGCAGAAATATGTAGGCTAGGCCCCTCCGTAATGAAGGGCATGTGGCACTCCACCACACCTCAGTAGTGGGCCAAGTACAGGTATAGATGCCCCTGTGGCATCCATGTGTGCAGATGTCCACCATAGGCTTGTAGGCCATATCCCAACAATTGCATCTGTAGAGGCCAAGAGCACGGCGTAGTGCAGGGGGCTGCTGTGTCTGCATTGTCCACCAAGGGTAGCGGTAAGCCATGCACTCAACCTATCTTTCTTCTGTCGTCCCCTCCCCCTTTTTCTGCTCTCCCTGTTCTTTTGTGCATCAGCATCATCAGGCGGAGGTACAGTGGCACCGGGGCACGAGGGAGCTGCATCCCACATGGCCATGGAGGGCCACACCATGGACTCAGAATGCACCAGTGGGACGGAGGGCGAGGGGAGCTACACGTCGGTCACCGGATCACCAACCAGCGACACGGACTCGTCCGCCAATAGGAGCTCCCTTGTGGTGGCGGCACCATCTGTGCCCCCCACTTCTACAGGTACAGCCGCCACCTCCCCTATCAGCACCACCCCCCCAGCAGCCCCTCAGCGTTCGCCCCGTGCCCGCTCACCCAGGAGGGTGGGCATCACCTTCGCCCCAGGCACCTCAGGCCCTGCCCCAGTCACCCCTGCTGCCCTCAGTGAGGAGGCCATTGACCTCCTCAGGTCACTCACTGTTGGGCAGTCTACCATTGTGAATGCCATCCAGGGTGTAGAACGGGAGTTGCAACACACTAATGCATTCCTGGAGGGCATTCATTGTGGTCAGGCTGCCCATCATCGAACCCTGCAATCTCTGGCCTCAGCACTGATGGCAGCCATTGTCCCTGTCTCTAGCCTCCCCCTTCCAACTTCCTCAACCCAGACCCAATCCCCTGTACCCCAGCCTGTCCCAAGCACACCATCAGACAAGCATGCATACACCTCAACACCCAAAAGTAGCTCAGGCAAACATAGGCACCACACAACCCACAGGCACTCACACAAGCAACACCCACATGCAGACACACCAACATCCACTGCCTCCACTGTGTCCCCCTCCTCGTCGTCTCCCTCCTCCCTCCCAGTATTGTCTACACTCTCACCTGCATGCACTACATCTACAGGCACTAGGACTCGCACCAGAACACCCAGCACCACACCCCGCTCACCTGCACTCACCACCCCCACTCCCATTTACACGTCCACTGTGTCCTCTCCCAGTGTGTCTGTGACGGCCCCTCCCAAAGTACACAAACCCGGGCACCCACACACCCAACATCCAACCACCTCACGACAGCCTCCAGTACCTGCACCTGCACCCAAAACACCTAAAGTGACACCTCCTACAACCACCTCCTCTTCCTCCACTCCCAGACCCCCTCCAGCTACCCATCCCAGTGTTCGTCAGAAACTGTCCCTCTGCAACGTTGACCTCTTTGCCCCCACTCCCACCCCTCCAATTCATCAGCCCCGTCGTAGCACCTCAGCCAAAAAGCCTCCAGTACCAGTGGTTCGTGTTACAGGTGTGTGGAGTGCACCGGCCACCAGGGCAGGCAGTGTGACACGGAGCCAAGGCACTGCCAGTCCACCCCCTGTAAAGCATCTGAAGTTGGAAAGTGGCCGACGGGACCGGGTGAAGGCTCCTGGAGGCAAAACTACTCACAGGGGTCCAGGGGGATTGCAGAGTCAGCTGTGACTCCTCCAAAGGTGGGGAAGGGCCAGAAGAAGTCTGCACAGCCTGGGTAGAGCAGCACGGCGGAGAAGGGCGGCATCCTTCCCGGCAGCCGGGACGCCACCGCCAGCACCGTCGTCACTGGTCAGGAGACCACCGCCGGAGTCATTGCCCAGGAGGGAACAAGTATTGTCACTGGTCAGGAGACCACCGCCACCGCCGGAGTCATTGCCCAGGAGGGCACGAGTATCGTCACTGGTCAGGAGACCATCGCAACCGCCAGAGTCATTGCCCAGGAGGGCACGAGTATCGTCACTGGTCAGGAGCCCACTGCCACCGCCGGAGTCATTGCCCAGGAGGGCACAAGTATCGTCACTGGTCAGGAGGCCACCGCCACTGCCGGAGTCATTGCCCAGGAGGGCACAAGTATCGTCACTGGTCAGGAGACCACCGCCGGAGTCATTGCCCAGGAGGGCACAAGTATCGTCACTGGTCAGGAGAACACTGCCAGAGACATTGCCCAGGAGGGCACAAGCATCGTCACTGGTCATGAGACCACCGCCAGAGTCATTGCCCAGGAGGGCACAAGTATCGTCACTGGTCAGGAGACCAACACCGGAGTCAGTATCCAGGAAGGCCCCGGCACCCACAGCCCTGCTGGGCAATGAGGGACCGTCATGCCACACACCAATGCACAGGTCAGAGACCGCCATGACAAAGCACCCCTGAACAGGGCAGAGACCGCCATGGCAAAGCACCGCTGAACAGGGCAAGAACCACTGAACAGGCCAGAGACCGCCATGGCAAAGCACCGCTGAACAGGGCAGAGACCGCCAAGGCAAAGCACCGCTGAACAGGGCAAGCACCGCTGAACAGGCCAGAGACCGCCATGGCAAAGCACCGCTGAACAGGGCAGAGACCGCCATGGCAAAGCACCGCTGAACAGGGCAAGCACCGCTGAACAGGCCAGAGACCGCCATGGCAAAGCACCGCTGAACAGGCCAGAGACCGGCATGGCTAAGCACCGCTGAACAGGGCAGAGACCGCCATGGCAAAGCACCGCTGAACAGGGCAAGCACCGCTGAACAGGGCAGATACCGCCATGGCAAAGCACCGCTGAACAGGGCAAGCACCACTGAACAGGCCAGAGACCGCCATGGCAAAGCACTGCTGAACAGGGCAGAGCACCGCTGCAGCAGAAAAAGACCGCCACATCAAGCATCGTTATCCCATGTGCAGCTGGGACAGTAAAGGGACAGGAACTGTCACGGGGAGCCTAATCCAGTCTAGGCACCATTCCCCCTCCAGAACCAATGGAGAGATCCATCCACTACCTCTGTCCTTCACAGGATGAAGCACTCTGGGCACCAGTCCCCCTCCAGAACCAGTGGAGAGATCCATCCACTACCTCTGTCCTTCACAGGATGAAGCACTCTGGGCACCATTCCCCCTCCAGAATCAGTGGAGAGATCCATCCACTACCTCTGTCCTTCACAGGATGAAGCACTCTGGGCACCAGTCCCCCTCCAGAACCAGTGGAGGCTGTTATCCACTTGAGAGACTGTGGCTTTGCACTCCCCAGGATATGGCAGTGGGCAACCCACCCACTGTAGAGACTTGTGAGACTGTGGCTTTGCACTCCCCAGGAGATGGCAGTGGGCAACCCACCCACTGTAGAGACTTGTGAGACTGTGGCTTTGCACTCCCCAGGAGATGGCAGTGGGCAACCCACCCACTGTAGAGGCTTGTGAGACTGTGGCTTTGCACTCCCAAGGATACATCAATGGGCATGGAGCCCCATCGTGGATGTGGCGTGGTGCTGTAATCCGGCTGAGGTGCCCCCCCTTCCCTTCCCCCTGAGGTGCCTGTTGTATTTCTCTGTGATGCCCCGGCAGTGTTCTCTCCGTTTGTGGACAGGTATCTTGTGTGGGCCTCGCTCATGCATATTTGGCCCAGTGGTGCACGGACATTGAGATGTGCATATCTGCACTACTTCTCGTAATGTATATACTTTTGAATGAGTTTATATATATCTGTATATATTGGCTTACTGTATTTGGATACATTACAATGTTTGAACTGATTTCGTTTTGTCTTTGCATTCCTCCGGGGGGGTTGTGGGTTGTTACTGTGATGTTTGGAAATGCATTGGTGTGTGTGTTGTAATGTGCGAGGGTGGGGGTGGAGGTTTTGCCTGTGTGTCCCCCTGACTTTTGCCTCCCCCCTCCCCTATGTCGTAGGTGCAGTACTCACCGTAGTCTTCCCCACCGCCGCCGCTGGTCTTCGTTGATGAGTAGGAAGACAAGGACAGGTAGGATTTGTAATTCCGGCTCCATGGTGTCCTCCTTCCTCGTGGGATGTGTTAAGGTGATCGTTTTCCCATTGCAAAAGCTGTTTCCGCCGTTTATTTTATCCACGATGTATCCGCCCCGGAAAAGGTGGCAGATTGGCGGGTTGTGATACTGTGGGCGGTACATTGTCTTCCGCCTGTCTGTTGGCGGTGACCGCCACGATGCTTGTCTGTACTGCTGTGGCAGTCGGAGTGTTAAAGTGGCTGTCTATGTTGGCGGTTTCCGCCACTGTCAAAATTCCCTTTTTTTGTCCGCCGGCCTGTTTGCGGTATTACCGCACCTTTAACACCGTCCGCCAGGGTTGTAATGACCCCCAAAGTGCCTACAAAGATAAAGCATAATTGAAAAATATCGCTTCACGATTAACTGAGACCTCGGAATGATAGAAGACCGACTGTAATGAAATGAAGGTTGGAAACGCTAAATTAGCTGCCCAAGTCAAGGTTAGAATCCTCCAGTAGAAGGAGGTCCAAAACTGAAGCCATTAAGGGACCTTTGCAGTTGGACACATCGTCGTTGAGTTCTTGATTAAGTTGTTGATTTTGTCACCAAAGCAATGGGCAGACCAAATCTGTATTTCTTAGTGCTGAGGTCACTTTACTGCAGAGATGGATGTGCTGACCTAGCCCATGGTTCTACCTTCAGGGATAGTAATTTTTATGAGTCCCAAAATTCTCCAGTGCTGCAAGGCCTGAAACAATTACAAGCAAGGAGTCTAGAAGGCGGATAGGTGGACAAATGTGGTTTTCTTGTCTCCCTTTGGAGTGCCCTCTCTGGGCAAGCTTCAGAAACGTATTCCACTCCCCTAGAGGTTGGAATAATTAATAAATTACAGTTTTCTCCAATTGATAGAAAAATGGCTGCTGGTCACTCCTGCAGCCCTCGGTCCTGAGGAGATTCTTTCAGGCCCCATATCTCTCTCTAGCCAGAGCTCCTACATGCATGAGTCGTTAATGGACAGCTTGGTTTTCATGGAGTGAGGAATCCTCATTCTTTGTCTCCCTGGAGTAAACAAACAAAATACCAACCACTTGAGCCTTGGAGAGCAACTCTAGACACCAGAGTATCAACAAAGGTTAGGAGTCTTTACTTCTTGTTCTTCTAGCTGGACCATTTTCTTCAGTCTTAGTCTTTCCACATCCAGGATTGTTTAGAATAGGTGCTGATGAGGTGCCAATAGTATCCTGTGCACTAGGACTACCTAGTCCTCTCTACTTTATCACAGTATGCTGTCCTCCTTTTTTCAATATTTTCTCTTCCCTTCACTAAAGAAATTCCCATTGATCTTGACTCCAAAATGGCTAACCCATACAAATTCCCCTAAGTCTTAAACCTGAAATGGCTAACCCCTATGTCTGCAAAAAAGGGCTCTGTCTCTCCCTGAAACAGTACACTATTTTGGAGTACCAAGAACTGTTTTGTTCCAGTAGGGACTGATGCCAGAAAGTCTCGGAAAACCCAGGGAATTAATGGGTGCAGATCTTGTAAGCCATAGTTGGCATTTCTAAATCTGAAGCAGTAGTGTGAAGGATGTCCTTTGTTCTGCTGGTTGATCCTAAGACTCTTCCAGATAGCTAATACCTGTTAAGTGGCCATTTGCTGACAAAATCTCTGTATTCTTTTTGCTAAGGGGGCAGACTATTGTTCTCTGTAGAGTAGAGTTGTTTACTCCAGCACAAATAGTGTACAGGGCCTTTGGAGGTGAGAGAAGTGGCAAAAACTATTACTAAGCCAGTTTTGGCTCAGGAAGCACAAAGTACATTTTATAGAGTTACTGTCCAAGTTACCAAAAACCTGCTTTCACCATGAAATTAGATATTCAGAACTGAATGGAAAATAACTTTATATCATTTTGTTGTTATTTTCCTATGTGGTGATACAAATTAAGGGGTTTAGTTTAACTTTGGCCTATTCATACAGAATCTAGCTAACCTACAATGTGGAAAATGCATTTAGGCATTTAGGAGGTCCTTCCAACCGCGGCGGGCACCACCGAATGACCGCACCGCGGCGGCCATTCTGGCTTTCCCGCTGGGCCGGCGGGCGACCGCCAAAAGCCGGCCCGCCGGCCCAGTGGGAAAGACCCAGCAACGATGAAGCCGGCTCCGAATGGAGCCGGCGGAGTTGCTGGTGCGACGGGTGCAGTGGCACCCGTCGCGATTTTCAGTGTCTGCAAAGCAGACACTGAAAATCATTATGGGGACCTGTTAGGGGGCCCCTGCACTGCCCATGCCAGTGGCATGGGCCCCCAGGGGCCCCACGACACCCGTTCCCGCCATCCTGTTCCTGGCGGTAAAAACCGCCAGGAACGGGATGGCGGGAAGGGGGTCAGAATCCCCATGGCAGAGCTGCAAGCAGCGGCGCCATGGAGGATTCCCTGGGCCAGGGGGAAACCGGCAGGAAACCGCCGGTACCCCTTTTTTGACCGCGGCTTTACCGCCGCGGTCAGAATGGCCCAGGAAGCACCGCCAGCCTGTTGGCGGTGCTTCCGCGGTCCCCGGCCCTGGCGGTCCATCGGAATGACCCCCTTAGTCACTGTAAGGGCACCCTTTTGTATGCCACTTCTTTTTATATGAAGCACTGACCTTTGTGGGCTTACAAAGCACACATTACATATGTCATTGCAGTGCTTGTAACCTGCTGCCAAGCTAGAGCACAATAGTGCTCCTGTCAGTTATATTTTTGTCATGTGTATGTGATTAAAATGTACAGTGCAGCCCATGTGTGACATTTTACTTCCACACCACTGGTGGCATTTCTGTGCCACCTACCACAGCCTTATGAATGAATGGTAAATGGGCCAACTGGGTGAATCCAATTTTGAAACTAGCACTTTAGGACCAGAGAAGACATACCATGGTACTGCATAACAGTATTACACTGCATATAATATTAATACTCATAAACTCAGGATACAGAAGAAAAAAACTACATTTCTAGGTTGACCAGGCAGCAAAGGTGACTGTTACATAGACCATGCTTGTAAATTGTGCTATGTGCTTGGGATAGATATAGGAATTATCCCCTGGCTTAGAGCCTCAAAGTCCACCTAAGCCCTATCACTCACAAGTTAGAATTGCTAGTGGTGACACAAACTGAATAATCATCTATTTGTGAGGAGCCCAGTAGATCTGGGTTCAGTCCTTCTCCTCTTTCATCTCCAGCACCTGCCACAGCTGCAGATATGTTCAAGGACAAGTGGTGCACAGGGAATCAGGATATGTCAGGGTATGTCAGGACTATCTCAGTGCAGACCTGTGCAGAGATCAGGTCCCCAATGGACCTTTCTCATCATTCTGCAATGGCCTATGGAAATCTTGGTACCATGTAAAAGGTATGTACTTGACCCTCTTCTCTACCTGCGTTGACTTGGCTGTAGCCCAACATTTAGGGCTGACGATATGACAAAATCTCTCAGCACTATCATTATCAGGGAAAAACCTAACTATAATTATGGTTACTAAAAATAACTTGATAATTTTTACTTGAGCATAAATAGAACTTCTTACATGGACGCTCAACGAATCATGTGCAACATGTCCTTGAACTGGCTCAGCACATGTACATTGCCTACAACTAATCTTGGCCCGCTGTCTGGGCACCTGCACTATCACTGACAAATTCACTCCATCATACCTGGTTGTCCCATCTCAAGCTCGCATACACTCACAGGGAAGGTATCTCAAAATGCTTTTGCATATTTTGGCAATCGAAGACCCACTAGGATAGACCCTGGAGCAACTGCAATGAATGGAATGCAGCAGCCCTTCATGGAGAATCAAAACAATGTTTTCCCAGTCTGCACCATTGGTTACTGATCTACAGCTGCATACTTCTCATTGACCACATGTATCAATGTGTCTATTGAAGAAAAGCCAGAAAACGTATGTTGCTTCAGCATACGCAGAATGATAAAGATATATGGGAAGCAGTGTTCTCACTCTGCATACTCATTGATGGTTGGCAGACACTTGAAAATACTAATTATCTCAATAAATTGGCTTCTTCTTTATGTCTCATTATGAGAGGTCAGTTTTTGGATTCAGTAAGCATGTCAGTAAGGACAGAAATGACCATCGCTGTGACTACTTATTGTAAATCTGCTGGCATGTCTTGCTAATTATACTAATAGTATTTTCTATCAGAATTTTATGGAACGCACTAAACTACACAGGAGCCGACATGTAAAGGATTTGTGAACTGCGTGGTCTAAAGTTCTAAATATGGCATTTAAATTGTGAAGACCTGTACTTAACAAGCACTTGATTAAAATAGAAAGCAGCATGCATTTCGGAGTCCGATAGCTAATCTCACTGGCCTAAAATCTTATTACAATCCACATCCGCTTATGTACCAATGTGTTCTTGCTGATGGCACAGAGAGACTGCAGGAGTGAATTTGGTCTTGTATTGTTTTGTAATTTCTTATATATTGCTAACTGCAAGCAGATGAGAGAAACCACATTTTATTAATACATTAGTGGCATAGAAGTTAGCATATTGTGATGAATTAACCTACATTTAAAACCCTAACAGAGAAAATAGCATGAGTTGTAAAATGTGCACGTTTTAATTATGGTGAGCCATTTGGCAACCATTCCTATTGTGCACCACGTTTCAGCATGAGAGTTTTGTATTTTGTTAAATGAAAGTATTAAATTGATGTAATGTTAAAAATGTTTATTAAAGTGTAGCTTAATAATAGAAGTGTTAAAATGAATATAAATTAATTGTACTTATATTTGAATAAATGGATTTCATTATTATCAATTACATGTTTGCAGAAAAACAAATGCATGTTTCAAATTTGTTCTAACATGTTTTGAATAATGTTTGCCATTAATAAATATTTTGCTTTGCATACATGAATTGTAAGGTGTGCAATAGGTTTATTAATGTATTAAATGTATTAATGTGCATTAAGGCTTCATTGGCTTGACTAGGCCTGAGAAGAGATACATTTTGCTGCAGTAATGGAAAACCAATTGTTTATTTTGTCCCCTCTGACGTGAATTTCTTCCCTGGGTAGCTATGTGAATGTTGAATGTCTTATTGCATTGTAGTCACAAGACATGTTTTAGAAGCAACAATGTTATATTATTTGTTCTAGCTGTCAAACAGGGCAGGAAATTTGTAGTTCTCATATGAAAAGGATTAGCTTAGTGTTTTGTGTGCCATGAGAAAGGATCCCAAGAAACAAATTATTAGAGAATGTAATATTTTGCTAATCACATGTGAAGATACCCTATGACAACACACTTTTGCTGAGAAGATTCTTAAACATAACAGAATTTGGTGGTGTCATCTGTAGTGATTGGATGCTGAAACTGATGTCTGAAATGCACCCACCTGAAGGACCAATTCAATGTTTTTTTGTTATTTTAATTAGCGAGAAACTTATTCTTGACTTAGATATCCTCGTGCTTTGAAACTGTCCAGAACTCTATCCATGTCTGTCTTAAGTTTGCTGTCACATTCTCTTCTCTGAACTTCCTGATGAGTTCCCTCATCATAGTATTAACTGCTTAATCTTGTTATGTGGTTCAGTACTAATAAGGCCAACTAATTCTGAACTGCTGAATTTTGTCCTATGTGCAGCTCGTGTTCTGCACTGTCCTGATGCTGCTGTCAACTGATGCCAGAAGAAAGTGACCATCCTGCCTGATGGACTGCTCCTGTTTGCTGTCCCAGGCAGAGAGGTATAATTAAATGTGGGTTCTTGTGTTGTTTAATTAGTGATTTACACCAGCATATTTTTTTAGTAATTTGCCCTAGTTAGATTTTTTTCAAATTATGGGGGTCATTATGACCCCGGCGGTCGGCGGTAATATGGAGGAAAGAACTGCCAACAGGCTGGCGGTACTTTCCTCCATATTATGACATTGGTGGTTTGGCTAAAGCCAAACTGCCAATGTACTACACCGACGGCAACAGCGGTAACGGCCGTCGGGCTGGAGTCAACAATCTCCAGCCTGGAAGCCATCACTTGCACACACCCATTCCCACATTCATCCACACATGCATGCATCCATTCACACACACATCCACACATACTTGCATACATACACGCAGACAAGCATTCACACAACTCTACATACACGCACTCACACCACCAAACATGCACACACATATACAACACGCAACACACACCCCCATACACGCATGCACAGACATACACACACATACCCCCCCACACACACACAACACCCACCACCCCTTCCCCTGTTGGAGCACCCACTCACCTGTGTCCTGAGGGTCCTCTGGCAGGAGACGGGACGGGAAGCTGCTGCCAGCAGCAGCATCCACCAGCAGTACACCACCAGGCTGTATTGTTCTCATAATACGGCTGGCAACGGTCTACTGGCGTGGTGCTGCTGCTGGCAGCAGCACCACCTTAGCGTCATCCGCTGGCATGGCCACAGCCATGCTGGCGGAAATCCGGCTGTGGTCATAATTTGGTGGATGGCTGGTAGCCGTGGCGACGGTCTTTTGCCGGCCGTCGCCGCTGCGGTAGGCGGTTTTTACCACCAGGGTCATAATGACCCCCTATGTTTTTCTTCATTTTATTTTGCTTTTGCCCGTATGTGTTAGCCCGTTCCCACACATGCTAGTCCCAAGTCTGGTTAGTGGTAGAGATGGCCCAGCTTTGAAATTCGAAATCTGAAATTGAATGTTAATTGTATTTTGATGATTTACGATGTCACCATCATCTGCTTTGAATGTTAATAATCATGTGCATATTGTATTGTTGCTAATCTATATTATTCTTTTGGGATGCCTAACAGTATTGATGTTTATTTGGTTGAAAATTTTCTGACGTTGCGGTCAGCCTATGGTTTTTATGTATGTTTATAACTTCGTTTTGCGCACCATTTACATTTACATGACATTCATTTTGGGATTGTAATAAAGCTTCAAAATGTTACTCATTTTGGAGTGTGATATACCATAAAATTGCCTTTGGTGTTCAATATTGTTTATGGTATGTCAATGATTTGTCACTCAATGATTCTGACTACTACACTCTTCGCCAAGTCCAAAGATTCAGTTTATCTCAGTAGCTGAGATATGGTGTTGGTGCCTCACACTGAGCAGCTGTGGTTGTTGAACCGGAATTGGGGATTAAATTCTTCCCAGACCGTTGAACGCCAACAAAGACACTAATTAGTGACTTTGAACTAGGGGCTTGATTTGGCTCTGAAATGCCATGAGATTACATTTTACATTATTTAGCAGTGAATAGATTTCCATTAACGCCTTGGAGCTTTCTGAACAAGAATCTTGCAAAAACGATCATCGGGGTTTATGTGAGCCATGACTGAAAGACAGGGGCAGATAAATAGAGAACTGTCCTGGGTAGGCTGAGCATAGCAGTGCGCAAGCACTGCCTTTCTTAAGTGCTGGTATCTCTGTAGGCTTTCACCCACGCCCACCTCACCTCCATCATTTTCACTCTTTCATGGGCTTGCCTTTCAAAAATCCTTTGATGACATTGGTAAATTATTTTGGTTTGTCCCTCCTTGCAATAGTTTTGTTGCCGCCTTGGCCATCGACCCTGTTACATGGATAATTGCATGTTTGCAGATCATTTTGACTGCAAGGGAACTTCTTTTTACTTTTGTGTCTCTCCTTGGCGCTCACGCTCATGGTGGCAGTGGCGCTTTGAATCGGCTTGCTTATGTCAACTGTTTTATTTTCATTTTCAATTTATGTGGCAAGAAAAGTCCAGATAGGGATTTACAATTCTAATAACTATAACTCGAGCACACGCGAGACCCATTGCATTGCAAATGTTTGTTTTTGTTTGATTGCTGCATTCGTGAGCATGTAAATGTCTTGCGTGCGGCGTGTTTGCCTTTAGTACTCTACATGTTAGAGTTGAATGCCGCCTCTACATTGGTCACATTTCGATCTCATTTTAGCCTGCATTGCATTTTGTGGACTAGATTGTAAGTTGTGAGCACTATTTTCGCAGCTGGTGCGGATATATGTTGCAAGGAACCGTTCCCACCGCCCCTATACTCAGACGAGACAGGTCTTGCTCACTTTGTGCAGATGGCATGTCACTTGAAGTGCAATTAAAAGTTATCTGCTACAAATTGTGCTCATGGCAAGCCTTCACTCCAGAAGATCTTGTGTCACATACTTCAGCATATATTCCGTTCTTGAGGCAGACACATTTATTGTTTTCTTTTGGGTTTAATTGTTTTTCTTCATTGCGCTTCTTGTGTCCCCGCCGTCATGTGTCATAATGTTTTTATTGCACTCTTGACAGACGGAATAAGCAAGCAGCGGTATGGAGGCATTGGCTTTCACCTTACCACTGCCTTGTATTCAGTTTATATATTAAATTGTAGACAGATTGTTCTTTAGCTTGGAGTGATATATTCAGAATAAGCACTAGCTGGTGAATACGTGATCTGCTGTCTACAAATAAAAGAAAAAACTTTGTCTTTTTCACCTTATTTCTTAGTGGAAACGTTTAACAAACAAGTATGGAATGTTTATTGTGTACTTTAAACAGTAATGGTTTAACAATGCTCTAACAAGCCTTCGGGAATTAGAGCTTGTAACTGGAATCAGCAGAGCAGAAGTAAATACGATTTTGCAAAGGCACCAATGATTCGTTTTTAAGATGCTGTCTTCAGATGAATGCCTGTATCCTCATGTGCATGTGCATGTGTCGTCTTAAGGCTTTTTCTGGCCCCTGGTAAGACATATTGTGGGGGCCCCTGTTGAGATCAACTTTGAATTTTATCACCTATTCTGCCAAGCCTGTATGTTGCTTAATATTATACTCAGACTTTCACACAAAACGAGTTGGAATATGTTTTGTCCAGGCTCAAAAATCCTTACAATGGCACTTCGCAGAGAGAGGCAGAGATAGCGCAAGGAAGAGAGTGTGAGGGAGGTTTTGATAGAGAAATCAATAATAGTGAGACAGAGTGAGAGAAACTGAGAAGTGTCACCTTAACAGCAGGTCCTCTTAGAAGATGGGGGCCTCTCTGATCCGCATCCAACTGATGATTCTGAATTGACTTCACAATGGCAGGTGAAATTAAAATAAAAAGACTACATGCATATATTAACAAACATAGATTAATTACCTGGAGCAAATACAAATCACTAAGCTAGCTTCTGTTCTTGCTTCACTGGGGAAGTGTGGAATTCCACAAACATCAGGTTGTGTGATGTAATGACGAGAGGTATATATGTGCGTGATTTTTGTATAGTGCACACTTAGCCAAAAGGCACTTGAGTGCTGCACATGTAACATGCAAATTCACACACTCAATAAAGCACTACGAACACTCAATAAATCACTGTCCATCCAGTGCTTTTTCTTTAAAAAGGGAAAAAAATGTTTATGCACAGACAACTAAAGTTATAATCAAAATGACAAATGTTAACAAGCATTCAGTAAATGACAAATGGTACTACATATAACCAGGGCCTGTAAGTTAAATACTACTAGGAGGGCAGCAGCAGCCACTATGCGTCCCAATAAAGTAGCACTTTAAAACTTTTCAAGCATGACACTTCAGACTGTGTGGTTGTGTGCGGTTTAAAACTGCCATTTCGACCTGGTAAAACAAACCTTTTACTAGGCCTCAACCTTCCAATTTAATATTTATATTTTACCACTAAGGTATGCCCTAGAAGCTTTTAGGGCGCTTGTATAGTACTTAAATTTAAGACATTTGGGTTTACATTTTACATTTCCTGGGTTCTAAATTTGGTCTCTAGTTGGCAGAGGTATGCCCCCTGTCCATGTAGGGACCCCAATCCTAGTCAGGGTAAGTCAGATACACACCCTAAATGTACCTGTGCTCACCCTCTGGTAGCTTGGCACACCACAGGCAGAATGTGTAAAGTAGTTGTATTTGCACATCACTTGAGAGGGAATGTGTAAAGTATTTGTGCAACACGCACACACACCATCACAATGAAAACATCACAAAAAGGTCTCCACACCAGTTTAGAAAAATTGAGAATATGTATCTGAGTAAATCAAGACCAAAACAACAAAAATTCAATAAGTAGAAATTGAGATATTAATATTTGAAGATTAAATATGAAATAGTGCTTAGAAGTTGCTAGCGGTCAAAATGTTGCTTGAGTTCATGAGGGACTGGTGTAAATCCAAAATTCAGGCTAACTGCAATGCAGGGTAGGCCAGCTACAGAACCCAAGCAGGGCCTGCTGAAATAGTACCCTTGATGGAGCAATGTGTAGATGGTGAGGGCACGATGCCTCAATATTTTCCACGCAGTTGGGTCAATGTGTCGTTGTCAGACTCCGCTGCAGTGAATGTGATGCATGTTCGATGAGTCGTGCAGAAAGTTGTCATTGGGCTGCACACGCTGTGAAGCTGCTGTTATCGAGCAGCCTCTATATTGATGTCAAAGGAGCGATGCAGCAAATATTTACATGCACTCGAGGTGGTGCATTGGTTTTTTTAGGATTTCAGCTGCAGAACCCACTTTTGAGGCCCAGGACTGGAGAAAGTCACCACACGTGAGTGTAGGACTCACAGATGGCAGAGCCCAGTGGCACCAGGAGAGTTGTAAGCAATCTTTGATGTCCATGAGACACCAGACGAACAGAGGGCAAGCCAGGAAGTCATTGGAGTCATTCTGGTCAGCAAGATGGGTCCAGTCCTTGTCCTCAGCAGGACAGAGATAAGCAGGCAGCAGGGCAGTTCAGCAAAGCAGAGAAGCAGTTCCTTGGAACAGTCAGTCCAGGCAAAGTGGTAATCCTTACAGAACAGCAGCCTTTACTCCAGCACAGTTCTTCCTAAGTCCAGATGGATACTGATTTCAGGGGGTCAGCGCCCCAGTACTTATAACAAAAAGTGGCTTTGATGTGGGGGATGACTTCAAAGGATCTTACTGAAGTGCACAGGACCCCCTTTCATTCCGTTCCACCCCTGGCTCAAGACTATCAGTTGGACTAATCAGCCCTCTGTGTGGGGCTCGGGCCACTACCCTTTGAAGTGTAAGTGGGAGACCTTCCCATCCTCCCTGCCCAGAAAGACCAATCAGAATGCAGATGAATGCATATGCAGTTGAGTGTCCTGTGTTGTGGGTGTCTGGAGGGAATGCACAAGTGTAGCTGTCGCCCAGATCAGACGTGTACTGGAGACAGGCTGTCAGGCAAACAGAGCAGTAAGAGGAGAGAAATGTCCACTTTCTAAAAGTGGCATTTCTAAAATAATAATAAATCTGACTTTACCAGTAAAGAGGATTTATCATTACCATTCCAATGATATTAAACATGATGCAACTATTCCTTTCTGACCAGGAATTGCAACTTAAAAGTATATAAAGCAATTCCCAATGCTGGCCTATAAGAGGGGCAAACCTTGCAGTAATGAAAAACGATTTTAGGAGTTTTTCACTACCAGGACATGTAAAACTTAATGGTAAACTTAATAATACATGTCTTACATTTTACTTACATTGCACTCTACCCTACAGGCTACCTAGGGCCTATCTCAGGGGTGACATTTATGAAATAAAAAGGGAGGTTAAGGGTTGGCAAGAGGTTTTAGTTGCCAATTGAAGTGGCAGTGACACCACACACACACAGGGTCTGCAGTGCCAGACCTAAGACATGTTTACAGGGCTACTTATGTGGGTGGCAAAATTGGTGCTGCAGGCCCACTAGTAGCATTTAATTTACAGGCCCTCAATATAGGGTATACCACTTTACAAGGGACTTATAAGTAAATTAAATATGCCAGTTGTGGATACACAAATATTAACATGGTTAGGGGAGTAGCACATTCACTTTAGCACTTGTTAGGAGTGGAAAGTCCTCAGAGTCCTAAAGCCAACATAATATACAGCAAAAAAACAGGAGGTGAAAGGCAAAAAGTCTGGGGTAAGACCAACCAAAGGGTGCCAGGTCTAACATCCTGGCAGTGAAACACAACCCATAAAGTACTGGGTTGCCTTATTACATTTAATAGACACTAGCTTTAGAACTGGAGCAGATAGAATAATGATGTTTACAATCAAGTGAATAGTAATTTAAAATACTGCTTAATGCTAAAGTCATAATTCTAGAAAGACTACTCGTAAAATTAAGTTTGTTTATTTATTTTAATGCATAAACACCTGCCTACATCTCAAGGCTGTTGTTGATAACTGGAAGCACTGATCATTAGAAGCCTAAGAAGCAGAACATGTTAGTGACAGTCGCCAAGCAAAGTAGGATGATATTAAATGAAAAAATAATTACAGAACTGTAAAGGAAATCCCTGCCTCCCACTCCAGAGGACCTCACTTGCTAAGTTGAACCTGTAGTTTCAGTCCTCAGCCACTCGGGTTTCCTCCATTTCTATGTTGTGGGTGTATTCTAGTCACTGCTGTTGGTGCTTCTGTGTGCTGTTAGGATAATGGTCAGGACTCATAGGTAATTGGGACAAAAGGTCTCATAGAAATCAGTTAACAGCCTGGAAATAATGCCTTCCAAAGGGAGTCAAAATGAGCCCCCTACCCATCAAGCCTAGTGCAATCTTTTTCATCCCCAGCATGTCCCACACCTGGTACAGCCAAGATTTGTATGTTGGTGTATTGTCTTTGCCTCTAAAACTCAAGATTACTTGTTTAGTTTCTCATAGCGAGTGTAATTGAGTGTGAGAGAATCGGTCTCCCTGGCATAGGTCACCTCCATACACGAGAGGGTGTGAATGGTCAAGGTATGGAGTTGGCTTGGAGTGAATGAGGACAAAAAAAAGTGTAATTTTGGCAGCCTCTATGTGATTTCAGTGGCTCCAAGAGTCAGTCCTCTGCACCCACAATGTCATATGCCTTGAACCTCAACATTTTTATCCCAAACATATGGTCAATCTTTTTAAGGCCCGGTCCCAGCATCTCTCAAGGATGGGGCAATGTCAGAGTAAATGCAGGAGTATCCCAGTATTCCCAAAATTCCTCCAGCAGACATCAACAGGGGGCTCATTTAAGAGTAAGGGCCTGTCTCATGAAAGCGCTGGCTGCAGTCAGTCGAGGTCTCCTTGGTATCTCAGCCCATTCCTTGTGTGTGAATGTCCTCTGATTGGAACTGGCCTGCCATCTGAGTCAGAAAGGGCTCAGATTTGAGAGCCTTATAGATTTTAGAGCTAAGTCTCTAATTATCTCGTTTGGGCAGGATCCATTTTTCAAATGAGGTCATGGGGAGAAAGGCCCCTGCTTTCATCTTTTTATGCATTGTAGGAAGCTGGCTCTGTGTATACTATATCAAAATGAGATATAGTGTGCACAGGATCCAGGGGTTCCCAAGAGGCTTAACAGAGGCTAAAGTAGATAATACTAATGCTTTATTTTGTGATAGTGTGGTCGGGCAGTTAGGCTTATCAGAGGGTAGTGAAAGCATGTGTTGTACTCACACAGACAATAAAAGAAGCACACACTCAATGACTTAACTCCAGACCAATGGTTTTTATATAGCAAAAATATATTTTCTTAATTTATTTTTAGAACCTCAAGATTCAAGTTGCAGGTAAGTACTACAATAGATTCGTATTTCACACAAGTATCAACAGTACTTTGTTTGAAATTGATAAGTTATACAGTTTTTGAAATATTGGCAATAGTCTGTTTTAAAAATGGACACTGCAATTTTCAGAAACAGTTCCTGGGGGAAGAAAAGTTGAATCATTTTATAGGTAAGTATTTGACTTACAGTTCCAGTCTCTCAGTTTTAAGAAGTCCACCAGTTGGGGTTCGAATTAACCTCAAACACCCACCACCAGCAACACAGGGCCGGCCGGGTGTAGAGTTCAAAGATGAACAAACTTTACTTGGGCTCCTATGGAGACAGATGGTACTAGGAATCAGGCCTGCCTGCAGGTAAGTACCATGGCGCGGAGGGCAGACCAGGGGGAATTAGAGGAGCACTAGTGGGGCCACAAGTAGGCACCAAACACACACCCTCAGCAGCACAAGGGCGGCCCGGTGCAGGGTGCAAACTGAACGTCAGGCTCCCAATGCTGGTCTATGAGGGGACTCCGGGGCCCACTCAGAGGCCCCAGGCAAGGTCCAGGGGGTCACCTCGGGCAAACCAAGGGCTGGACAGGGAGGAGGGCCACCTGCTGAACATTGCTGCACCAGAGGTCAGGTTGTCCAAGGCCTGGGGGTTGCAGGTGCAGTGTGTCTTTAGGCATCGGATATCTTCATCCGGGGCTTTGCAGTTAGGGGGGTCCTCAGGATTCCCTCTGCAGGCGTTGTTGTGGAGGGGTGGAGAGGTCAACCCAGGGTGGACACTTGCTGAGAACCACCTGGGGATCTTTTCTAGCTGGTTGGGCCACCTGGACACAGGGCGTCGGTGTCGGTTTCAGAGCGGTTAGGACTCATGCATTTGGAGTGAGGTGGGAGTCATTAGTCGCTGGTTTCTTCCTGGAGAGGACCGCTGTCCACAGGAGTTCTTGGTACTTTTGGGTGCATGGAAGTTCTCTGGAGCTTGGCAGAGGTCGCTGGTCCCACTGGATGCACCGCTGTTCCTTTGCAGGTTCTTTGAAGCGGGAGACAGGCGGTAGGGCTGGGGCCAAATCAGTTGTCATCTTCCTTCTTCTCTGCTGGGAGTTTCTGCTAAGCAGTCCTTCTTCTTCTTGTCAGGTCACCAGGAATCTGGTGAGCTGGGTTCAAGGAGACCCTTAGATACAAGATTTAGGGACATTACAGGGGTCAGAGGGCAGTAGCTAATGGCTACTCTCCCTGAGGGTGGCTACACCCTTCTTGTGTCCACTCCCTTTTGAGAGGGGAACACATACCTAATCCTATTGGTCCCTGACCTCCAAACCAAGGTGGAAGATTCTGCAGGGAGGGGGACACTTCAGCTCTGGACACCTTAGGGGCGGTCCCAGCTGAAGTGGTCACTCCTCCTTATTTTTCCTAAGTTTCCCGCCGAACTTGCTGCCAGAATTGGGGCTTTGTTCTGGGGCACAGTAACCCAAGTCTTGAGCCTTTGAGACTCACTGCCTGGTGTTACAGTTCCTGCAGGGGGGAGATGTGAAGCGCCTCCACCCAGAGTAGGCTTTGTTTCTGGCCTCGAAGAGCACAAAGGCCCTCACCCATGGGGTCAGAAACTTGCCTGCTAGTGGCAAGCTGGTACAAACCTGTCAGTCCTACACTAGAGGATTGGGTAAAATACAGGAGGAATCTCTAAGATGCCCTCTGTTTACTTTTTAGATTAAATCCAACACTGGCATCAGTGTGACTTCATTGTGCTGAGAAGTGTAATACCAAACTTCCCAGTATTCAGTGAAGCCATTATGGAACTGTGGAGTTCGTAATGACAAACTCCCAGACCATATACTTAATATGGTCACACTGCACTTACAATGCGCAAGAATGGACTTAGACACTGTAGTGGCATATTGCTCCTGCAGCTATGCCCTCACTTGTGGTATAGTGCACCCTGCCTTAGGGCTGTAAGGCCTGCTAGAGGGGTGACCTAAGGTGGCACAACACATGCTGCAGCCCTTAGGGACCCTCCTTGTTCACAGGCTCTTGCTACCACTGGTACCTTTTACAAGAGACCTATCTGTGTGCCAGAGGTGTGCCAATTGTGGAAACACTGGAAAATAATGCAGCTTCACAGTTTTGGGTAGGCCATAATCCTGTTTAAATTATTCAATGTTTTGGTCTCTTGGGACAGATCCCCAATTTGCTTGCAGAGACATGTTGGGGGAAACATCCTTTTTTACGACTTTTTTTTTCCGAAGTTCGTGGTTAACGAAAGCGCAACAACGCTTTTTGTAACCACGACTTCGGTTTTTTGTGCCTTAACTACGTATGTTCTGAACAACGAACATGCGTGGTTAAGGTACAAAGAAGGGACTTGGCGAAGGTAAGTGTGGGTTTAGGTTTTGGGGAGGGGGTGGGGGGTCAGGGGGTTTTAGGTTTTGGGGTGGGGTTGGGGGGGTGGGGCGTTTTTGGTTTTGGGGAGTGGGTGGGGGGTCAGGGGGTTTTAGGTTTTGGGGTGGGGTTGGGGGGTGGGATGTTTTTGGTTTTGGGGAGTGGGTGGGGGGTCAGGGGGTTTTAGGTTTTAGGGTGGGGTTGGGGGGATGGGGCGTTTTTGGTTTTGGGGAGTGGGTGGGGGGCCAGGGGGTTTTAGGTTTTGGGGTGGGTTTGGGGGGTGGGGCGTTTTTGGTTTTGGGGAGTGGGTGGGGGGTCAGGGGGTTTTAGGTTTTGGGATGGGGTTGGGGGGGTGGGGTGGGGTGAGGGATCTAGGGTGAATGGTGCCTATTGCTAATGATTTTATCAGGAATGCCTTTACAACGAAATATCGTTGTTAAGGCATTCGTGGTAAAATCATTAGTAGTAGCAACGAGGTCGGTGTTCCGACCTCGTTGTTAAGGCAGTATTTTTTTTTGCAGTCGTTGTTTCGTCGTACAGTCACATGTTGGTTGTATTCGTCATTTCACACCATTAAAAGAAAATAAAGAATATCATCTTGATCAGCATCAATCTTCATTTTTTTAATTTTAACATGGATTAAATTGGAGTCACTGTACTATTTTCAAAGTGCCTCTTCCACAATTATAGATACATTCACCTATGCTTCTACAGAGCTCCTTTGTGAAGGATCTAGTGATGGGGCCTCTGCACCCCCTGCGTCACCACCAATCACCCCTGCAAATGCCTGCTGGTGTTAGTCCATTCACTGCACACCTTCCTGAGTCAACATGTCATTGATACTAGAGTCTTTCTTTGACTTCATAGTGGACATGTGTTTACAAGGGGCTAGGAGAGGGAGAGCCAGCACACTGCTGCTGCCCTCTGCTGATGAGTTGGCCCTCCATCTACTGCCTCTGTTTTCCGACGCTGGCCTAATTATCTCATTGAAGGGCAGCCACTTCCCCACTCTGAGTGGGGAGCCTGCCCTCACCTCCCCACTGCCAAGTGTGGTCCCATGTTCAGACCTGTCTTTTCAGTTGCAGTGATCCCGCCGGACTCCAGGGGTCCCTGAGACACCCGAAGCTTGCTGTAGTACCTCCTCAGCGGTGGCCTCCTCTGGTCCCGGGAGCTCCACTCCTGTGCTACCAGAATTTCATGAGGGGCCCAATGTCAGCATTCTCCCGGTCTACCACTTCGCCATGAATGTCAGAGATGAGCGGCAGGGCAGTACAGTGTTGAGGCTGGCCACAGCTCACATCGACTGGAATTGAAGGCTTTTAGGCCACTGCCACCACCTCTATTGTTGTGACCAGGCCTGGGAAGCAATCTCGTCCTTAGCGTCTGCAACCTCACAGCTCCCCACCAAGACACCCCTCAAAAGTCCTGCCCCTGTTAGGCACACCACTGAGGTGATGACATCTAAACCCCAGAAACGACTACTGCAATTTTGGTCTGAGCGGAGACAGGATCAACAACGTCCTACTCTTGAGCCATCTTGACTCTGCCCCTGAAATACCACTTTTAGAAATTTGTCATTTTTGTGGCAAAATGAACAGTACCTATTTCCTATAATTGGTTGTTAGTTCCTTTCATTAGGTAAAGGATGCTTAGGTGTGACAGAAGAGCCATCCTGGCACGATGGCTGGGGGAGGGGTTGTACCCAGCACTGAATACATTTCAAAAGGCCTTCCCTGAAACATACACAAAGGGACCTAACACCAGACATTTGGAAACCAAACCCAGGGAGAGCAGAGACCTGGTGAGAACTAGTTTTGGAGTGGGCAAGAGGTTATCATCCATGCAAAGGCTGGCACTGGGGGTAAAAAGTTACACTCTTGGATCCCCAAATCAGATACTATAGCCTAGTAGAAGACTCAGAAGAAAGACTACCCTGCTGCTGGTAGGACTATTCTGCTACCCTTCTGCCTGAGGAAGGCAGACTGGACTTGCCCTTGAACCCAGGACCATCAGAGTGAATCCACGGGATAGATGGATGGCCTCCTGTGTGAGCTACAGGGACACAACAAGCTCCAGAGACCCTGCAACTTACCTGCCTGCTGCTGCTAGTCCCTATTGGAGTGAGTCCTAGCATCCAAGCCTCCTAGCTTCCAAGTGGTGCCCCTCATGTCCTGCACCCTTGGTGTTGTTCTAAAGTGGCTTCCTCTGACCAAAATACAAAAGCTGGGAACTTTTCTGCACAAACTTCCCTGAGAACTGGTAGTAGACCAGGACATACCTGCAAGCCGATTTGTCGCAGATGCATCACCAGTGGGATTGACTTTGCAGCACCTCTCACTTCGTTCTTCACCACAGCAGCAGATCCCTTTCAGGGACAAAAGTTTCCAGCTTTGTGGAGTGCTCTTCTGCTAGAGCCAGCAGTCTTGTCCCGATGGGGTACTTCGAACTCCAGAAAAACGTCCAAAACCAAAGGTAGAAATCTTCACCCCATTGATGATGACAAACTCCTCAACCTCAAAATCTGTCTTTCCCTCCTGGAACCTCCCACTTGCCCTCTGACTTGCTGGATCGTCCCCTGGCACGTGTCAGAGTAAAGCAGTGCTTACCTCCGAAGAATCTTTACTGTCTGGTAGTTTAGTCTGAATGACTTCATATATTGTGTGATGCAGTGAATCTCTCATTTATATTGAAGTATGAAGCATTCCACAATTTAAAGTAGCCGCTGCGTGAGCAGTCTCCCAAAATCTGAGGTGGGACCAATCCAATGCCGAGCATCATTGGTAGCAGGTTAGAGGGTTTGCACTCCAACTTACTTCTCCAGCTCCCGTTACACCCTTACCTTGGAGGGCGGTGGAGCGCTAGATTGGAGGGGCACACCAGTTACAAGACTTATATTCATAAACAATGGCATGAACGCTCGCTCATGCAGGACAATTGCGGCGAAACAACGTAGTTCATTCAGTATCAGCTACAGCACGTTTTGGCCTCAGTGGCCTTGACCACATGACCAGTTGTGCATCCATCCGTCACATGAAGTGCATCCAATGGAAAATGGACTACAAAACCAAAATGCATTGCTATGTACATAGCAGAATTCTTTTTTTAATGTCTTGTTCATACTATTGCAACAGATTGTTATGTTGTGAGGGCTGGGACCATGAAGGAAAGAGCTAGTTGATGACCAGTCTTCTAAAGCAGACATGGCTCTCAGCAGACCTCATTTTTAGCGCAAACGAATTCCATTGTTTGGTTGTTTGTGCGGAGAAAGATGTTCCGCCCATAGGTTTTTTCTTCTTCCGTGCTGGGCTGACTCATAAAATGTACGACAGTAACACATATAGAGCAAAACAAATAGCTACGTAAATCGACAAAAGGTCTAAAGCATAAAAATTGTATATGAAGAGTGCATTTAACTAACATCAATGATAATTAAGATATTCACGGAATATAGGGTACAATAGTTTAATCAGGTGAAGCTGCAATGGTAAAGAAAGTGACATCACTGAAAAAGGTGAATTAAACAAATCTATCATAAAGTCTGTCATATAGGAAATAAAATTTAAGTCAGCATAAACTGAAAATGAGTTTTTAAAAATGGAAGCTGTATTGTAGTTAGTTTGCAGTAAAAGGTATTGATTTTCGTTTATGGGCTTCCTGTTTTCTCAGGTTCACATTTGTTGTAAAAGGGTTTACCGGTCTTTTTTATTGAACATAACATTCATAGGTCTCTGAATCAAAGTTGTTGCTACACGAGGAAGGGACATAAAAAGGCTATCAAAACATGTAATTTGGAATGCTGATCTTAGTTTCTCACACCAAAAGTAAAGCGCTCAAACACAATAGAATTTAAATTGGCCATTTTTGTAAGAAAGCTCCAGTTAAATTACACCGAGCCAATTTTCAGGAGGTATCGATATACATCAGCTATGGTATGCTGAGCAGAATATTTATAGCGTATGCAAACAGCATCAAGGCTGCCACTACTAGCTTCCAGGACCCAATTACTTTATCTCGTTCCCCAACCCTGAGTGCAGAAACTACTAAATATTAAGAACACATTTCACTTCTTGCTGCAAGTACCAATGAAATGTTTTTATTTAGATGTTTGTATAAAGGTCATGAATACCAGGCTCTTCCGTAAGTTTGTGGTTGCAAGGGAAACGGAATCAATAAATGCCAGCGGACAAGTTCTTGTTCTGTTTGGAACAAGGTTTTAACCTACCTTTTCTTGGAGATTTGAAAACGGCAAAAAATAAATCGCTCCCCTTCAATAACCTCATGTTATTTCAGATTGTGGCATCTTCTTTGGAAAGGTGGCGCCACGTGAGTGCTTTACTCTATGGGGTTATTAGTTCAACTGCATATTGGA
Organism: Pleurodeles waltl; assembly: GCF_031143425.1. NCBI lineage: Eukaryota > Metazoa > Chordata > Amphibia > Caudata > Salamandridae > Pleurodeles > Pleurodeles waltl. The sequence continues at coordinate 805,745,321 of NC_090442.1, read as the reverse complement.
GAAGCAGAGGCCTAATCTGAGCCAAAGTTGAATGTGCAGCACATAAAGCAGAGACATCTATTTTTAATGAACTTCAAAACGGTGACCGCAACTTTCAACTTTGCGCATGTTTCCTACGTGTTAGATAGACTCTCGCTCACCAATGTTGGTGTGATGCTTATTTAGCAGCCAAAACAGCAATATTTGTACACAAAATTATGAATACTAGTCAGACACCACGAAGGAGCGTGATATGACAGGGTAACGTTGGAAGCAATCAGAGAAAAAAAATACAAATGTAAGGTTTACAGTGGTTACTCCCTGCAAACCTTTAGTAACAAAATGGGTGCTCAGTGGAGCAGTTTGAAAATGCGCTTTCGGGATAAGTTTAGTCCTTTTTTAAATTCCCCAATTACGAGCTTTGGGGGGATACTAAATTAAATAGTTGCGATTAAAGGTGTTCCACTCTGTAGACAGAGGGATGTAGGAGACACGAAGTAATGTTATCAATATGTTAATTTTGACAGAAGGCATTTTAAACTGTGTGGTTTCCCTTGCACATCTCCTTTATGATTTGGTTCCACGTCTGAAAGTGCCCCCTGGAGTTTGTGTCCCCTATAGCACTATACTCCTTGGGAAATTCTTCTAACATAACCTCTGGGAGAGTGAAACCCTGTTCTAAACATACCCCATTATTCCAGCTTGTGCAAAATGTAATGTTACGAATCAAACCCATTTGAAGGTGAAGGTGCAATTTTATCCATATGGGCTTCACATAGTGTGGACAGGATTTTCTAAATGATCAAGCGAGCCTCAGGTTTCTTCAGAGGAGTGTTTAGCAATACTATTGTCATCTCAAGAGGTGAAAATTGTCCTGGATCACTGAGGTTACTTCATCTAGTTTCTTAGCCCTTCACTCGAATGTGGACAAAGGGGACTATTACCTGGCGTATCATTTTGCAGACACAACCACTAACAGGAGTCTTTCTCTTCAGTTTTGCACAATGAGTGAAACAAAACAGATTACCTCTCTGAAACCGTGTATCCAATCATAACATTCATTACATGACAGGAACATTAAGGTAGGGAACAAGTTTGAACATGACCAGATTTTTTTTTGTGACATGGTTTAATTTTCACACCCTACTACCATTAAGTTGTCAGAAAGTATAAGGTTATTAGAGAGCAAGCAGGAGGTGACCCACAGCGTCCCAGTACAGCTTCCAACTGCCAATTCCAACACCCATATTCTGGAATTCAACCCCATGGTAATCAGCTAACCTGGATACCACTCATCCTCCCTCTTAATAAAACAATAACCAAATTCAAATAGAATACATGCCACCCCAAAAGTAAAAATCATCACTCTTAAAAATCCAATAACTCAGTATATACATAACAACCCACACCCTATTACAAAATCATCATACTTTTTGGGTAAAACAACAGATCTTCCCAACTGCATGGAAACCCCTGAATCCAAGGAAACAACCAACCCCTCACTTTGTGCATGAGCAGGATCTTCCAACAGATTCTCATTAACAGGACTATTGTTGTCACTCCCACTATCATCATCCTCATTGCTAGGGATGGCTTCCTCACTGCGAACAACAGTATCGTTAGGCAACTCAGTATCCTTCACCACATGCTCATCATCATGCCACAACCCACTTATTAATTTGACAATGTCTTCATTCAAACTCAAATCACGTTTGCAGGTCAACACTGTTACATCTCGCCATTTTTCCAAAGCATCACTCAACAACGTAGCCAGGCCCTCCGGATCCATGATTGCAGAGACTTGCTCCTCCCATGTTGTTAGTTGTGGGGGAGGGGGTAGGGGTCCACCGCCAGTCCTCTGGATAGCGAGCTGGTGTCTTGCTGCTATGGAACGCACCTTCCCCTGTTGGTCGTTCCACCTCTTCCTGATGTTGTCCCTTGTTATGGGGTGCTGTCCCATGACTTTGACCCTGTCCACGATAGTCCACCATAGCTCCATCTTCCTAGCAATGGATATCTGCTGCACCTGTGCTCCAAATAGCTGAGGCTCTACCCTGATGATTTCATCCACCATGACCCTTAGCTCCTCCTCTGTGAAACAGGGGTGTCTTTGTGGTGCCATGGGTGTTGTGTGAGGTGCGTAGGTGAAGGTGTGTAGGGTGATGTGTTGGGGTGTGTGATGTGGGGTGCATGGGTGGTGTATAGGTGTAGGTGGGGTGTGGCTCTGTTTTGTCTGTGGTCGTGGGGTCTGTCTGGTGCCAATGGTTTGTATTCGTAAGGGGTTGTGGGTATTGTGGGTGTGTGTTTTATAGTGGTGTGGGTGTGTGGGTGTGCTGTGTGTGTGGGTGTCAGGTGTGTGTTATTCGAATTGACCAATGTAGTGTTGTTTTGCATGTGTGTGTGTATTTTGATCGTGGCAGCATGTACCGCCAATGGTTTACATCGGTTGAATGTCCACCGTGGTGATTCATGGGTCATAATGTGATGGACGTAGTTCTGTTGGCGTAACGTTGTGGGTTTGGATACCGCCAGTTTATCACTGACCTTTGGGTTGGCAGACTTGTGTCTGTAGTTGAATAGTGACGGATTGGTGTGTGTGTGTCATAATATGGTGGATGGATATCCGCCGCGGAGAAGGTATGTTGGATGCAGTCAGCGTGGCAGTAAGTGGGATTTACTGCCAATGTCGTACTGAGGGCCTATGATTTCAAAGAGCAGAAAGAAAGAAATAACCTTTAGAACAACCTAAACTTCAGAACGTTTTACTATATATAAGACAACTCAACAGGTTAAAAATTAATTCTGTGATTTGAAGAGTCCTTAAGACACATGGCTCATCATCTGCAATATAATTAAAACAATTGTTCAGATTTCACTTCTGGCAGCATTGTTCACTTCCCCTCCACTGGTGCTACCTTAATACCATATGCAAATTCTGTGATGTAAACGAAGTCTGCATAACAGAGTCTTACAGCATGATACAGAGTTTGGCAGATGGACAGTCTTCCCTCTGTCATGGTTATCTGTCCTGTGCATTTAGTGTTTGGGCTGACAGACCACCATCTGTCATGACAGAGGAAAAGGTGTTAACAACTGACTTCAGTCCTCATCAACACTGGTATGGCTGACTTAGGTCTGCCATATTTAGAGGAGATTTCTTTCAACAATGATCCTAAAGAATCCTGGAAAACAGACAAACCTGATTTTCAGAAAATGAGGTAAATGTGATTGTGGATGGGATAATTAAGGTTGAGCCCAAGTAGTTTGGAGTACAAGTCCAGACAACAGCCATGAGCCAAAGAAGGGAAATCTGAGCGAGAAATGTAGATGAGACACTCACAAGAAGCAGCCACAAGAAGTGTAATGACCTGTGGAAGAGTCCATTCTCTCACTTCAAATCTGCACCAAACTGTCCAGGCATCTGGTGATGGGTCTCCCATGCCCCTCAACCTCATGCCCTTGGAGGAGAAGAATTTGTCCATACCCCGAAGTGAAGTCATTTTGGGAATTGCAGACAGAGTGGAGAGAGGTAAGTACAAACACTAGCTCTATCACTAAAAAAAATTCAACCTCTGCTTTCTGTCGCCCCTAATTCGTATTGCAAATCAAATATTATTAATGACAGCCTATTTACACAAGTTAGCTACCTGAGGTCTGAAACAACTCTTTACATCCCCTATGCAATTACAGTCTACTATTTACTGACTCTATCACAACATTCTCCTTAACACTGCTCATATTGAAAATACAAAAAACAGGCGTGACCTTACATTTGTACCACAAATAGGCCACTATAAGTCATAGTCACACTACTGGAAGCTCCACACACTCTTATCATATTCATATACCACATAATAAATATTGTGAGCAACTACACTGCCATAGTAGAATTGCAAAGGTTACAAATGGTACATCTGCACAGAAGAATCAATGTCACTAGGATGTTCCAGTTCAAGGTTTTGAAATAATATTATTGCTGCATTTTGGTATTTTATTTGCTCTATTTTATTTTGATTATTGAACTAACAAAAATATTTAAAATTATACGTAAAAGCCAAGGATTGGAAAAGTGGTTTCACATCAACATTGTTCCAGCCCATCAACTCAGTAAAACACACTGTGACACATATTATCCCCACACTTTTGCCCTCATTACGAACATGGCGGTCTGGGCCGCCATGCCGGCGGTAATTACCGCCACCGGCATGGCGGCCCAGACTGCCATACAATGTACGTGGCAGAACCGCTACTGGCGTAACTCCTCCACCGCCAAGCTACCGCCACCAGGCGGCCTGGCGATGGTGGAGTTACTTATCCGACAGGGCAGCGCTGCAAGCAGCTCTGCCCGCCGAATAATGTACCTGTTTCCCCCCAACTTTTCCCTGGTGGTTTACCCTGCCAGAGAAACGCTGGCAGAATGGGTGCCTCGGGGCCCTCTTAGGGGCCCTTCCACTGCCCATGCACTTTGCATGGGCAGTGCAGGGGCCCCCATGCACAGCCCCGTCGCGCATGTCACTGCCCAATTTACGGGCAGTGATATGCGCAACGGGTGCTGCTGCACCCGCTGCACTGCTACATTGCCGCCGGCTCCATGTGGAGCCGGCATCAATATACAGGGCCTGCATTCCACTGGGCCGGCTGGCAGAAATACTGTTTCCGCCCGCCGGCCCAGTGGAATGTTAGTAATGTGGCCAGTGCTGTCCTCAACGCCCTGGCGTTCTTTTGTAGAACACCAGCGCCGAACTCGGCAGATTTTCCCGCCGAGTTCGTACTGACCAACCTAATATTGAGTAGGTTGGGTGGTGAAAAGTGCAAGGACTACTTAGTTTTATTTTAAAAACTGACACACATCAATTGACTCATCTACATTGAAATAGAAACAGAATGATGTATATATAAGTCACTCAAAATTACGGAATGGTTCAGCTACCTCAGTGGTGTTGCTCAACAGTGGTAGAATATAACTATGTTAAAAACAGAATTATATTGATGGGACACCATTGCCTGGTGATGTGCAGAGATTGTTTGAGAGCCTATTGAAAAATACTGTCATAGATAGTATGTAAGAGGGGAGGGGCAGTGCTGCACTTGTACTGTGTATCTGACTAATAGACCCAAATCTTCAAAAGAATGTTAGTTGAGTTACAGGGAATCAACAACACTAAGGCCGTCATTATGACATTGGCTGTAAGTCCTGCTTACGGCCATGCCGACTGCCGCCAACATACTGTGACCGTGGCGGTATACCGCTACCCATATTATGACCCACACATGGAAATCTGTCAATATACAGACAGACACACAAGTCCTCAAGCCCAAAGGTCAGTGCTAAACTGGTGTTATCAAAACCCACACCGTTACGCCAACAGAACTGCGCCCACAGCATTACGACCCACAAATCACTGTGGCAGACATTTAACTGCGGCAAACCATTGGCGGTACATAGCGCTGCGCTCAAAATACATACACACATACAAAACAACACCACATTGGACAATCCAAACTAGACAAACCTGACACTCATACACACACCACACCCACACACCCACACCACTATAAAACACACCCACACTCCACCACCTCAGATTCACCCCACCATCACAACCCACTCATCAAAATGCCAAGCCCTGCATGATATACCAATGCATGGACACCACTCACAAAACTGCATGCACACTAGAGACAATCACCCGGCCCACCAAATAACAACTCTCACTAAGGCTAGTCTGCCATGGCAATATCAACCATAGTGTGAAACATACCCATGCACAAGATGGCACACGCAGAAACTGTTACACTGCATTTACATCCCCACAGGTCCCCCACACAACGTCACCGGAAAGGAGCTGCCAGCAACATCCAGTACCCCCACACAAGAGCCCACAGTGATGACAGCAGCTCTGCACGCCTGGATCAGGATGACCTACCTGGCCCATCAGGGACCTCTGGACAGTCGGTGACCCAGCCACAGTCCCATTCCACCACAGAGCTTCCCCATTCACGAAGTACCACCACAGCACCCACCCAGCGGGCCCATATCTCTGTCCCCAGGACACGTCAATCAGCAGTGTGTCCACTACTACAGGGACCACAGGACAACCCACAAACACAGGATGATCAGGGACCTGGGGCCAGTGGCAGTGGGCACATGGTTCAGGGGACAGAGGCACAGGACAACAGGGAGTGCATCGCCTAGTGCATAGGGCTGTCCCCTGTGTGTTGAGTATGCCAACGGTGGTGTTGTGCTGGCATTGACCAAGTGTATCCTCATTCTCTCCCCCCCTTTTTGTTTTGTCATCCTGTCCTTCTATGCATTAGCATCATCTGGCGGAGGAGCAGAGGCACCGGCGACGGAGGGAGCTGCATCCCATATGGGCCTGGAGGACGAATCCACCGACCGTGATGGCACCAGTGGGATGGAGGGTGAGGAAAGCACCATGGCAGAGTCTGGAGGGGATAGTTCTGAAAGTTATACCTCCTCTGATGGAAGCTCCCTGGTGGTGGCGGACAACTCTGTGGCCACCCCAACTACAGGAACAGCCGCCACCACTGTACCAGCACCACCCTCCCAGCTACCCCTCAGCCTGTTTCCTGTGCCTGCTCACCCAGGAGGGTGGGCATCTTCTTCGCCCCAGGCACTTCAGGCCCTGCCCCAGTCAGCCCTGCTGCCCTGAATAAGGAGTCTATTGAACTCCTGTGATCCATCTCTGTTGGGCAGTCACCCATTGTGAATGCCATCCAGGGGCTGGCAGGGCATTTGCAGCAAACAAATGCATTCCTGGAGGGCATTCACTCTGGCGGCGTGGTGGCCCAACAGAGATCATTCCAGCCTCTGGCCTCCTCCCTGATGGCAGCCATTGTCCCTATCTCTAGCCTCCACCTCCAACATCCTCTACCCAGTCCCATTCTCCTCAACCCCAGTGTATCCCAAGCACACCATCAGACCAGCATGCACCCAAGACAACACAAAGGAGTGGCTCAGGCAAACACAAGCACCACACATCATCCCACAGGCACTCACTCACAAACACCATCCAGAATCAGACATGCCAGCATCCACTGCCTCCACTGTGGCCCCCTCCTCCTCGTCTTCCACCTCCCTCCCAGTAGCGTCTCCACTCACACCTGCATGCACTACATCCTCATCCACTACCTCCATCACGCCTATCACTATACACCCCTCACTGGCAGTCACCATCCCCACAACCATGCACACTTCCCCTGTGTCCTCTCCAACTATGTCTGTGCCCTCTCCTCCCAAAGTACACAAACGCAAGCACTCAGACACCCAACAGCCATCCACCTCACAACAGCCTCCTACCCCATGCACCTGCACCCAAACACAGCAGACAGACACCTCCAACCACCACTCCCTCTTCCTCCACTCCCAAACCTTCACCCTCTTCCTGTACAAGCGTCCCTAAAAAGCTTTTCATCTCCACACTTGACCTCCTCCCTGACCCTCTCCCCCCCGTCCTTCACTTTGGGCCAGGGTAGGATGAACCCAGGCCAGCACCTCAGCCAACCTCAGTCCACAGCCACTGTAGTTTCGGGAGCTACTGCAGGTGTGAGAGGCTCCAAGGAGATACCCATCAGCACTGGCAAGAAGGGACCACCAGCTACCAAGGGCAAGGATGCACCACCAGCTGGAAAGGGCAAGGAGGCACCACCAGCTGGCAAGGGCAAGAAGGGACCCCCAGCTACCAAGGGCAAAGACAAAGGGCCGTCCCCTGCAGGCAGGATGGATAGGGGGTCTGGTGCTGGAGCTGGATCTGAGCACACAACACCAACCATGACATTTCAGCCTTCCGAGGCTGCAGGGGAAGGGCTGGAGCCTCCCCCCACCACTGCCAGCACCGCCACCAGCACAGCCACCAGCACCACCAGCTGCACCACCACCAGCAGCGGCACCTGCACCACTGCCAGCAGCAGCAGCCCCAGTGGGCAGCCGTCCAAGGCTGCAGGGAAAGGGCTGGAGCCTCGGATGGACTGTAGTCCTGCCTCCATGGAGTGTCATGCATCCTGCCCACTACAAATCTCGTGGGTCTGACACCCAGGTGAGGGACTGTGTCCTGGCACTTCCCAAGTGCTGCATCCCTGGGCACAAAGCCCTCTCTAGAACCAGTGGAAGAAGCCATCCACTCACCCCATCCTTGCCAGGATGAAGCACACTGGGCACAAAGCCCACTCCAGAACCAGTGGAGAAGCCATCCACTCACCCCATCCTTGCCAGGATGAAGCACACTGGGCACAAAGCCCCCTCCAGGACCAGTGGAAGAAGCCATCCACTCACCCCTTCCTTGCCAGAATGAAGCACACTGAGCACAAAGCCCCCTCCAGAACCAGTGGAGAAGCCACCCACTCACCCCATCCTTGCCAGGATAAAGCACAGTGGGCAGAAAGCCCTCTCCAGAACCAGTGGAGAAGCCATCCACTCACCCCATCCTTGCCAGGATGAAGCACACTGGGCACAAAGACCCCTCCAGAGACTGTGGCCTTGCACTCCCCAGGACCAGGCAGTTGGCAAACCACCCACTTGAGAGAATGTGGCCTTGCACTCCCCAGGACCAAGCAGTGGACATGTAGCCCCCTCCAGGAGCAGTGGCATTTTTACCATCTCCTGGCTGAGGTGCCCCCCCTTCCCCATCACCCTGAGGTGCCTGTGTATTTTCGACCTGATGCCCCAGCAGTGTTCTTTCGGTATTGAGGCAGGACTCAAGTGAGGCCTTGGCCTATGTGATATGGCCCTGTGGCCCACAGACTTTATGGACTGGGCAGTGTCCCTCCATTTGTATATATGTATATACAGTTTTGATTTTTAATCACATATTTATACTATTTTATCTTATTACACTCACTTAATTCAATTCCTTTTGTCCTTGCATTATTTCTGAGGGGTACGGGGTATATATGTAGTTATTGCATCTGTTTTTGTGTATAGTGTTGGGGGTGGGGATGAGGGTGTTGCGTGTGTGTATCACTCTCTTTTTCCTCCCCTCTCCCCTGTGCTAGGTGTGGTACTCGCCGTGATCCTCTTCGCTGGTGTTGGTATTCCTGGTATAGGAGGAGGTAGACCAGCATGGGTAACACCTGTAGTTCAGGCTCCCTGGCATCGTGGTTGTTCCCTGATTGTCCAGAAGTGAGTTGTTTCCCTTCTGTGTACTGTTTCCGTTGTGCTTTTGATGGAGCTGGTACTGCCCCGGAAAAGGTGGCGGATTGGCCTGTTGTAATAGGGTGGGCAGTACATTGTCTTTGGCCTGGCCGTTGACGGTTACCGCCGAGGTGCATGTTGCTACCGCCGTGGCGGTTGGAGTGTCAAAGTGGCTGTCTGAATTAGCGGTTTCCGCCGTGGTCATAATTCCATTTTTTTTACTGCCGGCCTGTTGGCGGTATTACCGCCGCTTTATCACCGACCGCCAGGGTTGTAATGAGGGCCTAAATGTCTTTGACTCACACCTACATATTGACTATCAAAAAATTAGTTTTGTTTCTATGATTTTTCAAATATTATAAAATAACTTGACCTTTCAGTTTTTAAGTTAAGAAGTTAAAATGAACCATTGTGAAGCTCAATTTGTGCAATACACTCTAGTCTATAGGTTGTGATCTGAGTGTGCTTCATGCCTCCACTAACTAGGACCATTAGTTTTACTAAGATTCAAGTGTTTGAAGAGTTCTTTTGGCAGAGTGCTGCAAAGGCATAATAGGATGAACTTTAGGACAGGAGAGCCAAATAACTCTAGGCTCCATGCCTGAGACCCACTAGGTCAGCTTTGCCCTGTGGATGCCCAAATCACTTCACTTTACTTTATATCAATAGTTCCCACAATATGTGTAGGTGTATGCCTTTAAATATAAATCAGGTCCCAAAATTCCATCAGTAGGGTGATAGAAACCATTGATTAGCTGTCTGATAATATAAATATTAAAAAAGGGCAAATGTCTAATAGCACACCAAAGCACGGTGTATAGTAATAAGTATCAATATCAAAAGGTCACAAAGGGGGGTCATTACAACCTCAGCGGTCTTTTTTGAAGACCGCCGAGGTACCGCCGTGTGGAAGACCGCCAGTAGTGGCGGTTTTCCGCTCAGCCTATTATGACCGTTGGCAGCTCTCTGTCCTTTTACCGACGGTGAGCCGCCAACAGCCATACTGGCAGGAGGCGGGAAAGTGGAGGTTGCTCCTCCTCCACCGCCACACCAACAGAACACCGCCCAGCGAATCACGTCCTGTGATTCGCCGTGACGGTGTTCTGTTGGCGGTGTGGTGTCGGCAGAGCTGCTGCCCCCATGGCTCCCGTCCCCTCCCGGAGGATCGACGGAACAGGTAAGTCGATCGTCCATTAGGGGAGGGGGGTGGGGGGGTGCTGTGTGTTGTGTGGGTGCATGGGGGTGTGTGTGTGTGTATGTAGAGGGGGTGTGTGAGTGTGTGTATGCTTGCGGGGGTGTTGTGTGTATGGGAATGAGTGCGTGTATGTCTGTGGGTATGTCTGTATGGATGTGTGCGTGTATGTCTGAATGTGGGTGTGCGTGTCTGACTGTGTGTGTGGATGTTGGCATGTATGTCGGCGTGTGTGCGTGTAAGGGTGTAGGTGGTGCGTGCGTGCGTGTCGTGTGGGTATGGGTTATGTGATGTTGGGGTTTGGGGTGGGGAGGGGACCTTCACTGGGATCAGCACTTTTGATAAATAGGAAAAATGTGAAGACAAGCACAGTAAATCAGGTTTTGGTGGACAGCACCATAGGCTTCTTTCTCTCTCACTAAGGACACAAGATCAACAACATTCAGCAGAGTCTTGTCCCCATTATGCATATTAGTGCCCCCAGATTGCCCCTGTTGCCCCACACCACCAACACCTATGACCACTCCTGCCCTAGCTTCTCTGACATCCTTAGCCTTGAAACACACAAATGGTGATAGAAGGCTCCTTGTAATAAGTCTCACCACTGCCAATTGCTTGGAGCAGCATTCCAACCCATAGCCCTTTTGCTCACCATGCCACCTCGGTTTGGACCCAGCCATATGCAAATCAGTCTTGACCCTGTACTTCATGGGAACAGTCCACCCCAAACTGCCAAGCCAGGTCCTCTCTGGACCAGAAACAAGCATCCTGGGAGCGGTTTTAGGGTTTTACCCTTCATTAGCAAGGCTAGCTTGAATCTGGTGGCATAGCAAGCACGGGACCCACGTCTGGGCATACCCTTCCCACTGAGGGCGATAAATGCAGAAACAACACCAGATGATGGATGAAATGCAGAACAAATCAAACCTTCACCCCCAGTCACAGATCTGGGTTTAATCCATTTGTTTTCTTTCTTGCCATGCCACTCCAGTTCGGCCCCAGCCATATGCAAATCAGTCTTGACACTGCTCCCCAAGGAAACAGTCCAGCCCGAACTGCCAGGCCAGGTCCTCTCTGGACCAGAAACAAGCATCCTGGAACCGGTTTCAGGGTATCACCCTTCATAAGTCAGGCTAGCTTGAATCTGGTGGCATAGCAAGCACAGGACCTATGTCTGGGCATACCCTTCCCACTTAGGACGACGAATGCAAAAACAACAGATGATAGAGGGAATGAAGAACAAATCAAATGTCCACCCCCACTCACAGTTTAAGTCATCAGTTGTTTTGCTTGCCATGCCATTCCAGTTTGGACCCAGCCATATGCAAATCAGTCTTGACCCTGTTCCCCACGGTAACAGTCTAGCCAGAACTGCCAGGGAGGTCCATGGGACCGCCTAGTTTGTTGGGGCAGTCTTGGCATATCATCTTGTAGCCAATGGGAGTTAGGGTGCTGATGTCGGGATTCGAAGAGTGGTTCGAGGAAAGTAACTTTTCAGTGGGATTAACCTGGTCCCTGTATCCTATCAGTACTCCATAGCGATAATCCTAAACTTGGAACTTTCCCCGGGTACAGCATGACCAGATGACCTTGAGCAGCACTTTGTGCTCTTAGGCAATACTTTTACTTAACACTTTCAAATTTTACATCTCTGGTCTGCTGAATATTTGTCATTCTGGTATAATTTTATTTATTAAGATTTCCTCTTTTGTTCGAAATTGGTTTGGGATTTTTCGTGTGTGATGTTTTAACTTTATTATTGTTGGTGTGCTTCATAAATACTTATCACATTGCTTCTAAGTTAAGCTTGACAGTTTTTTTGCCAAGATACCAAAGGGTTAAGCAAAGATTAGTTTAGTGACTTTTATGGTTCACACTGACAAGGATTGTGGAAGAACACTCACTGAAGCAGTGTCTGAAATAGCTTTTGCTTTTTGTGGTCAAGTCCCATCGGGCCCAGAAACATCTTCAGCTGGCAGCTCTATAGACAGTGGGCCACAGCTCCCTATGGAGCAACCTGTCACTAGCCACCCCACCCATTTACACTCAGGCTACTTTAGTGCCCTTTGGGAGGGGTCATGTATCTAGCCCGGTTGAGTACAACTCCAAAGATACTAGCATCAAGAGATGTAAAATGTGATCTCCTAATATGAGCATATGGACTATTCTCCTTATTCATATGATAACCATGCATTTCACTTCAGCTCTCAGACTGTTGTCTGGGAAAGGGGAAAAAGCAAACATTGCCTTATTGTTAATTTCTCATCCAACATACAAGTTACTAATTTTCAAAGAATCTTAATTGGTGTAAAGTAATTTAAACAATACTTTTGTCATAAAAAAAAAAAATGATTACAACTAGTTTGTGTAATGACTTTGTTCATATTTTTGTTTTAAAAAAGGTTTGTTCAGAAAACATACATACTTCACATCAAAATTGCCATATTTGCTTCTCGTGGAGTATACACACCTAATACATATTTCTTGATAAACAATTATATTCATCCAAACATCAGTATGTAAAACAACATCATTTATGGGTTGACAAAAAATGATGGCCATCCAAAGGCCAGCACAGGAGAAAGATACATCAATCAATCAATCAATCAGGGATTTGTAAAGCACACTACTCACCCGTAAGGGTCTCAAGGTGCTGAGTTGGGGAGAAGGGAGAGGGAGGGAGGTGCTGCTACTGCTCCAACAGAATTCTGATTGACCCGTCCAGCAGGAGTCCCCGGAATGAAGCAAAATGGTGCGGTCTTGATTTTAGGACTTGGGTACTCGGTCCACTGTCCTCTAAATTAAAATAAAATAACATAAGGGTGGGTACCAGAGAGTTGGTGAGCAAGATGGCCACACTGCTGTGAGGCTCTGGCTGTCTGGGGCATATATCCTGCATAATCCTACTCAGGAGCCTGCCACTCTCCCCAGTCTGGTCTCTGTAACACCTAGGTGTGGCAGGAAGAAGATTGTGGTCATTGATCGCTGCTCACATTGATTATTTGGGGGATGAGCTCTGTCGTGGCCTGCAGCGCCCCGGACCCTTGATGGCAGATGGAGCATAGCGCAAGCCAGACAACTGCCTTCCATGCACAATGGGTGGCAGCCTGGAACCTGCTCTGGTCCTGATTAGCATTTGATGAAGCCCCAATCGAGAACGCCGGCCTGCAAACAAAACATTGGCCGACTGTCGGAGGCAAGTTGGTGGGGGCTGAGCGATCAGCTGTCGGCAGAGGCCTCGGGGAGGCTGCAGCGAGGCTGAGGTGCCCGGACTCTGCACAACAATATGTACAAACCCTTGTCTACATAGAGACCATGCAGAAAAGATACAACATTTTAAAATACTGACCTAAATAGAAGACGTTATATAAGGCATAATGACAAATAAAATATGACTGACAGAATGCATAGTATGTAATGAATCCACCTATTCTGAGGAGTTGATCACTGTGGTAATCTAGGAAAACATCCCATTTTGCATAGTACACCCCCACTTTTTGCTAGGCTAGCATTTGTTGCAGCTTTTGGACTCAGCACAATGTGACACTGCTGTCTAGTGCCCAGTGCATGTACACTAACCACTAAAACATTTTGAAATTGGCCATACTCCTAATTTGCATATTTATCTATAAGTTTCTAATTTAGAGTGCAAAGCGTATCCAGGGTCTTTATGGTAAATGTCATTAGTGAGCTGCAGCGCACATTGTGCCACCATTAGAGTGACAGTGCAAAACATGACTGCAGGCCGATCACTGTGCTCTGCCAGATCAGTTTTAAAGCTGCAAGTTTAACCTGTCATAATAACCCCTTTTGACACACCTAAACCCTCCTCTTAAATATGAATAAGTCATCTCTCTGTACGCCTTAATGCCCAACAAAGCACGGTCCATGGTACTTAAAAGTAGGACATGTGAAAGTTTAATGTAAAACATGTCCTTAGAGTGACAAGCCCCAAAAAGCTATTTTTACTGTAAGTCTTAGCTGTTGCATTGAAAAGCATTGGGAGTTAATATCAAAATAAATAATGTAATTTCTGCTTAGGAGCCAGCTAAAAGTAAAATGCTGAACTTTTTAAAATATTTATTACAAATCCAGTTCATTGCTAAAGTTGGATTTGTGTTAAACATTTTACAAAAGGTGCTTTTAAAAGCCATCTTTTACCTGCCTAAAGCCTCTAGAACTATCTTTGCATGAGCTTTAAACTGTCACCCCAGAGGTGAATAGCTCCCTGATGAGGCGTGAACTTGCTCCCAGAGCTGAGGCAAAGGCCTTGACATTGGGGAGGTGTTATGTTCCTCAGACAGGATAACCATCTGGGCAGCGCCCATGAACTTAAGTATTTTCAATACCTGGTCCTGCCCCCTATTTTGTCCTGTTAGCCAAGCAGGGCCCAAACCCAGTGGGAGAGGAGCTGTACCCAGAGCTAGTTTTGAGTGACCACAGAGGAGAGGTTAGTCATTTCCCTTGTCACATCTCTGGGAAGCCTGACGCATGGCACTCTAGGTCTTCTCAGGGAAGTCATGGTGGAACAGATCTTACCCCTTTCTCTCAGTTACACAAATCTCATATATGAACAAGACAAACAGAAGCAGGATGTGGTTCAATACATTTAATTTAACCAACTGTGTTCTATGTAAGGCATGAATTGAAATTATTAGAACAATAAAACACAACAATATTATTACGATGACCAGAAAAGTGAAACAGATAAAAAAAATCCCAACATTCTGTCACAATAGTGAATCAAAACTCCCTGCCTGCACTACTAAAAGCCTACATGAGAGCAATAGCCATGTTAGCCCTGATATGCATGTCTAGTCTCTGCAAGGAAACCCAATCCCCGTACATGAACGATAGGCAGAAAGGAGATCTGTTGGTCTGATGGCAGTCTTCCTAAGTGGATGGAGAGAAGACGCTGGGTTCAGTAAAACAACAACAAAATGGTTCCGCATAAGATGGCTGGCAGACTGGAATGTCCCCTCTGCCTTAGTTTGGGCAGCATTTTAATAAAGCATGTTGGTATTCTAAGAACTGCCCTGACATGATAATATGTTTTTTCTGTGTAAGGTAGACATTGTACTCTTCAAACCGGCAATACTCAGTAAATAATCATGTACAACCTTGGCAGAGCACAAGATGAAATGTTGTGCAAAAGAACTAATAACAGAAAGGCAATTGATAAAATAATAATACATCTCCACTAAAATGAAGCTTTGCCAATATAATAAGGAATACAATGAAATGCAACTAGATAAAAGGCACAGACCTCAGGCTCAGAGCTAAAATAAATGTGCCCATTTAAAGTGCTAAAATGACCCCACAACACAGCAAGCTGCTAGAAGCCCTTTTTCTGAAGAGCCCAGCTGATGAGCCCAGCTGACAAATTTTAACCCGGACCTGCCCTCGATCCTGCTAGTGGCGTCTGATGGAGTGTATCTTGTTCCCCAAGCACTGTTCCTGGAAACCTGAGACTCGACTGTGCTGAAGAGTACTGCTTTTAACATTGTGAAAAACTTCAGAGTTAGAAATGTTTTGGTTCTAGAGATCTCCGAAGAACTGTGTCAAACCTGCCAAGCTGATCTAATGATGGTACATGACCTCTGGGCCAAAGATTCAATTTGCACTCACTTGGAGTTTTCCTGCAGCAGCAAATCTGTTGTAGCTGACATAGCAGAAAGTGTATGCGGCTTACAGCTTTCAGCCTTGCTCCACTGGAAAAATCCAAGCTCCAAAAAAAGTGACGACGCCCAAAGATAGAAATTGTCACTGAACAAATCTGCCAAAATTATACAGCCAGCAAAGGACCTTCCTTGGGCATACATTTTGAATCTGTCTGGCTCTGGAGGCCTTCTCTCCCACATCCTGCCATCCCGCCTTGCTGAGAATTTTGGACATCTATTTCAGAGACGAAGGCCCTCATTATAAACATGGCGGTAAACAAAGCACCACCAGTGGTAAAAACCGCCAACAGAGGTGCGGTCCGGACCACCAAATAATGACCCAACTGAAACACAGGCATCCTGAAAACCACCCACCGCCAGCAAAGGAGTGCCGACAACGATGACAGAGCCCACCCACAGGCCGACGGAAAGGCCCTACACGCCCATCAAATAATGAACCACTAGACCGCCGTCAGTTCCGGGGCAAGAACCACCGCCACACAAAGCCAGAAAACGGAAACAAACCAAATATGAGAAACACTCACTGGAGGCTAACACAACACGCCGAAGCAGACATGGATAGAGAGCTGCAGATCATGCCAGCCCTTCTCCTTGCCATATACCTCCATGACTGAGACTACTGATGAAGACGACAACGGTAAGTACCGCATCCTACGAAACAAGGCAAGAAAGGGCACAGTTACAGACCCACCCACTTTACCCACCCTGCAACGCTCCCACAACCCTTCACAGCAGCACAAGCCATACACCCCACAGCAAGAGGGACTTACCCGACACAAGGCAAATCCAACCTGTCCAAAGTACATACATGTGCCCCACACCCACAAACAATGAAACGAGAGACCAGAGATTTAGAGTGTGCCACCAAAAACACAGGCCACACATTAACCTTTAATTCTGCTCTCTGAGCAAACAAATTGGATATAAGACCAATGGCCAGTCCATAGTGCAAGAAGTGCCATGGGCCCCAAGGGCCCCAACCTGACTCCCACAAGTGCTACGGTACTCCACCTCATAGGGGCAACAATGTGGCATCCAGGCACCTCAGGGAACAGGGGCAGGGGGTGGTTGGGGTGGGGATTTACAACGGGGTGGAGTTAGATTTTCATTCAGAAGGTGGACGGGGTTTGGGTTTGGCCTTGAAAGGTGGGGGAGTGTGATTGGACCGGGTGGAGCCAGATGGAATAGGCTCAGCATGGGGCTTCTTCCTCTCTGGGGAAGTGGCACAGGAATGTGAAGGGCAGACAGGGGCAGGCCGTGACATGGAAGAAGTGGATAGGGCAAGGAGGTGTGCATGTTTAGGGATGAGACGGGGTGGGCCAGTGGGTTGGAATAGGTCAGCACTGGAGAGGAAAAGTTTCTTTGGTGCAATTGGGTTGGGCCTGGAGGAAGGCGTGGAAGTGGAGGTAGAAGGAGTGGTCGTAAGTGGTGTAGGTGTGCGTGTTGTGTGTGCAGGTGACTGGACAGTATGCTGAGGTGTGGTAGATGTGTGATGGGTGGGTGTTTTGGTGCGTTTGAGTGTTTTGGGGGGTGGACACAGTGGGACAAGACAGGCTGCCAGTGTGAATGTATGTTGTCTGGGGGTCTGCAAGTCTGGTGAGTGTGCTGCATGTGTCAACCAAAGTAGTTGTGGTGAGTGCAGGTGTGGGGTCTGGGTTGCATGTATGGATGTGTGCTTTTGTGGTGACTGCAGGGATAGGGTCAGCAACAGTGAATGAAGGTGCAGTGCCTGGGGGAGCTGCATGTAGAGGGGTCAGACAGGAAGGCGGAAGGGGTGGCACACTGGGGGAAGTGGATGTTGCTGTGAGTGCATGTGCATGTTGACTGTGTGAATGCTTGTGGTGGGAGGTGTGGTGCTTGTGTTTTGAAGTGCGCTTCTTGTGTGTTGAGGTGTGTGCCTGCATATCAGAATGTATGCTTTGGACAGGTGAAGGGAGTGGGGTTCTGGAAGGGGTAGAGGAGGTTGGAGGGGGGACGGAATGACCAGGGACACTGGCTGCCGTCAAAGAGGAGGCCAGAGCCTGAAAAGATCTCTGTAGGCCAGACACGGCACAGTGAATGCCTTCCAGATAGGCATTGGTCTGCTGCATCTCTGATGCTAGCCCCTGGATGGCATTAACGATGGTTTTCTGCCCTACATAGATGGTTCTCAGGAGGTCAATAGCATCCTCCGAGAGGGCAGCAGGGCTGACTGGGGCAGGGTAAGAGGTACCTTGGGTGAAGGAGACACCTGCCCTTCTGGGTGAGTGGGCACAGGCAACTCAGTGGGGAGCTAATGGGAGGGCGGTGATGGTATGGGGGTGGCGGAAGATGACACAGTAAGTGTGGGCCCACTAGGGTTCACCACCGCCAGGGAGCCCCCATCGGAGGAGGTATCGGAGTCACTACCTCCAGTGGTAGTTGCCTCCCCCGTGGTACTCCCCTCGTCTGCCAACCCACTGGTCCCCTTGGCGTCGGACGACTTTGCCTCCGAGGATCCGTGGGCCGCTGCATCCCTACTCACCGGTGCCTCAGATCCCTCACCAGATGATGCTGATGTACACAGACAACACAAGAGAACAGGGATGGGGAGACAAAACAGGAGAGACATTTGTAAATAGCTGAATAGAGTTAACATAGTGGTTCATACATACACCCACCCAGAAGACCCTCCAACAGGCAGCACTTACCGCTATACCCATGGCTATGCCCCTGACTAGTGCCCAGAACCCTGCTCTACAGCCATTTCCCAAATAAATTAAGGACCCGACGGGTTGGAGACCTGACTAAAACACCTCTACTCCCCACGGGGGCCATAATGTAGATGGACATCAGTCAGAGTCTCTGCAACTAAGCAGCATAAACCCGACTGCACACACATCCACTAAGGGTCAACAATATGGTATGTGTACTCACCCCCTTGTGACTTCTGTGCAGCCTTCAAGCGCCCATCCAGGTCTGGGTAGGCCACGGCCAGAATGCATAGCATAAGGTGGGTCAGTGCCCGACAGGCACCCCTTCCCCGTTGGGAGGACTTCCCCAGCTAGGCCTCGCAGATGTTTTGCGCCCAGCGCCGCAGGTCCTCCCACCTCTTCCTGCAGTGGGTGCTCGACTGGTTGTAGACCCCCAGGGTCCGCACCTCCTTGGCGATGGCATGCCAAAGTGCCCTCTTCTGGTAGGCGCTTACCTAAAAGGGACACACTTAAATGTAACACAGAGGTCAGGCACTGGCCAATCATATACAGCTGGCTATACGTCCACTATGAGACGGACAGTACAAATGGACTAACAGCACATACACATGCAGCATGTCAGGAACCGTGGCCCATCCAGTGTCAGAGGTGCACACATGTATGCTGCCAACACCAACCATTACACACATCCATGGCCCCCAATCCTCTGACTCACCTGTTCCTCTGGCCGTCTGTAGAGTTTGGCGTACAGGGGCAGGACCCCATCCACGAGACTCTCCAATTCCTCTTGGGTGAAGACCGGGGCCCTTTACCCTGCAACACGTGCCACTTCCATGACCAGAGGCAGGACACAGCAGTACACTCAGTGGAGTACCTTCTTGCACGAGATCAGGGAGTCAAGTGAAGTTGGGGTGACGAGTTCGCATACGCACGCAGCGGTGTGCACCGTCACCGCCGGCGGCGATCATGATACGCTAGGATTCCCCATTGACTTCCATGTTAAACAATGAATTTGCACATGGTGGTAAACACTGCCTTACGCTGTTACGTCAACCGCTAGCAGTATGAGGTCACTTCCACAACAACAGTTCGGGATTACATGGGGCAGACATTCTGGCAAAAACTACGCATTAATAAAACTCCCATCTGCACAATGCAGGCCCTACTGTTCCCCAAACACCCATAGGCATGTGACAATTAACATTACCTCACCTGACAAGCCCTGATCTATCACTGTGGTCAAGTTGCTGTTATGTCATGCACACTATGCATTTGTGTCTCCAACAATCAAGCCAGCAGTGCTTAATGACTGACAATGTGTGCTGATGTATGTGTGTTCCTCACACGTGTTTCAAACTCCTCCTAGGTACAGACCCTTGTGGCGAGGAAGGGCCCCGTTGGTTGTACAGACCACTTGTGGATTTGCGGACCATGGTGGTCCGCAAATCCACAAGCGTAACATCATTATCAATTACAGACTCACCCGGGCCACTATTCTTGAACTTTGTGCATTACTGGATCCTGCACTGACTCCGGCTAATCATAATCAGCATGCCATACCTACTGAAGTGCAGGTGCTTTTTGCACTTCATTTCCTGGCCTCTGGCTCATTTCAAGTGACAGTGGGCATGAGTGCTGGTTTTTCACTGCCAATGTTTAGCACTATACTGACAAGATTCCTGAATGCATTTGTACGACACCTGCAGTCCTATGTGAGGTTTCCCCAAAGTACTGACCTCCCTGCCATCAAGTCAGACTTCTATGCCTTTGCCAATATACCCCATGTGATAGGTACCATCAATGGCACCCACATACCTATCATCCCCACAAGCGTCAGTGAACAGGTGCACAGAAACCGGAAGAACTTTCACTCCATGAACATTCAATTGGTGTGTGCTGCAGACCAGTACATCACCCATGTGAATGCCATGTTCCCTGGTTCAGTCCATGATTCATTTATGCTGAGGAACAGTAGTGTGCCATAGAAGATGGAACAACTACAAGAGGACAGAGGGTGGATCATACGTAGGTGTTTTTGTCCCTTCTTGCCACCTTGCAGACAGCCAGGCTGTCTGCCTCTGAGTCTTGTCATTTTAAGTTGTGTTGTGAACCTTTTTCTAGGTGATTCTGGCTATCCCAACTTGCGTTGGCTCCTGACACCAGTGAGGAATCCTGGAACAGATACAGAGAGGAATTACAATGAGGCCCATGGACATACTAGGAGGGTGATAGCGCACAATAGGTCTCCTGAAGGCTAGATTTCGTTATCTACATATGTCTGGCGGTTCCCTGGCCTATGGGCCTGAAAAGGTGTGTAGAATAGTGGTGGCCTGCTGCATGCTGCACAACATGGCTGTGAGAAATTCTATCCCCCTCCGAATCTTGGCCTGAGGGTCCGTGTGGGCACCTGTTGTTGGCCTGTAGGGGATGAGATGCATGTCCCCTGTGTGTCCTCAGAGGGTAGTACATGTGAAGTTGCTGCTGATGCTCCGGTCTGTCTCCTGTGCTGTAGTGGGGTCTTCCTGTTCTGTGTGGGAGTCAGGCTGTGTTTGGACAAGCTGCAGCAGCGCACCTGCTATGCTGGCCATTGTAGCATTATGCAGTTTCCACTGCTTCATGGCCTCTTGGTGGTGTGCTTGCTGCATCCTCTGACTCTGCTCTAGGGTAGATAATATCTGGGCCAATCTGTCCTGGGTGTGGTGGTAGGCTCCCAGGACCTCAGAGATCACGTCCTGTGGCCTCCCACCTGGGCCACTGATGCCCTCCCACTGGGCCTAGCACCCTGTGCCTGTTTCCCCTGCACAGGTCTGGCAGTACCACATGTACTGGGGCCATCATCATCCTGCCTGTTGGTAGGGGGAGACAGTGGCCTCTGTACTTATGTTCCACAAGTCTGTGGCCTGGATACACAGGTGTGGGGACAGTTGGCCTGGGCTGATGTTATTGGATGGGTGGAAGGGTTGTCAGTGGTATCCTGGGTGGGGATGCTAGATGGTGACAGTCCAGGACTGTGTGTGGGGCCAGCCTGATCATCAGTGTCCAGGTGTCAGGATACTTCAATTCGATTTCCTCAGAAGCAGAAGATAACTCCTCAGTCCCGACCCGAGCTACTCACAATGAATATTAATCCTTCGTGCTGAGTACCCCGGAGGGGGAAAGGGGAATGGGATGGTAGAGAGACTGCCACAGAGATGATGAACGCCAGTACTCAGTCTGCCTCTTCACATCTAAGATTGGATACAGCACCTGCAAGAGTCAAAGTCGCAATTACTAGGGACATACAACATCAGTTTTTCACTTTCTACTCTCAACACTTAATTCTCTTTAATTCTATTATTTTTTCACTCACCCTGAGTTCTCTGTAGCCTTGCTTCTCTCTATAAATGATAGCTCTTCTTAAAAAAATGCTTATTACTGATTCTGGAAGAACTTCTCAACCTTTGTTAGAGATTGGTTTTATGTTGCTATATATATATATATATAGTTGGTGATAATGCGTTCTTCAAATCAGCTGATGTTATTTAATTTCTCCTGTCTTATTGTGACTTCTGTCAATACTTGTATTTGTAAATGCTTGTTTATTAAAGTTCGTTTCTCCTTTCTTACTTCGACATTTGTTGATAACTTGTATTTGTAAATGCTTGTTTATTACAGTTAGTTTCTCCTTCCTTACTTCGACATCTGTCGATAACTTGTAGTTGTAAATGCTTGTTTATTTAAGTTCGTTTCTCTTTTAAACTCTATTTTGGTTTATTACCATTGAATTTGTAAATGCTTATTTGTTAACAGTTCGTTTCTCCTTTAAACTTGGCCTTTGTTTATAACCTTAACATTTGTAGATACTTGCTCTTTTAAAGTTCGTTTTTTCTTTGACTTTAATATCTTAAACAAGAACCTTGTAAACATAAGGTTAATTCATACATTAACTCTGTAGCCTTGCCGACTTCCACGGGAACGGTCTACTATCAAACTCTTCGAATAAACCTTAACAATATTTATCCGTTTTCTGTAATGTAATCTTCAAATGTAATTTTACCTCACAGGAGTTTCTGTTCTGAAGCGCGCTCTCTCTCCACACAGCTGATTCCAGTCAGACCTCAGTTGAAGTGCAAGGCTTCCAGCTGGAGAGCTCATAACCTAGCAACCAACTGATTGCAAGACTAGAACTGTAACTAACCTTCAGGACTCACAGCGGCCATCTTGGATCTTCTCTTCTTGATTCTTCCTTTGAAATAAGCGCAAGATTACTCTGCAAACCTTCTTCCAGTTTGGGCTTTGCTGTCTCCACTGAGGATATCTCTTTGCTTTTCTCATGCACTTCTTTGATTTGACTTGGCAAGTTTGTGTGGTCATAACAGTACTCCCCCTCAAGGAACAGTTCTCCAATTTAGGTTTGCTTGGGTAGGTTCTATGAAAGTTTCTCACTAATCTTGAAGCATGTACATACTTGTGCGGCTCCCAGGATCGTTCCTCTGGACCATAACCTTTCCAATCAATTAGATAATAAAGCTGGCCATTACGGATTTTGGAATCTAAGATTTGATTGACCTCATACTCTTCTGCAGAGCAAATCTGGATAGGAATTGGAGGGGAGTTTTGACGTAAATTTGGAGGACTGTTCTTTAACAAGGAGACATGGAAAACAGGATGTATCTTTAGATGAGCTGGCAACTGCAATTTAACTGCCACTGGATTGATCATCTTGTCAACTTTGAATGGGCCTATAAATCGTGGCTGAAATTTGCGATTTCCTTTGAGACGTAAATGACGAGTGGATAACCAAACTTTGTCTCCTTTCGAATAAATGGGGCTCTCTCTTCTTTTTCTGTCAGCCTGAGTCTTATATGAGTCTTTTGCTTGAATGATGTTTTTTCTAGCCCTAAATAACGTGGTCTGCAAATCCCTCACCATCTCTTCTACTGCAGGCACTGAATCATCTTCTTTACCCAACATTACATTAGGATGTCTACCATGGTTCAGATAAAAGGGGGTGAACCCAGTGGTGGAATGAACAGCATTATTGTAAGCAAATTCAGCTGCCCACATCAACTTGGGCCATTCCTTCTCTTTATCGAATAAATTGAGTCTTAAATACTGTTCTAACTCTTGATTCACTCTCTCTGTTTGCCCATCGGTTTCAGGATGGTAACTGGTAAAGTAACGAGAATCAATTCCTAATCATTTACTAAAAGCCTTCCAAAAGCGAGAAACAAATTGGGGCCCCCTGTCTGAAACTAGAATTTTTGGGATACCATGGGCGCGTACTATGTGTTGTGTAAACAACTGTGCAACCTGTGGGGCTCGAGGGATTTCTTTCAAAGGAATGAAATGCGCCATTTTAGTGAAAGTGTCTACAAAAACTAGGATAGTGTTAAAACCTTGGCTACTAGGGAGGTCCACTATAAGATCCATAGTAAAGGTATGCCAGGCATGGGGTGCAGTGGGCAAAGGTCTTAACAGACCTTGTGAAGCTGTTCTGTTTGATTTCCCTCTTTGACATTTGTCACAAGTTGACACATAGGGGGTCATTCTGACCCTGGCGGCCAGTGACCGCCAGGGTCACCGACCACGGGAGCACCGCCAACAGGCTGGCGGTGCTCCCGAGGGCATTCTGACCGCGGCGGTTCAGCCGCGGCCAGAAAGGGTAAACCGGCGGTCTCCCGCCGGTTTACCACTGCCCTTGTGAATCCTCCATGGCTGCGGAGCGCGCTCCGCAGCCATGGGGATTCTGACACCCCCTACCGCCAACCTGTTCCTGGCGGGTCTCCCGCCAGGAACAGGATGGCGGTAGGGGGTGCCGCGGGCCCCCGTAAGAGGGCCCCGCAAAGTATTTCAGTGTCTGCTTTGCAGACACTGAAATATGCGACGGGTGCAACTGCACCCGTCGCACCCCTGCAACTACGCCGGCTCAATTCTGAGCCGGCATCCTCGTTGCAGGGGCATTTCCTCTAGGCCGGCGGGCGCTCTTTTGGAGAGCGCCCGCCGGCCCAGAGGAAATGTCTGAATGGCCGGTGCGGTCATTCAGCGGCGGTACCTTGGCGGCCCCCATATTGTCTTATCTGAGTTTTCATTTTTGGCCACCAAAATTCTCATTGTATTAGATTTTGAGTCTTTTGAATTCCTTTGTGTCCAGCAAATTGATCGTCATGATAAGCCTGAAGAATTTTTTCTTGCAGCTCCACAGTCGGAACATACAGTGCACCTTTAAAGTATGGCAAACCTTTTTTGATTTCTCTTCCTTGGCCTTCTTTGGACCACTTCAGCATTCCTTCGAATGTTAAGTTTTCTTGAATTTCTTTGGTTAAATTTTCATACAATATGGCAGATATGAACTTCTCTTGTGGAATAATCAATTCTTTTTCTGGAGGCTCTTTAACTGCACCGGTATCAATTCGAGATAGAGCATCTGCCTTCCCATTTACTTTTCCTGGTCTGAAAGTGATAACAAAATCAAAGTCTGCAAAATATAGGGACCAACGCAGTTGTCTAGCTGTTAGAGTTCGAGCTGATTTTAAAAACTGTAAATTTCGGTGGTCCGTGTAAACGGTCACTTTATGCTTAGCTCCCAAAATGTAATGCCTCCACTCACGAAAAGTTTCTTTGACTGCCAATAGCTCCTTATCCGCAATTGAATAATTTATCTCTGGTGGTGTTAATTTTCGAGAGAAATAGGCCACTGGATGTAATTGACCTGTATCTTTATGACGCTGGGAAAGGATACCTACTATGGAAACATCTGAAGCATCTGCCTCCACATAATATGGCTCATCTGGATTGGGGTGGAGCAAGATTGGAGTTGAGACGAAGGAATTCTTCAAAAAATTAAAAGCATTTTCAGCTTTTTTTGTCCACTCAAACTTCACTCCTTTCTTCAACAATCGAGTAATGGGAGTAACTTTTTGAGAAAAATTGGATATGAATCTTCGATAAAAATTAGCGAACCCCAAGAAACTCTGGATCTCTTTGACATTGCAAGGAGAAGGCCAATGTTGCACTGTCTTTATCTTGGCAGGATCCATACTAACTCCTTCTGGTGACAAAATGAATCCTAAGTACTCAACTCGTTCCACATGAAATGCACACTTCTCCAATTTTACATAGAGATGGTTTTCTTGCAACCTTGTGAGGATGGATCGAACATGGGAAATGTGCTCCTGTAGATTGTCGGGAAAGATTAAAATGTCATCTATATAATCCACGGCAATCCGGTCGAAGAATTCTCGTAATATATCATTAACGAAATGTTGGAAGGCAGCGGGAGCATTGCATAACCCATAAGGCATCACTTGATATTCAAATAATCCGTATCGAGTCCGAAAAGCGGTTTTCCATTCATCCCCTGAAGCCACTCGAATCAAATGATATGCTCCTCGCAGGTCCAATTTGGTGTAGATTCTAGCATTCTTTACTTGATCTAATAAAACTGACACTAAAGGCAGTGGGTATCGATTCTTGATGGTAACCTGATTGAGGGCTCGATAATCAATGCAAGTTCGAAGACTCCCATCCTTCTTTGGTATGAAAAATAGTGGGGATGACACTGGAGATTCAGAAGGACGAATAAAACCATTAGCAAGATATTGATCCAAATACTCATTTAAATGTTGATTCTCTGCTTCGGTCAATGCGTATATTCTGCTACATGGCAATATCGCACCTGGCTCCAGTTCAATTTTGCAGTCGTAGGGTCGATGTGGTGGCAATTTCTCAGCCTCTTTTCATCAAAAACGGCGACTAAACCCTCATATTCTTTTGGGATTTCTGCTGTCTTTAGTGCACAGATCATTGAAGAGTGTGATGATAAACAGGCCGCTTGGGACTTGGTGGACACTTCCACTCCATCATGAAAGCAATTCTCTTTGCAGTAAGAGGAATTCATCTTGATCGTTCTTTTGCTCCAATCAATTTGTGGATTTGTTACGACTCGGTCGTCCCATTTCCAGGGGGCGCTGTAAGGGGACTGTCAGAAGCCTGGGAATCACCTTGAACACCTATCTAGAGTCCCTTGCTGACTCCTGTTTGTTTCTCTTTTCTCCATGGTACACTTGTGTAGGACTACATTTGCTTCTTGGGACTGCAAATCCCATAATGCACAGCTTGATAGTCAGGAAAACCCGGATTCTGTTTCCCATTGTTTTCAATGGGAGAAGTCCAGTTGCTCCTTTTCACTGGATCTCCTCCAGGACTTGCAAGTGTCCGAAACCACACACACCTGAAACCTCTCCTGTGCAGCCCAGCTTGGAACTGCTTATAAGCAGCCATTTCCTCAAGCTCCCCGTCGTGCATCGGACTTCAATTCCTTTGTGTTACAGACCCCTTGTCGGATGGTGTTCCAGTTTTGTTCCTGTTCTGTTCCAGCCTGATCCTGTTTCCTGTTTCTCTGCCCTGCTCCTGATTGTTCCAGCCAGAGTCTGCTCCCTACTTCTTAGCCTTGTACCTGTTTGTTTCTTCCAAAGCCTGCTCCCTGTTTCTCTGCCCTGCTCCTGCCTTGTTTCAGCCTGAACCTTCTCTCTATTTCCCAGTCATGTTTACTGCTCATTTCCTACTCCCTGTATTCCAGTCCTGTCCTTGCCTGTTCCAGCCAGAGCCTGTTCTCAGTTTCCCAGTCCTGTGTCTGTCTGTCCCAGCCAGAAGTTTGCACCCTGTTTTCAAGTCCTAGACCCACCTTTGCTTCAGCCTGAGCCTGTTCCTAGTTCTTGCCTCTGCCTCTTTGTTTGTTCCCTTCTGTTTCTGTTTCTTCTTGGTTCTTTGTGTCTGGTAAGTGTTCTATCAGTCTTCACCAGTGCATACGTGTCCTCCTGTGTACTGGGGTTGGCTCCTGTTTTCCAGGAGGCAATTCCAGCCCCCATCCTTGTCCAGTGTTATACGTTGTATTTCGTGCCTAACAGTGACAGTGTGCTATTGCTGTTTTCTCAGGAATCGCCACTGTGTTTCCAGCTGGACCCACAAGAGCGTGTCCTGTGTATGTAAGTACTATCCTTGTTTGTGCTCTAGGGTCCAGAGACAGAATCACTTCTGCTGCCTCCTTTCTATGGGGCTGGCAGGGTGACTATCTGTAAGAGCAAACTGCACAGAGGCATTGAGATTCCCTGTCACTGTGGGAGGTTCTGCACCTTACTCTGTGTACAACCCCAGCGTGTTTGTCCACTGGTAATCCGTTTCCTGTTTGTTCACACAAGGGTTGCTCTGCTTTTACTTTCCTGTTTCCTGTGCCTATCCATAGCTGTCCTTTCCGTGTATGCCTTTAGCTGCTCCTCTGCCCCAGTGTACTACCTCTTTAGGATATTCGGTGACCTTAAGGGGTGTCCCAACCAAAGTCCTGATCAGACCCGTCCGAAACCGTGACAGAATGCACAAACCAAACATTTCAATCTCCCCAGGCAGCAAAGGCACACACAGACCTAAAATGCTTTCCTGTCGTGTTAAGACACCCCTTTCTAAACCTAGACTTTCTCTGAAGACCTCTAAAAAAGGCCTTAGCTTAAAGGATAGACTTGTTAAAGAAAATCAAAGATTGCAAATGCAGTACTACATTGCGTGGCTTGCTGATTCATCAATGTTCAACTATTATAATATATGTGATTATGACCCCCAATCCCTGTCTGTAGAAGAATTACAAAGTAATAATGAGTTTTTGGAGGTTCTATTACCTCAAACAGGGGAGAATGTTCTTAACAGTGAAAGTGCTTTTGCTACTTCTGCACAAGACATTTACTCTCAAGAAACCCTGGTTAATTCCTTGCCTCATGCTAGTGCATCCCAAATTCACTTCCAGGACTCTGTCAAAACAAAGAACCCTGACACTGTTCAAGAACCCACACTAGGGATTCCCTTGTTTTCTGTTGAGTGCTTCAGCCCATCTAGGCCAGTTCCTCAGAATTCAAAGGGCAGTACTGACTCTTATAAAGACCTTTCAGTCCCTCAGAGCTTTCAAGTCAGCAGGCTAGACCCTGTATCTAAGGGATCAGTAAAGACTGTGGGATTCCTTAGTTCAACTCAAATGGCTTGTGCTCCTCCCAAATTGGATGACAGTACATCAGTCTCAATTCCTAAGTGTTGTGCTGACTCGTGTAAAGATCTACCAGTCCCTCAGTGCTTTCAAGTCAGCAGGATAGAACCTGTATCAAATGGATCAGTAAAGACTGTGGGATTCCTTAGTTCCACTCATAAGGCTTGTGCTCTTCCCAAACTAGATGATAATACACCAGACTCAATCCCTAAAAACTCTGCTAAACCCTTTTCTATTCTGAGTGGGTTTGATAACAATATGGACATACACACACTAAAAGAGCAGTTTTGGCAAATTAAAAGGCAGATATTGGACTTCTATGATGAATATGTTGTAACATACACAAGAAATCGTGCACATGGGCTCTTTTCATCAATGCATATTTCACTGTTGCCAGAACCAGACATTCTGTTTATCTGTAAGGTAGAAGAAGTAACAGAGCAGCTGATGGAAACTACTGCAAGGCAATTTGAAAACCTGAAAAAAGAAAATGATCACCAGCTTTGGCTTAGAGAACAGTATGCTACTTTGTGTGCCTCTCCAAAGACTTCTATCGAGCAGATTGTCCCTTCTATTTATGACAGTCAAAAGACAGCTCCAGTTATAAATATATCAGCCTCTTCTTCAGACTCTCTCTCAGCCTGTCGTTCTCCAGTGAAAATTCCTGTACAGTTGACTGAATCTCTCAAATCTCCGAGAGATTTGACACCTCTTGATTCAAAGAATGGATCAGAGTCTTCAGAAGGAAGTGTCTCAGCCCCTCTATCAGAACAAATAAAGCCAAAGGAAGAAGAGAGTTCTGATGCAGACTCCAATAGCTGCACCTTAAGAAGTAAAGATATGACTTTACTGGAGATTAATTGCAAGTTGTGCAACAGTGTTGAAGAATCTGAATCTAGTGATGACAGTGGTTCCTGCCTTGCTGTGAACAAACCTGCAGATAGTGCTGTTCAAATGGCGCACACAACAGAATTTTCAGATTGTGGGGATACTCCTGCCCTTTCAAACAATATCATATAATTTTCAGATAATGAAGAGACAGTTCCTGTTTCAAGTGAATTAATGGATTTTTCTGACCGTGAAGAAATACCTGCAGTTACTAAGATTGTAATGGACTTCTCAGAAAGTTTAAAAATCTCTTCTGTATCAAAGCAAATCGTGGAGATTTCAGACAAGGAAGAAAGCCAGGAATCTGAAACTGAACAGCCTGTCATAAGAAATGAGAGCCTTCTCCTAGAACAGGACACAGTTGCAGCCTCAACCACTGATCCTGACCTGCTGATCCCTGCCAATGTGTATCCTGTTTCCAGCTCCACAATTAGTGAAGAACAGATCTCTGAGCTACCGGTATCTGATCTTGATGAAAAATCAGGCACACCAATGTCACCTGCTGTGTCCCTGAAACTAAAGACTCCTGAAAACCAGCAATCTGAAACCGAAGCTCAAGTGCTGAAAGATGTAATACTTCCCACTAAAACTAAAGACTTGAATTTGAATCTTGTATTCGAAGATCTGATGATAAGTACTGTTCTTAGTGTTTTATTGCAAGAAACAATCATCAATTCAAAGGCAAGAGCTGAAAATTTAGATAGCAATGTAAAGGCGATTTCTGAAGAGACTCCGGTTTCATTTCTTTCCAAAGAACAACCTATCAGTGTTAACAGAGTTGAAAATCAACTAACTGTAGTAGAAACACTTTGCAAAGAAACCATTTCTGATACCATGAATACACCACAGAGCACTTGCAATGAAGAAATCTCAGTCTTGTCTGAAGATCACCCTAAAGAATTAGCTTGTGGAACTTCTACATTTTCAGATGTTAGTCCAGTTTCTAAAGACTTGAAAACTCTTGTTGCTCCTGAATTTGATACTCCAAAGTCATCCAAGACAAAAGAAAATTCGGACTTTTTCATGTTTACTTTGAGAACACCAGTTACCCATGTTTCCCAAGTCTCTATGCTTTGCAAGCCTCAGACCACAATCAATGTAAATACTGCTGCAGAAACAGACAAATCCTGCTTGTCAGAAGGTGTTACAGACCTGACAGTTACTAATACACCAATCAGCTCCTCCAAAGAGGAAAGTATTGAACAGGAAACTAATATCCTAAAGAATACTGCCCATAATGCCATTCCAGATCTGCTTGCTCCTGAATCCACTTCACCAGAAACCAACTCCATGCACTCCTCCCGTATCGATCGAACAATAAAGAGGAAAGACATCAGAACCCATATTGGTATTAGTACATGCTTTGCTCATTGGATGATTCACCTATGGCAGGACTGTAAACTTATCAACCAAGGTTGGTGTTGGATTTTCTTGCTGTGGCTTTTCCTCTTCAACTTTTTTCAGCCAAAGGATCGTCTTCTCTTCTTGAGCAGACTGGTGGGAGGGGGTATACTGTTACGACTCGGTCGTCCCATTTCCAGGGGGCGCTGTAAGGGGACTGTCAGAAGCCTGGGAATCACCTTGAACACCTATCTAGAGTCCCTTGCTGACTCCTGTTTGTTTCTCTTTTCTCCATGGTACACTTGTGTAGGACTACATTTGCTTCTTGGGACTGCAAATCCCATAATGCACAGCTTGGTAGTCAGGAAAACCCGGATTCTGTTTCCCATTGTTTTCAATGGGAGAAGTCCAGTTGCTCCTTTTCACTGGATCCTCTCCTCCAAGACTTGCAAGTGTCCGAAACCACACACACCTGAAACCTTTCCTGTGCAGCCCAGCTTGGAACTGCTTATAAGCAGCCATTTCCTCAAGCTCCCCGTCGTGCATTGGACTTCAATTCCTTTGTGTTACAGACCCCTTGTCGGATGGTGTTCCAGTTTTGTTCCTGTTCTGTTCCAGCCTGATCCTGTTTCCTGTTTCTCTGCCCTGCTCCTGATTGTTCCAGCCAGAGTTTGCTCCCTACTTCTTAGCCTTGTACCTGTTTGTTTCTTCCAAAGCCTGCTCCCTGTTTCTCTGCCCTGCTCCTGCCTTGTTTCAGCCTGAACCTTCTCTCTGTTTCCCAGTCCTGTTTACTGCTCATTTCCTACTCCCTGTATTCCAGTCCTGTTCTTGCCTGTTCCAGCCAGAGCCTGTTCTCAGTTTCCCAGTCCTGTGTCTGTCTGTCCCAGCCAGAAGTTTGCGCCCTGTTTTCAAGTCCTAGACCCGCCTTTGCTTCAGCCTGAGCCTGTTCCTAGTTCTTGCCTCTGCCTCTTTGTTTGTTCCCTTCTGTTTCTGTTTCTTCTTGGTTCTTTGTGTCTGGTAAGTGTTCTATCAGTCTTCACCAGTGCATACGTGTCCTCCTGTGTACTGGGGTTGGCTCCTGGTTTCCAGGAGGCAATTCCAGCCCCCATCCTTGTCCAGTGTTATACGTTGTATTTCGTGCCTAACAGTGACAGTGTGCTATTGCTGTTTTCTCAGGAATCGCCACTGTGTTTCCAGCTGGACCCACAAGAGCGTGTCCTGTGTATGTAAGTACTATCCTTGTTTGTGCTCTAGGGTCCAGAGACAGAATCACTTCTGCTGCCTCCTTTCTATGGGGCTGGCAGGGTGACTATCTGTAAGAGCAAACTGCACAGAGGCATTGAGATTCCCTGTCACTGTGGGAGGTTCTGCGCCTTACTCTGTGTACAACCCCAGCGTGTTTGTCCACTGGTAATCCGTTTCCTGTTTGTTCACACAAGGGTTGCTCTGCTTTTACTTTCCTGTTTCCTGTGCCTATCCATAGCTGTCCTTTCCGTGTATGCCTTTAGCTGCTCCTCTGCCCCAGTGTACTACCTCTTTAGGATATTCGGTGACCTTAAGGGGTGTCCCAACCAAAGTCCTGGTCAGACCCGTCCGAAACCGTGACAGGATTATGTTCTGTAAGCCAGGGCAGACCCAAAATGAGTTGAAATTGTGGAGCATCTATCAAATTAAAGATTATCTGCTCCTGATGTCCACCAAAACCTTGCATCTGAATTGGTTCGGTCTCATGGGAAATGGGTCCTGAAGAAAGATTGGTTCCATCCACAGCTCTTACTATTTCCAAAGTAGATTTCTTGATAAATCGAATACCCGTTTTACGAGCGTATTTGATATCACAGAAGTTGCCCGTAGCTCCAGAGTCTATCATAACTGAGATCCCTTGAATTTCCTTCTCAAGGGTCTTAACTGATACTGTTTGTACCAAATGTGGCGCTGCGGTTTGTAAGGTATTCGCCACTCGTTGATCTAAAGGAGTTGTCTTGGGTTCTGCTTTCATCAGGGCAACTCCCTCTACTGATGAAGCTGGCCTTTTCCCGACTGAAGAGCTTTGGGTTTCTTGGGACAGTTTTTAACAAAATGCCCAGATGCACCGCAATATAAACATAGTTGATTCACTCTTCTTTTCTCTTTTTCTTCCTTAGATAAAGGACCTCGGATGGAACCAATTTGCATTGGTTCTTCTATCGTTATCCCTTCTCCGGCTTTCGTATGATCATTTCTTACACGATCAATTCTCAGGGGAAATGGTCGATACTCTCTTCTCTTTTCTGCTCTTCGTTCAGTTAACCGGTGGTCAATCTGTAACACAAGATCAATTAACTCCGAAATTTCGGTGGGTCTATTTGGAACTTGTGCTAAGGCATCTTTCAATTCATCTCTCAGTCCACGATAAAATATGGCGGCTCTTTTTGACTCCGGCCAGGCAGTCTCTACAATGAGTTTATTGAAATGAGCCAGATAGGCTACTAGATCTTTATTACCTTGCCTGATTTCCAGTAGTTCATTGTCAGTGGCTTGAGCTGCAGTTCGCCGATCAAATATTCTTAAGAACTCTTCCTTGAAATTTTGGATATTATATAAAACAGGATCATTTCTGGAAATTATTGGCATGGACCATGCGGCCGCATCTCCTGTCAGATAAGACAATATAAATGCCACTTTGGACTGGTCTTCGGAAAAAATGACTGGTCTACATAAAAAATGCAATGAGCATTGGATCAGAAAAATTTGCGCCTTATTTGGATCCCCACCGAAGCGCTCTGGTTGAGCCAAAGGAATAATAGGGGAAACCGCATGAAT
Source organism: Pleurodeles waltl (assembly GCF_031143425.1). Classification (NCBI taxonomy): domain Eukaryota; kingdom Metazoa; phylum Chordata; class Amphibia; order Caudata; family Salamandridae; genus Pleurodeles; species Pleurodeles waltl. The sequence continues at coordinate 805,711,606 of NC_090442.1, read as the reverse complement.
TACTTGAGTGGATATACCTGCAGACGGTGAAGGGCTAGGGATTTGTGAAAACACAGATTCATTTGATTTAGCGGTGTTCCCTAACTCATTTATTCACTGTTTTATTTGGACTGTTTCTTCTATTGTTTTATTTAATTGTTTCTGTAACCCTTCCAAAACGGTGGCTAATGCTTTTATATCAATTCCTTCTGCCATTCTGCTCAGGAGGAAATCTGTTTTTTTTTCCCTAAAATTAGGGTGATGGCACTTCAATCTGTCAGGATGCTTCAATTCGATTTCCTCAGAAGCAGAAGATAACTCCTCAGTCCCGACCCGAGCTACTCACAACGAATATTAATCCTTCGTGCTGAGTACCCCGGAGGGGGAAAGGGGAATGGGATGGTAGAGAGACTGCCACAGAGATGATGAACGCCAGTACTCAGTCTGCCTCTTCACATCTAAGATTGGATACAGCACCTGCAAGAGTCAAAGTCGCAATTTCTAGGGACATACAACATCAGTTTTTCACTTTCTACTCTCAACACTTAATTCTCTTTAATTCTATTATTTTTTCACTCACCATGAGTTCTCTGTAATCTTGCTTCTCTCTATAAATGATAGCTCTTCTTAAAAAAATGCTTATTACTGATTCTGGAAGAACTTCTCAACCTTTGTTAGAGATTGGTTTTATGTTGCTATATATATATATATATATATATAGTTGGTGATAATGCGTTCTTCAAATCAGCTGATGTTATTTAATTTCTCCTGTCTTATTGTGACTTCTGTCAATACTTGTATTTGTAAATGCTTGTTTATTAAAGTTTGTTTCTCCTTTCTTACTTCGACATTTGTTGATAACTTGTATTTGTAAATGCTTGTTTATTACAGTTAGTTTCTCCTTCCTTACTTCGACATCTGTCGATAACTTGTAGTTGTAAATGCTTGTTTATTTAAGTTTGTTTCTCTTTTAAACTCTATTTTGGTTTATTACCATTGAATTTGTAAATGCTTATTTGTTAACAGTTCATTTCTCCTTTAAACTTGGCCTTTGTTTATAACCTTGACATTTGTAGATACTTGCTCTTTTAAAGTTCGTTTTTTCTTTGACTTTAATATCTTAAACAAGAACCTTGTAAACATAAGGTTAATTCATACATTAACTCTGTAGCCTTGCCGACTTCCACGGGAACAGTCTACTATCAAACTCTTCGAATAAACCTTGACAATATTGATCAGTTTTCTGTAATATAATCTTCAAATGTAATTTTACCTCACAGGAGTTTCTGTTCTGAAGCGCGCTCTCTCTCCACACAGCTGATTCCTGTCAGACCTCAGTTGAAGTGCAAGGCTTCCAGCTGGAGAGCTCGTAACCTAGCAACCAACCAATTGCAAGACTAGAACTGTAACTAACCTTCAGGACTCACAGCGGCCATCTTGGATCTTCTCTTCTTGATTCTTCCTTTGAAATAAGAGCAAGATTACTCTGCAAACCTTCTTCCAGTTTGGGCTTTGCTGTCTCCACTGAGGATATCTCTTTGCTTTTCTCATGCACTTCTTTGATTTGACTTGGCAAGTTTGTGTGGTCATGACACCAGGGTTCCATCCCAAGTGTCCTGTGAGGTGCCTCTATCTCCCTGGGGGACACTGCCACTCCTTGTCTGCCCATCAGGGGGGCATGGGTGGTGGTGCCTGGTGGGGGAAATGGACATGTCTGTTACATTATCATGGCCGGATGGGGGGCAGGGGCCTGGGCGGTTTTGTGCAGCTTACACGCTTTGGGACCATGTAGGATGTTTTAGTGGGGTTAGCATTGCTTTTAGCTTAGGATGTGGAGGTGCATTGCGGGTGTTATAGGCCATTGTGTTTCTTTGCAGGGGTGGGTGGCTGTGCACAGGGCGAGGGATGTGGGCTTGTTAGTGGGTTTCTGGGCATGCAGGGGGAGTGGAGTTAGTGCCTGTGGGTTGGGTGGGTTAGTGGTCCTGGTGGGTGTTGGTGGGGTGGGGTGGTGCATGCATTCCAGGTGTGATAGATATCGGGTAAATGTAGACGACTTACCTTCGTCCATTCCTCCAGTGAGTCCAGTGAGGCCCTCAGGGTGCAGGATGGCCAGTACCTTTTCCTCCCAGTCAGTGTAGTCGGGTGGTGTAGGTCCTCCCCCAGTCTTCGGGACTGCAATGTGGTGCCTAGATGCCATGGCCATGACCTTCCCACGTAGGTCGTTCCATCTCTTCTGGATGTCATCCCTGGTGCGTGGATGGTGTCCCACTGCATTGACCCTGTTGACTATTGTCTGCCATAGCTCCATCTTCTTGGCGATGAGTGTGTGCTGCACCCGAGCCCTGAAAAGTTGTGGCTCGACCTTCAGGATCTCGTCCACCATGGTCCTTGGCTCCCTTTCTGTGAAGCGTGGGTGTTTGGGGGGTGCCATGGTGAGTGTCGTGGATGGTGTCTGATGTGGATCTCGGTGAGGGTGCTCTTCTGTGGTTGGGTGTAAGTATTGTGGATTGTGGCGCTCGGTGTCTGCTTCTGGTGATCTCTGTCTTCATTGGCCTACTTTCATTGCAAAGGATTGTGGGGTGTGTCTGTGTTTTATGGTGTTGTGGATATGTGTCAGGTGTGTGGGTTTCTAACTTATCCAATGTGTGCACTTCTTACTGTTGTGTCCACTTGCCGCCCATGGTGGTCTGCAACGCCAATGGTCGATTGGCTTCCACTGACCACCAAGGTGATTTGTGCATCATTATTTGGAGGGCAGGGTGTTGGTGTGCTTGGCGGTGACAGAATGGGAGGTCCAGCATTTCTTCCGACAAGGTCCTGCCGGAGACTGGTGGGCTGGTGATTTTTGTGGGAATCAGATTTTTGATTCATTATATGGCAGGTTTCTGTTCACCGTCGCCACGGCGGTCGGCAGTGTTTACTGCCGTGTTCATAATGAGGGCCTAAGTCAGATAGTATAACTTCCATCCGGGATAAACCCTTTTCTCTGTATCTGCCTTGCATTCCATTGTGGCCAGCTTTAAATAGTGCCCGATTCCGAGACAAATACAACCAGAAGGTAACAGTTGGTGCTAAATGCTTTTTGGCACTATCAAATGTAAACTTCGAAAATTCATAATTAAAATTCCTCTTTTTGAATTTTTGCTGTTTTGGTGTAATTTTGTTTAATAAAAAATTCTCTATTATTATAACAAATGAAGTTGGATTTTTTATTGTGTTAGGTTTACAACTTTTAAATTGTGTTCATACTAGTAAATGATCTGAACTTTTCCTTAAGTCAAACATGTCTGCTCTGTGCCTTAGCTATCAGGTTATGAGCTCAGGTTTAAATTACTAAAACCTTTACCAAATGGAACTAGAAGAGTGCCATTATTACTGCAATCTACCCCAACTAATAATTAATTTTCTCACATTGGTGTTCAGTGGTGGAATTCAAAATTTGCATTTATTAGTACCACTCATCTATCAAGTGGGAAATTTTAAAATACCTAAATTGAACTGAAAGCAAAACTTGATTTTTGATTTTCAAATTGCATCAGGTCTTTGATTTGGGTCTTTGATTTGGGTCATATTTAGCATTTTCAAATGTATGTATCTCTAAAAGTCCAAGAGATCATTGAGGAGGATATGGCTACCCTGTAAACCCTCACAGTGGTTGAACTGGAAGCTCTGCACATAGACAAGCAATTTAAATTGAGCCTGAAGTCGAGGAAAAATGACTATGTGAAGGCCCTCAGGGCCTGGGATGAAATCGATCAGCTGTAGGTCACCCCAGAGGAGAATGATGAGGAGGTTGTTGAAACCCCAGGAGGGGTAGAGGCAGGACATGCCCTGTGTCAAAGAAGCTTCTCTTGTACACTTTCCAAGGTGGGAAGTAAATGCATCCTCAGTCTAAGCCCCTTACAACTGGCAGCCCACCTGATGGAGTTTCAGTATAAGCAGTCGAAGAGGGACCTTCAGGCCAAGCTGGCTTATCTAGTCCCAGAGGAGGAAAAACTTGACTAGAGGAGACAAAACTGGATTAAGAAGAGAAGAAGGCCAGACTGTGCCTGACAGCCAGTGAAAATAATACCAGCAATGGTGAGGTTTTTGCAAGGGAGGCACACACTCCTCACATGCCTAAAAAGTAATACCTATTTTCTTGGTGGGGATTACATTAACAAATGATTTGCTTCCTTTGAAACAGCATTAAGAATTGCAGCATCAAAAAAATGCAAGGAGGAGCATTATTGTGGGAGTTAGTACTGACACTGGGGAAGACACTATCTAGTCAAAGGGTTAGCTGACTCATACAACCACATGAAGGAGGCACTAGTGCAGAACTTTGGTCTCACACCTGAAGCATATAAGAATACATTTCGGGACCCACATAAAGAAAGAAAACAAACTTGGGCAGATTCTTTTTCTGTAAAAGCACTGGAGAGCCGGGTGAAGGGTAACGCAGTTAACATTTATGATAGGCTACACAAATTAGTGATGAAAGATCACATCCTGAGTAATTGTTCTTCAGAGTTACACCAACATCTATTGGACCCCAAGCTGACAGAACACAGAAAGCTTGGAAGGGCAGCTTATGTGTAGGTATGCACTAAGATGCCCAAAATTCCCCATGGAGGTGTCCTCAAGAAGGAGGGGTTGTAGGCCCACTAAAGAGAAGGTAGGGGAACACCAAGTCTAAAAAAGAAAACTCATTAGATCCCCAAACTTCACACAAGAGGAAAGAGTTCTAACTCCCTCCTGACAAACAGGAAAGTGGGACCCCAGGATAAAAGAAACCCTATGAGAAGGATAGGTGTTTTGACTGCCAGTAGGCAGGGCACAGAAAGGGGATAGCTCCACAGGAGTGACCAATATAGCTGTGGGAGAGGATTACCCTGAGGAGGCCATTAAAGCCCTTAGTTGGGAAGTAGACCCTGAAGGTGAGCTGGTGATCACTATGGGTCATAGGAATCACATCCAGAGTATCACAAGGAATGGGATCCCTTTCACAGATCTGAGGGCTACAGGTGCCAGCCAGACTATGGCCCTCATTCCAACCCTGTGGTCTCTGACCGCCAGGGCGGAGCGCAGCGGAAGCACCGCCAACAGGCTGGCGGTGCTTCCTGGGCTATTCTGACCGCGGCGGTAAAGCCGCTGTCAGAAAAGGGGAACCGGCGGTTTCCCGCCGGTTTTCCCGCAGATTTTCCCGCCGGTTTTCCCGCCGGTTTTCCCGCCGGTTTTCCCCTGGCCCAGGGAATCCTCCATGGCGGCGCTGCTTGCAGCGCCGCCATGGGGATTCCGACCCCCTTCCAGCCAGCCTGTTTCTGGTGGTTTTCACCGCCAAAACCAGGCTGGCGGGAACGGGTGTCGTGGGGCCCCTGGGGGCCCCTGCATTGCCCATGCCACTGGCATGGGCAGTGCAGGGGCCCCCTAACAGGGCCCCACAAAGATTTTCACTGTCTGCTTAGCAGACAGTGAAAATCGCGACGGGTGCCACTGCACCCGTCGCACCCCTGCAACTCCGCCGGCTCCATTCGGAGCCGGCTTCATTGTTGCAGGGGCTTTCCCGCTGGGCCGGCGGGCGCTCCTTTGGCGGGCGCCCGCCGGCCCAGCGGGAAAGTTGGAATGGCCGCCGCGGTCTTTTGACCTCGGGCGGTCATTCGGCGGTGACCGCATGGCGGGCGGCGACTGCCGCCCGCCGTGGTCAGAATGACCGCCTATGTGTTCTAAAAGTTGATTTCCCCAGATCAGTATCTGCCAAGAGAGGTTTGCTGGAAAAAGAATGCCCATGGGTGAGAATCTGTCTGCCTTGTGGCTTTCATATTTCTACAATGGGAGAGGGAGGGGCCACTTGCCCAGATGAGGGTGGTGGTCAATCCTTATTTGCATCCTTGGCAGTGACCTCCCACAGGAGAAAAAAGAGCTAGGTGGGGTGGTTGCCCAGGGTGCCCCAAATACCCAGATATCTAGGGGTATTCTCCCTAAGTAAAGGGCACAGAGGCCCTGGAGAAGAGGACAAAGTAGGGGCATAAGGCCACGCATAGTTGGAGAACCAGAGAGCCAGGAGTTATCTAATCTACTAGGAAATGATGACAAGACTGGTATCAATAAGGACTCTGCTGACCTACACAGACAACCTGCACTGTCACAGCAACAGGGGACATGGCCCAAACCAACTCCTCCAAGACATCACCACAGTGTGTCACCTTTGAGGGGTACTGTGTATCCATCCTAGAATCAATGACTGTCAGGCACCTGCTACTTCCCAGGGTGCAGGCCCTGAGGAGGATCAAGAAGGAGTGGAAGGAGGGTGTCTGCAACCTGAGATAGTAGCCCCCCAGTCTCAGAAACCTAAGAAGTCAAAGGGATCACAGGAGCAATTCGATGACTCCATGCCAGACCTAATGCTGGAAGTGAGGCCTACTCCAGGCACCAGAGTTGAACTTTTGCCTGTCAGTGGATGCCTAATGGCCAAGTTCCTGACTGTCAGTGCCCTCTGCTGGTTACTTGTTATTGGGGCAGCACCGGTCCTCAATTAGGGACAGAAGCCTGACTTTGGAAGGCAAGATAGGTCTCATCACCTTGTTGACTGTGGTGGTGCCTCTGTTGATAAGCTAGGATTAGCTTTATCCTAGGTGGGGTCTGCACATCAGAGGTGTTCCCATGGATATATATAGTAGCTGGGGCTGAGATTGACAGAGTAGCAGTACTGCCAGAGACAGAATATGAGGGTAGGCGTAAAACTGTTGAAATGGTCACTGCCCATAGGGAGTGGACTTGACAGGAGGGCATGAGGCTGGAACTGACCCCTCCAAGGCAAAGAGCATTTCCACATTATCTCTGTTGAAACTCAAGGCGATCTGCCAATGGAATGACTGTTTGCTCCCTGACTTTTTAGCTGATTGAGACCTGTGTATGAAAAGGTCACTTTTTGTGTTGTTACCGCCACTTTTTGCTAGATTTTGGTGATGCTTTTGGATTCTGGTCAGTGGCCATTGCATGCTCTCTCACCCCCAAAACATGTTGAAATTGGCTATGCTCCTAATTGGCATATTCAACTTACTTATAAGGTCATAGTATATGGTACATAGTGTACCCAGGGACTTTAAATTAAATGTCAGACATGGACTGCAGCGCATGTTGTGCCACCATGAGAATGACAATTGAAAACATGACTGCTGGCCTACTGCTGTAGTCTGTCTGTGCAGGTTTCAAACTACACATTTGATCTGTCATAAAAACCCTTTTTGGCAGGCCTAAACCTTCTTTTTAAATTGTAATAGGTCAATCCTAAGTAGGCCTCAATGCCCAAAAACTTGGAGAAGATCTGGTTTACTCCATGTTTATCTGCAAAATGCCTCTGTTAGAAACTGGGTCTCTAGTTGGAAGAGGTGTACACCCTTGTCCAATTAGGGACCACAATCCTTGTCAGACTAAGTCACAATACAACCCAAATTATCCTGTGTTCACCCTCTGGTAGCTTGGCACAGAACAGGCAGTCTTAACTTAGAAGGCAATGTGTAAAGTATTTGTGCAAAATACTTCATACAGTAACACAATGAAAACACCACAAAAATACACCACACATATTCAGAAAAATAGATAGTATTTATCAGAATATAATAAGGTTAGAACAATGAAAATATAATGTATACAAGTAAAGTTATGAATTTTAAAGTTTAAGTCTCACTAAAGCGCTCAGAAACTCAATAGCTCTAACTGGGGCTATCACGGTGCTGTTTCCAATAATCTGACACCACAGGCATCGGTCACAGAGTCACACTGACCCCCAGGTACAGTACCTTTGAAAACAAAGAAATAAATGCATGGCTCAGAGTCATGGAGATGAAGTGTCACTGGTGCGGCGTCAGTCTCTTACGGCATTCAAGGAGGTGAGGTATCGGTTCCTTACTGTGAGGCAGGGAAGGCGATGAGTCGGGTCCATCCAGTTGCAGGGGGAGCTAGTGCCACGTAGTTGGCAAGGTGTTGGTTCCTTGTGACCCGACGGGATCGATTAATCCAGTCGGTCAAGACGTGATGAGTCAACTTGACAGTGTCGCAATCACAATGCATGACATCAGAGGTGTCCCAGCAATGCCAGACTTGTGTGGCAAACCGCTGTTGTTGTGTCAGTGATGTCCAAAGAGCGGGAGTAGGCTACGGCATCAGTGCTGGCATTACTGAAGTTGTTCTGGGCATCGCTAAAGTCGGAAAACTAGCTAAAAGCTAGTAGATGAAGTCTTTGCTGTTCCTGAGACTTTGGAAGAGGAGGTAAGCTCAATCCAAGACCTTGGAAAGCTCTTTTGGGGAAGGCAGAGTCCTTCCAGCAAAGTCAGAAGCCAGCAGGGCAGCAGGGCAACAAGCAGTGCAGCAGTCTTTCTCAGCAAAGCAGTCAAGATGAGTCATTTGGGCAGCCATGCAGTTCCTTTGACAGAGTGCAAGTGTAGATCCAGAAGTGTCTGATTTGGTGGGGAGAGAGACCCAGTTTATGTACCCCAAAATGCCTTTGAAGTGGGGGAAACTTCAAAGAGTGATTTGGAAGTGCACAAGTTCGCCTTTCACCCCAGTCCTGTATGTCAGGATCCCTGTGGGGGTTATCAGTCCTTTGCATGGAGGCAGGCCACTGGTCTTTAGAATGTAAGAGAGAGCCCTCTGTTGGGGCACGGCCACTCACCTGAAAACCAGGCTGTCTGCAAGGGCGATGACTGCTCTCCCGACCTCCTGAGGCACCTCTAGGTGCTGCTGATTTCACTAGGAGCCCGTGCAGGTGCCCCAAATGGGAAGAGGATTTGGAAAAAGAAAGAAAGAAACACTGCACTCCTTTTCACCAGGTCCAGCCAGGTGCGGTTCTTTTAGTTATGAAGGACTGTCGGTGGAGCCCCTGGAAGCTGCCTTTCTGTGATGAATTACAGTATTGGTGAAGCTATGTGCTATCAAGAGACTGTTTCACAGCATTCAATAAAGCATGCACTGGTTTCATTAAACCACATGCAAAAAGGCATGCACTGATATCATTAAATTCATCTAATTTGGTTATCACAGCACATTCACTTGGTAATATCAGCAACTTGGCCCTCTCTCTCTTCTCACAGATTAATATATATGCAAAAGGTAATGAAATCTGAATGTCTCTAAACAAATTAGGAAGCTCTACAAGTCTCTTTCATGAATCTTCACTTTCACATTAAGGGGGTCATTCCGACCCCGGCGGGCGCCGCCCACCGGGCGGAGACCGCCAGAAGACCGCACAGCGGGAAAGCCCCAGCAACGATGAAGCCGGCTCCGAATGGAGCCGGCGGAGTTGCTGGTGTGCGACGGGTGCAGTGGCGCCCGTCGCGATTTTCAGTGTCTGCTTAGCAGACACTGAAAATCAGAATGGGGCCCTGTTAGGGGGCCCCTGCAGTGCCCATGCCAGTGGCATGTGCACTGCAGGGGCCCCCAGGGGCCCCACGACACCCGTTCCCGCCAGCTTCTTCCTGGCGGTGTAAACCGCCAGGAACAGGCTGGCGGGAAGGGGGTCGGAATCCCCATGCCGGCGCTGCTTGCAGCGCCGCCATGGAGGATTCCCTGGGGCAGGGGAAAACCGGCGGGAAACCGCCGTTCCCCTTTTCTGACCGCGGCTTTACCGCCGCGGTCAGAATTGCCCCAGAAGCACCGCCAGCCTGTTGGCGGTGCTTCCTCCGTCCCCGGCCCTGGCGGTCCATGACCGCCAGGGTCGGAATGAGGCCCTAAGTTTTCTATGGTAAAACTACAATATAAAACATGTTGCAATACCAAAAGCAAGAATACTCACATATAGAGTATTCCTAGAACTGAATTGCATAATCACTATTAACATAAAATGAATACCAATACCAAAAGCAAGCAAACTCACACATAAAGTAATCCTAGCACTGAATTGAGTAATCACTATTAGTACAAAAATAAACAAGTGGAGGATAGTGAAGTTCTGTCACAGTTATCAGTTACAAAACAAAAGTTGTCAAGGCCCCCACGCTAAATCTGTTATTCAGCCCTCATCAAGGCCCCACTCATAAATCATGTATGTGTCCTCAAAAGAGGCCTTTGAAAGTCTCAAGAAGGCTAGAGTGCAATCAGACTCAGTTTTCAGCTTTCACCAAAAAACAAAGCGATCATAATAAAATTCTACACAAACAGATGCCAGAGAGCATCCTCCACTTAGCCGACAGAAGTGTGTTCTTTCCAGGAGATCTCTGCTGAGGCTCTTTGCTGCCAGCCCAGTCAAGAGGGCAGTGGGTGGGGCCTTGAGGGAATTCCAGAGTGCAGAGGGCTTTTCTTGCCAGAAAGGAAGCCAAGTAGAGTCATGTGCACAGCAAGAGTATATATAGCCAGCATGACTCATGTCTTTTAAACAGAAGCAGCTGCTCCCTGGAGACCTTGGGGGAATGGTGGTTGCCTGGACACATTTAGAAGCACAAGGGCTTGACACAGTCACCTGTCTTTAACAAGCATTGGTGAAAACAACTATATAGTGGAACAAGCTTTGGTAACATCAAGTACATATCAAACATTGGCAATATCTATCCTTAAATGCAGACAGTACAATGCTGCTACAAGCAACCCAGCGGTGCTACATGAACATGATTAAAACAACGCCCCTGAGGATGTTGACAAATTAGACAGAGTTGTTGGGTCCTGACACCCTCCACCCTTCCTGCCCAGGGAGACCCATTCAGTATGCAGATGAATGAAGATGAGACTGAGCGTCCTGTGGTTATGGCTGTCTGACTGGAATGCACAAGGGGAGCTGTCAACCAGCACAGACCAGATGTGAATTGGAGACAGGGCTGTAAGGCATAGATGGCAGTAAGTGCAGAGAAATGCCCACTTTCTAAAAGTGGCATTTCTAAAATAGTAATAATAAATCCAACCTCCCCAGTAAGCAGGATTTTCTATTACAGTTCTAGCAATACTAAATATGACAGGGCTAGTCCTTCCATATCAGAATCTACCACTAAAATGTATATGAGGAGGGAAGTTCTAATGCTAGTCTATGAGAGGAGCAGGCTTCACACTAGTGGAGCAAATGTATACGTTTTTCACTACCAGGACATGTAAAACACATACATATATGGCCTGCCTTTTCCTACATAGCACCCTGTCCTTTGGGTTATCTAGGGCCTACCTTAGGGGTGATGAATATGTAGAAAAAGGGTAGTTTAAAGCTTGGCAAGTAGTTTTAAATGCCAAGTTGAAGTAGTGGTGGAACTGCAGACACAGGCCTAGCAATGGCAGGTCTGATACATGGTTAAGGGGCTTTGTAGTGAATCCTATCTTGTTTTAATGGAAAGCAGGAGTTAGCTTAGCCTTCTGGCTTGCAGACCAGTGCCCCCGTCACCCAGTGACTTTTACACTACTTAGCTTGCTCTGTTTCAGCACAATTATTTAATTATATGTTTCCAAGATGGCTCCATTGTTTTAAATTGTGACAATGTTTTAGTTTCCTGCTATCAGTGCCACTCTGCTAAGGCGTCACTATCAGCGCCAGAGGTCGATAAGATGTAGGTATTCACATTAGGTACTTTCCCACTTTGTGCTTTTGAGGGAATTGTTTATGTAATTGTCACGCCAAGCATATCTTGTTATCTATTGTTTGGGAACAGACCTATGTCAGGGGTCCAAGCAGATCTGTATAAATGCACCTCACATAGACAGATAGTCAGAGGGATTCCTACCAGATGCAATTGACACTATCCATGCTGCACCTTGACTTGACGCTGACCCAGTCTTCATGTCTCCAAGGAGTCTGATCTAGAGACCTCATTCCAAGATAACGAGGGTTGGGGGGCTCTTCTCATGGACATGGCATTGGCAGATTAGGTTTAACACACCAAGCTCTCTTTTAGGTTAGGGATTAGGTTCATCACACTAGGGTACTAGGACATATTTCACATCTCATGTCATTTTATGTAATTGCAAGATGGTGGGGGTCTTTTTATTAATGACTCTTGCGTTCACAATTCTGTTTCTTGCATTATTCATTATCCTTATCATTGCAGCCCATGTAACTTATCGTAGATTGCAGTTTTGTTAATAAAACCTATTGAAAACTTGACTGCATCTCCTTCACTGCCTGTGTTTGATTGAGATATGTTGTTCTTGTGAGAAAGGGGTAATCTCCGTTTAACCACAACACTCTCTGAGATGTCACACTCTTGAGTCCATGTGTAAAGGCTGCCACAAATCACCTTTTACTATTTGGGTTTTGGTGAGGTACTGCTTGTGAGTCAGGAGGGTTGGCATGACAGTTGCACCTTGTTGTAGGACTGGCATAGTTACCTACAAACGTAAGCACTGTCATCCTTAAACCAGCAGTCCTGTCTAGAGCAAGAGTCAAACTACGACAGCTTCTTATGTGGGTGGCACAATCAGTGCTACAGGCCCACTAGTAAAGCACAAAAAGTTCATGGAGGAATCATTTGCATGCAAATATTTCAGTGATATTGAATACTATTAATGTTGCAATTAACCATCAATCAAATTCCATAAATGAATAAATCTTCAAACAGCGTTTAATTAGTTTCTGGAAAAATGAAGAATTTTTATATATTTGCTAATAATATATTCATCAATATAGCAAAGAAACAAAAATACTTTTTAGTGTTTTTATACAAACACACGGATGACCCCTCTAGTCCACAAACCCTTTACATCCCAGGGACTGAAGGAGAGCACCAGCCCTCCTGATTCACTAACCACAAATGGTCTGAGTCCCATATGCAGTCTAACAAACAATAAGAAATCACTCCTAATGGCCTGCAGCAGCTCATGCAAAGAATTGCATCAAGGAGAGTATAAGGTCGACGTTTCGGTCTTCCCAGGCTCAAACCATCCATGAGACCATCATCATGACAATTTGTCAAAGTGGAACAAAAATTGTTGCTTTCAACATCAACTTCCTAGAAAAGCACTGCTTAAATTCTTTTCATCCTGCTTATCCAATGCTAGTCAGTTACTCCAGTATAGAGAAAGGACGATGTAATTTTACCACAGATACATAATCTTTCACCAGGCTCAAATCAATTATAAAGCTTCATGATTGATTCCAGCTTGGTGGGAGTTTATGTATCTGAAGTGAAATTACATTGTCCTTTTTCTGAATATTGCTGAAATATTTGTGTGCAAATGATTCCTCCATGAACATTGTGTGCTTTGCAATTTAGATTACCCAGTTCTGTGGGGAATATTGGGTTACCCTGTTTATGTGTACAGGCCCACTAATGGCATTTACTTTTACAGGCCCTGGGCACATGTAGTGCACTTCACTATGGACTTACAAGTAAAATCAATATGTCAATTGGGTATGAGCTAATGCTACCATGTTTTTAGGGAGAGAGTACATGCACGTTAGCAATGGTTAGCAGTGATAAAGTGTCCAGAGTCTTAAAGTCAGTAAAAATGAGGTCAGAAAAAGAACAGCACAAAGGCAAAAAGTTTGGGATGACCCTTCAGAGAGGCCATTTTCCAAGAGCCTCAATACAGAATAAGTAGTGTGAAGATTATTTAAAGCATGCAGATATTCAAGTATCCTCTAGCATACTGAGAATGTAGTATGTCCAATGATATTTCAGTAGTTAAATACAGAAATCAGAGGGACATGAAATACGTTTAGCAATGTTCATGTCTTTGCAGCCACTGCATTTGAAGAACCATCTGTCTCTTGTTAGAAGGTTTCCTGTTTAGATGTCTCCAAATGACTATCTACTAGTGCTCGAACCACAATAAAGGTCACACACCAACCTTATATGTGAATCAGGTGACTTCATACACTGAAAGCAATCTATACCTCTGAAATGGTCTGACCATCTGTGAATACCTATCTCAGGTAAGTGTCATTCAACACAGGTGGTTCTGAAAATACCTAAAGTTGCAGAACAAAGAGCTATGGACTAAGGCAGTGGTTTTTAACCTTTTGACTTCTGTGGCCCCCACTTAATCATTGCAGGAATCTGGGGACCCCGCTGAGTCATAATTGGGAACCAAAGATTCCAGTCCAAACAATTTCAATTATTCGAACCGAAAACAGTATGCAGAAATATGGAAACAAACATTAATTGAACAACTATATATACAGTTTAATATTTTACTTAATTCACAAATGTTAAACAAACAACATTTCTATTTTAATAGGTAGTTTGGAGCTCTTCTAAATTCAAAATTCTAAATTCAATTGAGGCCACCTCTCATGAATGCCTCTACATTCTGTTTGATACACTTTCACTGCTCCCAGAAATCAATCAGAGGATACCAACTTAATTTTTAGCCTTCAATTTTGAATTCCTTCACATGTACAGAATGTTTGAAACTTTTCCGCTTTACGTGTTGATTCTTTATTTATTTACAATCTATTAATCTGTTAGTATTATTTAATTTTCTGAGCAGTGATGGACGCCCACGTAGGTGCTGTGGACCCCATGGATCCCCAGACCACTGGTTAAGAATCAGTAGGCTAATCTATCAGTCCCAGATCTAGTGCAGCAGCTGAGGTACTCTGAGCCTTCTGTAGTTGAAATCTAAGGGATAGAATGCTATGCATGCTATACAGAATGGCTTGTGTCTGCACTAGACTAAACACTGCCTCTTGATCATTAAAAATCAAAGATCAAGACTTACCATTCCTTGGTACTCTCCGGTTATGAAGGAGGCTAAGCTGAGTTGTAAAAACTAGAGAGGATTCGGCATGTGGACTACTCTTGGAAAGCAAGGGCACACTAAAAAAGGGCTCTGAAATACTACAAGATGTAAGTGTTCTACCCCAAATTATCCTTCCTTACTAATAAAGTCCTGGAGGCTGAAATGTCAGCAAAGGAAATGTTTGAGATTGTTTGTTGTTTTTTCCTCCCATAAGTGTGTGGGAAATCAAATTGTGAACTCACATGAACTGGACGAAAGACTGTTTAATGTTTTTCAATGAGAAGGTGTCTAATCCTCTGAAATCTGTATCTTCTTGTGAGGCGGTGGTAGTGTGGCTAATAAATAAGGAGAACTTCGATCCTGTCATTCTTGCAAATTATGGAAAAATCTCTCTGTTGCCATTCGCTGGGAAGGTAATAGAGGAACCCAGTAATCATATCTAGTCTAAGTGGCTGACCAGTCAACAAACAGTTGAGTAGGTTCAGCCAGAGTTTCGCCTATTACATAGCACAGAGTTGGGCTGTTGGGATGACCTTTGAGTGGTTACAGACTAAGCAAAATGTTCATACTTGGTATTATTACATCTGTCTGCAACATTGAACAACGTTTCTTATTCTATCATTCTGCTAGGCTACAGTATATCAGCCTCAGAGGAAAGGGGTTAGAGTAGTTCAGATCCTACGTTCCTGATAGGTCCCCAGCAGATTTACTACAGCCACATATGTGGAAGTTTAAGACCTGGAGCCAAGGAGTTAAAGGGTGTAGATATTAAAGAATGTGGGGCTAGGGCTGAACCCATTTTGGATGCAAGGGGGCATCATTTTTGCACCAAGAAAATAGTGCTAAATGCAGAAATACTCTTCTAACTGTATTCTCACTGATTTTTTTTGTAATTCCTCTTTATGAAATTACATAAGTTTCTATCGATCTATCTGTCTACCTATCTATCTATTCAATGAAAAACAATAGAAAAAAATTGCTTGTCATACTAAGTTAACAATAACTCACCACTCTACCATGCACTGTTTTCTCACAAATCTTGTAATTTGAGATGTGTTGTGATGAATGCTATGATTTCACATTGTATAAGCAATGTAATATGCATGGAAATAACAAGTGCATTGTGATGGATTGTAATGTTCCAAGTGAGGTGAAAAGCCTGTGTACGGAGGGGCACAATTTGAAGTCGGTGCTTGAATTCTAAATGTAGTCTATGACTATAACATTAGAATTTCTAATGTTTGCATAGTTTAGGTTTGGTTTGCTAAGAGAGAATAGATAATGTTCTTTCGAAGTGGAAGAGATTGCTGACTTAGAGTATAGCATCATAGAGTGGAGTGGAGCAGAGCAGAGTGGAATGTGCTACAGTGTGTTATACAGTGGAATGTTTACAATGTATTGGTATAAGGTAGAGTGGCATAGAGTTGAGTGTTGTACAGTGGAGTGGCATATAGTGGAACAGCTTAGAGTGAACTACTATTGAGTGGAGTGTTTTAGAATGAAGTGGGGCAGAATTGAGTGGCATACAGTAGATTATCCCATTGTGGAGTGGCTTAGATTAAAGTGTGGTAGAGTGTAATAGCATACAGTGGAGTAGCGTAGAGTGCAGTGGCATAGAGTGGAGCGGCCTACAGTGGAGTGAGGTGCAGTGTGTATATAGTACAATAGTGTAGAGTGGAGTGTTGTGGAGTGACAGAGAGTAGAATAGTGTATAGTGGAGTGTTGTACCATGTTGTGTCTTAGAGTTTATGGCCTACAGTGGAATAGGTATAGTAGAGTGACATAGAGTAGAACAGCATAGACTCTAATGGGGAGAGTGGAATCGCATAGAGTAGAATAGCGTAGAGGGAACTACTGTAGAGTGCTGTGATAGGCTGGAATGGAATTAAGTGGAGTAACATGGAGTGGAGTTGAGTAGAGTGGCAAATAGTGCAGTGGGGTATAGTGGAGTGGCCTTTAGTGGACTATTGTATATTACCGTAGCGTACAGTGGATTGGTGTACGGTGGAGTTGTATAGAGTAGAATAGCATAGAGTAGAGTGTTTCACAGTGGAATAGTATAGGGGGTCATTACAACCTCAGCAGTCTTTTTTGAAGACCGCCGAGGTACTGCCGTGCGGAAGACCGCCAGTGGTGGCGGTTTTCCGCTCTGCCTATTATGACCGTTGGCAGCTCACCGTCCTTTTACCGACAGTGAGCCGCCAACAGCCATACTGGCGGGAGGCGGGGAAGTGGAGGTTGCTCCACCGCCACGCCAACAGAACACCGCCCAGCGAATCACGTCCTGTGATTCGCCGTGGCGTTGTTCTGTTGGCGATGTGGTGTCGGCGGAGCTGCCCCCATGGCTCCCGTCCCCTCCCGGAGGATCGACGGAACAGGTAAGTCGATCGTCCATTAGGGGAGGGGGGTGGGGGGGTGTTGTGTGTTGTGTGGGTCCATTGGGGTGTGCGTCTGTGTATGTAGAGGGGGTGTTGTGTGTATGGGAATGAGTGCATGTATGTCTGTCGGTATGTCTGTATGGATGTGTGCGTGTATGTCTGAATGTGGGTGTGCGTGTCTGACTGTGTGTGTGGAAGTTGGCATGTATGTTGGCGTGTGTGCGTGTAAGGGTGTAGATGGTGCATGCGTGCGTGTCGTGTGGGTATGGGTGATGTGATGTTGGGGGTCGGGGTGGGGAGGGGGGCCCTGCCACCTTTGGGGGGTGGCAGGGGTGGTGGGGGGTGTAGGGGAGGGAGTCAGGTGGGGGTGGGGGGTGGGGGAGACCCCTATGAGTGCCAGGGAAGGAATTCCCTGGCACTGATAGTGCTTACCGCCATGGATTTCATGGCGGTTCAAACCGCTGGAAATCCACGGCAGTAAGCCGGGTCCAAATACCGCCGGCGGTATAGTGACGGGCTCCGGGCTGGAGACCCAGGTCTCCAGCCCAGCGGTCGTCTCCGCCCTAGCGGGTGGAACGGAAAACCGGAGGATGACCATGGCGGTAGCCGCCATGGTCATAATTCCCCAAAGTAAGACCGCCAGCCTGTTGGCGGTCTTACTGCCGGTTTAACACCGACCGCCAGGGTTGTAATGACCCCCATAGAGTGGAATGCCTTACAGTATAGAAGTGTACAGTGCAGTGGCATACACTAGAATGTATGAGAGTGGAGAGACATGCAGTGGAATAGCATAAAGTGGAGTGGAGTGGCGCTTAGTGGAGTGGCATACAGTGGAGCGGTATACAGCGGAGTGTTCTAGAGTGGACTTGGGTAGAGTGCAGTGAGGTACAGTGTAGAGGTGTACAGTGGATTAGAGTAGAGTGGAGTGGCATAGAGGAGAGTTGTGTTCACTGGAATGGCAAACAGTGGAATATTGTAGACTGTAGGGGGATAGAGTGGAGTGGTGTACAGTGCAATAGCGTAGAATCGAGTGACGTACAGTGAAGTAGCTCACAGTAGAAGGGCATAGAGTGGAATGAGGTACAGTTTATTGCCATACAAGGGAATAGTGAAATGTGGAGTGGTGTAGCGTGGATTGGCATACAGTGTAGTGGTGTAAATTGAAGTGTTGTAGAGTGGAATACCATGGAGTGTTGTAGAGTGGAGCAGGATAAAGTGTAGTGGGGTAGGTTGTAGTGGCATACAGTGTAATAGAGTACTGTGGAGTTGTGTAGGCTGGAGTGGCATGGAGCGGAGTGGCATAGAGTAGAGTGACATAGAGTGGATTGGAATACAATGGAATAGTGTACAGTACTGTGGCATAGAAAGGAGTGTCACACAGTGAAATAGGGTAGAGTGTAGTAAGGTAGATGTGATTGGAGTAGAGTGGAGAGGCCTACAGTAGAATATAATACAGTGGAGTGGCGTAGAGTGGAGAGGGGTACAGTGGAGTAGCGTATAGTGGAGTGCCGTACAGTGGAGTTGGATAGCATGGAGTGGCATGAAGTTAAATAGCATATAGATGAGTGCCATTAAATGTAGTTGTGTTCAGTGGAATAGTGTATAGTGGAGTACAGTGGAGTGGTGTGGCATATAGTGGAATGGACTGGAGTGTTGTGGGGTGTAGTAGCATAGAGTGGAGTGATATACAGTAGAAGACCGTAGAGTAGAGAAGAGTGGAGTGGTGAAGAGTGGAGGGGTGAGAAATGGAATGTGGTAGAGTGTAATAGCATACAGTGAAGTAGCATAAAGTGCAGTGGTGTACATTGGAATGAGGTACAGTGTAATGGCATACAGTAGAATAGGGTAGAGTGGAGCGTCATACAGAAGAGTGGTGAAGAGTGGAAGAGTGTATAGTGCAGTGGCATAGAGTGGAGTGACGTACACAGGAGTGGGGTACACTGGAGTAACAAAGATTGGAATAGCATACAATGGAGTGGTGCAGAGTGCAATGTGGTACAGTGGAGTGGAGAAGAAGAGTCAAATAACATAGAGTGGAATGGTGTAGAGAGTAGTGGCCTTCAGTGGAATAACATATCATGGAGTGGCATCCATTAGAGTGGCATAGAGTGGAGTGGGGTAGAGTGGAATAGCATACAGTAGCATGGCAAGATTGGAGCTGCATACAGTGGAACGGCATAGAGTGGTCCAGCAAAGTGGAGTTGCATTCACTGGAGTAGTGTAGACTGGAGTGGCATAGAGCAGAGTGGCATAGAGTAGAGTGGCATGGAGTGGCGCAGAGTGGAGTGGCGTAGAGTGGAGTGTGGTAGGACAGAGTTGTGTAAATGGGGGTGGCATACAAATGAATAGCGTGTAGTAGAGTTGCGCAGAGTAGAGTGTTAAAGAGTGGGATAACATACAGCACAGTGTTGTATGGTGGAGTTGCGTACAGTGGAATAGCAGATTGGAGTACAATGGAGTGTCGTAGACTGGAGTGTTGTACAGTGCAACAGCATACAGTAGAATATTGTAGACTGGAGTGGTGTACAGTGCAGTGGCATAGAATGGAGTATGGTGAGTAGACTGGCATACAGTGGAATAGCATGGAGTGGCATACAGTGGACTGGTGTAGAGTGGACTGGCATAGAGTGAAGAGAGGTACAGTGAAACGGCATAAAATAGAATATCATACACTAGTGTGGGGTAGAGTGGAATGGCATATAGTGGAATATCATAGAGTGCAGTGGCATACAGTGGAGTGATGTCGCGTGGAGTGAGGTACAGTGTAGTGGTGCACAATGGAATAGCGTAGAGTGGAGTGGCATAGAGTGGAATTTTGTAGAGTGGAATACTGTAGACTGGAGAGCTGTAGAGTGAAGGAGGGTAGATTGTAGTGGGGTGGACTGTAATGGTGTACAGTATAATAGCATACTATGAAGTGGTGTGGAGTACTGGGGAGTGTTGTGGTGTATAGTGTAATACCATAGATTGTAGTGGCATAGAGAGGAGTTTCAAAGACTGGAGTAGCATATAGTGGAGTAGAGTAAAGTGGAGTGTTGTAGATTGGAATAAGGTTGAGTATAGGTACGTAGAGTTTAGTGAGGTAGAGTGGATTGGCATATAGTGGTGTAGCACAAAGTAGAGTGGAATAAGTGCAGTGTTGTAGCGTGGAGTGTAGTAGTGTAGCGTGAAGTAGTATAGACCATAGTGACATAGAGCAGAGAGGTGTAGAATGTAGTGATGTGCAGTGAAATAACTTACACTGTATTGTAGAGTGAAGTGTTGCAAAATGCAGTGGTATAAAGTGGCAAGGTGTACAGTGGAATAGCGTACAGTGCAGTGGTGTACACTGAAGATAGGAACAGTAGAATGGCACAGAGTACAACAACGTAGAGTGTAGTGTCATAGAGGTGGAGTTGTGTACAGTGTAGTAGCATATAGGGGAGGGGCATACAGTGGTGTGACATAGACTGAAGTGTCATAGAGTGGAGTAGAGTATAATAACGCAGAGTAATGTAGAGTGAAGAGGTGTAAAGTGGAGTGGAGTGGTGTACAGTGTATAGTGTAGAGTGTAGTAGCGTATAGTGGGGAGACTTAGAGCGGAGTGGCTTAGAGTGTAATAGCATAGAGTGGAGTACATAGAGTTGAGTGTCCTAAAGTAGAGAGGAGTGTGTTATTTGAAACAGTTGTAGAGTAAACATGTGTAAACGTATGTAGCTGTATGAGGCAGGAATATAAATTAAGGGATCCAAATAGTAGGTTTTGGGCGTATATATGAATAGTGTAAGTAGTGTTAAGGTTATACTTTTTAAAAACATCTATTATGCATCAGTAGACCACAGTACTTGCAGATGACAAGTCAATATATGGCTAATGGCTTTGTTTACCAAAGGTAAAAGGCAGCCATGTAGTTTTTATCACAGTTTTGCTGGAGTCTGTGCTTCACTGCCTTCTGAGGTAGGGCCTTAGATATAGGTAAGTAGTAGGTTTTATTGTTGTTCACTACTTACCTACTTTATTGAAGTGGTAATTGGAAGTTAAATGTATTTATAATTTTCTATATATTTTTATAGCAGTCTAGGGAGAACTACACACTTTTTTAACTAGTACAGTAGTTCCTAGTTATTACTGTGCTACTCAGTAGACTTTTTGTGGATATTTAAATATGTCAAAAATAGAAAACATGCTTTGTACTGTAGTGAGGCCCTCTTGGACCAATGTTGGTTCCTTATTTTAGTGTTGTTTCATACTTTACATTTTACACGTTTTAGCTGCAGTGATTTTTAGCAATGACATTTTAAACATTTTGCTTGCATGATTTTTTTTTCTAGAACTTCATTGTATGATTTGTTTGTTCTAGTTAGCCTGTTCTCAACATTTAAGCAGTACTTCTGTTCAAGGCTAGGAACACAATACATTATATCCTAGTGCTTGTGTTGCCTGTTCAGGAGACAGCTTCTAACATCTAGACGTAGTATTGCATCACAGCTGTGCTTCTAACACAATGTGGCTTTTATTTTATAAATGGTGCACTGACCCAGAAGCGTGAGAGGGGCACTCCATCCACGACTATCCTGGGATAAATGCTGTGTTCAGTATGCAGCTATGCTGGTGCTATTCTTCTGGTCTCCTAAAAGGATTGCAATACACAAGGCTGACTCCTTATGTATTCCACAGGCATGGGGATAAGGCTGATGCCTTAGATCAGACAAAGGCAGAGGGCATACACATCATGCTCTCAGTATAGTCTTAGGACTATGTAGGAGCATCTAGAAATCATTTACCATGATTGGTCTATTCATTTTATTTACCATGTTTGTAATGCTGGTTACTTTAGTTTGTTTCATCTACCTAATTATCACAGCTCATTCTTTTCATGCAAGATTATGATTGTTTCAATAAATGTATTGAAAATGTATCTTTTATCTCTTGTGTTTCGCCTAGGCATGCATGAGTAATACAACCAAAGGGTAAGATCTGTTTTCAAAAGTTTCTTGGGGGTCAGAGTGTCATGTTCAGGTTGCCATAATCACCTATCACCCTGGTAAGGTTAGGGGTTTGGGTGAGGCACTGTGAGAATTGGGCAGATGGTGTGGATGGACACAGTCGCCCACATTGTGAAGTTCTCCTAATATGCAGTCCTATTATCTTAGTAGGAACCGTATAACATGGTGCCACCAACGTTTATAAGTCAGGTTCTTATTTAACAGGTCTCTTGAGTAGTTTCTCTAGTGTGCCCAAGGTGCCCTGTTCATCTTAATACAGACGTCCACGGTGTTAGGGATTATATCCTCCTTAGCATTATAGGAAGCACCTTTACTTGTCTCTAGATTGTTCAAGCTTGAAGTTTTAAAAGGATATCACACTGTAGTGTTTCCCTCTCTGAATACAATAGATTAAAATGCTGAATCCATTTAATATTCCTGTTAATGTTAGGCATGCTGTTACAGCACATTTAAACACGCATAGGCTACCCAAAGGGGGTACCTTCATGGCTGAGGCACACAATGCATATAAAACTGATGTATTTTATGCATGGGTCACTTTTACTGCAGTCAATGCTAATACTAATACATTTCATACATACACAGCAGACAACACACCAGGCCAGTGCAGACCACATAATGATTTAGAAATAACCTTACCATTTCAGGAACATCAAAATTGGTTTCAAGGTGTCCTACCACAAGTTTAAGAAAACATTCAATTGGGGCCCCTCAGTAATGACTGGGTCACATGGTCAGTTCAAGCTGGCTACATACCATATCATAACATACATAATTTAGCTGTGGGTGATTTGTACCCTTTATATAATAATTTAGTTAGATTAAACAGACATTTAACTCATTTTGGTATACATGCATTAACAGCTGTCCCAGCTACGCCTGAGTTTAACCAGTAATGATTAATGCCATGGATAAAGTTCCCACCAGGAGGAGGGGAAATTCCATTCTGGATTGCTAAAAAACAAACCAGTTTGAAGCAATATTTCCCCATAAGGTACACCAAGATAAACATCGATTTCTCACAGTGTGCTTGCCACATGGGATGGTTCCCTCCATTGAAGACTGTCGCACATAGGGTATGGTTTGTACTGCAATATATACCATAACTCATGGTACACCATCTCTTGCTGTGTTACCAGAAGTACAGAAACAGATACAGAATGAATATGGCACTGCCCCTTCCCTGGACTTGGGGAATAAAACTAATTGCCAACTTTGCCACAGTATCCTCCATTATTTTAGGAAATATTAAAGGGGAAGCAGCAGCACTGACAGTTCACCAAGGGCTCGCGCAGGTTCCATAAATAGACCCTGAGCACGAGTTACAAAAAATGATTGATAAAACCTATTCATATATAGGTCAAGATAATTTGGAGGCCAGACCAAATACGCCACCGCTCAAAGGTAGTTCTGAAAAGGACAATACCAAGCAAGCACCAGAGTCTTCTAAGAAATGTTGGGATACACAAAGAAACAATAAAAAAAAAACAGAGTCACAGGGAGAATGTCTACAACCGGAGAGCTCTGGCAAACGTTATAATTTATGTAAATGTCATACTTTAAAGCAACCTGACAGGTCCCAATTTACTGATACAAGCCTTTCTTGTTCCTTTCAGGTCTCATCTGACAAATGGTCTGAGAAAGCGGGCACGAAGAGTATGTGAAACCAAAAAAGGATTCACAGCACACATCTGACATCAGCATAAAAAAAGAAGAGAAACTTCCCAACAAAAACCCAAATTCAAAAAGAAGAAGGTTGGGGGAATTTTGGCAGAATATGCCAAACATACTGAGCATGTTACTTCAGAAGAGGAAGTGTGCAGTGACACTGCTAGATAGTGCAGCAGAGGTCACTATAGTTCACCAGAATCTTCAAGAGTTTCTGGATGCGAAAGTAACTAACAACTACATAGAAGTCGAAACCCCAGATCAGAGAGGTGCCCTTCCTAACAGACTGTACAAATTGAATATACAAATTGATTATAACAGTTTATTTCTTCTTTTTGTTCTACTTCGAAGCTTTTGCTTCCTTTGCTGTGGATCCTTGCAGTTTTGGCAGTAGTTGTCCTGCAGTTTGCAAAGTTGCATGTTTTAGGGAAGCAAAAGCAATTTACTCCAAAGGAGTATTATTGACATGCATGAATGACATGTTTGTAGGTGGTGTACTAAATGCAGTATTGTGTGTGAAATTGTCCTTAGATTTGAGCACAATGATATCTGTGTTGTCATATGTCTAATTTTCTTTTTTCTTTTTTCTTTTTAGTGGGATATCATTGGTGATTGCTGTGTCTGTACAGAGTAGTTGCTGGTGAGAAGCTTTTTCAGGCAAGTGAGTGGTATAGTTTTTTAGTACATAACTCTTTGTGATAAAGCTACTCTTTGTTTATTACTTATTTTAGTGCTGGTTGTCGTTGGCAATCCATATGTTGTTTGTGAGGATCATGGCTAGCCACAGAGTGACCTCTCAGCAGGTTGTTGGCATGCTTTTTTAGTCATCTTCAGATCATGATTACGAGACTGACTCTGCATCTGAGGCAGAGGAGGAAGTGAGAGATTCTGGCAGTGAGTTTTCTGTCCGAGAGGATTCTTCTGATGAGGAAGCCACTCTCAGTGCAGATGAAGAGCCTGTTTTAGAGGAGGACATTGATGTGCCAAGAGTGCAGCAGCCTGGGGCTGAAGGGTTTCCCATTAGAAGACCTGACACCTGGATTGCCCCAAACATGGAGCAGCCACAGTTACCTGCATTTACTGGTCTCCCAGGGTGTAGAGTCAATACGGAAAACTTTTTGCCTGTCAATTTCTTTCACTTGTTTATGGACGATGTATTTTTGGAAGAGATTGTGGAGCAGACTAATTTGGATGTGGAGCAATATTTAAGGGACAACGTTACCAGACTTAGGCCTCAGTCTAGAGCTACTCAGTGGGTTCCCACATATTTGGAAGAGATGAAAAAGTTTTTTAAGTTTGACTTTTTTGATGGTGTTCATAAGGAAGCCGTCACTGGCTTCCTATTGGTCTACTAGTCCCTTGATGGCAACGCTATATTTCCTGCAACTATGACACGTAATTGCTATTTGCTTCTTCTTCGTATGCTGCATTTTGTAGACAATGCTTTAGCCTTGCCACGAGATCACCATAATTGTGACCGTCTTGTTAAGATTAGGCCTGTCCTTGATCATTTTGTAGATCAGTTTTCAGAGGTCTATGTTACAGGCAAAGAGATAAGTGTGTACGAGTCTTTGGTCCTTTACAAGGGGCATTTACTTTTTAAGCAGTACATTCCTAGTAAGAGGGCACTGTATGGAATTAAATTGTATATGCTGTCAGAAAACAGTACAGGATATGTGTATAATTTCCCGGTCTACACTGGTAGGGATTCCAGTATTGACCCTCCTGATTATCCTCCCACTTTTGGAGTTAGCGAAAAAATTGTATGGGAACTTGGTAGACGACTGTTTAACAAAGGTCACCATTTGTACGGAGATAATTTCTACACTGGAGGGCAGTTGTTGAAGGAGCTGTTTAGAGTGGACACTGTTGCTTATGGCACAATCCGTTCTAACCGGAAAGGTTATCCAAGGGAGCTTAGCTGTAAAAAACTTGAGAGGGAACACTGCATTGACTTGCGGAATAATGAGCTGCTAGCTCTGAAATTTTCCGACAGGAGGGATGTGTACATGCTATCTACCATCCATGATGAGAGCACTTTCCCTGCGACTGTTTGGGGTCAGGTTGCGAAGTGTACAAACCTGCGTGCATTTTGGACTACAATAGGCACATGGGTAGTGTTGATAGAGTAGATCAGAGGTTGGAACCTTACACTGCTCATCAGAAGTCTTACGTGTGGTATAAAAAGTTGGCCCTACATTTATTTCATTTGGCAACTTTTAATGCTTTTATTGTGTTCAAGGATTGTTCACCTGAGTCAAGGATGAAATCTGTTAAATTTAAGGAGTCAGTGATAGAGAGCCAAGAGTTCCTACAGTAGCAGTGGTGTGGCTAGACTAAAAGATCGCCACTTTCCAGATCACATTCCCCCCACTCCCAAAAAAGACTTGCCCACTAAGAAATGCAGAGTATGTGCCCGAAGAGGTATCCGGAGAGAGAGCCAGATGTACTGCCCCGATTGCCCTTCAAGCATGGGCTGTGTGTGGCAGCTGTTTCAAAAGTTACCACACAAAAACAAATTATTGGGAAATACCGTGAGCATAAACTGCCTATTTTATATTTTCATATGTTCAGTTTCACGGCTGGCATTACTGTCATGTATTTAGTTAGAGCTTTTGTGTTTGTAGTTTTGTACTTATTTTATAATTAGTTAGTGGTTTCTTTGTTTATAAAAAAAAGTGATGGCGGTGTGCATGGAGGTACGCTTGGCTGGCGGTGTGTGTGGGGTGGTGCTTGGCTGGCGGTGTGTGTGGGGTGGCCCTTGGCTGGGGGTATGTGTGGAGTGGCGCTTGGCTGGCGGTGTGCGTGGGGTGGCGCTTTGCTGGCAGTGTGTGTGGGGTGGCGCTTGGCTGGCGGTGTGCGTGGGGTGGTGCTTGGCTGGCGGTGCAAGCCAAACGTCAGTCCACAGATTCCCATCAGCTGGTGTGACTGCTGTGTCAGGCATGTGGGCGTATGTAAGTGATGGGCCCTTGAGTGGCGCTGTCTGTCGATGTGAGTGTAGTAATGTGCTGGGCCCGTGGCTTGAGGCGTGAATGGTCTTGTGCATGTCATGTATAAAAGGTGTGTGAATGGACTGTAAAACGGTTGGTGCCTTGACGCGGCTTTACAGCTCACAAGCTGTGAGTCATTGGTTCAGTTTTTTGGCCTTTCAGTTATTAATAGTGCATTTCACTTTTGTGAAATCTCTTGTTAATAAAATTTGATCTACTAAACTATCACTCACCCTCATGCCAACCAGTATGTGTGGTAAAAATGACAAAACCTGCCCGCTGTATTCAGATGTCGCAGCACACTTGTGACACGCTCGGTGTCTCAGGTGGGACCCCGATGATGAAGCATGCCACCAATTTGGTTGGTGGGTGAGGGGTCTTTTTCACATAACCTAAGTGCGTTTCTTTTCACTATTTTAGTGTTTGGCACATCACAGATGTACGTGGACACATCAAAATGATATATTACAAAATTACCTGTGTTTGGGGGTGAGGGGCACCTATGTATTTGGTCCTGGGTGAGGCCTTCATCTAGGGAAACCTACCAAAACCAGACATTTTTAAAACTAGACACCCCAAGGAGTCCAGGGAGGTCTGGCTTGTGTGGATCATCCAACATTTTCTTACCCAGACTCCTCTGCAAACCTCAAAATTTGCTTAAAAAAGCATATTTTCCTGACTTTTCCTAGTAGGATCGCCGCTCCAGGACAAAAGTCCTACTCCCCAGCGTTCCTCTCAGTCTCCCACGTAAAATGACACTTCACTTCTGTGTGTCCCCAAAGCAGAGTCAGCATAAAGATGTATAAAAGAGGAATATGTGCTTATCACCTCGCTGTGCTATCCCCTCAATCTCTACAAGTTTTTGGCCTTTTTCTGTTGCAGGCACCTGGCCCACCCACACAAGTGAGGTATCATTTTTATTGGGAGACTTGGGGGAACGGTTGGTCGAAGGAAATTTGTGGCTCCTCTCAGATTCCAGAACTTTCTGTCACCGAAATATGAGGAAAAAGTGTTTTTTTTTTGCCAAATTTAAAGGTTTACAAAGGATTCTGGGTAGCAGAACCTGGTGAGAGCCCCACAAGCCACCCCATCTTGGATTCCCCTAGGTCTCTAGTTTTAAAAAATGCACAGGTTTGATAGGTTTCCCTAGGTGCCGGCTGAGCTACAGGCCAAAATCCACAGGTAGGCACTTTGAAAAAAAACACCTCTGTTTTCTGTGGGAAAATGTGATGTGTCCACGTTGTGTTTTGGGGCATTTCCTGTCGCGGGCACCAAGCCTACCCACAAAAGCGAGGTATCATGTTTATCTGGAGACTTGGGGGAATGCTGGGTGGAAGGAAATTTGTGGCTCCTCTCAGATTCCAGAACTTTCTGTCACTGAAATGTGAGGAAAAAGTGTTTTTTTAGCCAAATTTAGAGGTTTGCAAAGGATTCTGGGTAACAAAACCTGGTGAGAGCCCCACAAGTCTCCCCATCTTGGATTCCCCTAGGTCTCTAGTTTTAAAAAATGAACAGGATTGGTAGGTTTCCCTAAGTGCTGGCTGAGCTACAGGCCAAAATCCACAGGTAGGCACTTTGCAAAAAACACCTCTGTTTTCTGTGGAAAAATGTGATGTGTCCACCTTGTGTTTTGGGGCATATCCTGTCACGGGCACTAGGCCTACCCACACAAGTGAGGTATCATTGGGGGAACGCTGGGTGGAAGGAAATTTGTGGCTCCTCTATGATTCCAGTAATTTTTGTCACCGAAATGTGAGGAAAAAGTGTTTTTTTAGCCAAATTTAGAGGTTTGCAAAGGATTCTGGTTAACAAAACCTGGTGAGAGCCCCACAAGTCACCCCATCTTGGATTTTCCTAGGTCTCTAGTTTAAAAAAAATGCACAGGTTTGGTAGGTTTCCCTAGGTGCCGGCTGAGAACCAGGCCAAAATCCACAGGTAGGCATTTTGCAAAAAAAACACCTCTCTTTTCTTTGGGAAAATGTGATGGATCCACTTTGTGTTTTGGGGCATTTCCTGTCGCAGGCGCTAGGCCTACCCACACAAGTGAGGTACCATTTTTCTCAGGAGACTTGGGGGAACATAGAATAGCAAAACAAGTGTTGTTGCCCCTTGTCTTTCTCTACATTTTGTCCTTCCAAATATAAGAGAGTATGTAAAAAAGGCATTTATTTGAGAAATGCCCTGTAATTCACATGCTAGTATGGGCACCCAGGAATGCAGATATGTGCAAAAAAACACTGCTCATCAACACCTTATCTTGTGCCCATTTTGGAAATACAAAGTTTTTCTTGATACCTATTTTTCACTCTTTACATTTCAGCAAATGAATTGCTGTATACCCGGTATAGAATGAAAACCACTGCAAGGTACAGCTCATTTATTGGCTCTGGATACCTAGGGTTCTTGATGAACATACAAGCCCTATATATCCCCACAACCACAAGAGTTCAGCAGATGTAGCAGTATATTGCTTTAAAAAATCTGACATTGCAGGAAAAAGTTACAGAGTAAAACGTAAAGAAAAATGGCAGTTTTTTTACCTCAATTTCAATATTTTTTTATTTCAGTTGTTATTTTCTGTGAGAAACCTTTGTAGGATCTACACAAATTATCCATTGCTGAATTTAGAATTGTGTCTACTTTTCAGAAATGTTTATGTTTCTGGGATCCAGCATTGGTTTCACACCCATTTCTGTCACTGACAGGAAGGAGGCTAAAAGCACAAAAAATCATAAAAATGGGGTATGTCCCTGTAAAATGGCAAAATTTTGTTTAAAATTTGGGTTTTCTGATTCAAGTCTGCCTGTTCCTGAAAGCTGGGAAGCTGGTGATTTTAGCACCATAAACCCTTTGTTGATGCCATTTTCAGGGGAAAAACCACAAGCCTTCTTCTGCAGCCCTTTTTTACCATTTAAAAAAAAAAAAATGTTCACTGTATTTTGGCTAATTTCTTGGCCTCCTTCAGGGGAACCCACAAAGTCTGGGTACCTCTAGAATCCCTTGGATGTTGGAAAAAAGGACGCAAATTTGGCTTTGGTAGCTTATGTGGACAAAAAGTTATGAGGGCCTAAGCGCGCCCTGCCCCAAATAGCCAAAAAAAGGCCTGGCACCTGAGGGGGAAAAGGCCTGGCAGCGAAGGGGTTAAACAACCACACACACATTTGCAAAACAAAATTCACACAGTACAAAATACAAAACAGCACTAGATATTTCATATTTTTCTGCTGAAAAATTGCATCTGAAAGCAGGGATTTAACTGCTTTTTCCACAGCGCTATTTTTGTTGGCCCCTTGTAACAACAATATGCAACACTGATCCAGAAGCATTGTCCTATGTTGATGATATATATCATATAGATCATGACAAACACACACTTAGCCAGGGTAGATTGCATTGTTTTGGGACTTGCTGAACATGGCTACAAATTCAATTTAAAGCAAACTAAAATCGCTTTTCTCAGTGTCCTATTTGTAGGATATGGATTATCAAATAAGGGAAAAAGCCTGGCAACATACTTCCTACAAAAGTGTGCCCAATTTCAACCACCAAACACTATTAAAAAATTACAATACTTATTAAGATTTTTCAGTTTGTGCAGAAATTATATCCCAGACTGTGCACAACACATAAAACCACCAAACAATTTAATTCATTCAGATTTTGTTAGTAAACAATGGACACCAGAACATACATATATTCTCAGATCATTACAAACTGACATGCGTGACACTTACACACAAGTGTAAATAAAACAAACCTGGTCATCCAGATAATACTGGGTACCTTTGGCCTCACCTATGTCACATTAAATGAAGCTGACACAGTGCTGATTGCATATAATTCACATTTATATTTATATTTTAATGGTTAAATATGTTATGCATCCACTGAAAAGATTCTGACTGCAGTTCTGATGTCTGTCACAAAGGAAAGGCTATTGGGTCAAGGGAAACAAATAATTGTCGTTCCTCCCTCCCCAGCTTTACAGACTGTTACAAAGGACAGCATCCCAAATGCAAAAGCCTTACATCCTAGATGGATACAATGGGCCACTTCCCTGATGGCCACTGATATACTCTATGAGTTTGACCCTACACTACAAACTCAAGAATTTCTCCAGTATGACCAAGAATACCCCATGCCCACTAGCAAAATGCCTCTTGAACAATATAAATACATTATACGTACTGACGGTTCAGCTCAGCCTACTAAATGCACCAAGTATCAGTACTCTGCGGCTTTCACAGCTGTATATGGAGTAATGAGGGATAGAGAGTTCCACCCTCAACAAACCTTTACTCAGTCCTTAGGGGATTTTACTGCACAACTGGCTAAATCCAAAGCTTCGATTCTGGCACTAGAACTTACAAATCCTGAATTCCCCACTCTTATAGTGTGTGATTCATATTACAATTTCAGTCTGTCAATGAAAACTTGCATTATTGATGCCTAAATGGATTCAGAGACTCGAAAGGGAATACTATAAATTGATATGGAAAAGGTGGCAGAACTCAAAGACAGTCTGCCACAGGCTCATGTAATTCCCACACTGAGCCCTCATTAAGAGTTTGGCAGTCCGATGACCGCCATGGTGGAGTTGGCGGTCGCATCGCCACCGGCCCGGCAGAGAAGACCTCCATATTATGACCATGGTGGTGTTCCCAACGGAACACAACCAATACACTGCCTTTTCAACCAGTGCGGACGGTCCGCCGCAGACGGCAGCAGGCATCTCCAGTCCGGCGGAGACCATATTACCACCGAGCATTTTACGAGGTTGCACACCACCAGGATTTCCGGGGTGGTCAGACCGTCACCAAAACCCTGGTGGAAACAAACAGTATAAAAGGAGACACTCATCTCAGGAACACAGACACATCCGGAGCCACCATGGAACCTGAACTTGAAGTCTTTCCACTGCTCCTGATGGCACTACGACTCCGGAACCAGCTACGGCAGAAAAGACAACCATAAGTACATCCACCCAGCACATACTGGAGGGAAAGCCATTAGCACACATGCGGACACAACACACACAGCCGGAATGGTTAGGGATGGCCACACACACACACAAACACCCATACCAACACACACACCAACATACGCACACAAACTACACACACTACGGCCAACATACACGTGCCATACACACACCATCACCGCCACTGTCTAACACAATCATACACAACACCATAGGGTCACACAACAATAGCACTACCGCAATCACACACATGCATTGGCAAGAAAGAACACTGCACACATCCACATGACAACACATACTGACAGCAACATGTAACAACCACACACAACCTATCACTGCCAAAACAGTGACATACAACGTGTCAGATATCACACCCCGTCCACACAACACACAGAGCACATGGCATATCCATAACCACACAGACGAACACACACACAACAACCACACAATGCCACACAACACCATCACAACACATCACACAAAGTATAATGCACAACTTAGCTACACAACTCATGCTGCAACACAATCACATCACATACACATAACACACACAAACCAAATTGTACAAATATAACACATCCATGTTGAAGGAAAGGCAGAAACACAAATTTGCAAACCTATGTACAAAATAGGCCAACTGGCCAGTCCAATATGTCCAGGCACAATTGGCACTTGTCATTGCCCCAACTTGACTCCTGACTGCAAAGTGGCCTCCACATGGTAGGGGCATCAAGGGGGCAGGCAGGCACCTCAGGGGGTGGGGGTTATGGCTTGGAAGGGGAGTCCTTGGGCTTGGGATTTGGTTTAGGCAGATGGGCTTTGGTTTCGGTTTCGTTTTTGAGGTTGGCTACTTTAATTTTGGCTTGGGAGGTGTGACCATGGATTTGGGGGAGTTTGATTTTTTGCAGGGGGAGGGGGCTGGGCAACACCAGAGGTAGCAGTGGAGGACTGGAAGTGGAAGGGCTAGACTCGGGAAGGGACACAGGGTGCTTTTGGAAACAGTGGGGTGAGAGGGGGTAGGTAAGAGGGAAAACTCATAGAGGAATCTTTTCTTAGGGACACAAGGGCAGTCATGGGAATAGCGTTTTGGAGTGGAGGGAGAGGGAGTGGTTGTGAGGTGTGTTCTTGCTCTGGTGCAGGTGCATAGGTTGAAGACATGTGTGTGCTGGGTGTCTGTTGGGTGGGTGAGTGCCGGCGTATAGGAGTTTTGGGAGGAGGGGGATGAGGTGCAGGGAGTGGAGGGAGAGGGAGTGGTTGTGAGATGTGTTCTTGTTCTGGTGCAGGTGCATGGGTTGAAGGCATGTGTGTGCTGGGTATCTTTTGGGTGGGTGAGTGCCGGCGTATAGGAGTTTTGGGAGGAGGGGGATGAGGTGCAGCGAGTTGCCATGGTGGATGGCTGACTGTTGGGGTGGTCCCTGCAGGTAAGGTGGATGTGCTGCATGTGGGGGTGTTGGTAGTTGTGGTGAGTGTGCATGTGGTGAATGGGGTGGATGTATGAAGGTCTGTAGGTGTGGTGACTGTGGCTATTATGGGACTTGTGGCTGGATCAGGGAGTGTTGGTGTCAGGCAGCATGTGTGAGTGGTGTAGTGTCTGTGAAGGAGGGGGTCGTGTAGGTGTCAGTGTAGGGAGTGAATGTTGTTGTGTGTACAGGTGGGTGTTATCTGTGTGCATGCCGGCTCTGGGTCTTGTGGCATTTGTGTTTGGCACTGTGAACCATGTCTGTTGAGGTGGATGAATGGTGGTCTGACCGTGAGCTCTGGATGGGTGTGAAGAGAGGGTTTGGGATTGGGCAGAGGTAGCTGGAGGGGGGGCGGAAAACAAAGGGAGACTGGCTCCCATAAGCGAGGTGGCCAGAACCTGAAAGGATCTCTGCAGGCCAGACAGGGCACCGTGAATGCCTTCCAGGAACTAATTGCCTTGCTGTACCTGAGCTGCCAGTCCCTGGATGGCATTCACAATGGTTGTCTGACCCACAGAGATGGACCTCAGGAGATCAACAGCCTCCTCGCTGAGAGCAACAGGTCTAACTGGGGCAGCGGCAGAGATGCCTGTGGCAAAGGAGATGCCCACCCTCCTTGGTGAGTGGCCATGGGCAACTGGGTGGGGAGCAACAGGGAGGGTGGTGCTGGTAAGGGGGATGGCGGACAAGGTTGGTGCTGGGCTGGTCCTAGATGGGTCTGTCAGGGAGCATCCACCGGAAGAGGAATCTGAAGATGAGATAGATGATCCGGTCTCCCCCCTGGTATTCCCTTTGCCCTCCGTCCCACTGGTCCCATCGGGTCCACTGATATCAGCCTCCTGGGTCTCGTGGGCTGCTGATTCCCCACTCACAGGTGCCCCTTCTCCTTCACCTGATGATGATGATGCACATAAAGTCAGAGGAGTAGAGGGAGGGAGGAAGGGTGAGAAAGATAGGGTGTAAAAGGGTCAACACCTACCTACCATTTACACAGATCAAAAAGTACATCTCTCCACCCCCTATCACAAAGGACAATGGAATTGGGCTCACCTGTTCCTCTAGTGCCCCATACAGCTGTCCATACTCGGATAGGTCCCCATCCACAAGTTTCTCCAATTCCTCCTGAGTGAAGGCTGGGGCTCTATCACCTACAGGACGTGGCATGTTGGCCCCCAGAGACAGTACATAGCAGCTCATGTAGGGGAGATCTTGCATGCATGAGTGTCAGGAGTCAAGTTAGCTTGGCGGAAGAAAATGCCGGTCACAGCCGCTGCGTACATAACAGTCACCACCGGCGGTGATCCTCATTGGCCCCAGTCTCCAATTGGCAACAATGTTATCCAATGAAGAGTTGCACAGCGGTTGCGATCGCCTACCGCCATGACAACGTACGCTGGCAGAATTAGGTCATTTCCATCTGTCCTGTGCATGCAGGAGAGGCGGCTGCCATTTTAAATACATTTCATGGTTTGTAGAGCAAAAAATAAGAGTGTCATTCTAGCTTTTTTTCATCATGCAGAGTTGACCTATGTTTTGCCCTCTTGGCTGGGCCCATACATGTACCATAAATGGCACAGTGGAGTTAAATTTACAGCTGTGAATTCCAGTACATGTGCAGCTACTTCGTGCCTCATTGGCGGGATCACCATATGTGGCACTGAAATTGGTACATACATGTTCTATTCTGGGGAAATAGGCTGCTGTAACATGGAACATTACACATGATTTGTGTGTGACATGCTGTTGGTGCGGGGCTCCAATGGGTAGCTAGAATGGCATACAGGGTCCGTCAATATGCCCACCATGGTGTGTGTAAACTTTAGCACCATGTCTACAGTGTTTGTTGTGTGCAACAAGTCTTGTGTTAGCCAGCGTGTGTATAGTGGACATCAATTGTACATTTCCCTCTCTGTGTCCTAGATACCATACAAAGATGAGAATGCGAAATGCACCAGTGTACCACCTCCTAGTTGACCTTGCTACCCTGGAGGAGAGGCACATCATATACACCTATCGTCTGAATCACCAGACCATCTTGGAACTGTGTAATCAGTTGGAGCTGGATCTATTGGCTGCCATATGAAACCCCTATGCCATCCCTCCTACAGTACAGGTTTTGTCAGTGCTACACTTCCTTGCCTCAGGCTCCTTCCACATTTCAGGGGGCTTGGCAGCAGAGATGTCACATCTCATGTTCAGTCATGTGTTGAAGGATGTACTGTGTGCTTTTCCGAAACACATGGACAGCTACATCAAGTTCCCCCAGTGTGCAGATTTGCCCATTGTGTCGGCTGACTTCTATGAAATGGGACACATCCCTCATGTGATAAGGCCCATAGATGGCACCCACATTTCTTTGGTTCCTCCCAGGGCCAATTAACAAGTGCATAGGAACAGGAAAAACCTTTGTTCCATCAATGTCCAGGTGGTGTGTCTCGCGGACCAGTATATCTCCCAAGTTATGCCCAAGTTTCCCGGAACTGTGCATGACTTTCACATTCTGAGGAACAGCATTGTCCCACACATGATGGCCCAGTTATAGAAAGAGAGGGCCTGGCTAATTGGTATGTATGCAATATTGTGTGCAACTGTGATGTCACATGTCATCCCTGTCTCTCTACCAGTATTGTGACAGGTCCTACCTCTGTGCACACAGTGACTCCGGCTATCTTAACCCTTCCCTGGCTGTTGACACCAGTGAGATATCCTACAGCGCATGGTGAACACCATTTCAATGAGGCCCAAGGCAGGACGAGGCATGTAATAAAAAGGACTTTTGGGCTACTGAAGGTTAGATTCAGGTGCCTCTGCGTATCTGGATGTGCCCTGTTCTACACGCCGCATAAAGGTCTGCCAGATCATTGTTGCCTGAGTTTGATACACAATTTGGCCCTGAGACGTCACATACCATTACTGGGTGATTAGGAGGTGGCAGCTGGACCAGTGGCTGATGATGGTGACATGCAAAGTGATGATGAGGATAATGACGAAGGTGCAGCTGACTCGTAGACTGAGCTGATCAACCAATACTTCCAGTAACATTCAGGTATGTGTATTGTCATGTCTTTGATTTCCTATCTGACTTCTGATATTGCTCCTCTTAGTCAGTTACATCAGATCAGTGGAGGTGTCCAGTGTACCTATCTCTCTCTGTGGCCTATGGTGGGAGACAGATTGTCCATCAGGAGCTGTCTTACTCACCTAAAGTCTGACATGTGTTGATAATGCAGGTTGGTAGGTTGACATCTCCTCTGTACAGGGATGTGGTGTGTTCTCAGTCCCGCACACTCCAAAGCAGATGTTTTGACAATTATAGATTGGTTAGTGTGTATCACTCCTTATCCTGACTGTTCCCATTTCCGTTCATGGACACTGGCCTTTCCTAAAAGTTGTATGTGTCTTTTGTTGGCTCATATCAGCTGTGAGTTAGGGAACAATGACAATGGGGGTCATTCTGACCCTGGCGGTAATTACCGCCATGGCTGAGGTCGGCGGTAGCACCGCCAACAGGCTGGCGGTGCTCCGCCGGGCATTCTGACCGCGGCGGTACAGCTGCGGCCAGAAGCGGAAAGCCGGCGGTGTACCACCGACTTTCCGCTGCCCATGGGAATCCGCCATGGCGGCGCTGCTTGCTGCGCCGCCATGGGGATTCTGACAGCCCATACCGCCATCCTGTTCCTGGCGGTTCACCTGCCAGGAACAGGATGGCGGTATGGGGTGTCGTGGGGCCCCTGGGGGCCCCTGCAGTGCCCATGCCAATGGCATGGGCACTGCAGGGGCCCCCGTAAGAGGGCCCCACAAAGAATTTCAGTGTCTGCTTTGCAGACACTGAAATTCGCGACGGGTGCAACTGCACCCGTCGCACCATCCCACTCCGCCGGCTCCATTCTGAGCTGGCTTCCTCGTGGGAAGGGTGTCTTCCGCTGGGCTGGCGGGCGGACTTTCGGCGGTCGCCCGCCAGCCCAGTGGGAAAGCCAGAATGACCGCCGCGGTCTTTTGACCGCGGAGCGGTCTTTCGGCGGGAACCGCTTGGCGGGCGGTGACCGCCGTCCGCCGCGGTCAGAATCACCCCCAATGTGTTTCTGGAAATGGTGGATGTGGCATGGTTGTTAGAAATGGGGTTTCTGGTTGGCTAGGGTATGCACCTAAGCAAGGCAGGACCCACCCACTGTAGTCAGGGCAAGGGAGTTACACGTCCAAGATAACCCCTGCTCACCCCCTTGGTAGCTTGGCAGGAGCAGTCAGGCCTAACCCGGAGGCAATGTGTAAAGCGTTTGCACAACACACACAACACATGTGACGCAATATGTACACCACAAAGTAAACCCAACACTGAGCAATGCAAAAATAAACTGTACTGCACAAACCAAACTTATACCAAACATTACATGTGAGTAATATCCTGCTACCTTAGCAGTTGTCATGCCCATAAAAGGAACATCAGCACATATATGCAACATATCATCATTAAGCAGGTTAACATAATAATATGCCATGTCCATATCAGGAACAGTATAAATCATATGTCCTTTAAAAGTACCTGTGCTATGATGATGAAGGAGGCTTCACCAGTGCCCTGAAGTCCCAAGAAGGGGGCCTCCAGTGCTCCTTTGCACCAACGGGGGCCTCACAATAGTTTTGGTGGGAGGGGAGCAGCTCGCAACCCCTCCTACTTTAATATTGGCTCCTCCTGGGGACCGCGGTCTAAGAGGGCTTGCCTGGGCCTCAACTGGCCCTCCGGGGGGGGGGGGCAAAGCACACAGCACTTGGGGGCCACTAAGGGGGGCCGACGGTGCGGGGGGCCTCCGGCGAGGCTTCAGCCCCACCCACGGTCCACACAATGATAATCAGGGCTTCGAAGGGGCAGGGGGAGCCTCCTTTCCCTCTGCACTAGCTGCAGAAAGATCAGGGGCTCTGGCGGGCGGGGAGCCTTCGATGAGGCTTCCTTCCCAACCTGATCCTTTTCAGCCCGGCACAGAGCAGCCCAGGCCGTGACGGTAAAAACAGCACCAAAGCAGGTGCCGGCGTGTGCCCGGGTACCTCCTCAGAGTACTCCTTGCCCCGGGGGCACTGTAGGACCGTGCTCGCTCCTTCTCCTTAATCGAGGGAGCCCGGGGGTGCCAGGGGCAGCACAACACTTGTGCTTAATGGATGCAGTCTGCCCAGGCTGCGGAGGTGATTCTAGGATTCCAAACAACGTGCTTTCCACTAGCTCTAGGAATGCCCGGGTCGCGGTGGTGATTCTGGCAGCAGAAAAGTGCTTTACCAAGCGCAAAAGGCACTACTCAGGACACACTTTCGAGCACATAAGGCACCACCAGGGAAGCACTTTCAAAAGCGCTTCAGGGAGATATGACAAAGCACTCTCCAAGCGCTATGAACTTGTTGCAGGGGTCCAGTGCCACGGCACCCAGCCCCTCGGGGACAAACTACTTAAGAAGCACAGGGCGACAGAGCCCAGCAGCAGGCCAGCACAAGGTGAATGCAAGCAAGTGGCAGTTCTTTACAGTGACGAAGCAGGTCACAGGTCAGCACAGCAGCAGCAGTCCATGGCAGTTCCTGGTGAGTCCCTCCAGCAGCATTCTGTGTTCAACTCCAAAATGTCACCAAATTGTGGGGAAAATTCCCCTGTAGTTATATTCAGTTTTACAGTGTTTCACAAAGAGGGGGAGAGGAGGTTTCAACTAGTTACAACTTGTTCTGGGAGTGCCCCCTTCTCTCCTCCACCACAGGCTCCAAACATCATTGGGGGGTAAACAACCTTATTGTGTGAGGCCAGTGCACAGCCTTTACAAATGCAGGTGTGCTCTGCCTCTCCCTTCTCTTAGCCCAGGAAGATTTTTCAGTATGCATCAAGCTGCAAAACACCAGCGTCATAAGCACAAAGAAGTGCTCACTTTCTAGAAGTGGCATTTCTGTAATGATAATAAAAAATCCACCTACACCAGTAAGCAGCATTTCTCACTACCATTACAACCATATCAAACATGCCTACTCTACCCCTCATAAATCAGATAATACCCCCTCCCCAGATATAAGGCAGGGCATTTCCAATGCAATCCTATGAGAAGGCAGCACTCACAGCAGTGGGAAACCAAATAGGCTGTTTGTCACTACCAGGACAGGGCACGCTACCAGGCACATGTCCTGCCTTCTACATACATGGCACTGTGTCCATATGGCTAGCGAGGGACTACCTTAGGGATGACTTACATGTAGTAAAAGGGGAGTTCTGGGCCTGGCAAGTAAATTTAGATGTCAAATAAAGAGAAGGGATTGGAGGATTATCTGGTCCAGTGTATGACCTCCAGTCAACCTGATAATGAAATATAATACACTGTTCCAAAGCTGATACAAGGAAAAAGAAAAGGAGTCCTGATAATCAGGAGCAAAAGTCCTCACACACCACATATGGTGTCATGCTTCATCATCGGACAGCTCCTCGTCAGGCCGGCGCTGCAATGCCTGACGGGCACCCCCCGAAGGGGGGCTCTTTGCCGGAGATCTTTTTATTAATGATGAAGCCGCGGAACCAAATGTGGGTCCGAAAAAGAGGAGGAAAAAAGGAAAGGACAAAGTAAAATTGGCTCAAAACCCTCACTAAATGGTTTATTATTTGCTGTTGGGAATTGGTCAAGATTAAAAGAAGTTACAAGGGAGTGAAACAAGAGATAATGCTCAGGCACTCGTACAAAAAATCAGGGCAAAGGAAGACGGTAATTATCCGAAATCCCTCAGTATATGGTCAATATGCGGTCGACATGTTTCGCGTCTCTTATGGTCCAAAAGGATCCCCTGACGCTTCTTCAGGACCTACTAAATCATTGGATTATTCCAATTGAAAATAAAGGAAACAAATATTATTATCCCTTTTCTCAGCTCCTGCAATCTAACGCTCACAGTCAAGACGTCATCAGTCACTTACTAGAGATAAACCGGACTGGCTTTTCTTTCCTATCAGTCACCCTAGATAAAAGGGAAAGAAGTTAAAGTTGTTAAATTGCATAACTACTTCATCTACATTCTGAGAGTAGTATACACATGTGAAGGCTCAAATAGAAATTTCTGTGACAAACTGTGCAACTCATAGTGACGAAGTGAGTGGTAGCAACCCATGCTTGTGATGTATAGGGGGGCTTACCAACTCCATTCTGAGAAAGGGTATCATGGGATCACGCAGACCTGTTGCCCGGTTCACAGTGAATCTAGTTGTGAGATGAACATAGAAAATAAATAACAAAAGAGCAGGATGTCTCTGTATCTAAATCATCAGACAGACATACAACATGGTCACTGAAAATAAGCAAAAATTCTCTGCAGTAGGAAGTAAAAAAAACGGATACAGATAAGGTATAATCTGCGTCCATAAGCATGCAATACAGCCAAATATACACTTGTGTAGTTACAGATATAACATAATGGATTTACAAGGTGATGATAATGATCACCCTCGTATTAGGTAAATGTACATGATCTTGGTAGAGAGAAGATCTTTGTGGGGAGAGACCTACAGAAAAGTAAGCAAGTGCCCACATAGCTTATGGTCATATCAAGAGTATTACCTATAAGTGTCAATAACAGAAAGCCCGAGTAGTAAGGGGATATATGTTCTATTATAAATAATTAATAAATCAATCACAAGCCGATTCCTCCTTCAAATTATTTAAAGGGCGGCTGATCGCGCCCAGGTCTTCTGCAGAGACGTGCGAGTCCGGAAGTTTTAAATATAATATCCAGACGGGAGGCACTTACTTGTAGTGTTGCCGGAGCTCAGTGGTGCACCTACCCCCGCGGCTGCGTTCCCGAATTGCTTACTTTTCTGTAGCATCACCTTGTAAATCCATTATGTTATATCTGTAACTACACGAGTGTATATTTGGCTGTATTGCATGCTTATGGACGCAGATTATACCTTATCTGTATCCGTTTTTTTTACTTCCTACTGCAGAGAATTTTTGCTTATTTTCAGTGACCATGTTGTATGTCTGTCTGATGATTTAGATACAGAGACATCCTGCTCTTTTGTTATTTATTTTCTATGTTCATCTCACAACTAGATTCACTGTGAACCGGGCAACAGGCCTGCGTGATCCCATGATACCCTTTCTCAGAATGGAGTTGGTAAGCCCCCCTATACATCACAAGCATGGGTTGCTACCACTCACTTCGTCACTATGAGTTGCACAGTTTGTCACAGAAATTTCTATTTGAGCCTTCACATGTGTATACTACTCTCAGAATGTAGATGAAGTAGTTATGCAATTTAACAACTTTAACTTCTTTCCCTTTTATCTAGGGTGACTGATAGGAAAGAAAAGCCAGTCCGGTTTATCTCTAGTAAGTGACTGATGACGTCTTGACTGTGAGCGTTAGATTGCAGGAGCTGAGAAAAGGGATAATAATATTTGTTTCCTTTATTTTCAATTGGAATAATCCAATGATTTAGTAGGTCCTGAAGAAGCGTCAGGGGATCCTTTTGGACCATAAGAGACGCGAAACATGTCGACCGCATATTGACCATATACTGAGGGATTTCGGATAATTACCGTCTTCCTTTGCCCTGATTTTTTGTACGAGTGCCTGAGCATTATCTCTTGTTTCACTCCCTTGTAACTTCTTTTAATCTTGACCAATTCCCAACAGCAAATAATAAACCATTTAGTGAGGGTTTTGAGCCAATTTTACTTTGTCCTTTCCTTTTTTCCTCCTCTTTTTCGGACCCACATTTGGTTCCGCGGCTTCATCATTAATAAAAAGATCTCCGGCAAAGAGCCCCCCTTCGGGGGGTGCCCGTCAGGCATTGCAGCGCCGGCCTGACGAGGAGCTGTCCGATGATGAAGCATGACACCATATGTGGTGTGTGAGGACTTTTGCTCCTGATTATCAGGACTCCTTTTCTTTTTCCTTGTATCAGCTTTGGAACAGTGTATTATATTTCATTATCAAGTAAATTTAGATGCCAGGTCTGTGTGGCAGAAAATTGCGCCCACAGGCCCTGT
Source organism: Pleurodeles waltl (assembly GCF_031143425.1). NCBI lineage: Eukaryota > Metazoa > Chordata > Amphibia > Caudata > Salamandridae > Pleurodeles > Pleurodeles waltl. Next base: position 805,669,532 of record NC_090442.1, on the reverse strand, counting down.
GTTAGCAGGCCTGAGACAGGTTTGAAAGGCTACTTCAGTGGGTGGTGTAAGCAGCACTGCAGGCCCACTAATAGCATTTAACTTACAGGCCCTGGGTATAGAGACACCACTTTAACGTCAACCAAAAAGGGTCAGAAAAAAAAGGAGGAAAAGGCAACAAGTTTGGGGAATGACCCTGTAAAAGGGCCAGGTCCAACAATGGTATACTGTTTTCCCATGCCACTTGACAATTCACAATGGGGCCAACTACAGCATACTGCAAATATGTTGTATGTGCCACCATGACTCCTATCCTGATGGTTGTCCCTGTCTTGGTCTATTTGCAGATCGCTTTAGTGGAGCTACTCTGGTGTCTGCCTAAACTAGTGGCTCCTTTGACAAATGGATTTTGGAACATGCCTGAGGTACAGTGTAACCTGCTAGTGTATCCTCCCTCTCCTGTCCATGTAACAGACTTATGGTGAATGTAGATTGACACACATTACCTTCTGGTAAACACAAACTGGAACATGTTACAATAAAGACACACATGTAGTTGCTGTGTTCTATGATATTTATTGTGCTTCTATTGTCCAATAGGTGATGAGTGGGGGTATGGAGGATGAAATCATCAGAGTAGGTGGCCCAGCTGTAGGTAGTACAGGTCCAGTCCAAGGGCCAATCGAATAATGGAGACATGAAATTGGCCAGTCAACAGGTTGTCTCAGCGGTAAACAAGGGAGAATGTTCAGGTGAGGTTCACTTCCTGGCAGTGGGTTTGGTCTTGGCATCATCTCTTTGAGGATGGCTGGACAGGCGACCACATTTGCAGGGGGGTTACTCAGCTACAGAGGGAGGGCTGACAGTGTTCTGTGGTTCCTCAGGCTGGGCCTCCATTCCACTAGCTGCTGCAGATGTTGAAGTCTCTGTTGGTATGTGGTTAGTGGAAGGGGTCTGCTGGCGAGTGGAGGTCGCACACAGGATGTTGGTGAGTTCCTTTAGCACCCGTGTAATAGAGGCCACAGTGGCATTGTGAACCTACCCCTGCTGCATGGCCTCCTGGTGTTTTCCTTCTGCAGCCTCTTGTTTTCCTGCACGATGGTGAGTATCTGGCCCATCTTGTCCTGGGATTCTTGGCATGCTCCCAGGACTTGGGAGTTGGTTTCCTGCGACCCTCGACTCTTTGTCTGTGAAGCTTGGGTGCTTTTGATGGGACATGGTGGTTATGTTGTGAGTGGGGGAGTTGTGTGCAAGGTTGCAGTGTAAGGTGCTTGATGGGGGGGTGCTTGGTTGTGTGTGCTGGTTGTTTTGTGGTGCTTGTGTGCCGTGTTGATGTGTGTGTATAGTGTTGTTCATGCAGTTGTGTGGTATGTACTGAGTGAGATGTCTAAAAGTGCCTATGGTGTACAAGTGCAAAATCGTATGTTGTTGGCGCCTCGCTGTCTGTGATCGTTGTTTGAGTTGCAGAGGATTGTGGATTGTGTGGGGGGGGTGTTTTATAGTAGTGTGTGTAGGTGTGTCTGGTGTGTAAATGTGTGTCAGGTGTAGGGTTTTTGAGCTGTTCAATGTGGTGAGGTGTTCTGGCTGAGGTGTGTTTTTCACTGCAGCGGTTCGCACCGCCAATGGTTTTCTGCTGTGCAATGACTGCTGTGCTGATTTGTGGGTCATAATTTGGAGGTTGGAATGTGGTTGGCATGGTGGTGCTGGTGATGGGACTGTGTATCTCCTGCCCTTGATCACCCTGGCAGAATCAGATTAGTGGCTGTCCTTTGGCTGTGTGATGTGTGTGACTCGTAATACAATGAGCAGGACACCGCCAACACTAGCAGTCTTTTGTCACCCTCAACCGCAGCAGTTTTGCCAATGAGGGCCTGAGTCACTAAAGTTTTAAATACACATTGTAGGAAATTCACTGCCTGATGAAGCAGCCAAATCAGAAGTTACGATTGCAACAGTAGCTGCAATTACTCCTCCTCATATGAGGGTAGATGAAGAAATTATGGCTGGTATTAATGCTTCTGGCAATGGCACCCCTTACCAAAAGCATATCCTGCAAATTATTTCTACCACTAAAGTGCCCGAAATATTCCTTATGCTACCTTTCTGGGGGTGAGGGATCTAGTGGTACGCAATCAAGACCGCAGGCTAGAAATTATTTAAAGCAGCACATGAGGGTATTTAATTTGTCCATGCTGGTGTGGCGTCTACAGTCTCTCTGTTACAAAAATGCTATTGGTGGCACAGTCTGTACAAACAGACAAAGGAGTATGTCCTTAGTGATGACATTTACCAACAAATTAAAAGATCTAACATCAAACGCCCACCAGAGATGCCCCTATTAGTTTCAAACAAACCACTACAATGCATGCGTCTAGATCATTGCAGTCCATCAAATGCAGATGGTGGATCAAATACCTTCTACTTGCTGTACATTCTTGCTTCATATTCTTCTGGGTGTGGCCAGAGCGATCGGCTGACGCTTGCACTGTTATTAAAGATTTGCAAGTCTTAATTAAGACATATGTAGTAGCTGCATTCCACTCAGACCAGGGTCCTTCTTTTGGCTTTAAGGCTAATTGGGACACCATGGAAATCATGGGTCAGATGTGCATTACTTCTCCCATATCATTCTGAGGGAAATTTTACAGTGGATAGGAAAAGCCGAGCCTTAAAGCAATCCTTAAAGCAAAAGAAGTAGGTTCAAGTCACAATGGATCCACCAGCTATATGGAGTCCGGAGAGCATTAAATAATCTGCATAGATCAATTCTGGGAGGCTGGACCCCATATGAAGTCCTGTTCAGTCAGACATACCCCAAACACAGGATACTCAGCCTCACTTGCATACATCTGCATTTTGAATGGGTCTTCCTGGGCTGGGAGGGTGGAGGGCCTGCTCTCACACAAAGGACTGCCACACCCCCTACTGCCAGAACAAATTTAACTGAAAGGGGACCAGGTGTACTTCTAAGCCAGTCTTTGAAGTCTCCCCACCTCAAAAGCACATTTGGGTATAAAAGCAGGGCCTCTGCCCTACCACCTCAGACACTTCCTGGAGAAGAAACCTGAACCAGAACCTGCACCCTGGCAAGAAGAACCGCCTGGCTGCCTAAAGGACTCACCTGACTGCTTTCTGAAGAGTACTACTGCCTTGCCGTTGCCCTGCTGTCTTGCTGCTCTCTTGCTCTGCTGCAGAAGTGCTCTCCAAGGGCTTTTGGTAGAGCTTGCCTCCTGTTCCCTGAAGTCTTCTCTCCTGCAGCTGAAATCCTCCTGAGGTGAAAATTCGATGCACCGCCTGCCAAGAATGACGCACAGCCTGGTCACGGTGAAAAAATCATTGCACGCGAGTCCAGAATCACGCAGCCTGACTTTGCATCCGAAGATCAACACAGCGCCAGTGACGTGACTGGAACTTCAACGCACAGCCCTACTGAATCGATACAAGCCGACTCAGAATGACGACTCCCGACTTCCTGAGAGGAATCGACGCAGCAGCTGTGACTTTGCTCCGCAAGCCCAGGATTCCCCATATCGTCCCCGGGGTGTCTGAAAACCCCGCAACCCGAAGAGGATGCAAGTCAGAGCACCGCAAATCGATGCAACGTCTTCCCCATGTGGAAAATAATGACCCAAGTCCGTGTGCAAAGGGGCGAGACCGACGCACACTCACCGTTTTCCACGCATCTCCTCCTCTGCGGTCCCTTGAGGGGATTTTTCAACCCAAACCAGGTACTTTGCCCTGCAAGAGACACTTGTTGTTTCTAGGAGAACTTAAGACACTTGTTATTGCTTTTAAAGTCATCTTTTAACTCTAAAGACACTTGATATCACTTCCAGTGATATCCCTACATTTGCTTATTTCATCTTTAATCGTTTTGACCTGCATTTATCCAGATAAATATTATATATTTTTCAAAATAATGTGTGGTGTATTTTTGTGGTGTTATATTGTTGTATTGTATAATTTATTGCACAAATACTTTACACATTGCCTTCTAGGTTAAGCCTCACTGCTCAGTGCCAAGCTACCAGAGGGTGGGCACAGTATAATTTGGATTGTGTATGACTTACCCTGACTAGAGTGAGGGTCCTTGCTTGGACAGGGGGTAACCTGACTGACAACCAAAGACCCCATTTCTGACATTGGGTATCTAGTTTGACAAATAATTGTAGTGAACAAAGAACTTGGCCCATCATATCGTGCAGTGGTGTTAGTCCTTGAAACTGTGATGTTGCCACTGCTTGCCGGTTGCACAGACAAAGGCTTTGTCTCCATTGGTCAAGTAAAATTGCATTATGTAGCCAATACTTCATGGTTGGCCTTGAGGAGCCCTTGGATGTTCCCTAACCTCTCTCACTTTCCTACAGAAAATACCTCTTCAAGCATTAAACCACAATATTATTGTTTCCCCCATGCTGTGGAGGTCAGATAATGAACTTTTATTGATTTCTGTTACCACTGCAAATGCAGGAAATATACCAGACCAAAGCCTACAGTTTTCTACTACTTCTCAGAGCAACAGGGTTCTTTATGATGAATCACCTTTGGAGGTGTCTACCAGTTCTCTTTCACTCTTTGAGGCTCCTTTTGGGTACTTTGTCGACATTGACAATTTCTCGTCTGATTCTTCACCCTCCTTACAGAGACTATACACATTTCCTATGTTTTTGAAGTCGCAATGGATGATGTGATAACCTCAGATCTTTTGTCTGATTAATGAGATGTTAGAACTGTTTCTTCAATGATTTCTGAGCTTGAATATTATAGTGTATTTGAAAGTAAAGATGTGTATATGAATTCTGCCAATTACGGTGAAATGTTTTGCTATCATCACTATGCGCATCATTGTCTACACAGAGATAGTACTCCACATACAGTTTTCAACTATACATAATGGGAACATTGCCTGTCTCCTCCTCCTGTGGGAAGTTCGAAAGCATACTTAGACATATCTACATACTTTTCTGGGCATAATACTTCAGATCCTGTGTCTTATTATTTTAAATTATCACCTTCAAAAGCAAGAAATAATATGCTGACCCACACAAAACTAAATTATTCAAGTTTATTTGTTTCCTAATTAGCAGTTAAAGGCTATTAACATTAGAAAAATACAATAGATTTCAAATCAATTTGGGGAACAGAAAGCTGCAAGAGCAAGGTGTGGATCCTTATTTGAAGCATGTCTATATTCACTGCAGATCATTTTTTTAAATGGCACAGTGCAGCAGACAATTTGCCTAGATCTAGCAAAAATAAACAAAATTAACGTGCCCAGTATTCCCTCAATTGCGCATTTTGACAATTTGCAGCATTTAGTAAATAACACTGACGAACAGCTGAGTCGTAGGGTACAGAATAATACATTTAACTCTACACTTTCAGGTCCCAATAGGTGGTTATTGTGACCTGTGGACAAAAGTTATTGTAATGCATATTTTTATATTTATTCATAGCACTCAAGGGTGGTGACAACTTATAGTGTGGGAAATCTATGTCAGCAATGGTTGCAACATCCACTTTATCTGCTGTAAAATAAACCCTTTTTCTCTGACAATATGGATTTGCAGGATTTCTTGTTAGGTCCTAGGCCATCATCTTCCAAAAGATTCCTGTATGCCATTTACAATTTAATTTGGAAGCTTTCGCAAATGGAAGCAGTCTCTTGTTTAAGGCAAATACATCAGGTTAATTGGAAAAAATATTGCCTGTTGTTGATAATGGAAAGAATAGATTGTCCACTCACATTTACACATTAAACAACATTGTTTCTTCTGCAATTGATATTACACAAAATGACGTGGAGTTAGACATTACAGGTTGTAAGATCAAATGGCATGGCCTGGAAGCACTTGAACGCAACAGAATTGTTCTGCCTTTCAATTTAACATGTAAACAACTGATAATGCCAAAGAAAGACACTACCCACACAATGCTTAAGATGGAGTAATTAGAAAAGTTGCCTTTCACAGTAGCCAAAACACCATCAGCATTATATATGATGTTATCATACTGCCGATTTCAATGTTTCCTTTTACATCATGCTTGAAAGATTTTCCAGTAGGCAAATATGAAGCTTTAGGAAAGAGTTTTATACGTGAGGTGGGAGAATTACCCTTTGATTACAAATGTCTAAGTGGGGTAAAAGAGTTTTTTTTTTTAATGGAAGTTACTTGATGCTGAATTACCAAGGCTGTTGTGGGATGAGCACATTTCCCGTATGTGGTTTCTGGTTGTCGAATAGTGACCTGCTGTAATAAAGCACTCTTTTCTCCCACATATGAGATTAGAGTTGCTAGGTTGTAGCCTTCCATTCTTACCTTTAATGTTAATTTCGACAAGCTGAGCTGGCTGAAAGCACTATTATTTCAGGAAAACGTGGCGCTTGCATCTGCCTGTGAAACCTTTGAACTGCAAGTTGCAAGGTCATCCTCTGAAATAAATCACAGTTTAACACCAATGTTCCTAGACATTTAGTAAACTTGATAGTTGAATCATTAAGGCGTCTAACACTGCAGGTGTTGTAAACTTTTTTAAAGTGATTGCGTCTGGTTTTGTCACCACTTCCAGACTTTTTTGGAGTGATTCTGTCTTTTATACACTATTTATTTTTTAGTATAATTGGAGGCATACCACTAGTGTTATCCCTGAATGGTGGTAATTTTGTTCTACCTTTGCTGCTTCGCAGTGGATGTCTCACCTTAAAGCCAAGTGGCAATGTAACTACTGCACGTCCTGTTGTGTTGTGAACATGATACAGTACTTTGGTGTACTTTTATTGCAGGAACTAAATAAAAACGTGTTCCTTTCTTTTCAGCTAGTACAGTTCTATTGTGAGAAGCCTGTGTTTTGCTGTCTTTGGTGCCCTTTGTGCTCTCGACATCTGGCTTGCAGTGCAATTGTTACAATCCATGGACATGGATCTGCTGATGTCCTTGTTGAAGGTTCATTTTGGGTGTTGTCCTATGACACTGCCATTGCCTCAGGATGCCTTTTAAGAGGCATTCTGTGTGGACATGGATGCTACAGAATCAGGTTTCCTTACTTCTGGCACTCCTACTGGGGGCAAAGTACAGGATGCTAATACCTCGGTAGTGGTTGAGGCTATGGATCATGTTTGTTCCTTTAACTTGCTCACAGAGGCTACTGTAGTTCTGTCATTTGTGGAAGCGGGATTCATTTTGGATTACAGTGATACTGACAATATGGATGACATTGTGGAAGTCTCCACTATTTTTTTAATTTGGCCCTTGTTTTTAGGCAAATTGTTTTGTTGATTTTATGTTTTTATTGGCTCATTTTTTATTGTTTGTTTGCTTTGCTTGTTGGAGTGAACATATTTTCACCTATTATTCCTTTTACAGCATGGGTTTTTGAGAATCCGGTATTTTTACGGTCGAGGGGAGGGTGTAGTGAGGCTCTCCTGGACCTATTACCTATTTTAGCTTTGTTTCATACTTTACATTTTACACTTTTTAGCTGCAGTGCTTTTTAGCAGTGACATTTTACGCACTTTACTTGTATGATATTATTCTAGGAATACATTGTACGAGTTGCTTGTTTTAGCCTTTTCTCGACATATAATCAGTACATTCTGTTCAAGGCTAGGAACACAGTAACGATATCATAGTGCTTGCGTGGTCCATTCAGGAGACAGCTTTTAACATCTAGACTGTCCCAAGATGAATGCTGTGTTCGATGTGCGGCTCTATTGGCACTACAGTCTCCCGAAAGGATTGCCATCCACATTACAAGCAAACTCCTGACGCTGTTCCACAGGTATAGGGCTAAGACGTATCCCTTTCATCAGGTAGAGGGTACACCCACTATGCTCTCAGTATAGTCTTAGGGTTATGTAGGGACATCAAAAAATAATTATCATGGTTGGCTTATTCATTCTCTTTACCATATTTGTAATGCTAGTTACTTTTCATTGTTTCATCTGCCTTATTATCGCAGCTCAATCTCTATGCAAGACTATGATTGCTTCAATAAATCTATTGAAAACTAATCTTGTATTTCTCTAGTGTTTCACCTCGGCATGCATAAGCACTACAACAAAATGTTAAGATCTGTTTCCACGATTTCCTTGGGGGTCAGAGTGTCATGTTTAGGTTGCCATAATCATCTTTCACCCCGGTAAGGTTAGTGGTTGGGGTGAGACACCGTGAGGTAGCTAGGAATTGGGCAGACCAGTCTCTGATGATGTAGATAAATACAATCTCCCACATTCTAAAGTTAGGCCATTCCATTGTGCAGTTCTACTATCTAAGTCGGAACCGTATGCCAGTACAATTTATTTGTAAAATAGTGTATTATAGTGTATTTTCAAATTTCGAACATTGTTTTTGGTACTACGGTATTCTGCCTTTTAAAAAAAAAATATACAGAAACAGAAATATTTGTCCCTACCTATTACCACTTTACTAAAGTGGTACTATGTAGGGGAAAATGCCAAACCAAATACTTACCTAAATCTGAAAGGCATAAAACAACACAGCCAAACTGCACTTGCAAACAAAATGGATGCCTTTAACTTCTGTAAAGGCAGTCATTTGCCAATCGCCTAATGACTTGTCAATGCTTTGAACCGTGGAACTTCAGCAAAATACCAAAAAGGTGCAGCAATAACAGATATCGCTGTTATGCCTTTTGGTATCCTCCTTTTATCTTTGCACTTCATTGACCAATCACCACAAAACTTTGCATCATTTGTCAATGTAGAAGGAAGAATAAGTTTGCAAAGTTTTGTGGAGATTAATCAAATGGGCACAGATGGTCAGAATGGTCATAAATCCTCTGGATACCCTATTTATAACTATAAAGTATCTAAAACACATGTTGTTTAAGAAACCTAATAGGTTATAGTAATAGCAGTTATTAAACACAGCGCATCCATAGTATTATTAGAGCTATCTTGTGTTGATGTTGGATGCTTGTATGTCGGAATCATATATTTAATTACATTAGATTTTTCTGTCATACATTCCCTTTACGCCGAGGTTATAGCTCTCTGGCACACAACTTGAATAACACAATACAATTAATTCATTGAGGTTGCTCACATTAAAATTGATGTGAGATAGAGGAAGGGCATTCACAAATTTGACCCCTCACTTGTACAAACAGAAGCATTCACAGATACATCGTCATGAGTAAAATCTAGAAGCTTGTCTACATTAGTAGAATAGTCCTGATGTTTTGGACTACTCATTCTCAGCAGAGAGGAGAGATTGGAGTGTTACGCTGACCACATGATTACTTTGGATTGTGCCAGAATGAGCTGGGTGGCAGTGATATTGTGGCACCTGACATCACAGCCGGTGCCTGGAACTAGTGCCAGAGGGGGAGAGGTTAAATGAGTTTGCCTCCTTGATTGGTCCTTCACCCTTTTCTCAGCAATTGACTGCTACCAACCACCTCCTGGCTTTGTGTTTTGTGCCTCAGCACTATCCCACAGTTAGACTAGAGGGCTTCTCTCTCCTGCCTAATCCAATTAAATCTACCCTCAGCATGACAATTCTCAAGCCTCTCCAGACTCCCAAGGCCAGAATACACAAGCCAGGTGGTGTTCAGAGGGGTTAGTGGTTCTGGTGGTGTACTGAGGTGGTCGGTTCAGGTACTGGTGCAACTTCTGTGCCCTGGGGCCACCTAAGACTTCAGGAATTGCAGTCCTCTGTGTCCATCTGTGCAATCAGCACAAGATTAAGTACATGCATAAGAACAGTTCAAAAGACACTACCATGAAGTTCTGAAGGCTTAGATCTGCCCCACCAGTTGTAGCAACAAAACATCTTTGCCCAGGGCAAACACCCGAAGTCAGGCCCAATCACTTCAATGGTGTCTCAAATGCAAATTCACAGATTCATGAACAGTCCTTCATCCCCCATGGTGCTTGGCCGCTTCACAAATTGAAGGAAGAGTGTTGAGCTACTATATTGGTATGGCTTCTCCCTCAAGGGAGGCCTTGACAAACAGTGACTTCAGTAACTCTGAGAGTATTGAAAAAGGACCCGAGAAGAAGGGAATGAGTGTCAACACCCAGTGTACAACTCCAGCGGGAATTCTTCAGAAGCAGGAACCACAAGGAATGGTGCATTGAGCTTGTTACATCAATTGTTCCTTCAATCCATAGACCATTACTGCCAATAGTCCAAATTGTATTCGGATCAGTCTGTGTGCTCCTTAAGATCAACAAGATAAAGAACTATAAACAACAACTTTAACATCAAATTCCTTTCCCTTTTACTCAAACGGTGACCTTGCAAGAACGAGTCATGACATTCAGGGGGTCCATTCACAAAAAAAATGGACAGGCAAGAAGCCAGCTTGGAATGTGAGGAGGTCAAAGATCTATACCATGCAATTCATGCCTCTTCTCCACAAAACTTATATTGCTGGCCTACAAGTGAAAGGATAGTGATTGAGGAAACTAAAAATATAACCCCTGGAGCTATACTGGCTTGTCTTAGTTCCACTTAGTGTAAGTCATCACCACCAATTTTAAACAAACAAGCACCTACCGTGCATAAAAGTGCAGTTAATCAAGGGAGAGGGATTAGTAGCAACACAGTGTGTTGGAACACACACTTCTAGATACATTACAGGCAACCTTTGAAGCAAAGAACTTCCATTTGGTGAAGTTAGAACTGCAGGTTGACCTGTTAAACACCATGGCAGCATGTATCTCAGGAATAGATACTAAATTGAAGGCTCTAAATAAATTAATATCCAGATCGACCCAGAATTTAAATTCACCTTGTGTCACTGCTCACCTATATTGGAAAAGCTATGCAAATTGCCAGAGTTTCGTACCACCCTTGTAGGGTAGCTAGAGAAAAATACAAGCCATGTAGTCTTATCAAACAGTGCTGCAGAAAGAACTCAATTATCACCCAACATAGCTCCATCTTGACTTCAAGAGGGGCAGGATCATGACATTTTTGCTCATGATATCCATCTGGCGAAAATAGTAACCTACATTGAAGTCACCTCATCGTGGGCAAGTGCAACCTGTATTATCTCACCCAAAGCAATATACCTTGTGCCAAGACCCCCTACACCTGGATAGCACTTGGCCCACAGATGGAGCTTGTTACCGCTGAGGATGCACAGGAGGAAACGTCTAAACCAATAAACCATCTGGCCCCTCCAGAGACCCTCCTTCAAGCGAATATATACAATGCTTGCCATTCAAACGTTCATCAAATGAGGTACTTGTGCAGTCAGGAAATAACGTTGCACCATTACTTGGTACTCAGGATCAGGCCCCTCAAACTCAATGGGCCGCAACACAGGGTAATGAGGCATCCGGCCCAACCAATTAGATCAGGGGTCAACAAAGATCATTGTCAAAGAGAGAAAGGCTCCGTAAAAGAGGGAAGTGCGACTAAGAAACCACAACTCAGAAGATGAAAGCACTAAAAGGAAATTGTTTCCTATCTTTAAGACAGGCATTTCCAATGCAACAGGTCTTGCGTTTGCTCGCGTTAATGCTATTAGCGTTGTAAACGCCAAACCTGACTTTTCTTGTCACATAAACTAATAATGAAAAGTAAAACAGTTTCACATATGCGAGCCGATGGTCGCCATGACCGTGAAGGACACACCGAAAAGGAAACAGAAGTTTGCTTGCAGTGAAACTTTTCAGCAAAAGTGCAATTATCAATGTTACTGGCAAAAGTGCAATTATCCATGTAACAGGGTCAATGTCATGCAAAGCGCTCGACGTCTGCCCAGTGAGATCGTGCTGTGCAGGAAATGAACAGATAAAGGCCCTCATTCTGACCTTGGCGGTCGGCGGAGAGGCGGCGGTCGGACCGCGAACAGACCGGCGGTATTAAAAATGGCATTCTGACCGCGGCGGTCACCGCCGCGACCGACCGCCACTTCCCCACTCCGACAGCCACGGCGGTCATGACCGACGGGCTGGAGTCTGCGCACTCCGGTCCGGCGGTCGACCCAAGACCGCCAACGGTATCATGACCCTGCTTACCGCCGCGGTTTCTGGCGTTCGGGAACCGCAATGCGAACCATGGCGGTAGGCACTATCGGGGCCAGGGAATTCCTTCCCTGGCACTGAAAGGGGTCTCCCCCACCCCCCACTGCCCCCCCGAGTCCTCCCCCCACACCCTCCACCCCCCTGCCACCCCCCAGAGGTGGTACGAACCCCCTCCCCACCCCCACCCCGACATGCACATACACGCACCCCGACATGCACACACCCCCAACATGCACATATACACACCCCCTACACACACACATACACAACGGGGACACATACCCGCACACATACATGCCGACATGCGCACCCGCCGAACTACACACATTGCCCATAGGCACAGCAGCACTCCCCGCCCGCATGCACGCACTCACACACCCCCTCTACACACTCACACGCACACCCCCATGCACGCACACATCACACAACACCCTCCCACCCCCTCCCCTCACGGACAATCAACTTACCTTGTGCGTTGGTCCTCCGGGAGGTGACAGGAGCCATGGGGAGGTGACCGCCAACAGAAGACCGCCAACAGAAGACCGCCACACAGAAATGTGGGTCGTAATTCTGTGGGCGGTGTTCTGCTGGCGTGGCGGTGGAGGTTGACCAGTCTCCACTTTCCCGCCGACCGCCAGTGTGGCTGCTGGCGGTTTTCCGGCGGAACGCTCCCAGCGGTCAGAATGCGCACAGCGGCATACCGCCGCGGTCGGCGGTCTTCACCGCGGCGGTAACTCGGCGGTCTTGCGAAAAGACCGCCAAGGTCAGAATGACCCCCAAAGTGTCCAGAAACCAGCTGAAAACACGGAACCTCGTATGTTTTCAGTAGTTTACCGGTGTGCTTAAGGAGGAAAGGAATGAGGTATGCATGCCTTTCACAAATGGAATCAATCGATTTTTAAAGGGCAAGCCCACTTGTTTTGGGAATGGCACATCAAGGTCTCCCCCTATTATGAAAATCGCAATCCCTCTCTTGTATCCATAGCTCATGAATCTAAGGAAGCAAAGGGCCCAGAGAGAATGTCACATTGGTCAGATTGGTATCAGCTACACGCAAATCTGTCTCGGGCAGTTCATCACTGCAAAGTACAATTGATCATGATTAGTAGCGTAAAAAGAAGCAGGCATTACACATCCCCTTTTCCATCCTTAGAAACCCCATTGGCACTGTAAACTAGAGTCAACCAGATCAAATGCGGACAGATTTAAGGATCGTACATTCCATTTAAGAAGCATCCCATCGAGTTAGTGCCTTAGCAAAATCTGATTGGTCCTGGCTTCCTTCAGTATTGCAGGAAGAAGAGAATTATGAACGGGAAAGTTGTGCAACCACTTGTCACCACAAAGCAAGCAATTGAGAAAAATTGACCTTTTGAAGTCTCATTTCATAACTGCTCATGGAATATATATAGCAGCGGCTACTGTAGATATCAAGGCCGGTGGGGGTGGGGACTGGAGGGGGTGGGCAGACGAGGGTGGGGGGATCAAATAAAAAAATAAAGATTTTTTTTTTTTAAGTACATTTTCGCTGTTTCATGCCTCCTGCTGCCTCCTGTCGCCTTCTGCCGCCTTGCTTCTCTTCCGGTGTCACTGCATTTACTGGGACACCAGTACATACTCCCCAGCAAAAGCTAGCATAAAAGCAGCATCGGACACAGCCCTGGGGTCTGTCCAGTTCCTCCAGCCCGACTGTTAAACACAGCCGGGCAGGAGAAACCTAAGTGCGCATGTGTGTTTGGTCAGCCTCAGATGGCCGGTCAAACACACATGCGCACTTAGGTGCACTCTCCCCTCCTCCCCCCTCCCACCTCCTGTCGCCCAGTCTGGTCCCTACCTGTACTGCTGGCAGAGCCAGCAGATGAAAAATAAAACAATTGTGCAACTATGATTCTCTTTTTCATCTCCCGGCTCTTGGTCAGGGGGTGACGCTCCTCCGCCATTGCAGAGGATCCACCCCTGAATATATCAGGAATCCATAACAAAGTCAATAATCCAGAAGTGTTTGACTTGGTTAGAAAAATCCAGGTCATACTTCTACAAGAGACATGGGCTGAGCATTCCATGCCCCTGATGGAGTATATTAAATTTCTCAGTACCTCAACTAGACTTAAATTCCCAGGATGCCCAAAAGGGAGCTTATTGAGGGCTGGGCTCACAGGGTAAAACATCCATTAATACTACTGAATGTCTATCTCAATTCACATTTCATAATAATTTCCTGAGTTTTAAATTCAAACCTTTCTAACTTGCAAGAGTATGATGAAAATTCTTCAGCACAAAATGCAGTATGGAATATTCCTTACCAGGCAGTTTTTCCATCAAGGTGAAGCGATTCCCATGGTACTCGGCTGACTTGGTGGGTAACAGCCTTAGTGTTACGAATCCTAAACAGGAGATTCAAAGGGGATGAACCCCCGACAAGTCCACCTCTGTGATAGACTATAGGGCCGCTTCTCTGGTTCTTTTCCAATATACTTCAGGTTTTAAAATTGGAGAGTGTGAGTACGATGAAAGTGACCACAATCCACAGATAACAGTAATACATCTCTAGCAGGATCTGCACTTTACAGCAATATTTTAATTTCTATTTTATATTTCATAAACTGAATTCATTACAACAATAAACGTCAGCTGCATCTCCATATGAAATACAATCAGTAGAGGGGAATCAATCAGCTGCTAAATAAATTCGTACAATAATTATATTTCAGTTCATACATTTCATGTGAAATAATGGCAGTATTTAGGAAATGAAATACAGTTCCGTAGTGCAAGGACCAGAAATAATCCATGTTAACTATTACAGAACCACAAAAAACATAAGGGGTGAGGAAGCAATAAGGGGACAAAGGAGAGCACACTAACAAGAGTCAGAGGCTCCCATACGCATAATACGAATTTCGTGAATTCCGGATGCTAAATTGAGCGTTTATGTATTTGGGACCACTTTCATTATGGCAATGCATCCCATTAATGAGAGGGACAATTTAATCCATCCATGGATTCGTTCCGCTAACGTTTTTATCGCTATCCCATAATTCTCAGTCGACACATCCAGTTTGCTAGCACTGATCCAGACCCCAAGTATTTGAGAGAAGCAGTCACCCACCACATTTGCAAAGAAAGCCGGCACATTTTAGTGGCCGGATTGAGGAGAAATATATAAGGTTCAGTCCCATTGATAGTTACTACCCGGAACAAGGAGAATTCCTGTATAACAGGATCAAGATGCTGTTCCGGATTATTCAAACAGAGGGTGATATAATCCTCATATGGTGACATCACTATATTACGTTGGAAGAAAGCTAGATTCCTACGCTAGTGCAGTTGTTGAATGGCTGAAGCCAGCTGCTCAGCGTCAAAGCGTAGATCAGGGTGACAAGGGGCACCCCTGGTGAGTGCCTTTGCCAATTGGAATGGGGTCAGACAGCAGACCATTCAGACAGATTTTAAGGCAGATGCACTCTGTATAGCGGCTGGACCAAGCCCAAGAAACAATCAGGAATCCCGATTGTATGGAGGACTGCAAACAGAAAGGACAATTTACGAGGATCAAAGGTTTTAGTAGAGCAAAGAAAGACAGCCACAGCTTCCTATTCCGGTTTCAATTGGTGCAAAAGGGTGAAAAGCATCCTGAGATTATAGGAGGTGGATAAACCGGCCTAATCTGGCAAGACTAGCTGAGGGAGTAGCAAGATCAACTGGTTAGCCAGTACTGTGGCAAATATTTTAGAGTCAATGTTGATGAGGGAGAGGGGGCAGTAGGTTTCTGGGTGATCAGGAGGTTTATTAAGTTTAAAAGGCATGATGAGGATGGTTTCAGACAAGGAAGGAGGAAGAGTGCTTGTTTGCAGCACTTCCTCCTCTAATTGCAACACACTAGGAGCAAGGAGAGGGGAATAGGTATTATAAAACACGAAGGGAAGGCCGTCACTCCCTGGGGACATACAGGTTCACAGTCCACTAGTTACTGCAGTCATCTCATCTAGGGTCAACAGCTCTGCTAGGAAGGCTATACGGGGTCCTTCGAGCTGCACCAGAGTCAGGCGATCAAAATTAGCAGTATAGTTCTCCATGGTCTATGATTGTCAAGGTGGGTATAAGTGAGCACAATAATCTGAACATTCCGCCAATACACCCTCAGCATCAAATACAAGAGTGTCATCATCAAGGGTCAATTGAGTGATGGCCTGGGGACTCTGCTGCAGACGCAGAAAGAGGCCTAGAGTCCGGCCCAGCCTATCAGATTCCTCGCACTCACGCGTCCTAGCATACCAATGCAGATGTTTGCTTTCACTGTCCACCAGATCATGATAGTCAGTTAAGACAGTGTGAAGCTCTGCCACCGGATGTGGATGATAAGGAAATGAGGATGACAAGTCATCCCTATGTTGTTCTCCGGTTGTCTAAGTCATTGTTCCAGGCAATCTAACTGGTGTTTTAAAGTTTTCCGGATCAAAAATTGTGTAGGTGTACACATTCCCTTAAAGTATACCTTAAAAGTTTCCCAAACCATACCCACCAAGTCCACCGAGCCTTTGTTTATCGTGAAAAAATTCAGTGACATTGTGGTGGATATCGGAGCAAAATACGGGACCCATCAGGTCCGGAGGGGAACATTTCCATATAAATGAAGTGTGTTTGGAGGTCAGTAAGCTAAGAGTAAGTAACACAGGAAAGTGGCCTGAGTGGCTCCTGCTAAGGTATTCTTAATGTGTGGCCCAACTGCATACATCAGGGGTTCCCAAGTAATAGTCTAGTCTAACCCAAGGCTCCCGTACTGTGCATATGTGTGTATCCTCCTTAGTCCCAGGATATCAAGCCATGCAGATGTCTATTAGATCATTAGTATTCAGGAAGTCACGCAGTGCCATGGTAGCGGCACAGTGTGTGCGGGAAGCTGGGTTAAACCAATCAGCATTTGTAGGAAAGTACCCTCTTTTGGCCATGGTTACCCCCATTTTCTGCCTGATGTCAGTGTGCTTGACTGTGTTCACTGGCATCCTGCTATCTAGGACCCCAGTGATCATGCTCTCTCTCTAATTTTGGTTGTTGCATACTAGTAACCCAGTAATTCACCCACAATTGGCATACTGGTGCCTCCTTATAAGTCCCTAGTGTATGGTACTTAGGTACCCAGGACATCGGGGTTCCAGGTGATCCCTATGGGCTGCAGTATATATTTTGCCACCCATAGGGAGCCCATGCAGAGGCTTCTGCAGGACTGCCATTGCAGCCTGCGTGGAAAGGTGTAAGCATTGTTTCACTCTCATTTACACTGGCCCAGCTCACTTATAAGTCACCCCTATGGCAGGCCCTCCAACCCTGAGGGCAGGGTGCAAAGTACCTGTGTGTGAGGGCACCCCTGCACTAGCAGAGGTGCCCCCACGAACTCCAGGACCATTTTCCCATACTTTGTGATTGTAGGGACACCATTTTATGTGTGTAATAGACATAGGTCACTACCTAAATCCAGCTACATAATGGTAACTTTCAACATAGGCATGTTCAGTATCGAACATGTTGGAATCATACCCCAAGGCTTTTGCAAGCATTGGTTGTATGATTCCATTCACGCAGGGGGCTGCTTAGAGGACCCCCAGTGTTGCCATTGCTTCTGAGGTTTTCCAGGCAGCCCCAGCTGCTGCCACCTCACAGGCTTCTGCCCTCCTGTTGCTTGAGAAGCTCAAGCCCTGGAAGGCAGAACAAAGGATTTCCTTGGAGAGAGAGGAGTTACACCCTTTCCCTTTGGAAATAGGTGTTACAGGCTTGGGAGGGGTTGCGTCCACAAGCCACTGGAAATGCTTTGAAGGGCACATTTGGTGCTCTCCTTGCACAAACCAGTCCCTTCTGTGGTGTGAAACTGGACAAAGGAAAGGGGGGTGCTCAGAGCTCCTCCGAGGGTCCCTGGGTTTCGTCATCTTTGATTCCAAGTTTGCAGGGACCTCTGGGAGCATCCCTTGGAGTGAAGGAGTCACTCGCCTAGCAGGCACCTACTGCAACAATGACTGGCTGCATGGATCCCATCTCCTTCTGAGCCGCGTGGATCCTGCATCATGGGTGGTGGACTGAAGTGGCCCAGATGGTCCTGACTTCCTACTGTCCAACTTTGGTGGAGGTAAGAGTTTGCCTCCCCACGCAAGACAGTACCCCTGTGCACCGCATGTTTTGCAGTTGCCAAGGCTTGTTGGCATCCTTCCACAAAGTTCTTCATGCATCTTGCAGCTCCAGCCCCCAGCACTCTATCCTGTGACGCACAGCTTCATGAGTGGTTCTCCGGCGGCGTGGGAGCCCTTGTTGTAGTGCTCCCTTTTGCACTTCCCTTTGTCCCTGTGCAGTGGGACTCCTGTGCATGCTGCCTGGTCTTCTGTGGGCTTTCTCAGTTGCTGAGAGCCCCCTCTCCCTCCCCCTCTTGGGCAGAGTCCACCTGGTCCTTCCTGGTCCCGGGCAAAGCCATTTTCCACTAACCGCAAGCTTTGAGTGTGCCAAGGCTTGTTGGCGGACTCCAGTGACGCACACCAGACTGCAATCCTCCACCCATCGCGGGACATCACATGCACTGGCCAGGAACCCAACACCGTCTTCTTGGGTGCAATACTGACTGTTCTTCTTTTGCACCTTCACCTGGGTTAGCAGGGGCTCCTGTTCTTCCTGGACTCTTCTGTACTTCTTGGACTTGGTCCCCTTCTTCCACAGGTCCTCAGGTTCAGGAATCCACTGTTGGTAGCTTGCAGTCTCTTCTGGTTCTTGCATAATTCTTCTTTTCGTCTGTGTGTGTGTTCTGGAAAAGTTGCTGTGTTTTTCTCCTGCTTTCCTGGGCACTGGGGTGGGTTCTAGTACTTACTTTTGCGGTTTTCTAGTACTCCCAACTCCCCTCTACACACTACACTTGCCTAGGTGGGAAACCGACATTCGCATTTCACTTTCTTAGTATATGGTTTGTGTTCCCCCAAGGCCCATTAATAACTATTGTGATTTTCACTAATTGCAGTGTTTTCTAACAGTTTTTATGCCTATTTCTGCAACTAGTGTATGTATTTTGTGTATTACTTACCTCCTAAGGGAGTATAGTCTCTATGGTATTTTTGGCATATTTGTCACCAAAATAAAGAACCTTTATTTTTGTAAAACTGAGTGTTTTCTTTCATGTGTGTGAGTAATGTGTGACTACAGTGGTATTGTATGAGCTTTTCATGTCTCCTAGATAAGCCTTGGCTGCTCATCCACAGCTCCCTCTAGAGAGCCTGGCATCTAGACACTGCCTACATTTAACTAATAAGGGATAACAAGACCTGATATAAGGTGTAAGTACCATAGGTACCCACTACAAGCCAGGCCAGCCTCCTACAGCATTACAATCTAAAATATGACTAAAATGACCCGCTCCACCCTGCCCCCCACCAGAGTACTCTGCCAGGTGAGAAAGTGAGACAGTGCTTCCAGGTTGCTCAGAAAAAATCTGGGTCATCCGTGTTTGGCCCATAGGTGTTGATAATGGTGAACTGTTTAGCTTGTATCAACAATGGCACTATACCAAACCTCCCCTTGGGATCAGTAATTTCTGCCAGTAGGTGGACCAACAGTCCTTTCTTAATCAGTAAGACCCTCCCATAGCACATGCTGAGTAGTCAGTGAATTTTCTCTTATAGACCCAGTATATCTGCTGATGGCTCTAGATATGCCACTTGCAAAAATGTGATATGAATACTATGATAGGTCAAGTACCCCAGTACACTCTGCTTTTTTGGGGGATCATTAAGATTCCAAGAGACAAAATTGGAGGCAGCGGCACCTGAGTGGGCGCCTCAAACAGACTACAGATACCAGCATCCTCAACCAGATGGTCCGCCCAGAGTACATCAGTGTCTGGAGGCGTCTGCTTTGAAAAGCACCTGGCAGCTCCTGCAGCACTGGAGCATGTGAAGGATGCAGTAGGGCCCGAGTTGGGCTGAGGGGCATATGACTACCGGTACCAGCATCCTCAACTAGCTGGTCCACCCATGGTACAGTCACGCCCAGAGGCGCCCACTTTGAAAAGCACCTGGAAGTTCCTGCAGCAAGGGAGCATGTGAAGGAGACTATAGGGTGTGAGTGGGGGCCAGGGAGCAGAGCACTACTAGTACCAATATCCTCAACCAGCTGGTCCACACACAGTGCAGCTGCACCCAGAGTCGCATGCTTTAAAAAGCACCTGGGAGCACAACACATAGCAAGATGCACTGGTGCACATGCCCGGGCGAACACCGGGCCAAGAGTGACTCCGTCTTTGCCCATCAGTGGCCAAAGGAGGCTGGGCCAGGCACCCTCACTTGCATCTGAATCTTACTGAATTGGCTTTATTTTGTTGGCATGAAAATGGGAAAGCGCAATGCAAGTCCCAACAAAGAGGCCCCTCTGGTAAAGAAAGGAACTGCTCCTAGAGCAAGGCGGGGTACTTTGGTTTTTTTAAAGAATCTATTGTAAGCTGAGGGTGTACTAATGGATAAAATAGTGAATGTTGAAGAAGAAGGCTAAGGCCCTGCAATCATTCATTACAGGGGTTTATGGAGGAACTGGACCTCACTACTAACATTAATAAGTCACACGTCACTGAAAACCTTGTGTTTATTGGGCCCTTACACAGCTTTTATGCTGGATCGATCTGTAGACTAAAGGTGCTCAATTTAACAGGGAGATAGTTAAAGATTGCTTACCTGTGGACCTCTTTCACGTATTCACGTATCCCCTGGTTTAAGTATATTAAAAAAGAGTTACATGAGCTGGGGAGGAGGGAACTCTTCACCCATCCTGACAATGTTGTACAGGGGGATCGAGGTTGGCTAGTAGATATTTTTATAAGCAAAAGATCATCCTCCAAGGAAACATAATCTCTCCAAAAGGTCCCAGGGCAGAGGTATCTATTGTCAAAAACCCACCAATATATATAGGCCTTCCTCACAATAGTAACTTCTCATCATGTACGTTTCATGTTAAGATTTAGTCTGATGCTGATACCTCAGCTTTTCACATCTCCTCATGGGTGGCACAATCCCTCATCTTTGGAACCCTGCAGCTGCGACCACAGGTCTCCACAGGACACTATGCACTTTGTTGTTCTATTTTGTAAATATTTTAAAGTTCCTAGAAAAGTTTATTTGATCTCCCTTCTTAAGGAGTGTCAATTTAAACAAGTTCGACCAGCCTTATTATTTTTGCAGATGTTGTCAGATGATATTATATTTTATGTGGCCAGTTTTTTAAAAGCTTTTTTGTGAATGAGGGACATGATGATGGACTGATTGAGCCTAATGGTCAAGTATAAAATGTGGGTGTTAGAAATGGGGTCTTTGGTTTGCCGTCAGGTTACCCCCTGTCCAAGCAAGGACCTTCACTCTAGTCAGGGCAAGTCACACACAATCCAAATTATCCTGTGCCCACCCTCTGGTAGCTTGGCACTGAGCAGTCAGGCTTAACTTAGAAGGCAATGTGTAAAGTAGTTGTGCAATAAATCATCCAATAACACAATATAGCACCACAAAAATACACCACACAGTGTTTAGAAAAATATATAATATTTATCTGAGAAGATGCAGGTCAAAACGATTAAGATGCAAGAAGTGTATGTTGAGATATCACTGTACAAATTATATAAAGTGTCTTTAGTCTCTTTAAAAGCAATAAATGTCTCTTGCAAGCACAAAGTACCTGGTTTGCGTTCAAAATCTCCGCAAAGATCCACAGGGGAGGAGATGCGTGGAAAACAGGGAAATGTGTGTTGATTTCTCAGCCCTCACAAAGCACTGCGTCATTTATTTTTCACGCAGGGAAGGCTCAGCTTTGGTTTCTGGTGCTCGGCCTTGGATCCTATTCAGGTTGCGGGGTTTTTGGACGCCCCAGGGACGATGTGTTGAAATCTGATGCTGACATGGCGAAGTCACAGGGGCTGCGTCGATCCGGTGGACGTTGCGTGAAAATTTCTACTGCACGGCAGGCACTGGGTCGATTCCTCTCTGGATGTCGGGTTACGTCGTTCTGGCTCGGCTGTGCATCGATCCAGTGGGCCGTGCGTCAAATTTCCACTCACTACACTGGCGCTGCGTCGATATTCTCCTTGTGAAGTCGGGCTGCGTTGTTCCGGTTCGGCGTGCAGTGAATTTTTCTCCGCGATGCAGGCTGTGCATCGATTTTCGCCGCACAGGGAGTTCTTCTTGCAGAAATGAAGTCTTTTTGGTATTGAGACTTCAGGGAACAGGAGGCAAGCTATATCCAGGCCCTTAGAGAGCACTTCTTCAGCACAGCAAAATAGCAGCAAGGAAGCAAGACAGCAAGGCAGCAAGGCAACAGCAAGGCAGCAGTCCTTCTCAGAAAGCAGTCTAGTGAGTCCTTTGAGCAGCCAGGTAGTTCTTCTTGGCAGGGTACAGTTTCTGGTTCATGTTTCTTCTCCAGGAAGTGTGTGAGTTGGTAGGAGCAGAGGCCCTGTTTAAATACCCAAATGTGCCTTTGAAGTGTGGGAGACTTCAAAGAGTGACTTAGAAGTGCACAAGGTCCCCTTTCAGTTCAATCCTGTCTGCCAGGGTCCCAGTAGGGGTTGTGGCAGTAATTTGTGTGAGGGCAGGCAACTGTCCTTTGACATGTAAATGTCAGGCCCTCCACCCTCCCAGCCCAGGAAGACCAATTCAAAATGCAGATGTATGCAAGTGAGGCTGAGTATCCTGTGTATGGGGTTTGTCTGAATAAATACACAAGGGAGCTGTCAACTGAATCTAGCCAGATGTGGATTGTAAGGCACAGAAGGATTTAAGTGCAGAGAAATGCTCACTTTCTAAAAGTGGCATTTCTGAAATAGTAATACTAAATCCAACTTCACCAGTCAGGATTTTGTATTACCATTCTAACCATACTAAATATGACCTTGCTACTCCTTTCAGATCAGCAGCTACCACTCAAACAGTATATGATGGTGGCCCTAATGTTGACCTATGACAGCAACAGGTCTCACAGTAGTGCAAAAACGAATTTAGGAGTTTTACACTACCAGGGCATGTAAACTACACAGGTACATGTCCTGCCTTTTGTCTACACAGCACCCTGCCCTATCGGTTACCTATGGCCTACCTTAGGGGTGACTTATATGTAGAAAAAGGGGAGTTTTAGGTTTGGCAAGTACTTTTGAATGCCAAGTCGAATTGGCAGTGAAACTGCACACACAGGCCTTGCGATGACAGGCCTGAGACATGGTTAAGGAGCTACTTAAGTGGTTGGCTCAATCAGTGCTGCAGGCCTACTAGTAGCTTTTAATGTACAGGCCCTAGGCACATATACTGCACTTTACTGGGGGCTTATGAGTAAATTAAATAATCCAATTAGGTATGATCCAATGTCATCATGTTTAAAGGGAAAGAGCATATGCACTTTAGCACTGGTTAGCAGTGGTAAAGTGTGCAGAGTCATAAAACCTGCAAAAACAGTATCCAAAGAGTGGAGGGAGACAGGCAAAAAGTTGGAGGTGACCACTGTAAGGCTGTCAGGTCTAACAGTGGGTAATTATAATTTAGATTTTTATATATCCTCTCTCTTTTTAAAATGTTTCATGCCTTTTATTTTCTTATGATGATGTGTTTGTGATAATGCATTTATGGTTGTTTTACCTCTACAGAATTAAGCTTGGATTGAATGATATCAGATGTAGGAGCTTCTGTTGTCCATTTGTTTCCCCATTTCCCCAACTCATGGCATCATACTTTACATTACATGGTGCATAATACACCATGTAATGTAAAGTATGATGCCATGAGTTGGGGAAATGGGGAAACAAATGGACAACAGAAGCTCCTACATTGATGTGCATCTGTAAGCAGGCTAATACTCAATGATCCCATGACGAATAGGAGATCAGCAGCTACTACAGTGAACAGAAAAGAAAGCAGAACATTTAGAACAAGCCTCTCCACTCCCCACCCGCACTAATTATCTCCACCATCAGTGTAGACCCGGGAAACAGAAATAATACCACAGGCATAGTAATAGAATTAAACCAAAACTAATCGAAATGACCAGTAGATGAGACATGCTGTGCACTGGGGCAAGCTCAATGCAGTCAACCACCACACCAACACAGTATGGAGGGAGCTATGATCACTATAATATAATATTTGTTTTTAAGAGCAGTGCTCAGGAATTTGAAAAACAGTTGTTTAATGGCACCGATCAGTGTGCTGTAGGAGCCTGACCATTGACCTTGTCATGGAGAGCGCACAACGCAATAAAGACAGCTTTGTGGGAAAAAGACATGCAATTTAGAATCAAAAACACAGAGCCAGTGAACCACTGAGTATCACCCTCCCAACCAAGATTAATATGGTATTTTAGAGACTAAGACAGTCAAGTATCAGGACCCATATTGTCTGAAAAGCCAGTGTTACTGCCGGTGTGGAAGACTATGTGTTGCAGCAGCATTGAGCAAGCACCCCAAGGGTGCTCTTGATGCCACATAGGGCACTTTGCCAGTCAGGTTGCAGCATAGACGACCTAGATATAACATGGAATAAGGTTCACTGTGCTTATGCAAGTGAGCTTTCACCTCGTGGAAAGTGAGCCCAGCATCCTGTACCAGCAAAGTAAAGTCTGGGAAAATAGAAAGCTTAGACGTCTGGTACAAAAGGGCCCCTTCTTCTGGGCCAGTTGCATCACAGTGCATCACGGTGCATCACGGTGTCTTGGTCATGATAGTCCAACAGCCTGGTGTTGATAGGATGTGGAAGGGCACAGCAATGAGTATGCTCCACAATGAAGCATTTGGAAAAAGAACAACTCACCCAGCATTTTCTTATCAAAGAGCTCCATCTTCCCAGGTGCACATTGATCCTTCCAAAATGGACCTCCAAGTCCTTGTTCATGGCTGTTATATAGAAGAGCTCAGTACAAAGTTTTTGATAACTGGGTGATAATGTAGTTTGATCCGCTTCCAGAGAGGATATAAGTTGTCCCACGTCCGTGGTTTGCATTTCCTGGTTCAAAAGGTAAGATTCCAGTCCGTCCAATTGGCCTGTCAAGTTGTCAACTTTTGTGTATACACGTTGAAGGTTAGCACTCATCTGAATCAGCAATGAGTGGGTGTCTGGTTCGCTGGAGATGTTTCCAGTGTTCCACAGTGTACCCATCTCATCTTCAGCCTTTCAGGACACATCCTTATGGGGTTTGAACCCCAACTTGGGTTGCTTTGGATCAGCTTAAACCATGATAGAGGGGAGGAAGTGGATGCAAATCCCTGAAATGATCAAGGCAGAGCCCTCTTAAGCAAATGAGACAACACTAAACCTGTAAGAACAGGGAGTCACATCAGGGCAGCAGGTATGTCAATGGAGATGGCCAATACTTCCTGACAGTCTGATCTCTAATTAGAGTCACTTAAGTCAAGTACAACTCTGGTCCTTCTGTTTGCTAGCAAAAACAGGTATCAGGGACTATGGTTATAAGGGGCAATAAAATGCTCCTGCAAAGTAGAATCCTTCCACCCCTTCCCCCCATAAGTCAAGCAGGGCAGAGGACACATGCACTCTGCAGATGACGAGTCCCCCAGTTCCAGAGACTAGTGACAGGAGGAGTGGTCACACCACCCAGGAGAAGCCCAGTGGATCACTGTAGCTATCAGCTTGATGGCACCCCCAATCTATAACTTGGGACCTTCAGCACTGCAAAGCCTTAAATCTGATAAGGTCCCATGTCACAGAAAGACAACAGCTCAGGTTAGTCTAAGATGACTGAACTAATGTTCCACTGCTGCACACCCGTGGGACCAGCAGACTGAGCAGTGGAGGGTTCAAAGAATTCCAGCCATGATGACCTGGCTCATGGCTCTGGTCTGAGAGCAAGGGGCCACATACCCACAGCCAGGTAGCTCTGAGAAGGCCAGCTCTGGTCAGCTGGAGCCTCCTATGTAAACCTTGCTGTCAGGGTATCACCCTCAGGTAGCACTTAAACCGGGCCACTGTGGCACACCACCTATAGATGTAGCCAGGGAACTAGCCCTGACCATCCCTATGCAGTCAAGGCCCAGACGCACTGCCATGCCTACAGACGTTTCTCTATAGAGCACCAGACCAGTTCCACTCCCAGGTCACAGCACAAAGACAGCTGCTCCACTATAGTTCGCTGTGAGAAGGTAGCCTCTTTCTAGCCTTGTTACCCCCACTTTTGGCCTGTTTGTGAGTGTATGTCAGGGTGTTTGTCACTGTTTTCACTGTCTCACTGGGATCCTGATAGCCAGGCCTCAGTGCTCATAGTGAAAACACTATGTTTTCAGTATGTTTGTTATGTGTCACTGGGATCCTGCTGGTCAGGACCCCAGTGCTCATAGGTTTGTGGCCTATATGTATGTGTCACTGGGACCCTGTCACACAGGGCCCCAGTGCTCATAGGTGTGCATGTATATGTTCCCTGTGTGGTGCCTAACTGTCTCACTGAGGCTCTGCTAACCAGAACCTCAGTGGTTATGCTCTCTCATTACTTTCAAATTGTCACTGACAGGCTAGTGACCATTTTTACCAATTTACATTGGCTTACTGGAACACCCTTATAATTCCCTAGTATATGGTACTGAGGTACCCAGGGTATTGGGGTTCCAGGAGATCCCTATGGGCTGCAGCATTTCTTTTGCCACCCATAGGGAGCTCTGACAATTCTTACACAGGCCTGCCACTGCAGCCTGAGTGAAATAACGTCCACGTTATTTCACAGCCATTTTACACTGCACTTAAGTAACTTATAAGTCACCTATATGTCTAACCTTTACCTGGTAAAGGTTAGGTGCAAAGTTACTTAGTGTGAGGGCACCCTGGCACTAGCCAAGGTGCCCCCACATTGTTCAGAGCCAATTCACTGAACTTTGTGAGTGCGGGGACACCATTACACGCGTGCACTACATATAGGTCACTACCTATATGTAGCTTCACCATGGTAACTCCGAATATGGCCATGTAACATGTCTATGATCATGGAATTGCCCCCTCTATGCCATCCTGGCATTTTTGGTACAATTCCATGATCCCAGTGGTCTGTAGCACAGACCCTGGTACTGCCAGACTGCCCTTCCTGGGGTTTCACTGCAGCTGCTGCTGCTGGCAACCCCTCAGACAGGCAGCTGCCCTCCTGGGGTCCAGCCAGGCCTGGCCCAGGATGGCAGAACAAAGAACTTCCTCTGAGAGAGGGTGTGACACCCTCTCCCTTTGGAAAATGGTGTGAAGGCAGGGGAGGAGTAGCCTCCCCCAGCCTCTGGAAATGCTTTGTTGGGCACAGAGGTGCCCAATTCTGCATAAGCCAGTCTACACCGGTTCAGGGACCCCTTAGCCCCTGCTCTGGCGCGAAACTGGACAAAGGAAATGGAAGTGACCACTCCCCTGACCTGCACCTCCCCTGGGAGGTGTCCAGAGCTCCTCCAGTGTGCTCCAGACCTCTGCCATCTTGGAAACAGAGGTGCTGCTGGCACACTGGACTGCTCTGAGTGGCCAGTGCCACCAGGTGACGTCAGAGACTCCTTGTGATAGGCTCCTTCAGGTGTTAGTAGCCTTTCCTCTCTCCTAGGTAGCCAAACCCTCTTTTCTGGCTATTTAGGGTCTCTGTCTCTGGGGAAACTTCAGATAACGAATGCATGAGCTCAGCCGAGTTCCTCTGCATCTCCCTCTTCACCTTCTGATAAGGAATCGACCGCTGACCGTGCTGGAAGCCTGCAAACCTGCAACATAGTAGCAAAGACGACTACTGCAACTCTGTAACGCTGATCCTGCCGCCTTCTCGACTGTTTTCCTGCTTGTGCATGCTGTGGGGGTAGTCTGCCTCCTCTCTGCACCAGAAGCTCCGAAGAAATCTCCCGTGGGTCGACGGAATCTTCCCCCTGCAACCGCAGGCACCAAAAAGCTGCATTACCGGTCCCTTGGGTCTCCTCTCAGCACGACGAGCGAGGTTCCTCGAATCCAGCGACACCGTCCAAGTGACCCCCACAGTCCAGTGACTCTTCAGCCCGAGTTTGGTGGAGGTAAGTCCTTGCCTCACCTCGCTGGGCTGCATTGCTGGGAACCGCGACTTTGCAAGCTTCTCCGGCCCCTGTGCACTTCCGGCGGAAATCCTGTGTGCACAGCCAAGCCTGGGTCCACGGCACTCTAACCTGCATTGCACGACTTTCTAAGTTGGTCTCCGGCGACGTGGGACTCCTTTGTGCAACTTCGGCGAGCACCGTTTCACGCATCCTCGTAGTGCCTGTTTCTGGCACTTCTCCGGGTGCTACCTGCTTCAGTGAGGGCACTTTGTCTTGCTCGACGTCCCCTCTCTCTGCAGGTCCAATTTGCGACCTCCTGGTCCCTCCTGGGCCCCAGCAGCGTCCAAAAACGCCAAAACGCACGATTTGCGTGTAGCAAGGCTTGTTGGCGTCCATCCGGCGGGAAAACACTTCTGCACGACTCTCCAAGGCGTGGGGGATCCATCCTCCAAAGGGGAAGTCTCTAGCCCTTGTCGTTCCTGCAGTATTCACAGTTCTTCAGCCTAGTAAGAGCTTCTTTGCACCAACCGCTGGCATTTCTTGGGCATCTGCCCATCTCCGAGCTGCTTGTGACTTTTGGACTTGGTCCCCTTGTTCCACAGGTACCCTCAGTCAGGAATCCATCGTTGTTGCATTGCTGATTTGTGTTTTCCTTGCATTTTCCCTCTAACACGACTATTTTGTCCTTAGGGGAACTTTAGTGCACTTTGCACTCACTTTTCAGGGTCTTGGGGAGGGTTATTTTGCTAACTCTCACTATTTTCTAATAGTCCCAGCGACCCTCTACAAGGTCACATAGGTTTGGGGTCCATTCGTGGTTCGCATTCCACTTCTGGAGTATATGGTTTGTGTTGCCCCTATCCCTATGTTTCCCCATTGCATCCTATTGTAACTATACATTGTTTGCACTGTTTTCTAAGACTATACTGCATATTTTTGCTATTGTGTATATATATCTTGTGTATATTTCCTATCCTCTCACTGAGGGTACACTCTAAGATACTTTGGCATATTGTCATAAACATAAAGTACCTTTATTTTTAGTATAACTGTGTATTGTGTTTTCTTATGATATTGTGCATATGACACTAAGTGGTACTGTAGTAGCTTCACACGTCTCCTAGTTCAGCCTGAGCTGCTTTGCTAAGCTATCATTATCTATCAGCCTAAGCTGCTAGACACCCTATACACTAATAAGGGATAACTGGGCCTGGTGCAAGGTGCAAGTACCCCTTGGTACTCACTACAAGCCAGTCCAGCCTCCTACATTGGTTGTGCAGCGGTGGGATAAGTGCTTTGAGACTACTTACCACTCTTGTCATTGTACTTTTCATAAGAGAAAAATATACAAAACAAGGTCAGTGTATATACACATAGCCAAAAAGTTTTGCATTTCCTCTTTTCACTCTTTTCTAAGTGCTGAAAAGTACTTCTAAACTTTCAAAAAGTTCTTAAAAGTTTAAAAAGTTTTTTTCTGTCTTTCCAAAAAGTTCTGAAAACTTTTTTCTCTTTTTCTATCACTTTAACTCTCTCTAAAAATGTCTGGCACAGGCCAAAAAGTTGAACTGTCCAAACTTGCATATGATCACCTTAGCTGGAAAGGAGCAAGGAGTCTCTGCATAGAGAGAGGTTTGAGTGTAGGGAAGAATCCTTCCTTAGAACTGTTAATTAATATGCTTAGAGTACAGGATAAGGCCATAAGTGCCCAATCTGTAGAAAAAGTAGCTAATGGTTCTCAATCTGATCCAGGGACTCCCCCAGGAAAAGGTTCAGGAAAGAAACTTCTCAGCCTGCCCATTACTAGACAGTCTAGCATAGTTGGTACAGAGGTTGAATCACATCATACTGATGATGTGCTCTCACATTATGCTGGTAGCCAAGCTGTTAGGGTGCCCTCTGTAAGGGACAGGTCTCCTTCTGTTCATTCCCATCATACCTCTGTATCTAGAAATGTCCCTCCCACCCACCCTGATGACAGATTGTTAGAAAGGGAGCTCAATAGATTGAGAGTGGAGCAAACCAGACTGAAGCTCAAGAAGCAACAGCTGGATTTGGATAGACAGTCTTTAGAAATAGAGAGGGAAAGACAGAAGATGGGTTTAGATACCCATGGTGGCAGCAGCAGTATTCCCCATAGTCATCCTGCAAAAGAGCATGATTCCAGGAATCTGCATAAGATAGTTCCCCCTTACAAGGAGGGGGATGACATTAACAAGTGGTTTGCTGCACTTGAGAGGGCCTGTGTTGTACAGGATGTCCCTCAAAAGCAGTGGGCTGCTATCCTATGGCTATCATTTACCGGAAAAGGTAGGGATAGGCTCCTTACTGTAAAAGAAAATGATGCTAACAATTTCCAAGTTCTTAAGAATGCACTCCTGGATGGTTATGGCTTAACCACTGAACAGTACAGGATAAAGTTCAGAGATACCAAAAAGGAGTCTTCACAAGACTGGGTTGATTTCATTGACCAGGCAGTGAAGGCCTTGGAGGGGTGGTTACATGGCAGTAAAGTTACTGATTATGACAGCCTGTATAACTTGATCCTGAGAGAGCATATTCTTAATAATTGTGTGTCTGATTTGTTGCACCAGTACCTGGTAGACTCTGATCTGACCTCTCCCCAAGAATTGGGAAAGAAGGCAGACAAATGGGTCAGAACAAGGGTGAACAGAAAAGTTCATACAGGGGGTGACAAAGATGGCAATAAGAAGAAAGATGGTGAAAAATCTCAAGATAAGCATGGGGATAAGGGTAAAACCAAAGATCCCACTTCAAATCTTAAACACTCTTCAGAGGGTGGGGATAAAACAAATTCTTCCTCTTCTTCCCAACCTGCACACATTAAAAAGCCTTGGTGCTTTGTGTGTAAAAATAGAGGCCATAGGCCAGGGGATAAGTCCTGTCCAGGTAAACCCCCTGAGCCTACCACCACTAATACATCAAGCTCTAGTGCCCCTAGCAGCAGTGGTACTAGTGGTGGGACTGCTGGCAACAGTCAAGCAAAGGGTGTAGTTGGGTTCACTTATGGGTCCATAGTGGAAACTGATGTAATCAGTCCCAAGACAGTTTCTGTCACACCTAGTGGCATTGGCCTTGCCACACTGGCTGCTTGTCCCCTTACAATGGATAAGTACAGGCAGACAGTTTCAATAAATGGTGTTCAGGCCTTGGCCTACAGGGACACAGGTGCCAGTTTCACTTTGGTGACTGAAAACCTAGTGCCTCCTGAACAACACATCATTGGACAACAGTATAAGATTATTGATGTTCATAACTCCACTAAGTTTCTTCCCTTAGCTATAATTCAGTTTAGTTGGGGTGGAGTTACTGGCCCTAAGCAGGTGGTGGTATCACCTAGCTTACCTGTAGACTGTCTCTTAGGTAATGACCTAGAGGCCTCAGGTTGGGCTGATGTAGAGTTTTATGCCCATGCAGCCATGCTGGGCATCCCTGAGGAATTGTTCCCTCTCATTTCAAGTGAAATGAAAAAGCAAAGGAGAGAAGGCCTGAAAACTCAGGATCCCTCTCCATCAACAGGTAAAAAGGGTATCACAGTATCCCCTAACCACCCTACCATTCAGGATACCATTCCTGTGGTGGGAGAAACCTCTCCTGGGGTGGCACCTGTTCCAAGGGAATCATCAGCTGGCAAAGCTGGACTCCCTGAGGTGGAAGTACCTCTCTGTGGGATAACTAACATTGGTGAGAAAAACAGCACCATTTTAGTTAACATGGAGCATCCCTCCAACCCTCCCAGAGAAACTTTAGTGCAGAAACCCTGCACTACCTCACAACACTTAGGACAGCATCCCTGCCCTAGTGTGGAGCTCATAGGACAGCATCCCTGCCCTGCTCCAACTCAAGAGAAACAGCATCCCTGTTCTCTCTTCCAGCCAAATGGACAAAGTTTTTGCCCAGCTATGGCTTTACTGAGACAGCATCCCTGTCTGGCATTTCCATCATTACAAATAGGTTCAGTGGATAATTCCCACTGCTCTAAACTAAAACTTACTGATAGAAACTCTGAAAATACATCTTCACATTGTTGGTTAGCTAAAAAACTTCAAACAGGGTGGTTTACATCCCCACAGGGAAGTAACCATATAGTGGATGATAAAGGGAGTAACCAGTCTATTGCAGAGCTACTCTCTACTTATCACCACTTAGACAATAAAGTCTCAACTGGCCAAGGTTAGCCTTATTGTCCTTCGTTTGGGGGGGGGTTGTGTGAGAAGGTAGCCTCTTTCTAGCCTTGTTACCCCCACTTTTGGCCTGTTTGTGAGTGTATGTCAGGGTGTTTGTCACTGTTTTCACTGTCTCACTGGGATCCTGATAGCCAGGCCTCAGTGCTCATAGTGAAAACACTATGTTTTCAGTATGTTTGTTATGTGTCACTGGGATCCTGCTGGTCAGGACCCCAGTGCTCATAGGTTTGTGGCCTATATGTATGTGTCACTGGGACCCTGTCACACAGGGCCCCAGTGCTCATAGGTGTGCATGTATATGTTCCCTGTGTGGTGCCTAACTGTCTCACTGAGGCTCTGCTAACCAGAACCTCAGTGGTTATGCTCTCTCATTACTTTCAAATTGTCACTGACAGGCTAGTGACCATTTTTACCAATTTACATTGGCTTACTGGAACACCCTTATAATTCCCTAGTATATGGTACTGAGGTACCCAGGGTATTGGGGTTCCAGGAGATCCCTATGGGCTGCAGCATTTCTTTTGCCACCCATAGGGAGCTCTGACAATTCTTACACAGGCCTGCCACTGCAGCCTGAGTGAAATAACGTCCACGTTATTTCACAGCCATTTTACACTGCACTTAAGTAACTTATAAGTCACCTATATGTCTAACCTTTACCTGGTAAAGGTTAGGTGCAAAGTTACTTAGTGTGAGGGCACCCTGGCACTAGCCAAGGTGCCCCCACATTGTTCAGAGCCAATTCACTGAACTTTGTGAGTGCGGGGACACCATTACACGCGTGCACTACATATAGGTCACTACCTATATGTAGCTTCACCATGGTAACTCCGAATATGGCCATGTAACATGTCTATGATCATGGAATTGCCCCCTCTATGCCATCCTGGCATTTTTGGTACAATTCCATGATCCCAGTGGTCTGTAGCACAGACCCTGGTACTGCCAGACTGCCCTTCCTGGGGTTTCACTGCAGCTGCTGCTGCTGGCAACCCCTCAGACAGGCAGCTGCCCTCCTGGGGTCCAGCCAGGCCTGGCCCAGGATGGCAGAACAAAGAACTTCCTCTGAGAGAGGGTGTGACACCCTCTCCCTTTGGAAAATGGTGTGAAGGCAGGGGAGGAGTAGCCTCCCCCAGCCTCTGGAAATGCTTTGTTGGGCACAGAGGTGCCCAATTCTGCATAAGCCAGTCTACACCGGTTCAGGGACCCCTTAGCCCCTGCTCTGGCGCGAAACTGGACAAAGGAAATGGAAGTGACCACTCCCCTGACCTGCACCTCCCCTGGGAGGTGTCCAGAGCTCCTCCAGTGTGCTCCAGACCTCTGCCATCTTGGAAACAGAGGTGCTGCTGGCACACTGGACTGCTCTGAGTGGCCAGTGCCACCAGGTGACGTCAGAGACTCCTTGTGATAGGCTCCTTCAGGTGTTAGTAGCCTTTCCTCTCTCCTAGGTAGCCAAACCCTCTTTTCTGGCTATTTAGGGTCTCTGTCTCTGGGGAAACTTCAGATAACGAATGCATGAGCTCAGCCGAGTTCCTCTGCATCTCCCTCTTCACCTTCTGATAAGGAATCGACCGCTGACCGTGCTGGAAGCCTGCAAACCTGCAACATAGTAGCAAAGACGACTACTGCAACTCTGTAACGCTGATCCTGCCGCCTTCTCGACTGTTTTCCTGCTTGTGCATGCTGTGGGGGTAGTCTGCCTCCTCTCTGCACCAGAAGCTCCGAAGAAATCTCCCGTGGGTCGACGGAATCTTCCCCCTGCAACCGCAGGCACCAAAAAGCTGCATTACCGGTCCCTTGGGTCTCCTCTCAGCACGACGAGCGAGGTTCCTCGAATCCAGCGACACCGTCCAAGTGACCCCCACAGTCCAGTGACTCTTCAGCCCGAGTTTGGTGGAGGTAAGTCCTTGCCTCACCTCGCTGGGCTGCATTGCTGGGAACCGCGACTTTGCAAGCTTCTCCGGCCCCTGTGCACTTCCGGCGGAAATCCTGTGTGCACAGCCAAGCCTGGGTCCACGGCACTCTAACCTGCATTGCACGACTTTCTAAGTTGGTCTCCGGCGACGTGGGACTCCTTTGTGCAACTTCGGCGAGCACCGTTTCACGCATCCTCGTAGTGCCTGTTTCTGGCACTTCTCCGGGTGCTACCTGCTTCAGTGAGGGCACTTTGTCTTGCTCGACGTCCCCTCTCTCTGCAGGTCCAATTTGCGACCTCCTGGTCCCTCCTGGGCCCCAGCAGCGTCCAAAAACGCCAAAACGCACGATTTGCGTGTAGCAAGGCTTGTTGGCGTCCATCCGGCGGGAAAACACTTCTGCACGACTCTCCAAGGCGTGGGGGATCCATCCTCCAAAGGGGAAGTCTCTAGCCCTTGTCGTTCCTGCAGTATTCACAGTTCTTCAGCCTAGTAAGAGCTTCTTTGCACCAACCGCTGGCATTTCTTGGGCATCTGCCCATCTCCGAGCTGCTTGTGACTTTTGGACTTGGTCCCCTTGTTCCACAGGTACCCTCAGTCAGGAATCCATCGTTGTTGCATTGCTGATTTGTGTTTTCCTTGCATTTTCCCTCTAACACGACTATTTTGTCCTTAGGGGAACTTTAGTGCACTTTGCACTCACTTTTCAGGGTCTTGGGGAGGGTTATTTTGCTAACTCTCACTATTTTCTAATAGTCCCAGCGACCCTCTACAAGGTCACATAGGTTTGGGGTCCATTCGTGGTTCGCATTCCACTTCTGGAGTATATGGTTTGTGTTGCCCCTATCCCTATGTTTCCCCATTGCATCCTATTGTAACTATACATTGTTTGCACTGTTTTCTAAGACTATACTGCATATTTTTGCTATTGTGTATATATATCTTGTGTATATTTCCTATCCTCTCACTGAGGGTACACTCTAAGATACTTTGGCATATTGTCATAAACATAAAGTACCTTTATTTTTAGTATAACTGTGTATTGTGTTTTCTTATGATATTGTGCATATGACACTAAGTGGTACTGTAGTAGCTTCACACGTCTCCTAGTTCAGCCTGAGCTGCTTTGCTAAGCTATCATTATCTATCAGCCTAAGCTGCTAGACACCCTATACACTAATAAGGGATAACTGGGCCTGGTGCAAGGTGCAAGTACCCCTTGGTACTCACTACAAGCCAGTCCAGCCTCCTACATTCGCTCCCTGTGCCTCCCCTCAATTCCCTAAAAGGGAAGAGGCTGTGCACCAGTTGCCCACCATGGTGGGGGAAGAGGGCCCTCAGAATTATCTCTGGCCCATCCACACCCCTTCCACCACCTACCTGGATCCAACCCAGTTGTGAAACCTCCCCTCCACCTCCAGCACCTCTCAGATGCGGCAAAGAGATCTGGTCATTTGGAAGGCACTATCTCAGGAGGGGCAAGCCCCAAACAGTCAACAGGGCCCCTCTGATTCTCTGCCCAATCTGATGCACCGCAGATCTAGACGCAGGATGAGCAGTAGCCTCACAGGCCACAAGCCACGATGGCCTGCCTTCAGCCCCCGCCTCTCCAGTAACAGCATCCTCCTCATAGCAAGAACTGCATTTTCCATGCTGGATGATACAAAGTCCCCTCCTAAGCGCCCAGGATGTATATGCTGAGGTGATCAGCAGCCATAAAGTACAGATTACTGTGGACTGTGTTGGCTGGGAAGTGGAGCTCCTTTTTTATGCAGCCATCCTATTTGGCTGCAGGCCATGAACCCAGCCAATATTTTAAATTCTGAGTCAATTCCAGAAAATCTGAACAGTTGTGAAGGCAAGTACAATGGCAACAAGAAGCTTCAACAGACTGCATTAAATTATTAGACGAATATCCACTCACACTGCTCAATACAATTAATGACTGGGAGTAGTACTGTAAGGCTCTGATAACAAAGTAAGGTAAAGAGAAAGCCTCCTTTCTTCAACTAAGTGCTAAACAGATTTTTTTCCTGTGGATATCAAAAAGTCTTATTACAACAAAAATGGATTTGAATAGAGTACTAACTTTTGGAATATAATTATCTGGTCAAGGTGCAACAAACTAAAGTAAGGAAACTGCACCACAAGTACAAGAGGGAAGTTTGATTGGCCAAGAAATAGCATTCTGGTGAGTTTTGAGCAAAAGTACTCCAGACATTAAACACCAGAAGTTCTAGAGCACTTTGGAAAATAATTCATGAATTAAACAAGGCTCATGCTGCAGTTTATAGTGCAAATATAAGTGAGGAATCCTGGGTACATCACCTGTTAAATCACCATTCAATAAAGTAGGGGGAGCCATTGTAAACTGGGAGGTGAAAAGACTGGCTCTTCGGAGAGTGCAAAATTACCAATAGCAGTATTACCAAAGCCACCAGGGCCAGGAGAAGGTGCAGCTGATAAACCCTATAGAGGATCTACCAGTCCACTCATCCAGATGCCCATAACAATCCAGCTAAACTCAAAAGGCACCAACAAGGATGGGTGTATAAGAGGAGGGGTGCCAATTTATGGACAAGATCAGCCACAGCTAAAACCAGGATAGGGCCATTTAACAGGCAATCTGGGCTAACTGATCATAAAATAAAGCCCAATAGTAACTATCAAAAGGAAGAGAAGACTGAGAGGGCCTCAGCACTGAATGGGCTACCCTCTGCCCTTTTCAAAGCCTTTCCAGATTATAGGAAAAACAATGTTAACCTCCTCTTTAGTGTGGTGAACCTCTATCAGGTAGTCCCAGACTCCTGTCCTCAATCCATAATTCATCCAATTTTTAAAGATGTCGAAAGAGGCGACCCAGTAAATTACTAATTGGTAACCCTGCTCAGCATTGACTCTAATTACTATACAAAGCTAGTACTGCAAGATCTTCAAGAGTGGGTTGGCAATCTGGCACTTGTTTCATGGAACCAAACTGCATTGTTTTTAAAACATAGCGGGGCTTCTTCCTCTTCCCGCTCTGTTTAGAGATCTGTGCAGTGCATACCTCTCCACCCCCTTACATGCTCTGCAGTAGGAAGCTGCTGAGTATGTAAGGGTGCCTAGGATTATGTGCAGCAGTGCATACCCTTGAGTGCCCTTACATACTCTACATTGATTACTGCAGAGTATGTATGGGTGTCGAGGGGTATGCCCTGCAGTAGTTTTGTTTCTAAACAGAGCTGCAGGAGGGAGCAGTCGTCTGTGTTTTATTAATCTACAGTGATTTTTAAACACAGAACGACTGCTCGCTTTTCCAGCCCTGTATTAGAACCAATGACCACTGCATATTAATTCCACCGGTGGAGTGGCTGGATTTATCAGTAATCCTGTAACACAAGAGTAGCATGAAATTACCAAATTCCTCCAATTCCACTGCTGGAATAAAAAATTCCACCCAGGCCTACTGATGTATCAAAGGGTTTATTCTATGTCTGTGGATGAATGTGACGTTATATATTGGACAAGATTCCTATGAGTCAGCCATTTCACCAGTCCATGAAACAAATAAACACTGCCAAAGGATCAAATATGACATTAATATTTCAGATTCCCTACAGAGTATAAAATAATTAGTTCAGACCTAAAACGTGCATCTAAACCTTCCTCCTTTAATACAAGCACACAAGACAGAAGAAAACAAATGGAAGAAACAGTATTTTAGTGACATCGTTAAACAGCAAAACTCAAGCAGAATACTCAGAGACCAGTCTTTCTTGTTGATACTTTATATAACAAAGTTACACTGTGTTGGCCCCTCTGGAAAAAACTAAAATGATTATTCTCATCCATTGAATGGCATTTTAGTTTGTGCTTGTTACAATGTTTATCAGTGTTTACATTTTTACACTGATGAAGGCTGTTTCCCATTAGGAGGGATTTTATCAGTTATACCAGGATAGCCAATGTATTTGGATAGTGTGAACCTAGTTAAAATGGAGTGGTAGTGCTCTACAGACTCAAAGGCAAGGAGAAAGTCAATAAGTAATTATAGCAGACATTCGGTTTCAGCATTGTGAATCAGTGTTCTTTGAAGTGATGTGTCTTCGTCTATATCTTAAACTTGAGCAGGATTGGGGCAGTCCTGATGGATATAGGGATGCTGTTCAAGATCCTCAGAGTATAAATGCAGAAGGCCTTTTGTGTTGTTTTTTCCTTTTTTACACTTCTAGTCGGCATTCTGATGATGTCCTGACCGCAGGTGTGTGAAGAGCCACTGGAGATGATGAGATTGAAAATTAGATAGGCAGGAGTATTGGTCATGATATCTTGTAAAGTATGCCGCTGATTTTGAGGATGGAGTGGGTCCGCAACAGTAGCCACTGCAGTTCAACCAGGATGGGGGTAATGTCATATTTCTTCAGGGTCTGGGTGAGATGCACTGCGGTGTTCAGGATGCCTTTATTGGAGGATAAAGTAGCTGGGAGGTCATAGTGGAGGGTGTTATCACTAACCCAATGCAAGAGGAGGAGGGTTTGAACATCATAACAGAAGTCTCTCTCAGGAAAATATGGTTTCCTTTATTTAAACGAGAAAGCTGGTACAAGGTGATCTTTGTTTTTTTGTCATGTATTCCTTGAAGAGAAGGGCAGATTGGTGTGCAGGGTGACTCCAAGTGACTTTGTGAATATAATTTACCAAAGATTTTATATTGTAATTGAGCCTGCTAAATATAGTTATAACCGAGGAAAGTAATCTTATTAGGTCAGCAATTTAAATATTTGTAGAAATGAGGAAGTGAAAAAAATCATCATTATTTTGGATTTCTTTAAGAAGGAAAGAAGAAATCGAGCTGCACCAACGATGCAGAATTTCTCACATAAATTGCTGTAATGCAATAATAGCTTGGAGAAGACGGTTAAAACACACAAAACTAGCTTCTGTAGTCAAAAAAACATTCGTTTTTTGTCTTTTTAAATCATTTTGCCAATGTTCCGAATAAAGAAGTTTATTTCGGTATAAGGACTGCAATTGCAGGTGCACTGGAGCGCATTTGCATAGTTCTCCTTCTCAAAATCATTTTCAACTAAACCTAACTTGGTAAGCGTGGAAAGCAAATCTTTTCAATTAATGAAAATA
Source organism: Pleurodeles waltl (assembly GCF_031143425.1). Classification (NCBI taxonomy): domain Eukaryota; kingdom Metazoa; phylum Chordata; class Amphibia; order Caudata; family Salamandridae; genus Pleurodeles; species Pleurodeles waltl. The sequence continues at coordinate 805,630,304 of NC_090442.1, read as the reverse complement.
TGTCTGGGGAAGAAAACAAAAACCTGAACACTGAAACCAGAAGGAATGAGCTGATAGGCAAAAAACACAGACAAATGATTCACAGGGTTTAGTAGATTGATTTATGAATGTCCTTAATGTTAGTTGCCATGCAACACTGTATTATACACATCTGAAATGAGGCTAGTGTAAAGCACCCTCCAGTGTCCACTTATGGAGGCAAAAGCAATCAGAAAGTAAATCAAGTCATTAAAGAAATCAAACTGTTCTTTGAGGGTGAAAAGGCCCTAAACAAACTCTGCTCATATTCTTTGCAGGAATGCTGAAATCGAGGATGTTATTTAGTGGTATACGGTATTCAGTATCCATGAATTAAGCACGCCCTAGTCACAATCTTAGGTGGAAGTAACTTCGGGAAAGGTTTCTCTTTAATCCGTGGCAAGGCCTTTGGTTCTAGTGACGGCTGGGGTGAATGAAAATGACATCTTTCTCTCTCGCGATCTGTCTTTCTCTCTCCATAAAGTAACACGTTCTCAAGTCACATCGAATTAGTAAAAGATGTTTTAGGCCTTGATCCACCATTTAATGGTATGTGGGAGTGTAGTGTAGTGTAGCCATTTTTATGTAGCTTTTGCGCATTTGCTTCAGACGTTAGGCCTTTGTGCGCTTTGCCCTGGATGCATTTTATTCCTTTACTCGCAGCATCGGGCCTCTGTGCACTTTGCTCTAGATGCATTTTATTCAGCTTCGTACTGTTATTTTTTCAATAGCCAGTTCTACGGTCTTATTTTATTTTTTATATCACACTGTTTAGCCTACTTCAGCATCGGAGTTCTCAATAACACATTCTCGCTCACTCTGTGCTTCAGTCAAGGATACAGTCTGGTACATTGCCGATAGACGTGGTAGGAGTTTAGTCTTTGGTTTGTAGACGATACACATTCTTGCGTAGGGACGTTTTGTTACCACATCAACATGTTAGTTATAAAAACACTTCCTTGTCCTAATACATGTAAGAGGGAGATTCCGACCAGGGAACCACAACTAGAAACTGACTGCCCTGTTGCAGATGCTGATCCAGATCACAGGCCTTTGCTCAGGTATGAGGGTTGATGTCTTCCCAGGGAATCTAAAAGGCAAGCTTAGAGCTTAACATGCTGTGCTCGAAATAGAACTTAATTAGAGAGAACGTAATCTGTTAACACTATGATAGCGTTATTCTTATGTTTCACTCTCTTCGTTACTATTTTAATCCTACTGTGTTGTATGGTTCTGGTTATTGCGGCTCACGCCTTATTATCTAGAATGCATTTGTTTTATTAAATCAATCTATAAAACTTAAATTGCTTCTGTCATTTGTATATGAGATCATACTGTAAATGAGAGAGCTGGTTGGGATCTGAGTGACCACGACTTCCCTGAGAAATTCTAAGATGTCATGCGCTCGGTTGCCAAATCATCCCTTCCCCTTGGGAGAGATAAGGCACTGCTAGTTAGCCGTAGCAAAACCGGATTGAAGGTGACAGGGGTCTTTCTTAGTGGGTCAGACTTAGTCCCCCACACCAGGAACGACTCTGCTACCTAGAAATCCAGTAGTCTCATTTAGGATAATGCGAGCCAACGCGACAGGAGAACGTTGTCATTGGGGCAGGCAAAGTACCGATTACCATCCCTTCCACTTCCAGACTGCCTTTCTTCCTGGGCCCAGAAATCCTTTGTTATGTATGGCTCTCAAAGAGAGCCTCTATATTTCAGTTCATTTGCTAGCACATGGTCTAACAAACCAGGCGGGTCCAGTCACGTTTGTGGTGGACGCCCATGCAGCCTATAGAACACAACCTTTTTATTCTTGGGTCAAATTTCCAGCTGTTGATGGGAATTCAAAAACATTTCACAACTACACGTTTGTGAACGCCCCTGGACAGTACAGGGCATATGCATACTTAGAAATACCTCTATCTTATCAAGAACATAATAATTGGCTTGATGGCGACCTACCCCAAACAATAGCACCTGTTCGGCTAGGTCCACTGGGTAACGATGGTACTACCTGGCCTTTATTGGCTACATATACACCACATCCAGCGGTTGCTAACTTGGCGGTGGCTGAAGTTCGTCGTTTATACACAGACTTAACGGCTACATATAGACGATTAGTACAATTTGTGATGCAGACACTAAACACAAACCCAGCGCGTGCTGCCCCAGCGCAACAACATGCAGTAGCTCCGGGTATCAATCCGGCGACTGTACACTCTGTTATGGGCAAAGTACCGGCTAAACGAGAGGAGACTCCATTTTGGCTGGCGCAAAAAATGTATACGTTGGAGGCAGTATTTCCCCATACGGGCCCTCAGGATAAACATAGAATATTGACGATGTGTTTACCGTTTGGTATGGTTCCTACAGTGGACCATTGTAATATATGGGGCACGGTGTTTGCCGCGCTCTACACTACAGCACACGGTACACCGACATTGGCCAACTTACCGGAAGTGCTCAAACAAATTCAAGATGAATATGGGGCTGCCCCAGCCTTAGATTTGGGGACACAACTGATGGGCAATTTTGCCATGGTTTCTTCTATTATATTGAGTAATCTAAAGGGGGAGGCAGTGGCACAAGCGGTGCGTATGCGTCTTCGTGACGTCCCGCAACTAGATGAGGAGCGGGAGCTGCAGAGAATAATAGCGGAAACATATTCCAGTATCGGTTGCGATAGCCTTGGGGCTAGACCACGGAAACCACAGTTGCAATGGAAGGGTAGTAAAGATACCACTAAAATCCAACAACCTGAGGGTAATAAAAAGCGTTGGGAGAAAAAACAACAGACACCTAAAAAAGAAAGGGGAGAATCTCCGAGAACGGAGACCCTCAGACAAAATATAATCTTAGAAATAGGGCTAATTTGAAAACGCCGGATAGATATCAATATACTGATACACGCCAATCTCGTTCCTTTCAGGACTCATCAGAAAAGAGAAATAAGAGAGGTGGGCAATCAGAGCGAAGAACAGAGTACATGAAGCCAGGACAGGATTCACAACGCTCTTCGGAGGTTTCTGTAAAAAAGGAAGAGAAACCGATCCAACAAAAACAACAGTTTAAAAAGAAAAAAGTGGCGGCAGTCTCAGTTAGACATGCCACACAGGAAGAGAGTTCTCTTGAAGAACAAGACATGGGCACTAGCACTGTTAGACAGCGCGGCAGAGGTCACAATAGTTCGCCGGAATCTTCTATAGCATCTGGAGGTGAAAGCAACTGATGACTTCATACAAGTCGAAACAGCAGATATGCGTGTCTCTGATCCCGATAGAGTATATACAGTAACTTTACAATTGGAAGGGGACATTGAGCGCACTATAAACGCCATCTTTTGGGATCGTGTAGTCAAGATATATGACATTTTGCTGGCCAAACAGGATTGGCCCCCTGACTTTGTTCGCGACTGTCCAGTTGGGGAGGAGGTTATTACACCTTCGTTCTCACCACTTGTTCCGGGAGAACTCGCAGAGTCCTATAGCATTAAGTGGGCTCTGGCACAAGCACCCGGCTCATATAGAAATCATGTGGGGTAGGATAGGGATTCTCCTTCTCATGTAATTCCGATTAAGGGCGAACCTCAGCCACAACCGCAATATCCTATTAAATATGAAGCAAGGGCATCGGTAAGGAACATACTTACACAATTGGAGTACCAGGGAGTAATTGAACCCTGTGTCTCGCCGATGAATAATCCCTTATTCCCTGTAGCTAAACCGGACCATTCTTATAGAATAGTGGTGGACTACAGACATTTGAACAGACATGCACGTACATATGCTATACAAAATTCACATAGCGCAGCACTCATGAATAATATTGTGCGTAAAAAATACAAAACCACTTTAGATATCTCGAATGGTTTCTTCTGCCAGAATATAGCGCCCGAAAGCAGGGATTTATGAGCTTCAGTGCGTTTGGCTCTTAGAAAAAATGTTGTTGTTTGCCTCAGGGGTATAAGAATAGCCCAGGACTGTTTTCGGCTCTTGTGACTGAAATATTGCATGAGCTGGACCCTGAAGCATTGTCATATGTTGATGATATATATCTCACAGATGACGAGTTACTACAACATTTGAGGCGGGTAGCCCGCATTGTTGTGGGATTTGCAGATATTGGCTACAAATGTAACTTCAAAAAATCGAAAATTGCCTTTCTCAGCATCATTTTCTTGGGATATGAGCTGTCGAATGAAGGTAAGAGCCTAGCGCCACACTTTTTAGAAAAATGTGCACAATTGCAACCTCCTAATATGATTAAGAAACTCCAATCGTTGTTGGGATTTCTAAATTTTGGCAGAACTTACATTCCTGATCATGCTACACTATAAAACCATTGTACAAGTTGATTTGCCCAGATTTTTCGAATATATTTTGGACGATTGAGCATACACATACTCTTCGAGACTTACAAAATGATCTCCTAGCTGCAAAGCATTTACACACACGGGACAATAAGACACATCTGGTCATCAGGGTTGTAGCTGGGGCCGTTGGGTTTACGTATGTCACCTTTAATGAAGGTGAGACAGTCCTGATAGGATACAAGTCTCACTTGTATTCTACTGCAGAACAACGTTTTGCACAAACAGAGAAGATTCTCACTGCTGTACAGATGGCTGTTATTAAAGAACGACCTCTTGACCAGGGCAAATGCATCATAGTCGTTTCCCCGATTCCGGCCCTAGAGGCTGTTACGAAGGCGAGTGTTCCTAATGCGAAAGCATTACACCCGCAATGGATACAATGGGCTACATCTTTGACAGCCACTGATGTAGATTACGTTTTTGACCCAAAGCTACAGACACAGGAATTTCTCCAGTATGAAGTAGAATACCCTGTTCCCGCTGGCACGTTGCCTATTGATCAATATCAAGTAGTCATGTACACCGATGGCTCTGCGCAACCTGTGGTGGGAACAAAACACCAATATTCTGCTGCATGTGCAGTGGTGAGCGGCCATATGGAGGGGGAGAAGTTCTGCCCCCAAAATACTTATACACGGACATTGGGGGACTGTACGGCACAGTGGGATGAGCTGAAGGCTCTATTATTGGCCTTGGAACATACGGATCCGGCACAGTTTACACTGCTTGTTTGTGATTCCTATTACTGTGTTCAGTCTTTCAATGAATATTTGCATTACTGAAAGTTAAATGGGTTAATAGATTCAAAGGGTAACACCATAAAACACAGATTGCTGTGGGGGAAGGTAGCGGATCTGAAAGAGACGCTCCCTAATGTCCATGTTGTACATACTCTTGGACACCAGCGTGTTGGAATACACGTTGCTGGAAATACTTTGGCTGATGAAACCGCGAAATCGGCAGTGGCAGTTGCCACTGTGGCTGCAGTTACTCGTTCGAGTTCCAAACCAGACACAGAGATTTTGGTGGCCATAAAAGCTACGGCTGATGGCACGCCTTATCCTAGGGGATTTCCATCTAAATATCATTACTCAATGGGTGGTATGCTGAACGCTGAGGTTAAGATTCCAGGCGTGGGTGTACGCGAAATGCCCAATAAAATAGTGCGACCTCAATTAATTACTGCAGCGCATGAGGGGGTGGCATCTGCACATGCTGGCGTGGCCGCCACAATTTCGCTGTTACAGGCCCGGTATTGGTGGCATGGTCTTTATAAAGAGACAAAGCAGTATGTCCTTTGTTGTGACATCTGTCAACAAATTAAAGTTTCAACGGCTAAACGCCCGCCGCAGACGCCCCTTCTGATATCAAATAAACCATTACAGTGTGTGTACTTGGACCATTGTGGTCCACTGACACCAGATAGTGCACACAAATATATTTTGGTGGCTGTAGATTCTTGCTCCAGATTTGTGTGGGTGTGGCCACAGCGCTCGGCTGACGCTCGAACTGTTATTAAAGATTTGCGTATCTTTGTCGGTACATATGCAGTTGCGACTTTCCATTCGGACCAGGGCCCTGCTTTTGCCTCTAAGGCATTCAGGGATGCCATGGCTTCGTTGGGAGTCCAGCTCCAGTTCTCGTCTCCATTTCATCCCGAGGGAAATTCTGTTGTGGAGCGTTTAAATCGCGATTTAAAGCAATCCTTAACGGCTAGAGTTATAGGTACGGGTCGTAGTTGGCTAACCCACCTGTATGGAGTACAGAGAGCACTAAATAACTTGCCTAGAAGGTCCCTGTGGGGTCGTACTTCATATGAGTGCCTGTTCGGAACACAAATGTTTGTTCCAGATCTAGATGGTCCTGGTGTGGAGGCGGCAGAAACGCCTTTTGACATAAATGATCGTGTCACTGTTTTGCAGGACTTACAGCAGTTCCGTGAAGATAACTCTTCTGCAAGTGCTGCCTCCACAGAAATTAAGGATGAGCCAGTAACGCCTACTGGTTGGATTCCCAGAGTTGAGGATCTGGTGCGTGAAAAGGTCGCAGTGAAAAAAGAATTTGGCCCTTCGTATCGAGCACCAGTCCCTGTACTGGGAATCCACGGAACAAGAACTGTGATTTTGCCGCCATTGCAAGGTGCCAAAGGAAATTGCTTTGTCTCCATTGACAATGTCAAGTTACAACATGTGGCCGATTCTGCACAGCAGACCAAAAGGAACGCCCAGTAGTTCCCGAATCCCTCTCACTACTGGGGAAGATGTTCCGCTGCAGGTGATTTGCACCAACGCTGCTTCCTCTCTGAGCATGGGGAGGGTGGAAGATGATCTTACGATTGTTCCACTGACGACAAATAATTTGGAATCTTTTGATTAATTCGCTGTGACTACTGATGTTAATGAGGGTGTTATCTACAGTGTACCACAGCGGGAGACACCTACTACTCCTTTGTTTACGGTGGCACCTTTTGCGAGAACTGCCTCCGGATGCTTTAATACCAACGACGAGGGTCTAACGGACTCTTTGTCCTCTTCAACACCTGACCCAGGTCCACGTAAGCTAATGTATTGGCTTAAAGATACGTATTTTGTTTTTCCTTGGAACTATCTGTGACTTTTCATGACTCTGAAGGCTTTTTTTCTGTGATTAGGGTTTGTCGTTACCTTTTTTCTAGTAATACATGGTCATTTTCTTCCTGAGAGATCAGAGGTTGAACAGGTGGAGGAGGTGTTGAAGCCACATTTTTCATCACATAAGGTTCGAAGGGACTTGTCCTTTGGGAACATTTCCGCTGTGCCAATTCCGGATGGGATTGTGTGGGATAGAGTAATGTTTGATATATATGGTGCCACTGAGATAATTCAAATACCGTATGTTCTAAAGTTATCAATGAATGATATAGTGATACCAGGCATTGTATCTGATGATTGGGATGTGAGGACAGTTGATTCTATGTTGACAGACTTGCAATATTATACTGTCTTTGAAAATGAAGATGCTTACCAGTTTAGAGATAATTATGGTGACATGTTTTAATACAATTATTATGGGCACCAGTTTATTCATAAAGCCAGTAGTCCTAAAACGATATTTGACTATACGCAATGGGAGCATTGCCTGACTCCTCCGTAAGGGAGTTCTAAAACATATTCTGACAAATTTGCATATTTTTCTGGGCATCATTAAACAAATGCTAAGTCATATTATTTTAAATTAACTCTGCATGCAAATAAGCAAATACTGTTGACTAATACGAAATTCCTGTCTTCAAATTCATTTGTTTCCCAACTGTCTATTGAGGGGTATGAATATTGGTAAAAAAAATGTTGATTTGAAAAGTGTTTGGTAACAAAACATTGGCAGACGCAGGGTAGGGAAACATTGTTTAGAGCATGTCTCATTCCTGTCCAAATGATTTTCTTAAATGACACTGTACAACAGACTAGCTGTTTGGGCTTAGCAACCATTAGAGAATTGAATATGCCTGGCATACCTGTCCCTTCCAAAATGAAAGATTGGCAGCCATACATCAATGCCACTTTTAGTGAGCTTACAGAGTGGGTCCAGAATGGTATGTTTAACACTTCATTGACACGTCCAGGCGGGTGGATATTGTGGCCCATAGGGTGTCATCAACATTTTGTCACCTCCTCGGGGGGTTTCAGGACCAGTAGGGCAGACCCTCGCTACATCTCACCTGAACATGCTGATATCATTACTACATATAGTGTGGGGAAACTATGTCAACAATGGTTAAAGTCATCCACGCTAGATGCAGTTAAGACACATCTCACGCTTCTGTCTAATTATACTGACTTGCAAGATTTTTTGTCATGACCGAGAGTGCCCCGGAGAAAACGTTTTTTTGTACGAAGTATACAATGAGATATGGAAACTTTCCCAACAGGAGGCTGCGGCCCGGTTAAGGCAGATAAATCAGGAAAATTTGAAACAAGCATTATCTGTTGTGGATAATGGAATACACACCCTGTCCGACCGTATATACCGTGTATTGACAACATTGTTTCCTCTGCTATAGACATTATTAGATCAGATATGTCTTCCTTATATCATGGATAGAGTCAAACGCGGTCCATTATGCAGTTGGGTTGGACACTTCAGACGCTGAAGGCGGGTCGCGTTCCGTGGCAGCACATCAGGGCCAGGGAGATATTTTTTTCTTTTAATTTGACACGTCAACAACAGCTGATGGCGAAAAAGGAAGCGACATATGTTATGTTGAATATTGAAAAATTGGAGAGGTTGCCTTTTACCGTGGCCGAGATTCCCTCAGCTGAATGGTTAATACACGGGGTTATTAATCTGCCCATTTCCACATTGCAATTCACTTCTTGTTTGAAACATGTTCCGGTGGACAGATATGAAAGATTGGGAGACAGTTATATACATGAGGTGTGGGAGCTTCCCTTTTTATACAGATGTCTTAATGGCATGAGAGAGGTTTTTCTTAGCGGTAGTGAATGCGAAACTTCTGTCAGCCATTCGATGGTTTGTAAGCAGCTGTCCTTGCATGGGGCGTGGAATGCCTCAGTTGCAAACTTGGCTTGCTATCTAAAAGGAGTTCCAGTCCCCGTGATTAAAAACACATTCCAGGTGCTTTCAAACGGCAGCTACGTCCTCCTTAATAGTGAAGACTGTTGTGGCATGTGTGCCAGAATAGTTTACGTGGTTTTGGTCACCAAGGTCGTTACTTGCTGCGGAAATGTGTTATTTCCCCCCACTAAATTAAGGGAGGTGGCAGATATCTGGCCTCACATTGCTACTTTCAAGGTGAATTTCGACAAGTTGAGTCGACTAAAGGTTCTATTGTTTCAAAAGCATGTGGCCCTTACATCTGCACGCGAGACCTATGCACTTCAGGTGGCGAGGTCATCAGCAGAAATACAGTCCCTGTTAAATACTAACTTTCCGAGCCACTTTGGTGAACTCGTGGGACGTATATTTAATGCGTCCAGCACTGCTGGACTAGCAAATTTTTTCAAAGCCGTAGGTGTTGGTTTTGCTCATACCTTCTCTTCCATATTCGGTTTGATACCTTCGGCTATTCATTCTATTTTCGGAAGCATTTTTGGAGGATTTCCGATAACTGTGGCTTTATTGGCTGTTGTTTTGCTGTTGCTGTTGTTCTTCCGCAATGGCTGTCCCGCTGCAACAAGCACGAATGTGGGCGCTCCCATCGGTGCAGCTGTGTCGTGAATGCATGATGCAGCATTTTGGAGCAACACTCCTGGGACATTTGGAGTGTGACTGGTCACTGTCATTCAGACCAGTTTTGGATTGTGTGCAACCCGTGTTTCGGTGCCTTTGGTGCTCATTTGAACATGCACTAGCTCTCTGTCTCTCACTGCAGCGCCCCCCAGTGGTTGATGCTGATCTGTTGATGTTCCCGGTCAGGGCTCATTCCCAGACATGCCCACTGCGGCTGCGTTTGCTTCGTGAGGCAGTTCACGAGATTTCCTTCCTGGAGGAAGATGATATTGACTCGTTCATAGGCCCTGCACTTGGATGGTTCTAGGGCTTTGGAACACACCTGCTCCATGATAATGTTTGGCGTGGATTTTCCGGTCTTGTCATCTGCCGAAGAGGAGAATATCCTGCTTTCTGTGACTTCCTTTTGAATTGGATTTATTCAAAATTGACATTGTTATATGAATTTGGCTCTCAAGTCACATGCTTACACTTTTAAATTTAGAGTTTTGTGCTTTGGTGTCCTCTGGACTTATCGAAATGTGTTTTGTAGATTTTTTTATCTGGGGCATTTTTTTTTATTATGCTTTGATTAGAACCACTTTCTACCGACAAGGGGAAGGTGTAGTGTAGCCATTTTTATGTAGCTTTTGCGTGTTTGCTTCAGGCGTTAGGCCTTTGTGTGCTTTGCCCTGGATGCATTTTATTCCTTTGCTCGCAGCATCGGGCCTCTGTGCACTTTACTCTAGATGCATTTTATTCAGCTTCGTACTGTTATTTTTTCAATAGCCAGTTCTACGGTCTTGTTTTATTTTTTATATCACACTGTTTAGTCTACTTCAGCATCGGAGTTCTCAATAACACATTCTCGCTCACTCTGTGCTTCAGTCAAGGATACAGTCTGGTACATTGCTGATAGACGTGGTAGGAGTTTAGTCTTTGGTTTGTAGACGATACACATTCTTGCGTAGGGACGTTTTGTTACCACATCGACATGTTAGCTATAAAAACACTTCCTTGTCCTAATACACGTAAGAGGGAGATTCCGACCAGGGAACCACAACTAGACACTGACTGTCCTGTTGTAAATGCTGATCCAGATCACAGGTCTTTGCTCAGGTATGAGGGTTGATGTCTTCCCAGGGAATCTGAAAGGCAAGCTTAGAGCTTAACATGCTGTGCTCGAAATAGAACTTAATTAGAGAGAACGTAATCTGTTAACACTATGATAGCGTTATTCTTATGTTTCACTCTCTTCGTTACTATTTTAATCCTACTGTGTTGTATAGTTCTGGTTATTGCGGCTCTCGCCTTATTATCTAGAATGCAGTCATTTTAGTAAATCAATCTATAAAACTTAAACTGCTTCTGTCATTTGTATAGGAGATCATACTGTAAATGAGAGAGCTGGTTGGGATCTGAGTGACCACGACTTCCCTGAGAAGTTCTAAGATGTCATGCGCTCGGTTGCCAAATCATCCCTTCCCCTTGGGAGAGATGAGGCACTGCTAGTTAGCCGAAGCAAAACCAGATTGAAGGTGACAGGGGTCTTTCTTAGTGGGTCAGACTTAGTCCCCCACACCAGGAACGACTCTGCTACCTAGAAATCCAGTAGTCTCATATATGGATAATGAGAGCCAACGCGACAGGAGAACGTCGTCACTGGGGGCAGGCTAATTACCGATTACCATCCCTTCCACTTCCAGACTGCCTTTCTTCCTGGGCCCAGAAATCCTTTGTTATGTATGGCTCTCAAAGAGAGCCTCTATATTTCAGTTTCTGAAAGTCATAACTCCTTGCTGGTTATCAACTGTTGTGGTATAGTGAAAGCCTTCCAGGCCAGACACCAGGGCTCTCTGAAAGCATGTCAGAGTAGCTTTGCTTGTATGCTTTGACTAAATACAGAAAGCACAGCTGCGGGAGAGGGAAGGAAGACAAGAACGGTAGAAGGGTTTGGTTAAGGATGGCAGGTAAGAAATGTATTTCTCACATTTGCGGCAGGAACAAAAGGGGATGTTATGTACAGTGCTCCCATTAGCCTCTGCCACTGAAGTTGAAGGCAGGGGCAGATGATTCTAGGGGGCATAAATAACATAAAATCATAGATGGGTAAATAGTAAATTACACAGATGTTTCTCACTTTGGGGTTCTGAGTGACATCATAAACAACTCAAGCTTTTGTCTCATTGTCTATTTGATGTCACTCAGAAACCCTCAGTGAAAACATCCCCATAATTCACTGTTACCTATCTATAATTCTATATGCGAATGCTTCTGCCTAACCTTGCATGCACATCTGTTTAGGGTAATTCTAGAGGTTCCCAGAACTGTTGTACTGTCCAGAATGGCACAAGGTGTTGAAAACTATCTTGATAGAATATTTAAATAAGGTCCCTCTGAAATCCAAAGAGGCCCAGAGATGGATAGAACCAGGTGGGACAGGGCAAAATATTTGTTTAGATATACAAGCCCCACCTGACTTAATAATGCAGCAGTGTTTCTCAAAGACATTTGTTGAGCCTCAGGTAATGAATTTAGCCGTGTCAAGGAGTAACCATGAAAAGTGTGGCTTGAGACAAAACAACCTCTGCTGCTCTCTTCTGGTGACGGTTCTGTCTGACATTATTAGATATATCTATGAGCAGCAATTACTGTGTTGCTGCCTCCAACTGTAGCAGACTTCTGTTCCACATCTACGACAACCAGTGTGATTTTTGCATCCATATAATATAAACTTTGCACTACTGCAGTGCACAGCACAATTGCACCATCAGTTAGACCTACTAACCACTGGCAAAATAAGACTTTAACTGATGTAAAAATGCCATTCAGAAACAAAAGTGCACTACAGTGGTCGAAGGATACACAGGTCCTCATTCCAACCCTGGCGGTCTCTGACCGCCAGGGCGGAGGGCAGCGGAAGCACCGCCAACAGGCTGGCGGTGCTTCCAGGGCTATTCTGACCGCGGCGGTAAAGCCGCGGTCAGAAAAGGGGAACCAGCGGTTTCCCGCCGGTTTTCCCCTGGCCCAGGGAATCCTCCATGGCGGCGCCGCCATGGGGATTCCGACCCCCTTCCCGCCAGCCTGTTTCTGGCGGTTTTCACCGCCAGAACCAGGATGGCGGGAACGGGTGTCGTAGGGCCCCTGGGGGCCCCTGCACTGCCCATGCCACTGGCATGGGCAGTGCAGGGGCCCCCTAACTTGGCAGACAGTGAAAATCGCGACGGGTGCCACTGCACACGTCGCACCCCTGCAACGGCATTCGGAGCCGGCATCCTCGTTGCACGGGCTTTCCCGCCGGGCCGGCGGGCGGCCTTTTGGCGGTCGCCCGCCGGCCCAGCGGGAAAGCCAGAATGGCCGCCGCGGTCTCCTGACCGCGGAGCGGTCATTCGGCGGTAACCGCATGGCGGGCGGCGGCTGCCACCCGCCGCGGTCAGAATGACCGCCACAGTGTGGCATCTGAGTTTATAAAAGTATACAAGCCTTTATACATTTGTCCTGGTTGTAATTTTATATATATATACTGTATATATAAATATATATATATATATATATAACATATCTGGTTGATCCAGTTTTTGTTGGTTGAACTTCCGGGGGACCGGTTTTTACTGATTTACGTGTCTGTTTATGCATCGCCATGCCACTTACAATATTCAGGAAGCAAGTGCCAGATGTAAAAAGTGTTTTGCATGGCGCAAACTGTGAAAATCGCAGTTTGCGCCATGCAAAACGCGCATCGCGATGCACATTCCCATTTTGCGAGTCGGTACCGACTTGCAAAATGGGAATGCGACTCGCAAATAGGAAGGGGTTTTCCCTTCCTATTTGCGATTTGCACCACGATGCAAAATTGCTTTGTGACCGCGTTTGCGGTCGAAAAGCAATTCCCAGTTAGTACCCATGTCAAGTGGGTGCAAACTCATTCGCAAAAGGGAAGGGGACTCCATGGGGCCCCTTCCGCTTTGTGAATGTCGCCAAAAATATTTTTTCAGAGCAGGCAGTGGTCCAATGGACCACTGCTTACTCTGAAAAAATGAATCCAAATGGTTTCATTTTTTCTTTTGTATTGCAACTAGTTTTCCTTTAAGGAAATCAGGCTGCAATACAAAAAAACAAAAAAACTGCTTTATTAAAAAAGCAGTCACAGACATGGAGGTCTGCTGTCTCCAGCAGGCCACCATCCCTGTGAGTGCAGGGAATCGCAACGGGGTCGCAAATTGCGACCCACCTTATTAATATTAATGAGGTGGGTCTTTGCGACCCCCTTGTGATTCGCAGATGGTGTCATGGACACCATTCTGCATATGATTTTGGGACTCGCAATTTGCGAGTCGCAAAATCATATATACCTGCATCTGGCCCCAAGTGACTACCTTATGTATTTGTGAGAGCACATTGAATTTGTCATGAGCATCGGACTGGGACATGCATTTGAGCGTGTTTGCCAGGAGTGTGAGCCACTTTCTGCATGATTTAGCAATATCAGTGGATCTAGTTTTTTTTCAGTTCTGTTTGTTTATTATTGCTTTCGGAGCACATTAATAGCGATAATATCACCTGCTTGAATAATGTATTCTAAGATCAGCATCAGCAAGTTGCATGCATTTTGTATTTTTACACTCCGCGCTGCACGGTGTTGACGAAACAGTACTTCATTAGCATGGTCACATTCATGGAGCAAATACGGGCACAACTTTTTGTCTTCATTGAGTTTTATTTACAGCCCGCCATCCACCCGGCTATATCATTAAGACAAGGGGGCAGAGCTGAAAAGCTAGAGTTCCGGGCCGATGAGAGGGACATGACCAGCTGAGTATCGTCGGCATAAGACACCAACGACAACCCATTAGCCTGGACAGTGTCAGCCCAGGGAAAAGCCCTGTGGCACACTGCAACAAAATGGGAGGCTGGTTGAGGAGAAGGGCTGAACCTGGACCTGAAAGGAGAGGTTCTGCAAAACGGAGGAAAGTGAGTGCAAAGCTCGCCCCCTGATGCCCACACTTGCAGCCCTCTGCAAGAGGATGGAGTGCTCCATGGTGTCATATGCCGTGCTGAGATCTAATAGAATTATGGCTGCAGAGCTCCGTTGATCCACAATACTCCTAACTTCCTGGACTACTGCCAGGAGTGCAGATTCTGTACTGTGTGAAGGGTGAAAGCCCATCTGGGTAGGGTGAAGCAAAGAATTCAGTTCAGGAAAAGCAGAAAGATTGCTGTTGGCATATTTTTCAAGCAGCTTAGAGACCCCAGGTAGCAAAGATACAGGCTTATAGTTACTTAACATGGTGGGATCTAGATTGGATTTCTTTAACAATGGCTTCACAATTGCTTGTTTTCCTTGAGGGGATAGGTGCCCGGAGGAAAAAGAGAGATTAAGTAAGTCAGTTAGTACCAGAACAATAACCTTATATGCTGGGAGAAGGGTATGCCAGGGAGCATGGTCCAGGGGTGGACCTGATTTTGCAGAGATTAATAGGTCCTGAACCATGTCTGTAGTTAAATTTGGAAAGCCCAAGAGAGATCCTCCTTGAGGGTCACGGGGAGGGACAGTCGGACAGAAGTCCACAGGAGTGAGGACACAAGTAAAAGAAGAATTGATATCCATGACTGTCTTCTGAAAAAAGAGAGCCAATTCATTGCAGCATTTTTTCAACACCAGAGACGAGGAACAGGCTACCCTAGGCTCAGTAATATGTTTAAGAATTAAAAAAAAATGGGGAGAGTTAGAGGAGTTTGCAATTTTAGTGGAATAAAACACAACTTGAGCTACTTTAATCTCTGAGTAATAATGCCTAATAGCGTCCCTGTATACTGCTTTCATAGGCCTTTCTCCATTTCCTTTCTAGGTGCTTACATTCTTTCTGTAAGGAATAAAGGTGTGGGGTGAACCAAGGAGATTTATGGGAGTGCTGGGTAACCTTTTGCCACCTAGGCGGAAGAACAACATCCAGTGGGTTAACTAGCCACTCATTAAAAAGGTGGACGGCTGAGCCACAGAGTCCATGGAGGCCAGGATGTCAGGTTTACTAGTGTTAAGAATCTCCAACCAAGTCTCTAGGCAGAGTCTGGGCCAAGGTCGCACTGATCGTTTCACCGGAGGGAGGGGGGAGAGGGAGGGCTGGGTGGGGGAAGGGACAGAAGGATTAGAAAGTGGTCAGACCACATCAGGGGGAAAGAAATATGGGCTGACACATTCCTTAGATTACTAAAAACAAGGTCAAGAGTATGGCCCTTGTCATGGGGTGGGCCTATCACTAGCTGAACTAGCTTTAGAGCAGCCAGATCATGAAGTAGAGTCATGGCGGGAGTGTTATCCATGTCATCAATATGGAGATTAAAGTCTCCAAGTGCGGTGAAATTAGTGTTGTCCATGGCAGAGCTAGCAACCAGATCCAGAAGGGTTTGGAGAAACTGGGTGTGAGGTCCATAGGACCTATACAAAAGAATACCATAAAAGCTAAAGGTGAGACATAATGATAGTGAAAATGTCATACTTTCCCAGTCTGGTTATTTTGTCTTCTGGGCACAAGTTGTATGAAAGCAACTGTCACTTCTTTTGAGCAAATTTGTTAAATTA